>NC_143499.1:42565000-43815000 GCF_051622355.1 Phaseolus vulgaris
TCTCTCCTCACTCTTTGCCTTTTGGTTTCAAAATTCCAATTCCTAATGCCTCATCCAATTACTTTTCCACCTTTTCCCATGTTAAAGACATCTTTCACTTTAATGAGATTGGATATGGATTAGTGTAGAGACATGTTATCTCATTATCACAATAACGCATCAATCACTTCTCCTCAAGAGTTTCAATCTATCATTTCTCCTCATTATTTTAATTATGTTTTTTTTAATTATATATTATTAAAGTTGATAGTTAAGCGAGGGTATTGTTTTTAAAAAGTGTTGTTTCTGTATATATTATAAAGCAAAGAAGAAAACGATTATTTGAAGTTCACCAAATTGTCTTATAATATCTGCAAAACCAGTACGCCATTATCGTTTAGAAAGACATTCACATAACTACAATCCATCCTAATACACGCAAGGTTTAGATCATACATAAGTTTGTTGCAACAAAGGTTTGTGGCAGACGAGGGTACCCTCGAAGTTCAGAAAAACATAATCAAGTAGCTGAGACTTATCTGAAAGTTTCATCTTGACAAAATCAAATGATTTTGTCCAGTCTATTGCAGTGTACGAGGAAGGCAGAACCAACCTCTCTCTCCACTCCCAAGTACGTTAACAGTTTTTCAATCTCATTCATCAAGATGCCACACATTCCTTGCCTTCTACACTGCGTAGCCACAAAGGGAATTTCCGCAACCCTCTTCCCAAAAACCCTTACAGTAGCAACACAAACCATCTCTTTATCCCTCTCGAGAACCACAGTGTAAAAGCCACGATAATTGAAGCGATCGTCTTTTGATCCTCTGCTGAAAACAACGTCTGCTATCACATCTCTACCAGAAAAAACATCAATCACTGGGTCGAAACTCTCATGCAATACATCAAGAGCTGCCCTCAACTTGCTTTCGTTTTCTCCACTTCCATCCTTTTTCACCGCCTTCAACAGCGTCCAAGTAAGATTATATGGAGCAACATTAATGGTTTTTCCCAAAAGATCATGCAGACGGAAAAATATCTCCTCACAGTCTGTACTGTAGAACCAGTTCCCTTTACCAACATCGTCTTCTTCCTTTTCCATCTGGGTGTGTGCTGGTGCTGGAGCTTTTAAGCACCCAATATGGTATTTTCCCTCACACTGATGACAGACTAAAACACTGTTAACACCTTCATTACGAAGAGAGTCATCTCTGCATCTGGGTCGTCTGCATATTTTACATGAACAAACTGGATAAAACCAATCACCATCAGGAACATGGGTTAAACCTAAATACCTAAGGTGGAACGAAGAAGGGCATCCATCACACAACACTAGTTTACCACCGTAACAACAAACGGCACAAATACTATCATTTCGATAACCACAGTCATCAACTTCCTCTTCTTCCACTAATCCGTTTGGCTGTGCCTCTTTTTGACAATCTAACAATGATTGTCCATCTTTTAAAATGAACCCGTTTTGCCTCACGATTGCCCGCACAGACTTACCTCTATTACTATTCATAGAAGTAAAGTCTTCCCCTGACTCATCATCTTTATCATCCCTTTGCCTTTTCTTGCACGTGGTTATCTTACCGGATTCTGTTGTTTCCTGTGTTGGTTGACAAGTAGGGTATTCGAGAACGTTGTTTTCTTTAAGATTGGATTCTATTGTTTCCTTTTTTGATTGAGAAGAGGTAGGATATTCGAGAACGTTGTTTTCTTTACGATTTTGAGGGTTTCCATTGCAAACACCGTCTTCCTCTATGCAACCTTTACATGCCCTCGCTAGTGAAACGTAATTCTTGCCGCTGACGGGTGATGTGTAACGCAACTCCCACTTTTCTTTCTTGTCAATATACCAAAATTTCCAGCCCAGATAACAAAGATGTCTCTTGGCTTGGAGGGAGAGTTCCCTGCACAATGTTGACTTTCTCCTGTTACTTGGTAGTGATGTGAGGTAGTACCATTGCTTCACCGCTTCAGGGCAATTTCCAGGTTCAATGTTGATTGGTGGAGGCGGAGGAATAGTAGGAGCAGCCATAAATCACCACGTGAAAGTGAAAGGAAAGCCGGAATACCTATCAAATTCAGTCACTTCTCAAATTCATATGTTATTGTCGAATAATACTCGTAAATAACATGTTCTTGTCGAATGAAACTCGTAGTACGCGTATAAACCCTAAATTTTAAACAGTAAATTCTAAACCTTAATCTTAAACCCTTAAAATTATGATAATATTTAGATTTTTACATCAAAATATATAATATTATGTTATTTTTATTATCTTATATTAATTATAATTTGATTTTGTACAATGTTATCGAATCTTAGTATTTAAATGTGAATATTTTTATATTTAAGAGTATTATTATTTTATTGAACAAAATCTCTATAATTTTTAGTTATATTTATGTTTACTTTTTTTTATCAAAGTATTTTATAAACTTTATTGATTATAATATTATTCTCTCATTCTTTAAATTTATGTAGTAAAAAAGAAGATTATGTTAGTATCTGATTGAGACCTTAAAATATTAATATTTTTATAAGGTATGATATAATGTAATTTGTTAAAAACTAATTAATTTTGGGAGTATAGTTGAAAAATGTCAAGTATACCAATAAGTTAGGCATATTTACAAAGCAATATTTTTTTTATCATATCATAATTTTAATATTTAAATGTATGTAATAATATCAGGGAAAATATTATTTATTTATTTTAAAACGGGATTATTTAATTAAAAAATTCCCTCAGGTTATTGCATGAATTGTATATTGTATATGTAATTTTTTAATTGGAATATTTTAAATATGTTTTCAAGTTATTATAATATAAGATCTTTTTTGTTATCATGTATAATGTATAATAACATAATTATTTAGCACTCATAATTAATATTATTATTTTAATTTTAAATTTGAACTTAGATTTACATATTGAAATCATACTTATGTATATTTGTAATATTTTTTTATGATAATTTGTGTGTAAATCTAAAAGTTAATTATATAAATAACGAAAACTTTATATTTTATTGTGTTTAGGGAATCTAGTTAACATCTTTATTAAATTATTTTACAAACCGTCGCACTCATGTTACAAAAGGAGAATAAAAATAAATATTAAATAATGATAACATAAAAATAAAATAATCATAACATAAAAATAAAATTGTGATTCACTTTTCCAATATTTTGTCTATGTATAAATATAAAATCAAACTAAATATGTAATTTTTTAATTGGAACATTTTAAATATGTTTTCAAGTTATTGTAATATAGGATCTTTTGTTATCATGTAATAACATAATTATTTAGCAGTCATAATTACTATTATTATTTTAATTTTAAATTTGAACTTAGATTTACATATTGAAATCATCATACTTATGTATATTTATAATATTATTTTATGATAATTCATGGTGTGTGAATCTAAAATTTAATTATATAAATAACCAAAATTTTATATTTTATTGTGTTTAGGAAATCTATTTAACATCTTTATTAAATTATTTTACAAACCGTCGCACTCATGTTACAAAAGGAGAATAAAAATAAATATTAAATAATGATAACATAAAAATAAATTTGTGATTCACTTTTTCAATCTTTTGTTTATCTATAAATAGAAAATCAAACTAAATATATAATTTTTTATTGGAACATTTTAAATATGTTTTCAAGATATTATAATATAAGATCTTTTGTTATCATGTAACAACATAAATATTTAACAGTCATAATTACTATTATTATTTTAATTTTAAATTTGAACTTAGATTTACATATTGGAATCATCATACTTATGTATGTTTATAATATTTTTTTATGATAATTATAAATAAAATTTTATATTTTATTGTGTTTAGGGAATCTATTTAACATTTTTATTAAATTATTTTACAAACCTCCTACAAAAGGAGAATATAAATAAATATTAAATAATAATAAGGTTTGTTTGTCTCCCATAACATAAAAATAAATTTGTGATTTACTTTTCCAATCTTTTGTTTATGTATAAATATAAGATCGAACTAATATGTATAATAAAATATTATGAAAAGCGGGAAATTATTATCATTTTTTTCAAAATAAAAGATAAAATATAAATAATAAATAGTATGTAATCTCAAGTTATTAATAAACATAAAAATATCAATTTTAACAAATTTCTAATATGTTAATGTGAGATAAATCTAAATCATAGTTACACATACATATATTTTTTTATAAAAAAAGTCATTAATCATATATATATATATATATATATTTAATAATAATTATCATAATTTCTGTCATTATTTAAAATTTGAAGAAAAAAATAATTTTCATATTCTAAAATAATAGTATTTACAATTTTTATAATAATTGATTTTGTTGATGCAAAATCCAAAGAATTGTATGTTAATATTGATGGTCCATTCATATATCTCACATACAATTAACAGCAACAAAAATTTAACGAAAATAATAATAATCAAAGTTTAGAAGGTGAAGTGAGGTCAAAGTTTTAAAAATTTAAATTACTACGATAATATAGTATACTCTTATGACAAATTCATTGATTTAAACGTATATAAATTCCAAAAAATTATATTCGGATACAAAATTTTCTAAAACTAAAAAATATATATCATAAAATTTGAACGTTTAAATTAATTTAATATTATTACATATGGAAGTTATAAAGTATGATTATGTCTAACAGATAACGAATATATTAGAAAAAGCAAAAAGAAATATTGGAAGAAAAAAAAAGGATTGTTAAAATGAAAAAGGTGAAAAATAGAAAGCTGTATTGAAGCAAAGCTTTGTGTGAAACGAAGAAAGCAAGAACAGTGTGAGGAGGATTCATGGCTACGGATTCGGGTGCGGGTTCGGGTTCGGGTTCGGCGGAGGAACTGACGCTGAGAGTGAAATGGAGCGGCAAGGAGTACACGGTTCGTGTCTGCGGCGACGACACGGTGGGCGAACTGAAACGGCGAATCTGCGAACTGACGAACGTGTTGCCCCCTCGCCAGAAGCTATTGTACCCGAAACTCGCTTCCAAACTCAACGATGATTCTATCTTTCTCTCTCAACTCCCTCTCAATTCCTCGCTCAAGATGACCATGATCGGGTACGACGCCGTTTTCCACTTTTAGGGTTACTCTAATCGCCCCCACTCATTAACAACCAAATCAATTGCAGCACTACGGAAGAGGACTTGCTCCTGGATCCGGTGGATTCCCCTGAGATTCTTGACGATTTGGAGCTGCCCAAAGACGAAGCTGTTGACATCAAAGACATGGAAGTCAACAAGCGAAAATTAGCCAGACGAATTAATCAAGTCAAGGTCTTTATTTCTTCATCTTCGCCTAATCCATTTTTTTGTGATGTAATATATACATATACGTAGCTGAGTGCGCATATTCATACCAACCTGCAGATCGAGCTTCGAAATCCGTGTCGCAAAGGAAAGAAACTGCTTGTTCTGGATATTGATTACACTCTCTTCGATCACCGCTCCACCGCTGAGAACCCTCTTCAGCTCATGAGACCTTGTAATTTTTGCCCCCTTTTTATTTTCACTCCATTAGTGTGTATTGAATTAGCTGAAGGTTGCAAGACTGCTATTTTTAGTCACTCGGGTTATCGAACCTTGACAGCTAGAGTCCTGGTTTTGTTTTTTTAGAGACTACAAGGATAGTTGGTTTGGTAATTTTAGTGATTAAAATCTACTTTTGTAAATTCAGGAACCAGGTTGATTGGTGTTTATGATTTCAGGGGATAATTTGATGAATTAGTTTATTGTTACTGTTGAATTTAATTCAAATGTACTTTGTAGTGTATAATGTTTTTTTACACTCTCAATTCAATCACATATCCAAGTCTTCTCGAGGATATTTCTGATTAGTTGATATTAAAAAATTATTTACACTGATAGTACAAACTCTTTGTTGTTTTCTTCCTCTCCTCTGGTTCTAACTTGTTCTTTGTTTTTGCAGACCTTCACGAGTTTCTTACATCAGCATATGCAGAGTATGACATTATGATATGGTCTGCAACCAGGTATTGTCCTTTTTACTTTATCCTGTTAAATTCTTATTCTTCTGGAACAGTTATGTAAATGGGTCTGTTCTGTGTAACTGAATGAATGGTACGTTCACTTTCTGCAGCATGAAGTGGATTAACCTCAAGATGGGGCAACTTGGGGTTCTGGATAATCCTAACTATAAAATCACCGCACTTCTTGACCACATGGCAATGATCACTGTCCAGTCCTCTTCTCGTGGGGTCTTTGATTGCAAGCCTCTTGGTTTGATCTGGGCCCAGTTCCCTGAGGTATAAATATGCATATACGATAAACTAACCCACAATGTATCTTCTTGATGATGGGAATCTAATAGAATTATGTTAGCATATTTGTCCAATATTACATTCCTATCTACAGCCCAATGAATGATTACTAGTTATGTGGGGAGAAAAAGGATACCCAAAAAAGTATTGTTGTAACTTAACTTCCTTAAAAATGTTTCTTACTTGTGAGTATTATCATAAGTGAGATAAACCTTAGCTTGTGATCTGAGTTTAGATAAAATGGAAGAATGAAACTATTTGACTTACCAAATTGTTGTAATCTATATCTGGTTTCAATTTATTGCTGTATTGTTTGAGTGTTTTTGCATCAGTCAGCTATACCCATGATCTCGTTGTCCTGATGGTGGTTTCTTATTCTATTTCAGTTCTACAGTGCTTCAAATACCATCATGTTTGATGACCTTAAAAGAAATTTTGTGATGAACCCACAGAATGGTTTGACGATCAAACCATTCAGGAAGGCTCATGCCAACCGAGATAGTGATCAGGAGCTTGTGAAACTTACCCAGTACTTACTAGCCATTGCAGAGTTTGATGACTTGAGCAACCTTGATCATTATAAGTGGGAGTTATTCACAGAGGACAATGCTAAAAGGCGTAGGCACAGATAGATTATAACTAGATGCAATAGTGAGAATCTGGTAAGCAAGATGCAGCTTCTAACTTATAAAAATCTGCAGTTTATAAAATACATTGAGGATTTCAGCTTTTTTATATAAAGTATTTGAATGACAAAAATGAAAGGTTTTGTTGTCGTAGCTTTACGGAGTTACCTAAAATGTCTAATATTTTGCTTATGCATTTTCTATCTAGCAGTTTCTGAAGAGAATTTGATTTTATACGTGAAAAATAAAATTGCAAAATGAGAATGATTCGTTGACAAATATGGCCGTGCTGTAACTATTCTCTAAGTGTTCAATTGATTCTAATTCTCATCTATGTATTACTTGTAACTTGTAAGTTGAAACTCCTTTGTGTTTCTCGGTTATAGCTAGTCGGTGTTCTTTGATTTTATGCTTCACCGTTATTTTATTGTCTTTTGATGGTAATCCTCTTTAAAGTTGGGTAATTTTTGTCTCATTAACTCCATTTGCATTATGCGGAAAACAGGGAGAAAGAAATGAAAAAAAAAAATGCCAGTGAGATAACATAGGGGAGTTACAATTTGGTTAATCTAAAGTGAGTTAAGAAAAAGTGCACATGTCTGTTCGTTTTATCAATACAGTGAAGAAAATTAGGTTTTAAAATAAACATTTAATCGAGGTACAACAATTGTATGGAGACAAATGGATAAAAGTGAAATAATAAATTTCAAGTTATAGATTTAGATATTATTGCAATGTAAAGAATGAAAAAAAAAATTCATTGTTAAAAAAATATATTTTGGTTAGCCAAGTATATTAATCAAATAAATTATAGGCTAATTAAAATGAGTAACGACAAATGCAACTGATATGTGCAAGCATATTTAATGGTATACAATACTAGCTGCTGATTATCTTAAATTATGGTTTATAAGGATATCACACGCAATATATACATTAAGTGATTAAAATGGGAAATTATTTGTAACGTTGATGTGCCTATTAAACGTAAGTTTTATCATGTTATCTGAGAGGTAAACAATTAAGGAAACAAAATTGATCATCTACCAGAGACCAAAAATGTGTTTAAATTCATTGTGTTATCCTAAAATTAATTGAAAATCATAAATTTTAATAAGTCTCCTTTCATTCTTTATACTTAAAAAAGGGATTCGTAAATTTGTAAGGATGTGTTGCCAGTCCTTCCTTATGTATACTTTCTCTGAACTCAAATATAAGCAAAATATGTTCATGTTTGTTTTGAATTAATTAAAATCTATTTGATAACATTATTTAAAATAACTTACATAATATCACAAGTCTTGCTGTTAGCTATTTTCTAATTGATTTGGAACTTAATCTCGATAATACATGTGTTTCAAAGGAATTATTAACTACGTAATGATCGAGATAAAATTATAAATTTTAGATAACTACGACAATTCCCATGCTGTTATACAAGTTTTCCTTTCAAAAATACCCTTGAAGTATTCAAACTTCAATATAATAATAATGAATATTAATTGGGAAATGTGTTTCTTTTTCATGAAATCAAGACATTAATAGAATTAATCAATGTGAAATTAAATATTTTCATTCATATTTAAATTGGGAGAAAATTCATTTTAGAGGTGGTAGTAGATTTGATAACTCTTGAGCACACTGAATTCGACCCTGGTATCAAAATAATGCTTTATTTGCTTTGACTCATAGATAGGACCCTACAAAAATTAAAAGCAATAAACAACCCTTACTAGCTTTTTAAGAGGGAAACTCGTAGAAATCAGTGACTGACATAAATAATGCTCTGGATCAATTTTCTCACTGCCACTAAATAATATGTTGAGAAAACATTAACTTAATTAAAATCACATTACAAACATTAGCTTCACATTATCCATACAAATAAGGCACATTCAAATGGCCCTGAGATATTTGCTATTTGCACTGGGCCAAACTCCACAATAGTGGAGATTCACAAGAGGGTATACAGCTACATATTCACTGAAAATACAGTGGGGGGTGAAAGCCTGAAAATGTTGAGTTACCACCTCTGGAAGGCCAAGTGACAGAAATGGAATAAGATTTCGGCAATGACCACCAGGTGCACATTAAATGGTAATAATATAAGTAAATAGAAAACGGAAAGACTAGGAGAAGGCTGAAATCAGCAAAGTGGGCAGAGAGAAGAGGCATATGATGGAAATCTCTGCACAATCCCATACATGGGAAGGGTAGGAAACAATTCTATCGCAGGTGTGGCAACACCGGTTGAATGTAGAGGCAGAACAAGGCTACAGCTATTGCAAATCTAAATTCTGAGAGCAGGGTCTTGCCCTGAATTGGTATCCTTGTGTTTTAGAGAAAGGTTTGCAAACTGAGATTCGAGGTCTCTGCTGTTCGAGCGTCTGTGACTACTAGATGGTTGCTGTTGTGGCTGCATCGGTGGCTGCTGCTGTTGCTGATACAATGAACGTAATCTTCCAATCTCTCTTTCCAGTACTTCCTGCTCCACTGAATTTCACATTGAATAGTTTTTAGTGTACAAAACATGTTCATGTGCCATCTAATGAAACTAATCATACTTTAGCCACAAATGTTTCCCAGTAGATTTTGAACACTGATATGCAGGAAAAGTCTGCCCAGACAGCACACCGTAGCTTAGGTGGCCGACTGAGGAAGACCCATTTTCTTGAAGTCAAAATTAATTCCTAGCTTTCCTCACTAACCTATATCACCAGAGTCCTTCAATATAAAAAGGTACTTTGTAGGAGGAACTCAAATATAACCAAAAGTACCTATTTTTACACTAAGAAAGTTAGTTAAATTCATTTAATTTTCCTGATTTCATACAAAAAATAGCTACGTTTCCTAAACTACCCTTAATCTTAGTTTTTGGAGATGATACTAATATTTGAACTTATATTTTAATCCAGAGGGACTAGAAAAGAATAGACATATGTCTGGGTTGCTAATTCAATTTTTGTTAAATAGATACAGTAGGGTAGTAAAAGATTCAACTTCCTCGGTTATTACCCATTATAAACAAGACATAGTGTGATACGAGGGAGGCAGCATAGTGGTTTCCATTTGACACATAATTTGATTGAAAAAAGTTCAACTATTTCCAGGAAAGTATTTCAGGTACAACAAGATAACTATATAAGTTTACTATCATACGTCAATCAATCATTAAATGATATTAGCTTCTTATTGTTCTTAAACTAGAAAGATTTAAGAATTCCATAATGTTATCTACTATGTTATAAATTTTTACTTGGTAGATTAAGACCCTCACTATCCCATTCTCAATTAACTTATTTTTTCTTTATAATTTCTCTTTTCTCTGAATATCTTCATACACAACTTCTGAGAGTTAAATTGGTTTTTTAAGATGTTATAACTTTTTTAAAACTCAAATTATATAAAATCATGTTTTATTTTAAATTATAACAATCACAGTTATTTTTTAATTTAATTTAAATTATATAAATTATTGTTATTATGAGAATGCTATTATCTTCAAATTTAAATCAAAATAAGTTTTTTATTTTTATATTAATTCTATTTGTTGACTGAATATAATTAAATTATTTTAGTCAATATGATTAAATGATTATATATAGAAAATATATAACCTGTCCATTTAAGATAAAATGATAGTTCCTCCAAAATTATGAATAAGGACTTCTTTGCTGGACTTAAAGAACAATGACCAACAAAAAACACTGTGGCTGACAGTTTTTGCAATGAAAATGATAGAATCCTAGATGAGTGTCCATGAGCAAAGCCCAGTCATATTCAATGACACATACTACTCTACAATCCAGCTAATTTGTCTATATACCTCACAGAAACTATATTTTCACCATGGTTTTAAGGAACTTGAGCTACCACCCTAAAATGATCAAACCTCCCTTTCTTTGATCTCATTACAGTAATTCCTCTTGCAACCATGCTATGGCACATACAAAACAGAACCTGATTAACTTTCTCCTTCCCTACCATTTATATGATATAATCAAAGCTCAGATAAACCTAATTTGTTCCTTTTCTATTAATCAATACAATGCATCACGAATTCACAAAGATTTCAGAAGTCAAGGTATTTAAGCATATCTAAAAAACTTCCTCCACATTCGTAATATTCAGATAATTGACATTTCCAAGTTTTTAAAAAAAAAACTTGTTACTTGAAAATGGCTAATAATCATATCGTAGAAACTTACAATATTTGATAAGCTGCTCTTGTGCTATATTTTCTAAACGTTGCTTGAGTGCTTTATTCTCCATACTCAGGATAAGATTCTGCTGGTTAAGAAACTCAAGCTCAGCTGAGACTTCAGACCCTTCTGCCTATGATGACATAAAAAGAAAGAAACAGAATCAGAACTTTAAACTATCTTACATAATATTTCCATGCATTTTCAAAAAATGTCCATGCAAACATGCGGAATATTGCCTTGTGAAGACACTTACCTGTAAAGCTTGTACATTTCTTTCCAGCTCAGCTATGTATTGAAGTTTTCGGACCCGTGAACGCTGAGCAAATTGCCTGCAATTTGAGTGTTTCATAATATTTTCCCTTTCCATATATGAATTGATTGGTTTCATAAAACTTCTAAAAATTAAATGCAAAAGAAAAACAAACACAACATTCATCATATAACGAGAAACATTGTTTAACTGCTGTCTCTGCATGAGAATTAGCTTTAGTATCACAGACATTACTGCGTGCAACAAAAGTTATTGTATCATTTTTCCTTCCATGTACATTATTAAGATGTCATATGCCACACAGGTAGTATAGTCTTGAATTTGATATTATAACCATATTCACTCTATTTGGTAAAAGTTCCATGATGGGTATGACACAACTTCATGCATTTGCCAAAAGAAACACTTGCATCCCCCAAGATAGATATTAGTGGCGTAAAATCAACCAATCACAGTAATATCCTTAAAGTCAATCAAAGATAACAGCTACGTACTGTTTAGCACGTTTTGTATCAGTTTCAGAGGCAGATGGCTTTGCATGTGAATTGTCCTTTTTTTCAGAAAATAATTTTCCATCCTGTAATCCGGAATCTACTGAATTGTGCTTTTCAGTTGCAGTAGGTGGAAGCCCATCTGCTTCATGTGGTGTGCATGGCAACCCTGAACTCTGAAAAGCTGAACTCTCTTTGCCAGGGGAAACACCAACTTGATTTGTCATTGCATTTGAAAAAGAGTCCCATGACCTATTTTTCTGTTTAGCTAAGTTCATTTCTGCATAAGAAGGTAGATGACGTGCATCTTTGCTGCGGTCAAAGTCTTGAGATGACCAAGACGGAATAGACATCAGATTCTTATATTTATACTCGTCCTGATCAGCATAATTGATGTTAGATGCATTAGCCGTGTCAAGGTATGCAAAAGAATCACTTGATGAACGCCGATGTCCACCTCTTCGGACAGGTGTCTCTGGCTCATTAAGGAGATCATCTAGCCAAGAAGGCTGCTCCTCTATAACAAGGCTCTCAGATGATGTACGTTGGTGGTGTGGGTTTCCCTCTCTAGGTCTGTTACCTGCCTTTAAACCAACAGCGGGATTTGGGACATAATCGGCGTACGCTTGGGAAACACTAGGAAACGGACTTTTAGGAGGAAGTAGAGCATGCTTTCCAGGATACATAAAATTTCTGAAACTCGATGAGCCCTTTGAATTTGCCATAGAAGCAGAATCAACAATACCTGTCGAAATTATAATTTAATCAAAGAATGTGGCCATATAAATATATTTACTGGTAAAAACAAGACAAGGTAAAAAACTTTTGGAAGGATCTTGCAATGAAAATTTAAACACAATATCCATTACTCAACCTTGATGATCTGATATGCATGTGTTCTCAATTCTAAAAATATAAATATAAACCACAAATACATGTTACTCTGTACAAACATTGAAATTTGGTTCATATGCAAATGTACTCAGCAACAGAAGAGTAACTGCGCTAGTATAACAAAGAATCCACAAGACCAAGGCAGCTTTGGAAGAAAAAATAAAGCATCTCAGTAATCTCAAAAACCATAAATGAGTAAATGTACATGCTTCATTGAGTAAGAAAATCCTTAGAACTAAATACCTCAGATCTCCATGATACTACATATATAGCATTGGATAAAAGTCCACATCTCTCTTTTATATTTACCAAAATGTAACTAAAATTTGTCCAGACATTCACAGACAAGCTCGATTTTCATATTACATTTAAATTATTCCAGATAGATGATCAACATTGCAAACTTTTCCTTCCCTCACAGTACAAGGGCATGACGACCCAATTATTCTCTTCATTTTCATCATCAGCAATACACCTCCTATTAAATAGTACCAAGCACAGCATGCAACATCAATCCCATCACACATAATATTCACCGTTGCTTTAAGTTAAAACCTCTGACATATTATTGTTGAACATATTACCATCTTAATTATCTCCAATAAAAAAATCAAACCCAAATCCAAACCCATGCGTTTAACAAGTCAGGCAACGCAACAGTTCACTACCAATGTAACAGAAAACTCAATAACATCATTCCCAAGAAAAAAAAGAGTCAGAAACAATACTCCAAAACTTGGCAGCCACAGGAAACTAACTGGAGGAAAGAAAATCCAATCCAATCCACAAACAAAAACTGAACATCATCAAATTAAAAAATAAGAAATATAAAACGTAGCACCCAATTGTCAAACTTTCCATATTATACTTTTATTCCCCCATGACCCAGATGAGGGAAAAAAACCAAAGATAGAAACTTCACTTTTCCACCTTTCCCATAGAATCTGCCCGAAACACGCATTCGGAAAACAAAAGAGGAGAAAAATCAACAACGAATTGAAATTAGCATTTGAAAAACCCAACACGCTGCAATGTGCGACACTACGGCATCAACAGCCCAATTATTCCAAGCTGATCGAACCAATTGGAAATGAAAATTGAAACAGATTCGTTTTCGCAAGCAAACAAGAAATTAATACAACACCAAAAGGAAAAGAATAACCAAAAAAAAAAAACCTTTGCAGATTGAAGATTCGAGATCCCGAAATGCAATGGTAAAAGAGCTTGAAATCAAAGCAAATATTTTCTCTCTCTCTCTCTCTTAGGGTTCGTTTCTTCAACCACCTCTCTCTCTCTCTCTCTTTCTCTTCTCTCTGTTGTTGTGTCTTGTTGTTGAAGCTGGAAAATGGGGCTTAATTGTAAAAGCATGATAAGTAAATACTGTTCCTAAAAGTTTTGATATTAACGTTCTAACCCCTTTAAATTAATAATATTCGGAAATGCACCTGGGCCCACCAAGCATCCACTTTAAAATAATACTGGTTGTTGTATCGCTGTCCAAGTTGTGCAGAGACATGCCAAAATACACCATTTTTTCTTTTTATAAATATCCTTAACATGCAAAGATTCCACTCATTTTCCTTTTTACTTCACTCACACACCCTAATTACACTTTTTTATTATCATTCCATTTTTTCTTTTTTTTCCTATAACTTTATCTAAATTTTATCCTATTTAAATTCAATATAATCAAAATATCTTTTTTACCATTTTATTTTACCATGTCAAGTCAAAACTAAAAGGTTTTCATTTCCCTTTGAATATGTTTTGAGAAAATATAATTTTTTGTCAAAAAATAAAAAAAGAGGTATATTCTTTTATTCCAAACAGGTGTTACAAGTTTGTTTGGATGCAAGTATAAGGACTCACAATTCTTGCTATTTTTGTTGGGGAAAAATGTGTTATTCATCTGTTAACTTGGTTCTAAAAATTTCCATAAAAAACAACTTTAGTTCTAAATTTCTTTTCCTCATAAATGTTGAGGTGAGACATGGTAACCTATTTCCATGAAAATATACATTGCAATTTTTTAACCAATGTTTTTTAATTAATGCCATAGTTGTTTAACCTATTTCCAGATTGTTTTCAAAATGATTAAAACAAAAAAATGGATAAATGTAATTAACTAATTACAAAAACATTTTCCACATATATTTTAAAAAACACTTTTTGTATTTAAATTAAAAATAATAATTTTATGATCATTTAAGAGTAACTTGACATGGATATAATTTATGATGTCATGTGTGTCACCATCAGTTTGCAAAAAAAGGGATTAATCCATCATCTAATGATAATGCTCCATTTCACTTATGAATGGGTTGCTGAATATACCTAAAATTGAAAAAAAAAAGTTCTTATTTCATAAATGAATAAATTTAGTTACAAAATCTCAAATATTTTAATAACTCGAATGCAACTTATTGGTATAAGAGATGTTAAGTTTATATAATAAACTAAAAAATATATTTGATTTCATTTTTTTAAGAAAATTATATAGTGGAAATATGGACTCAAACACTTGGTCAAATTCAATTTAAGAAAATGTTTTTCTATATAATATGTGTTTTTAAATAAACATTTATGTGATGTTTAAGTTTGCATTGAGATGTGGTTTTATATTTTAAATGATATACGATCTTCTGTTTTTCAATCTCAAACGACAAAAATTTCAAATATAAATGTTTTTTTAATTAATAACAAACTTAATAAGTAAAATAAATTAAAAATTGTGAATACAAAATAAATTTAAAATTAACTTACGCTTATATAAATTACCCACAATAAGTATGCTATTTATGTATTAAATAAGTTTTAGCCTTGTGAAAAAATAATTTAAAAATGAATGTGAGATATATAAAAAAGAAAATTAGAATATTTTTTATGTTTAATATGAAGTTTTATTACTAGTAATATCATTTGCTTATGTGTAAAACACAATATCACAAGTTTTAAAGAAATAAAAAACAAAAAATAGGGTAACATGTTTTTCAAAACTTTCAACATGATCACAAACATATAATTAATCACTTTTCATCCCTTACATTTTTTTTAAAAAAAGTGAAGTGTTTATAAATAATTCATAATCCATATTCATCATGTCAAAACTCCACTAACTAACATTCATAGACATTTGATTTTACTTTCGCAAGACTCGTGCATCAACTTAAATTCAAATATTTGCATTTGTCATACTACCCTGTTGTAAAAAATACACAACATATAATTAATCACTTTTCATCCCTTACATTTTTAAAAAAAAAAGTGAAGTGTTTATAAATAATTTATAATTTATATTCATCATGTCAAAACTCCACTAACTAACATACATAAACATTTGATTTTACTTTCGCAAGACTCGTGCATCAACTTAAATTCAAGTATTTACACTTGTCATACTACCCTGTTGTAAAATATACACAACCATGCACATAATAATCTCAATATCAAATAATCTCACATGACACGATTAATTCATATAACAGGTTATATCAGTTATCTTTCAAACCGCAAACTCAATCATATAAACATTTTTTGACTTTCACCACCTAATAATATAGATTTATATGATTTTCAGTAAAGTTATGACACTAAACACTAAACCCTAAACCCTAAACCCTAAACCCTAAAGAAAATAATATAGATTTTTAAACAATCGAAACATACAAAGAAAATAATATAAACACATAATCTAATTGTTTTTAATTACATATACACAAATAAAAATTTACATAAAGTTTAATTAAAATAATAAACAATTATAAAATAGTATTTGAAAAGCAATTTTTAAAGTTAAAGTTTTTTTTAGTTTGGGCAAAAATTGATCATTTAAGTATAAATAAGACTAATAGCAAATTCACTTTCATAACTATTTTTGCTTGAGGGAGAATTCTTATATTTTTCATTATATTTTTCACTTGAAAGATAATTAACAAATTAAATTTTTGTTCTCCTAACCAATTTCTTGATTTCTTATATAATTTACATTCTATTTTTTCTTATTTGAAAATCTGAAGATTTATCACATAAATGTTATTCAATTGACTGAACGGAAGAATGTGTGCTTTATTTCCCAAAGAAGACATTTTTTACAACAAAAATAAGAATTTTAAATACGACTAAAATTTATAAGAAATTAATTAATTAAATTTCTGCACAGATATTTTTTTTAAAGCATGTATTATTCATTTAAGTATTTCATGGTGAATAGGTGTAGCAAAGTAAATTAAACATATTATTTTATAAGATAGTAAAATAAAATTATAAAACTATACAATAAATGGTCACAATCATCTACATATTAATATTTCATACATACTGTTGGATTGAATATTTATTTGAAAAAAAGATTTATATCTAATAGGTAGACATAAAAATTGACGGGATAGTGTTTCAGAACTTGATTCATATAACTTTTATCACAATATAATAAATGTTTGATTAGATTTTAAGTATTCTTAATTAATTTTCAATTAAAAAATTTATTTGATTGAGAATTGAAAGTATTTTTTTTATCTAAATAGTGCGTTTTTCCATTTTACTTTTAATGAGATGATTTGATTGTTATTTTTATTAATTTGTCTTTAGTATGTTAATCATCTTCTTTTTTTTGTCTCTATTTTCTAACTTGCTACTCAACTCATTTTGAAAAAAGAAAATAAACAAATTACTTCACAAATTAGAGGTGATTGAAGACGAAATGAATAAGTTCTGGTGAGTTGAAAATGATAATACAGTAGTGACAGTGAAACTATCTCATTAACGACAAAAATTAAACATTAGAATACTTAAATAAAAAAATATTTTATATACTTAAAAATACTTAAATTTATGAATCACTTAAATTAATTTAGAAATAATTCATGCATAATATATTAAATTTTCATCTTGGAGTATTATTCAATTAGAACTTGAACAATTTTGAATATAAAATGATTGATGTAACTTGTTTGAATAATTATGTGATGAAAATAAAAGTTATGATATTGAAAAGAATGAATAATGTGGTTGAGATGAGTGGTGAAGTTGAAAATGGTGGAAAAGAGAGAGTGAGGTGTAAAGACAGGAAATCCACACATGAAGGGGACAAGCAGTTAGAGTTTCCAACTTCCCATCACCCAGGGCATCTCCAAACACATTCTAAATCTATTATTAATATCTTTCATTTTTTTAATAAATTTCAATTTATCATTATTCTCATATAAAATAATAATAATAATAAAAGGGACATTATCAAATAAAATGTTATTTTTACTTTACATCATAGTGTTGCTCCTGCGACTTTCATTATCTTCTACAATTCCAAATTATTATATGATTAAGTTTTGTGCATAAGAGAATGTAGTTACTATTTTATTGGATAAATATATTTAAAAGTGGTATTTGCGCATTCGTTTAACTTAGTTAAAGACAAATAATATTATAATAATGGCAACGCACATTCAGTCAACAAATTATACAATATTTGGTCAACGTAAAAAATATAAAATGCGGTGAACGTGGATCGAACACGTGACCTTCAGATCTTCAGTCTGACGCTCTCCCAACTGAGCTATCCCCGCAAGTTGTAAATACAAACAACTAAAATATATATATACGTGTAAATTAAATGAAGTTAGCAAAACATGTTTACCATTATGAGAAAGAAACGTATAATCTGTTAGATATATTTAAATTTAAAGAAATAGTGGCTATTTCATAAACTGATGTGTTTGTTGCACTGTAGGTGTACTCTACTAGAGTTATCCACCCATTTTTTTGGATGCATCAGTTCCAGAAACGTGTATCGTATATTTTTATTTCTCATGATTTTTCAAATTTTAATGCTAATGATGCTTTCAAAACAAATCTATGTTCACCATCGTAATTTTTCATCTCGTTTTTATATTTTTTTAGGATTATTAACCTGTCTTTAATATTGAGGGGCTAATAGCACACAACTCTTTCTGACTTTTGTTTATGAGGTGTGAAATTCACAAAGGTAAAAGAAATTCCATCAAATATACAAATTAACTAGTAGAATGCACAAAGTCATATGTTTCAGAGATTTCCAATCACATTTCTGAGCTCATGTCTTGGGCAAAACGTGTTGTGATTTCAATGTTGAAATATTAAGGTAAAGAAAAAAAATATTTAAAGCATCTGTTCCAAGACTTCTCAATCTGTCTAAAGGATAGCACTTATAATTTGTGAAAATAGTAATGTAACAACTTTTCAAAAAGTCATACAATGAACAAACAATTTGATGAAGTGATTTTTACATCAATTCAAGTGTGGCTGAAAATGAAAAAGTATATGAACATTACAGATATAAAATTCCACGTTCTACTAATCCCTACTTTTTATGTTATCTATCCATTTGTACGATGTGATTGATTATTCATACATTAAAGCCACACAATGTTCCTTTTCCTTATGCAATCATCATGCACATGCACACACGGACCACAAAAAAGGAGCCAACACAAACGCACGCCCACGACACAACAGTTCCAAAATGAAAAATGGTGTGATTAATATCAAATATGAACCACATTATGCTAAAAGCGATGTTGGAACATCCTATACATCAACTATTAAAATTATTGTAAGAAACCCTGATACATTCCTGTCTGTTCTTCAGATCAGAAGATACAAGCTTATGATCCTAAGAAACCCTGATACATTCCTGTCGGTTCTTCAGATCAGAAGATACAATCCACTACAGCTTATGATCCCAGCAACTTTTTCCATCTTGCGTAGGCTAAAATAAGGAAGAAAAGGAGTACACAAGCTGCAGACGTGCTCCAAACAAAGGGCCAAAATATTCCATCTATATCATATAATTTACAAGGAATGTTCATACCAAATATACCAGCAATCAAAGTATCAATAGCAATAACAAAAGATGCAATAGTCAATGTCAGTTGTAGCTGAATAAGTTCATTTCGATGGTTATCGAGTTGGATGTTGACATAGTCTTCCGTGTCGTCAATATACTCCCTCACCTGAAGATCAGTAGTCATAAAGAAGTAAGACTTATACCACTTAACAATTAATTGAAACAGCATCACCATTCCAATCAAATTTCCGCAATATTTGGCATTCAAGAAAAAACAACCAAACTCAGCTAACATTTCAAGTAAATAAATGCTCAGCATAAAAATTCTTCTAAACAAAAATAGGAAATCAGCATAAGGTCACAACCACTTGTTTGCAGATCAACCAGACATATAATAATATATTTCCTAAATCCAGAAGTGAAACAATATTGGGAAAAACTACCACAGTACCACACTATCTTATAGAGGGCAAGCATAAATTGATTTATCAAAGCTGGGAATCTTTAAGGATAAGCTTCCTGTAGTGACTAATAGAAACTAGCAAACAGTCTAGCTTCCCTTCTCTATCCTCAAAACAAGAGATAGCAAAAGATTGCAATATTATATCTCTTGTAAGTATCAGAAGACACAACTAAGTTTGTGAGAAAAGAGTAATGCATGCAAATGAAACATATGGATTTTAACATCTAAAAGCCCAAGATCACTGTACAAATGAGACAGAAAAATAGTACAACCAAGTAAATACAGCAGTTTCAATATTCAAAATTTGACAGACTTGACTGGACCACAATCTGGTTGTTAGAACACTTACAGATAATATCTTGTTACGAGTTCCATCTAACTGCATGAAATATGCATCAAGCAACATCTCCAAGTCCTCCACATCATTATCATCCTCATAATGGCTGGTCACAAGACTTTCACTTCTGTTAGAACCAAGTCGACGAATAGCACGGGCAGAATTAGGAAGGTTATTTGAGGTTGTGGCACCCAATTGAGCCTCCTCAAATTGTTGATTCAGCAGCCACTTCCTTGTCAAATATAGTTGTGCCATATCTTCGTTGTCGTCTAACAAATGTTCAATTTCATCTCGTACCTGTAAAAGAGAGTCATGCACTTTTAAGTATGATATTTCAAAGATGATCACATACAAGGTATGGTAAAAGACCCTGCAATAATTTTTCAAAACGGTGAACAAAATCCTCTCATCTAATTGAAAGCATAATAATATATGACTATTGAAAATAGAACAATCAACAACTTAAACTAAAAATTATATTTGGATAAAAAGTAACTTTTTTTTATTCAAGAAGGACAACATATTGAATGCAGTGCAACTACACATTACTGCTCAAACAAATATTCAACCATCTCAATGCATAATAACTATAAAAAATTATGTGGCACTTATATTAATTCTAATCTCCCTTGGGCTATTGTTAAGTGTCTTGACCAGTTCAACCAACAACATTAAATAAAATGAAATCAGACTCCTGCAAAATTATAATCCAATTGGTAGATTTAGTACATCTCTTTTCCCAAAGGTTAATCCTCAATCTCAATTAACAAAAGAACTATTGACATAACTTAGCCATAACAACCACCAAAGAACAACCACATGGTACTACTCATGTAACATACCTTCTGCACTCGTGCCAGCAACCGCGTGAGATTACTCTTCAAACTCCTCACATGTTCAAGATTCTTGGTACTTACATTCCTAGCCAATTCATCCAACACAGGGTAAGCACCTCTCTCAAGGTCTGCTACATTGGAGTCCAGATAAGTACATACAGCCTCCAAAGCAATCTCCAGAACTTGAAACTCAAAAGGAAGCTCAGACTGCAAACCTTCAGCTGTCTCCGGCGTAGGCAACCATTGTCCGCCATTAGAACCCTGCATTTCACCTTCATGTTCCTCCACGGCGCCGAGAAGTTTCGGTTGACTCTTCCCCGGAAGCTGCTGTCTGAGTTGCTCAACAAAGGGGAGAACCTCCTGTCGAAGAGGATCAAGCAATAAAACTGCTTCGGCGGTCACTATAGCCTTTATAAACTCCAAATTAACTACCATGGCTTTCTCTCTAGCTGCAATAAAAATAAATAAAATACAAAACACGATTAACATTCTTCATTCTTAATCATAATAGCATCCACAATGGCATCCAAAACAAACACAATTCTAATCAAAACCCTACTAACAGATACAATTCAAATTAAAATCGAAAAGGTAAATTCGATTACCGAGGATGTTCGAGGAGTGGGAGAAGACGGGGCCAAGGATTCTCAGGTCTCGAGCGGGAATCCCTGCGTGGCGGATGATTTCGTTCTTCTCCCACTCCACGAGTTCGGACCGGCCAGACCGGTCGAACCTCATCCAGAGCCGGGCGCCGCCGGTCTTCTTCTTCGCCTTTGTCAACGCGCTAGAACCTGCGGCTGCGACTAGACGGTTGTTCGCGTAGTCATCCGGCGAGGCGGTGATCCCGGCGGCGTAGGGAGGCTGTGGCGGAGACCGAGGTTGGGGTGGCGCGGTGGTTTTCTTGGGCCGACGGCGAGAAACGGAGCGGCGGAAGGAGAAGGGAGTCTTACCCATTATAATTGTAATCGATAATAATTAGGGATTGGAATTGGAATTAATATTATGAGTTAGTGTTTTGTGATTATGATTACTATTGTTTACACTGAATGGATTAAAAACATGAGAGAGTGAAGGTAGGTTTGGATGATGATGTCGTCGTCCTTCACCTTCTCCGCTTTCGTCTTCCATAAAGAGACACTCCTCCGCCGCACTCTCTCTCAGCCCGAATGAATACCCTTTATTTCCCACGCACCAATACCAACCAATAATACCTTCTACACCTTTTCATTCATGGCCATTCACATTTTTATTATATTCAAATAATGCCATGTTAAATATACATATAATTTTTTTTATGAAAACTATATTAAAAAATATATGTAATAGTTGACTTTTATTTAATTATATTAACTATTTTCTATATAACCGTAATCTATACTATTGTTAATAATCATAATTTTTTTTTATCTATATCTTTATTGCAAAATGATTTTTCTGGTACTTTTATTTCTTTACTTTTTATATCTATATCTATATTTGTATACAAAGATTCTCCATTATAATTAGTATACATATTTTCCTATTTTATCTATATTAATATTTTAATTAATACAACTAATTATCGATTTTAATTTTATTAATGTAATTTTTTTTATAAAAGTAGTAAATTTAAAATTTAGTTTTATTATCTTAAAAATTTAGAGAATTTTGAAACTAATATAATATATACTATATATAAAGAATATAAAGAAGATTTTTCATTTATATCTGTTTTTTTATAAACAAATTTATTTATATTTTATCTTTATATTAATATTTTATTATATTATTTTATCATTATTTAAATTTAAAACTAAAAAAATTTAATATTAAATTTAAAACTAAAAAAAATTAAATTTAAATTTAAAAAAAAAACTGTTTGAATGTCGTACACTACATTTATTAACTACATTTATTAAAGAAATGAGTCAAATACATTTATTAAAGAAATAAAACAATTTGAATTGATTAACTACATTTATTAAAGAAATGAGTCAAATAAAACACTAAAGGATTGATGTTAATTTAGTCTCTCATTTAGTAAATTGTTGAAAACTAATTATAAGATAAAAAGAAACATATCTTACTCTAATTTTAAAATACATGTTTGCTTAATATTTATACTCCTTATTTCATTCAGATTTATATTTGTTGTAAAACTATATATAAATATAAAAATAAGTTAATTTAATTATATATTTTATATTAAAATAATGTTTTTAAATATTTATTCACCTATTTAAAATTTTCGGAGGGTTGTGATATCATTAATTAAGAAATAATGAAGGTTAATATTGATTTTAAAGTTAAAGTAATATTAGAAGAGATATAATTTTGAAAAACAAATGAAAAATGTTTAAAGACGACCACAGTGGGAGTCGAACCCACGACCTTCTGATCCGAAGTCAGACGCGCTAATCCACTGCGCTATGCGGTCTTAATTGTTAATTTATAGTAACCTTATTTTATTTATAGTATTGATTATTACTCTTGAGTTTGGTAAAAATGATGATTGAGGTGGAGGAATAAAAAAGTGATGATAAAATAAAGTAAAAATATTAATTAAATAATGTTGGATGATTGAAATTGAAAAAGAAAAGAAAAGAGATAAATATATTTTATAGTACGAAAGTGAGTGCAAATCTTATTTTATGAGCCGATTTTATAAGGTTGAGTTGAATTAAAGTCAATTTCTTAATATAAGATCATTGCCATTTAGAGCTTATCATAGTGAAAGTTTTTGGGCTAATCCGACCACTCACCATCGAATCTCTATCGAACCGTCCATTATATAGTCTTATAAACGAGTTTGAGGTCTCGATGTGAGAGGTGTGTGTTGAAGTGGGTGTAAACTTTACTTCACTTTACTTTAAATAGACTTAAAGTCCACTTCTTAATAGAAGAGAATCTTAATATTATTACGTTTGTGATTTTTTTTAAACATTTGAATTGCAATCCTAGGATGATTTTCATCAAGTGATTTTATCAAATCAAACATTTAAATTGTCAGTTTTAGAATGTTAAATTAGATTTAAAGTCCACTTCTTAACTCTTAATATAAGAAACTCTCAATATTATTATGTTCAGAGTTTTTTTTTTTTAATATTTGAATTTCTTTTCTATTCATAATTTTAATCATAAACATTTAATAATATACATCATAAACACTTAATATAATATATATAGAAAAGTGGTTTGATTGGACTCAAACAATTTAAGTTGCCAAATTTTTGTTGTTGGGAGCTAGTTTCGAAAAATGACAAATAATTGCATATAAATTCATTTAGAGTCTTAATACAAAATAAATTATGCTATACACACGTTTATTTTACATTAACTTTCATTTACTTTTAGTTGTTTGTGAAGCAAAACTAATCATTGCTAGACATTTCAATAATTTCATGATATTATTAACCATTTGAGAGACATATTTATCATTAGTGTCATGAATAATTACATTTATTAATCTTAACTACTGGTAAGAAAAAGTTAATACGATTAACCATCTCTCATGAGTGAACACTCCTTAGAGAATCTTAACTGTATGTTAATAATTACTTTTTACATTTTTCTAAGAAAAAAATATAAAGAAAAAAAAATATTTTACTAAATCATCCACATATAGTCCACACGTACAAATTAATAATTTTATATATCACATTCATTGACTTTTAACAAAATATCAGATAATTTCTGAAATAACAAAATTATCAGATAAAGTTAGTCACTACTAAACATTTCAATAACTTCGTGATAAAATTAATCATTTGTGTTGAGAGACATGATAATAATATAACTGTATTCATTCACAGTTAACTGCTTATGAGACAAAAAGGTAATAAATCATCCTTAAATATTTCTATAATTTCATAACACTAATAGTTACTTTTATTTAGTTAGTGTCACAAATACAATCAATAATAACAATTATATGTAATTAATTACATTGATTTAGTTTTTTGTTCAGTTTATTGTTCTGATACAGATTGATATATACAACAATCATTCATGCCCCTTGTTTACTTATATTTCTGATGAAGAATACAAAAAAGAATGATAGTTGAAGGGCTGTACAAAGAAAGACATCCTCCGACATTTACCAAACTAGCAATCATCTGACCTTAAACATGAAAGCTTTTGGTATGGTTCTGGTGTTGTTTCTTCTGATTGTCAAAGTCTATGATTGGAAAAAGAAGAAAACTAAAAAGGAGGGTCTCCTAAGAGAAAATGTTATGTCTGTCAATCACTAATGAAGTGTGTATTTCACAATCCTAGATGAATATGAGTCATTTATGCACTCACTATCCAATACACAAATTTACATAGAAAGGCTATTAATGTGGTTATTCAGGTGGTTAGTGCATCCGGAAGTGAATTTGGTGATCCAAGAACTTTGCCACCGACATCAGGAAATGACTCAAAATCATCAAGTGCACTCACTTTTCCATCCCTGCTGATCTTAACTGGATACTGCATCAAATGTCCTCTCATGTAATTCCCTTCGTCGGCCACATATATGCCCCAGTTTTGTTTTGCAATTTTGTTCACTTGTCTAACACATTCCAGGCTCTGAGGTTCACCAAAAACATGGTCAAGACCACCAAGGTGCTCAGCCCACAGTGACATTCTGTATCCATACACCTACACCAACACCAACACAATCAATGTAGGAATTGCCAGTTACTGAGAATACAAAACAGGAAATTACATAACCAAGACCTTTACACTTATTTCAATTTATGCTACTAGTCCACTTAAAAGTTTCAGGAGACCCTTATATTAATATGCTCATTTCCTAGTACAACTTTTCTATCTCATTAACAAATGTTGCTGAAGCTTCAAACCTGGCCATGTGGATGGGGTCTATTTTCTGTCCATGTATATTTTGGTTGATAAGCTCCCATAGCTATTTCTGTGTCCCTTGAACCATCTAATGATCTCTGGTTAATATTTGCTGATCCAATAATTACGTAATCGTCATCAACTACCATTCCTTTGGCATGGACATAAATCATAAAACGTCTGAACTTTTTTGCTGCCACCTGATCAAAGAAAGGGAAAATAACAATAAGACATAAAAGGTTTGCAAATGGAGCTCCATGCACCAAATGATTACTTCTCTAAAGGAAGAGTCATCCTATAATGTTGTGACACACTCCATCCATGTCTTTGTTCTTTTTATTTTATATCATTTTCTATATTTCTTCCAATTTTCTCAAAACAAAGCAGGTATTCAGGTGCTACGGAGGCATATTTACTGTCTCAGTGACACAAAAAAGATCATCAAAGCCATATCAGAGTAAGCTGTTAGAAAGGGTAAAATCAGAAGGAAAAATATGAGAAATATAACATTATTTTCTCTTTTAGTTCTTCCTTTCAAGTGTATTTTCCGTCCATTAATAAAGGTTAAGGAATTTGATCCAGAAGACCATCAAATAAACATTTCTGTAATTTATTTTATCATCAACATGCTAGTTGTTAAAGCATTTTATAGCTTGCAATCTTGATTATGTCTACTTTGTGTGCAAGTTACCTTTTAAATTAACTTTTGTACTAATGAGTCATAGATCTAGATATGAACGACAGGACTTTAATCTCTTCACCCCACTAACTTCATTTCTGCTAGACAAGAAGGAGCCAATACTCATTACTCATCAATCATGGCTTATGTATGAAGCTTGTTTTGACTAACATAATAACATCAGAACCTCACATAATACGCCTATTTTCTTCTGGAGTTTAACGATCAAACACTACTAGTGTAAAATGTTTTACACGGTCAACCAATCAAGAGTTACTGGCACTATGATTTTTTATTTATTGTAAAAGTTAACAAACTTACCATATACAGTAGCTTGTAATTAGATTAGAGTTTTAAATAGTCAGTGCATGATCTATTAGTCGCTATATTTATATGCCCTCAAATACCAAGGTTTCCTATTTGATGGGTAAGGGTTAAAACAGAGCATGACCACTGTAATGCTTACAAATAATTAGTTTTAATTTGCTGTAGAGAGAACCCTGAGGATCTCTGTAGCTCCATGCTACAGAAAAAAATCAAATAAATGTTTTCTAAGTTTCCTACTTTACAGAATTAATCAAATCAACAAATATAAAGGAATAAAAGAGGGATATTAATGCTCCCCACTAAATCATATGGCTCTTATCTACTAAATTATATTTTTAGCTATTAATAATTATTGGCTATAAATAGTTTCTGTCACCTATAAAAATTATCAGTAGTTTAATTTTACTACCGTCCAATTCATCAATTCTTTCTTTCACTTTTATATTAGACTTTTTCTTTTCTTTATTCTTAATTCTCTTTATTACTAATAATTTCTCTTCTTTTTGTAGTAAGATAGATTTATTACTCTCAAACTATAGATGCAGCATTATGAACCTATTGATGCAGTGTTTGTTAGAACCTATTCGAGCCGATAAAAAACATAAAAGTGTTTGTTAGAAGTTCTAAGTAATCAGTAAAACTATTGATCCAGCATTATGAACCAAATTGAAATCTTTATATATGACAGTCTTGAAAACAAGCATTGTCTTAAAGAGTGCTTATATACTATTCATATGCTTGTGGGGGTACTCTCTTCAAAGCTAATCTTGATGAGTTTAATTCTATAATTATGGATCTCACAAATGTTGATATTGATGAAGACAAAAGCTGTTTTATTAATTGTATTCTTATCATCCATCTATAAACCTTTCAAAGAAATAATGTTGTATGGTAACAATGACAGATTATCATTTGAATATGTGAAATCAAATTTATTGTCCAAAGAAAACTTTGATCTTCAAAGACTGAACTTGTACACATAGCATTGATCTCAGGAACCACAATCGAAAAAAAAAAACTCACTCAATCTACGTTAAACCAACCAAAGACCAAAGAAAGGAGAAAGAAAAGTAACAAGAGAGCACTGAGATTTGATTCCTAATAGACTCTAAATCGTTTTTGAGAGCGTGGAGAACGGAGGACGCGAGAAACGTGTTGATCTTCTCTCACACGTCCCCTGACATGGGAGACAACTTCAGCTTCTCGAACACGTCCCCTGACATGGGAGACAAGTTCACAGTTTGGGCTACCGGGAGCGACTTGTTGATGTGGGCGAGAAGGTCTGGAACATTGAGCGATAGTAGCTCGCTGACGTCGCAGCAGAACCTGGTTCCAGAGGTCGCAGCAGGACCTGTAGGAACGGAATTGAACCCGTAGTGTAGGCTGGATTGATTGCCAAAGCAGGCGAAGGAGTTGGTAATCGGTTCGCAACCACCGCTCCCTTTCATCTCTAGCAATTTCGATCGGTTTCATGGTCAAGTGTTCGATGAGCCCCTGACCGAAGAACCAGAGGTAGACGTAGGCCTCCCAGGCGAGGAAGTTTTGGCCGTCGAATTTGACGGGACTTACGACGGAAGTGGCGGGAAAGGGGAAGGGTGTGGTTTTAGTGGTGGAGGTATCAGAATCATATGCAGAAGGAGAACAAGAAGAAGAGCCAGAACAAGCAGAACAAGAAGAACACGAAGAAGCCATCTATCCAGATTCCAATTCACAAACACCAAAACTGCTCTTAGACATGCATGCACTCTCTCTCTCTCTATATATATATATACCAAAATATACGCATACGTATATACATACATGAATATCAGATTATAAATACGGAAAATCTATATGATTTCTTGATTTATTTAGTGATTTACCAACCAAATAAATACAAATATTTAGATACACTTTCTTTAACCAGATTTTTTTTTTCTTTTTGTAGATATCTTTTTTTCTTGCATAATAAATGAATAAATTAACTTTTTATCTTTAAATCTTGGTGTAAATTCTAAAATCTTAGATAAAATATTCAAAATTGTCTTTACTCATAGTTATTTATTGTGTTATCTTTTAAATCTTAACTAACTAATATTGTTTATTTAATCTTAACTAGAGTATTTAAAATTATATTTTCTCATAATTAGTTGTTGTGTTATCTTTTAAATCTTAACTAACTAACATTGTTTATTTATTAAAGTTTGATTTTTCTCCAACAACATTAAGTGCTACAAATAAATATTTTTTTGTTTATTCTAATATTCTGAATAATTTAATTGATTATAATTTAACTTCCTGCTTTATTTTGAAGAAGACACTCCAACGCTGAAGTCAGTTAGGGTGTCGGCACTCGGGTGTCAGAGTATTGTAGATAATGACGTACCTGGTTCTTGGAATTTGTACTATTTATATTACCTTAATGGGTCTTTGTTGGTGGGCCGGATTAAGATGTTGATTTATGTTTAGGGTTGTGTTAAACAACCCTTAATTGTGGATTAACTTGTTGACTTGGTCAACTCATGACTCGTCGTCATGGGTCGGCCGGTCACGTCGAGTTTCTGACCGACTCATTGACTCAATCGGTCATTCTAGTACACTTGCCCCTAGGCTTGAGAGTTGGTATAGTCGAAGAGTTTGAGTGTTGGGTCTCGGTCGCTGGTGTGATGATGAGTGAAGTGATTGGAGGCGACGCCTTAGTAGGTGATGTGACGTGCATTTATGAGAGGTTTTTTTTTGGCGCCAAATGACGTGGACCGTTGGATCAAACTTGACGCTTGGACTTCCAAGACGTCTTCAGGCTATAAATAGGGGTGTGAACAGTGACTTCTCACGCTTCTTGATATTCCTTGAGCTGTAATACCTGAACAACTCCGATCGAACTGTGTTGGTGTCTTCGTTCGTCAAAGGTTAGTCATGTCTTCTCATTCTCGTCCCACGTATTCCTCTTTGGCCGCTCCTTCCCCTCTTCCCGAACCTCCCTCGTCTTCGTCTTCTTCATCCACTTCCTCCTCCAACAAAATCCTTTCGGTCGGGGCAATTCAAACTATTGCCCCAGAGATGGAGGAAGTGAGGGGTGATGACGTGGGCAACGTGTCAGACCGGCGAGCCCTCATAGCCCAAGGTGTTTGGGATCGCGTCCGTGTTTCATACGGACCTTGTCCTTATTGTCGTTCGGTCCTTGCTCGCTGGACGACCGTGTATACAAGGAACGGTAATCTACCGAACCCCCCTTCTTCTTCATGTATAGCTGCTTTTTTTCTGACTTGCACGTGTTGCTTCCTTTCGACACGTTTATGGTGGGTGTCCTTCAGGCACTCAACGTGGCGTCGAGTCAGTTGCACCTGAATATGTGGGTGTCCATGTAGACTTTTCGCGTGGTGTCGGTGTACGTCTTTTTGCAATTCTATACCTCTCACTTGTCCGACCTGATTGGCTGACACTCTTTGATCAATCGGGCGGACAATGTCTTGTTGAAAGCCTTCACGACATCATCTTACAAGAACTTTAAAAAAAATTCTTTAAGGTGTTTGTGGAGTCGGCGGATACGTCCCATATACATACGTATATACATACATGCATATGTATGTATATTAGAGTATCAAATTGTAAATAGGGAAAATCAATCATAGATATATGGTTTCTTGATTTATTTAGGAAAAAAAGGAAATAGGTTTCTTATTTTACACAACAAAACAAAAGAACCAACCAAATAAATACAATATAGAATATGTTATTTAGATACACTTTCTTTAACCAGAATTTTTCTTTTTTTTTTCTTTTTCTAGATATGTTTTTTTCTTGCATTATAAATGAATAAATTAAATTACTCCAAAACAGATCGATATTCTTTGCTTCCAGGTTGTAAATTTTATCTTTAAATCTTGGTGTAAATTCTAAAATCTTAGCTATAATATTCAAAATTGTCTTTAGTCATAATTATTTATTGTGTTATCTTTTAAATCTTAATGTTCATTTAATCTTAGCTACAGTTTTTAAAATTATCTTTTAGCATAATTTGATAATTTGTTGTCGTGTTATCTTTTAAATCTTAACTAACTAACATTATTTATTTATTAAAGTTTGAATTTTCTCCAACATTAAGTGCTACAAATAAATATTCTTTTGTTTATTCTCTAATATTCTGAATAATTTGATTGATTAATAAGTGGTATAATTTAGATTGTGATTTAATATATGGAGAGAAAGTGTGCAACCCAAAGATTGGGTTAAGAGAAAAAAAGAAGGGAAGTTTAGCTTACCAAAGCGCGGTTTTCAGATGGATTTGTTGTTGAAGAAATATTAGAGGTTTGGGGTTCTCTCTTTCCAAGGCAGTAAAAATTGAGATAATCTTGTGGATGATACTTATCAGAGAGACCTGCTTTTGCAAGGGCATCAGCTATAATCTTGTACATCATAGACATTGTCTGTCCCTATAGTCAATCAAATTCAAATACAAAGGTTGTAATAATTAACTACCTTTCAGACATCAATCATAGTTTTTATGCCAACACAACAACAAACACACCAAAAATGCACACATCTAGAATACAACAGACTACAAATTGGTCTCACCTGCCAGAACAAGATTTCTTGAACAGCAGCACTTGTTGGAACACCCTCTGGCCACATTGGTATAACTATATATACACAAAAACGTTCATTTACACTGATCTTACCAGCAATTTTCAAAGCCAACTCCATAGGAACCAAGTGGTTTGCACCTGTTGAGATAAGAAATTGACCTTACAGTTGCAGTGCATTTTCAAAAGCTGCAAACATAACATGCAACACAACAGAATTTTGATAAAGATGTGGGAAAACTAAGTTGATCTACCTGCTTTGTTTTTGTATGAAGGCCAATGATAGGAGGAGCCCAAAAAATACTGATTCTCAATATATACAAAGTACTCGGCTGATCTTATTGCTTTTATATAAGCAGTATGGACGCTTTGATCAACTTTCAAATTTTTTCCACACAAAAGATTCTGAACAAAAAGGAAGTTAAGTACTAATTTATCTCAATATAACTTGAATAAACACCCCAATGTGAATTTCATGAAAACAATATGCACTCAAAGTATAAAGGGGAATCACTTTGTCAACATCCTTGCAATATAACCTTACCTGAGCCTTAGCTTTGTCAACATCCTTTGGAAAGCCTTTTACAGATCCAGAATCTATGGACCTAAACACCTGTATTTAAATGCTAGTTCATAATCTTTCTGAACTTATCAGTAAGGATGGTACATGTCATCAGATTCTATCCACATATTTCCATACCTGCACATTCCAACTCTCAGGATCATTTTCATCTGTTACATAAACAGCTTTTTCACCACTGGGGCAAGGAGCAGGTTTGACAATCCATGAAATTCTGTCCAGCCGAAGCAAAGCATCATCATGCCAGTTTGTCACCTTTTTGAGTCTGAAGTCACGCCATTTTTTGGCCTTCCTCCATCTTTGTTCAAAGTTGGTTAATATATCATATGCTGCTGGACCTTCAATTTTGCAATGTAAGTCATGCCATGGTTGCCTTGGGGCACAAGAATTCGAACTTAGTTGCTGCATATAGCACACAATTTGCAATGTAAATTCCTGTGATATTTTTTCCCTTTATTTGGTGCTGATGTGTACATTTTTTTTTCTTTTCTCTTCCACCATCTATGTGATTGACATAATTGATTATTTAAAGTGTACACATTCATACCAAAATGTTTCCATATAATGCAACATGAAGATCAGATGTTAAATGAGTCACCTAATTGCTGTAAGTTTATTATGCATGAACAAGTCAACAGATAAGAAACATGTCACAAAAAATACCACGTTTGAAACTCAAGACACCATGTTCTGAATGACCTTTAAATTTTATGTGATTTCACAAAATTCAGCATATAAAACAACAATAACATAACAAAAGATTCACACCACTTTTAACCCAAAACATTAAACTTTAAGATAATAAAATTTGTGGATTTTCTTCTTTATATATTGTTCAATCTTTTTATTTTTGTTTGAATTCATAAGACTTTGCTGTTTTTCCATGCACTCAAGAAAAGGAAAGTATGCATATAAAGACATTTTGTAAGATTCCCCTGGTACTTTATTCTTTGAATTCTACAGTGTTTACAATAAAAACTTACTTGAAAAGAAGGATTGTGAAAATCATTATGAAAAACTGTATCTAGATCACGAAAAAGCCTATGCTCAGGCGTATCATATCTACCATCACATAGATCCAAACCACCAATAAAAGCTGTTATTTTCCGATTATTCCCAGAACCTAGACTGTCTACAATCACACATTTCTGGTGATGTGTAAAGAGGGTTCCCACAACCTGGACCAAATCATTCAATCAAATTAGTATTGTTTTGAGTTTTAGCTGAAAAGGAAAAAGTACAGTACTACATTCAAATGCAACAACTCCATGCCTGTTGCTTGAAAATACTGAGTTTATTGCTTGCATAACGTGGAGATAGCACACAATGAACAGTGGAATGTTTGAAAAACTTCTTAGTTTCTTCATCATGAGTCTGCATGACACCATCCTGCAATAAAGAAAATACTACAAAGTTGTTATGCAACCATATCTTCATTACAACAATCCATGAAGGAAATATCAAGAGCCTAGCACCTCATTACTCAAAGTTAGTACTTCACAAGGAAGTCTAAGCAAATCCACCACCATAAAGAAGAAACATAACTATCTTTTACTTCAGAACCAAAATAGGACTTTTCTTTGAACAACTTTATGGTATGAAAGCAATATCATGGATTTATTCAGGAAGAAGAAAACACTAACTTCCCTAGAATTTGTTGAGGAAATGAATAGACACCATTATGGTCAGGGTAAAGAGATTACTGTTTTCAAAAGAAACTTGTCATGTGAAGTTCTGTCATCCCAAATCAGCATAACCACTCTGAGTCCTTCTTGTGACTTGTACTTCAACAGTTCTCCAAGTGAAAGCTCTCCCCCTGAAGGTACTGGTTTTGTTGCCTCTCTCACAAGCCTCACAGGGTGGTAAACAGACCATCCTATAATGTATATCATGTGATGAGCTTCCAAAATTGCATGGCATATGTCCTCCCAACATTTACTTTGCTGAAACACTTTTCCACCATCAAGTGGAATTTCAGGTAGCATACCATCTGGTAAATGTGCATCTTGATATAGAGTCACACTCCCTCCTTTTCTGAGAGGGAAATAGGTTTTAGGAATTCCTAAATATGCTGTTCCATCCTCATTCACCCTTTTTTCTGAACGGTTGGCTCCAATTGGCTTATATTGAACAGAAATATGCAATTCAGGATAAGGTTTTAAGCAGTTTCCACACTGACCAATGATAGGAAACCAATCATTGATAGTATTTCCTGAAACTATCTTGTGAACAGGTATCTCCACCACTCCAATGAGTTCAGCTCCAAGAATATCATTATCCTTCACAACGAACTCCAATTTGTGAGCAGGGTGAGCAACAGGCACAATAAATTGCTCATCCCACAAAGGGTTCTCACAGTTAGGAATCACTCTAGTTCGAGCCACGGTTGCCCCAGATATGCATACTGAAACATAAGGGTCGCTTGTTATCATCTTATCTTTTCCAGAGTGTGACTTTAGTCCTTTCATGAATGGAGGATGGCACATGTTGCCCATAGTCATACATTTTCTAACTGCTTCAGAAGATAAATCTAAATTTGGAAGAGACTTGGCTTCAATTATCAACAGATCCAAGTCCCCATGTAAGAAAACCGCTTCATTATGCCCTTCAGGCTCCCTGGGTGGAGTAGGGCCTTGGGGAATGCCACGAGAATCCATTCCAACCTGAGAATTCAAAGATGCATCTTTTCTAAATTTAACACTTCTAAAATCCAAATTCTAGATGCAAAAGCCTTATGGAAAATGATTTAAAAAATGTAACATGTCTATCACCTTAAGATCCTTTTAGTTATCTCATGTCTTCATCTTTTAGTCCTAAGGAAAACATGCATGAAGCCATTTTCAACCTGTTTCTTCAACAAGTTCTTAGGTTCCAGTCTCTTCAACAAAAGAAGAAGAAGAATGATCACATGGAGAAGAAGCCAACAACAGGAAAAAGAAAATAAAACAGGAAAAAGAAATGAAATTTGGGTGTATATGGATTCCTGTAACAGTATTGCAATTGAGAGCATGGTCCAACACCACTTCCACAAGCCGAAAATGGTGGCAAATTTCATGGATTCCAGAATTGGCAAATTCCAAACCAAAACCATGCATGGAAGAAAACAATTACAAAATTTATAAAATAAATATCAAAACTGAAATAGATTGGTCATGTGTCACTTTCTTTAATGACAAAAAAAAAAAACCCTCAATTACTTTTCTCCATTTATTTACGTAAATAAAATATTTTACTATTCATTCATGTTCAGAAATCTGTTTTGGGAACCAATTTCTCAGCATATTTTTTTATTTTCTTTTTAAAACCCTTTTGAGAAATACATTATTTTTAAAGAAATTATTTTGACTTTGATTTTAACAATTATTTTAGTTTTTTTTTAAAATTCGTTTCTCAATATAAAAAATAATCAAAAATTGATTTTTTAATCATTTGGAAAATTAAATATTTTTTAAATAAAATTGAGGGCGTGGTTATAAAATTAGAACAAACAATTATTTAGAATTGAAATATAAAATAATTTTAGTTTAATTAAAAAATATTTTTTTGTAATTAATAAAAATCCTGTTTAAATAACATATAAGGATTTTAAATAATTATAAATAATTTTGGATTTATAATATAACCAATGTGACATTAATATATTAATTTAAAAAAAAATCATAATTTGTTATGAAAAAGAATAAAATCATTCTTAAGAACTTTTGTTTTAAAAAATTATAATGAGTTTAAATTATATATATGTGGAGTAGATGGTTATAGTTCTTTAATTGTTAATTTATACAAATAGATAAACTAATTAACCTAATTATATATTTTATTTATTTGAAATAATATTGAATTAAAAAAGTTTTGACATTAGCGTAGATCAATATATATATACAAAAGAATAAAAATAATATCACGACTTGACTGAATTAAATAGAATTTGTATAGTATTAAAAGAATAAGTTTATGGTTGATGGCTTGAACTTTCCTTTTAGGAAGACTTTTTTTCAATGATATGAATTACTATGAACATCTTTTAGGATATTGATGTTGGACCATATTGATCATAGATAAATTTGTATGATTTTTTTTCTCTTTTATTTGAGATTATTTGAGGTTCATTACATTATGGCTAATAGTCTTTATCACATAGTTTGTCAAATACACCATGACTAATAGTCTTTATTACATAACTTGTCCTAATAGTCTTCATGACATAACTTGTGGAATAATAATCTTATATATGTTTTGGAGACGAATTGTTTATAACATGTGTAATCATGGTGAACACATTTCTAAACACGAAATATTTTTAAATGGACCAATAAGTTTGTTGAGTAATACTGAGAATAACCCAAAATTAATGCCTCAGAATTCAGATTACAATAATTAATAAGAGTGCAGATTATTCTCTCAACCAAATAAGCTTTTGTTATTATCTACAGAGGCTACAATCTGCATACTGAAAAATTACACAATCAAAGTGCAGTGCATGACTTAAATGCCCCAATGAAGAAGCTGAGGAGGCAAACTAAGCAGAAGAGCTTACTTCTCTTCATTCTCGGGCCTTAACAGCCCACATTGATCAAAATTGGTAGCCTGATTAACCTGTAATAAATAGAAGAACATAAAAGTTGTTCAAAATAAGATATACAAAATTGCATTACACATTGTATTGATCGGAACAAGACAACAACCTTACAAAATGCTGGGTAATGTTAATATGCTGCAGTTTCACATTAATTGCAACATTATAGTTACTAGTTAGAGTAAGTTCATCTTATTTATGTAAACTTTTCAGAGATTATCCACTGGGATATGCAATTTTGCTTATGCATTTATCTAAAGTAGTATTCAGGGGATTTATAGAGAAATTTAGCGTTTGAAATGAGAGAAATTATGTCTACAATTCTCAGATAAAACAACTTAGGCCTCCTCAAAATTTCAGATGCTGGAATTCAATAAATCCTGGTTTTAACTTTTGTGGCATAAACAGTATTAATTTATTTATTTCACAATTTCATATACTTGTCTTGGATTCTTCCACTAAAACCTCACTGCAACCTTATTTTTGCCACTCAACTGGGCATTAGTCAAATCAGTTAATTTTCACAGCAAATGTACGTTATGTAGCAGCATGTTGGATCTCATAGGACATATCTTACAACGAGAGTAAAAGGGTGTACATGCACTGCTACTTATGAAATAATGATTGTTCACACGTCAGAACCATCTATAGTTTTCAAGGTCTACTTGAATGTTTAATGCACATGATAGAGTTTTGACTTTGGACATTTAAAGCTTTCAAGGTAAGAAATAATGCAAAAGGAAACCTGGATGGTTCAAATTCCTCACTTTGAATCAGGCAATCACTTATGTTCTATGATTGGAGGCAAGGAAAGGTGCTAGAGTTTGGCTTGGTACATTTGAAACAGCTAAACACTATATAGTATATAAGAGTATTTTTCCGGCCAAACAAGGAGAAGAAAAAAAACTAGAATGCAACTAATGTTGCTTACTTGGCCTTAGACTCTTATCTACCTTTCAAAAAAACTCCGCAACTTGGCTTGCATATCTGCACCACAGGCAAAACAAAAAATTACATTGCATTAAGAATCAGAACTTCCCTTATAAAAAAAAAAATCATTTCCTTTTATGATTAGGTGATTATATTTGAACAAAAAACTATCCCATGATACCTGTCTACGATTAGGTGATATTGATAATAGTTGGCACTACCAGTAGTCCCCACACGAGCAGGATCCATCACGAATATGATGAAACCGATTGGTGTCTCTCACTACGATTTCCCTCTTAACCACCAATGACACATATTTTATAGCTGAGTGGCAATCACCACAAACCCTAATATTCTTCATTATGCGTATAATTGATCCAGGAGGAGTATTCAGAAGGGCAAATGCAAGAGCCAGCTTCTCACTATGATACTGTAAATTTAATTCCTTCTCTTGTTGGTCTACAAACAGATGCACATGACTAGTGTCAGGAACATAGCCAATCTCCTTAATTTTCTGATTTAGCTCCTCCCACATTTTATGGATCTTATCTTTCTGTGGATGAGCAAGGTCATTTGCCACAAACACATGAACAGAATTTTCAATCTCAACCCAGCTACATGCTGGTTCCTTCTTCAGTCCACTATTTTTCATTATCTTTCTGACTTTTGCAACGTCCTCCCACCTCCCAGCAGAGGCATAAATATTGGCGAGTAACGTATGTGTCCCTGGATAAGAAGGATCAAGCTCAAAAACCCGCTGGGCAGCATATGCACCCATTTCGGTGTTTTTATGCATCTTGCAAGCACCAAGCAGAGCACCCCAGATAGCCCCAGTGGGCTCAATTGGCATTTCTTCTATGAAACTCTTTGCCTGATCAAGAAGACCAGCTCGACCAAGAAGATCAACAATTGTCGCATAGTGTGAGACTTCTGGTTCGATATGGTATTTTCTCATCAATCCAAAATAATGTTTACCCTCGTCCAAAAGTCTAGCACGGCTACATGCAGTAAGAACGGAGAGGAATGTTATATCATTGGGCACAATCCCAAACCTTATCATTTCTTCAAAATGCTGCACTGCTTCCCTCCCAAGCCCATGCTGGGCATACCCTATCAGCATGGAATTGCAAGAAACAACATCAATTTTCCCCAACTTGCCAAAAACCTTCTCTGCATCCCAAATGCTACCCGACTTTGTATACATGTGAAGTAGGGTGTTCCCCACATAACCAACCAACTTCCTACCCGATTTCATCAAATGCGCATGAAGCCATTTCCCTTGCTCCAAACACCCCATACTCGAACAAGAACACAAAAGTGCCGAATAAGTAAACTCAGTTGGCCTATAACCTTCCCTTTGCATCCTCACAAACATAGCCAAAGCCTCCTCTCCTTCACCCTTCCTAGCATAACCTGTTATCAAAGCATTCCAAGAAACCTCATTCTTACAACCCAACTCATCAAAAACCGACCTTGCCTCCCCTAAGTAGCCACACCTAGCATACATATCCACGAGGGAACTCCCCACAAACACATTAGAGTAACATCCATACTTCCAACAACAAGCATGAATCTGCCTCCCATAACCATAACTTGCTATAAATCCACAACATTTCACCAAGCTCGACAATGTGAACTCATTCGGCCTCGCACCCTCCCGGAGCATCTTGGGAAACAACACAAGTGCGTCATTGGCGCTTTCATTCTGAGCATACCCAGTGATCATGGAGGTCCAAGTGACCATATCCCTGCACGGCATTTCATCAAACATGCGGCGCGCGTCTTCCAAACTGCCACACCTCGCGTACATAAAGAGAACGGAGTTCTGAATAACGAGGTCATTCTTGAACTCTGAATTGAGAATGTGGAAATGCACTAGTTTTCCTTCTCTGAGCTTCCCCAACTGGGTGCACTTCTTTAGCAACGTGTTGTACAAGCTTCTGTCCGGTTTGAGCGAACCGCACTGGATGAGGTCCAGAACATGTAGACCGAATTCGGAGTTGTTCAGACTCCGTCTCAGAATGTTCCTGTCGTCTATAACGCGTGATGAAATGTCTGAATCTGATACCGTCGCTGTAACTGCAGATTGCCACAATGTGCGACACCCACCCAAATGTCGTTTTATAGATTTATCTGCACTTCCAATAAAAAAAAACTTAACTTAGAAAACAAAAATAAACCTGCAATGGATAAATTAAAATGGAGCAACTTTTGAAAACCCAAAAAAAAAAAGTTTCACATTGGATCATCCCTTCCTCAAATCTCGATCCTAATTGGGATCAAAACTCACTAATATTTGAAACTTAAAAACTGAGTAATTCTAAATAAAAAAACAATTTTTTGAAAAATATACTTATATTTCCCAAACTTTTGCCTCTTTTTGTAAATAAATGTTTTAAAAATTTAATTTTGTACACGTGGGAGTTTGGTCCTCATAAAAATTTAATTGTATATTTAGTCTTCTTGTTTTATAAAATTGAACAATTCATGTCCACACATATCAAATCTATAATAAAAATGTTGATGCCTCTATAACTAATAATAATGTTACTTGATATATTAATGTATTAATTTTTGAAAAATTGAAAGACCAAACATATTATTATATTTTTATATGAACAAAAATCAGATTGGGATTCATTCTTCATAGAAATTCAAGGCAAGGGCTGCAACCTCTGTCACCTTTGTGGGGACTCAATGATGAATGAAATTGGGTTTATATTCTTAGTTAGTCTTGTTTTTCTGTATTCAGGATATTATTATGCATAGTGTTGCCGTTTCATTTCACTGTTGTGCCAAACTTTTCTTTTTCTCAGAATTTGCGATTGATTCTGGCTTAATGTATTGTTGCAGATCTTTGGGTCATCTTTTGGGGGTTGCAGGTAAAGAAATATCGTTACTTTCCAACTAACGCCCCACTTTTTTTCCCTTGTTGTTGCAGATCTAAACCACTTGTGTGTTCTTCTCACTCTTGCATAGCTGAGATTTTTAGTTTTGCTGTTTTTATGTTTTCAGATAAACGAGGTGTTTAGTTTGCAATTGTTGACAAATGGGGGAAACGATAGGGCCTCGTTTATACTGCTGTTGTAATTGTAGGAACCAAGTCTCCCTCCATGATGATATAATTGCTAAAACCTTTCAGGTTGGGATATTTTTTTCCTGTTTCTTTATCAAACTTTTATAAATTTGTGGACATTATTCTTGTGTTTTCTTCAGAAGAGATGAAATTTACATATGCTTTCTCTCCTGGGTAGTTGGTTTGTTTTCAGTGCTAATAAAATGGTCCTTTGTAAATCTCCTCCTGTATTGTGCTTTCTTTTAGGTTGTTTTTCATTTGAAGAAGGTAAACTGGTGGCAGGGGTAAGATCATGATCATATTGTTTTGTGTTAGATTTCTAATACTTAAGGTGAAAAGAAGAGGTAGAGAAAGAGGAAAAGTAGAGTGCAGTGTTATCAATGTCGGAGGGCAAAAATTCTCTCATATTAAAACATGCCATTGCTGTCTATGGTACTGCCATAGTGAGTTCCCCTTCATGGATTGGCTATGCAGTTGGCAAAAGTCCAACATGGTGGCTATGGTTTCGCCTTTTAACAACAATAATAGAGACAAACTAATAGATGTGATGTGACTTTTAACAACAATAATAGAGATAAACTAATAGATGTGATGTGATAAAGTAGTAGGAAAAGAGCTTAGAGGTGAGTATGTTAGAAATGAGAAAGTAGAAAGAAATAATGAATCAGATATAAGATCATATATATATAAATACTTATAAACTTAATCTTATAAGTGAATTTTATAAGGTTGAATTAGTATAAATCCACCTAATAAGAAGATAAATGATTATAATTTTTATTTTGTTAAAGAAAAAAACTGTAGAAGTTAAGAGTAATGGTGAGGTACCTGCGACCACATGTTGTGGGACGATATATTTAACAAGGAATTTTACATGTTCAATCCCCAATATGTATATCCGTTGGGTAAGCTGCAATCACAATATGGTGAATAAAATGAATCTTTGGCTCGGTAGCCTAGAGAATATAGTTGAAGTTAAGGTCTGCAAATGAAGGAAAACAGTGTAAGTTTGTTTTGATGTGTGGCTGGATCCAAAAAGCCAAGAATGTACATTTCTCAGAGGTAGTTTTTTGTAGTGTTTTTAGGGAGATTGCCCATGTATATGAAGACATTTTAAGCACCTTTTAAAGTTCCTTAAAACAAACTCATTTTGGCATACAGGAATATGTTTATGGTTAACTTCACCCTACATGCTAGCATGTACTAGGAACTTATGTAACAAGCGATTGATTAAGAATGAACTTTTTTTCATAAGTTAAAGCTAACGTACCAGTTAAGAACAGTTTTTTAGAGAAGCTAATATGAAAAAAGTTCTACAAAAGTAGTTTATGTAGAAGTTAGTTTTATAGTATGGAAATTTTATTTAATTTTTCTTTCTTATTTTATGTTTTGATTAATTTATATTTTATATTATGATTATAATTTGTAAAATTTGTTGTATCCATGTTTCCAGTGTTATATAATATGATATATGTGCTTCCCAGCTTTATGTGTTCTTTGACAATGGGATTTTGGTAGATGAAACTTGTGTAAGTTTTCCTGTATCCTTTAACTGACAGTCCTTTCATACTGTTTTTTTGAGTAGGGAAGGTATGGTCGAGGTTTTCTGTTCTCCCATGCAATGAATATTGTGGTAGGGCCAAAAGAAGACAGACACCTCATGACTGGCCTCCACACTGTTGCTGATGTTTACTGTGGAGACTGCCATGAGGTGTTGGGTTGGAAATATGAAAAAGCTTATGAAGCATCACAAAAGTACAAGGAAGGAAAATTCATACTTGAAAAATCCAAAATTGGAATGGAGAACTGGTAGCATTGACTTATGATTTTCCTTAATATATCAGGTCCAATCATCATGATACTTGTACACTGGTATTGTTAAGATGTACACGGGGAGTCTTATCTTACCTGTCTAAAATTTGTCATTGTTTCTTCAATTTCATTGTTATCTGGTGGTGACCAGAAGTGATGTTAAGATAAGATGTTTATTCCTTGTCCATAAAATTGTATATTAGATATAGTAAATCAACTTGTATTTAGAGGTGGACATGCATATAATTCTAAGTTTGTACAATGTCCCGAATCAGTGGATAAGACCACAATAAACTTTTGTACTATTTAATGTTTGACTCTAACCAGATAATTTACTATAGAATATAGATGCTGCCCAATCCTATGTTTGAGGTGGATTAGGATATTATATATGTGTGTGGAAATGATAACACAACCCTTTTATATTATCATTAATATATAAATTAAATAACCCTTTTGTTATCAATTAATTATGAACAGGTATAAATAACTATTTGCTAAGTTATAAATGATTTATATGCTTCATTCTAATTAAATTAGTTAAACTGTTCAGAATAGAATATATGTCGTCTGTTCTTTTATGAGTCTTATCACTAGCAACGAACACATGAATCCCATCTCTATCTTCAATCCAACTGCACCCTGGACTCTTTTTCATTCCCATATCTTTCATTGATTGTCTAGTTTGAGCAAGATAATGCCATTTCCCCACAGAAGCATACAAGTTTGCCAACATCACATAGTTTCCAGGATTATTCGGCTCCAATTCTATGAGCTTTTCTGCTGCTATTTCACCCAAGGTAACTTCATTGTGAATAAAACAACCCCCAAGCAGAGCATTCCAGGTCACTGCATCGGCTTCCATTGGAAGGTTCTTTATAAGTTCATATGCTTCGTAGAGCTTGCTTGCACGACTCAACAGATCAACCATACATGTATAATGCTTCAATGAGGGCACCACACTGTAAGTTGCCATCAAATCAAAGCATTCACGACCAATCTCCAATGATCCAGCATGAACACATGAAGAAAGAACTGCTAGAAAAGTCACATGGTCCGGTCTTACTTTGCCAGCTAACACTCTGTGAAAAAGAGCAATTCCTTCATCCCCGTATCCATGCATGGCATATGCCGTGATCATAGCATTGTGGGACACCAAATTCGGATCTGATATCCTGTTATATACACGATAACATCGCTTAACATCCCCACATTTTGCATACATATCCACTAAGGCTGCTCCAATGTGAACATCTGAGTCGTGCCCGGCTCTTATGGAATATGCATGAACCTGCTTTCCTCGTTGAATTGTAGCCAACTTAGAGCATGCAGCTAAAATCATTCCAACTGTGTATATGTCGGGCCTAAAATTTGCAATCTGCATTTCAGTGAACAATTGCATTGCCGAGTCACACCGTTTATTTTCCACATAACCAGCTATAATACCATTCCATGTATATACATTTGGTTCAAAACCATCTCTTTTCATTTTCTGGAGAAGTTCTCCAATCTTTTCAGTTTGATCGGAGCGGGCATAGCCTGAAATCAAAGCATTCCATGTTGGAAGATCACTTTCACTTACATCATCAAATGCCCTTTGAGCAGCCACTATGTCCTGGCATTTAGAGTACATTTCTACCAAAGCTCCACCAACAAAACTGTTGAACTGCAGACCTTTGACTATTGCATGTGAATGTATCTCTTTTCCTCGTTGAATAGAAGCCATGTCAGCACAGCCAGCAAGGACACTTCCTAGAGTGAAAGAATCAGGTTCAATTCCTACCCCCATCAAATCTCTAAACAAGCTAAAAGCTTCATCAAACAGAGAATAGGCCACATACCCTGATATCATAGAATTCCATGATATTCTGTCCCTTTCTACACCTTTTTTCTCCATCTGATCAAACAACTCCTTGGCCCTAAAGACATTGCCATTCTCCCAGTAACCAGCTATCATTGCATTGTAAGATGCAGCACATTTCCTTGAAAATCTGGAAAACATTTTGAAGGCACTTTTCATATCACCGCACCTTCTATACATATCCACTAACCCATTCACAACAAAAGTATTAGCGAAAAATTCATGTCTAACAACATAGCCATGCAGTTCCTTCCCAAGGTGTAGACATTGCATCCTCCCGCAAGCCGGAAGAACGCTCGCCAGGGTTTGAGCATTCGGTCTCATCCCTGCTTCTAACACCATTCTAGCAAGCAGTTTAACTGACTCAACATAGTAACCGTTTTGTGCGAATCCACCAATCACCACGCTCCAAGAAACAAGATTAGGTGCTAAACCACACTCACCCGCAGTCATATTTTGCAAGAGATCCAACGCCTCGTATACCAGTCCATTAGCAACACGAGCAGTGATCAAAGCATTCCAAGAGACACAATCCTTTTGGGGCATTCCTTCTAGAACTTTCTTGGCCTCATCTAAGCTCCCACATTTACCATACATGTCTATCAAAGCATTGCCAACGTAAATATTCTTAACAAACTCATATTTCAACGCCATCCCATGCATTTGCCTACCCAGCTCCACAGCACAAAGCCCACAACAGATCTTCAACAGCACAGGGAACACAAAAAATTCCAATCCCACTGCTTCATACAGCAATTGTTCAAAGAGCAATAACGCTTCCTCAAAGAACCCCATTTCAACGTGGACACGCAGGAGGGCGGCCCATGAGTGCAAATTTCTAAAGGGCATTGTGTCGAACAGGTGGCATGCGTTCTGGAAAGAGCAGAGTCTAGCGTACATCTGGAGCAACTTGGTGGTAACAAACTCGTGGGCTTGAAAACCTGATTTTATGGAGTGGGCGTGAAGCTGTTTTCCGAAGGTGAGGGACCCACAAGTGTCGAGAATGGAAGCATAGGTGGTGGAACTCGGTGGGTGCTGGTAAAGTTTGGATTTTGGGATTAAGGAGTGAGGAAGAGAGAGGCTTGGTGGGTTGGTAGAAGAGGCAAGTGATGGGAATTGAGTGAGGGGTGGTGAGGGAGTGGGGGCTTTCCAAACCAAACTCTGCATCTTCAAAACACAAACAATGGAACACAACACACCATAAATACTATTAAGATTACAATATTAATTTTCTCTCAAGTCTCATGATGAACTTTCAAATCTCACATTAAAAATAACCGTTAAGTTCAATTTCTTATACGTAAAACAAAATTGTCTTATTATTTTAAGTACACTAATACATGAAATCACTTACTTTCTAGTAGGAGGAATAATAGAGAAAGTTTGGACAGTGAACATGACTCTCCTATATATATATATAAATACAAGTTTCAAAATTTATCATTATATAATCTCGAATGATAACCAAATTAAAGATGACTTCAACATAATAATCAACTTCATTAGTCTACACTTGATTCAATCGAAATATTTTATAGATTTGTAAAGATTTGATTTATGTAATGATAATGTTGTTTTCTCAAGATTTAGTTATATTTAACTTCAATAGAGATATTTTTTCTTCTAAAAATATTTAAAATTAAGATTAATTGGATTTTGTAAAGTTTTGCTTTAGTAGAAGATAGACAGATTGTTGTACTTAGCAATAATATGGGCATAATTGATTTTGCATCTATGCCTAAGATGGTTTTTAATCTCAAAATAGACTTATTTATGTTAAGATGTATACATTTTATTTCAATGATAAGATTTTAACAAAATAAACTATATGACAAATTATGTTAAGTATCAAATGAAAATCTTGGTAATATATATTATGAGAGAAATTTCTACAACAATTAGATAAATGTTGATGAAGATTCATCTTACGATGTTAGGCATTTCTTTAGTTGAAATAATAATTAGTTAAACTTAAACTTTAAACTCAATTACTTCTTAAAAAAACACTACTAGAAAATTATTAAATAAAAATTAATTTTAGATAGTAAAAATAATTTGATTAAAATATTAGAGAAAAAACAAAAAAATATTTATTTGTAGCACTTAATGTTGGAGAAAATTCAAACTTTAATAAATAAATAATGTTAGTTAGTTAAGATTTAAAATATAACACAAGAACTAATTATGACAAAAGATAATTTTAAATAGTGTAGCTAAGATTAAATAAAAAATATTTAGTTAGTTAAGATTTAAAAGATAACACAATAAATAATTATGACTAATTTTTTTTTTTGAATATTCTATCTAAGATTTTAGAATTTACACCTAGATTTAAAGATAAAAATTTAATTTATTCATTTATTATGCAAGAAAAAAAGATATCTAGAAAAAGAAAAAAAAGGAAAAATTCTGGTTAAAGAAAGTGTATCTAAATATTTGTATTTATTTGGTTGGTAAATCCTTTTTTCCCTAAATAAATCTTAATTTCTTATTTGCTTAATTTATCTGTCAATCTTTTGCCTAGTTCTTTTTGTTTTGTCACATGACAGCATGGACGAGGATGAACTTTATCACTATATCAGTAAAATCGTGATACAATGTCATCATCATTCGATACATTTAAAAGTATCATGTTCGTCAATTTTATAAATCATTTAAAAATTGGATACATTTAAAAATCATTGGTACATATGAAAACTATATAAATAAATAAATTGGTGATCATAAAGAAGCTTCAAGCCTTCAGCACATCAACAGTTTTGTAAGTTAGTCTCAGACAGAAAAGGAAAACAGCAAAAATCGGCACATCGAGATTCTCAACTGTTTAATTTAGTTGTCAATCTTTTGTCTCCTTCCTTTTGTTTAGGAATTACACTGATCACCACATACTGCATCGTGGATGTTTATCTATTCTACTCACAATTTCAGTTTTTCATTTTCTGTGCACTGGTAAACATAATATGATGATAACACATGTCTCTGTTTTGAAATCAACAGAAACACACAACAACTGGCTCAAGGGTATATTGGCTAATGAATCTTTTCAAGTATAAACTACTAAGAGAATTTAATGAACCATCAATATCGTTATCATGGTGATTGCTGACTATTTTACTTCTTTATTTACTTTCAGGTTCCCATAGCTGTAGGAATGAGTTCATATGAGGCTGTGCGTCTATACAAAGGAAAGAGAATCATAGCATCCAAGGGAGATCCAACAAACTCACTTTTTGAGAAGTTAGAGTACAACTTCCTTGTGCCTCTAGTAATAAAGTGAGTGTTGCTCTAATTGTTGTGATAAATGGCAATGAAGAAGTGCAGCACAATGATGAGCCATTATTCAAAATGAGCTTATTGTAGAAGAAGCACAAGAAGTAGCAATAAGGAGGTCTCATAAAAGACTCAAGCATTAATGATAATGATCCGGTTACATTTTCATAAGTTTAAATTGTGATAATTTTGAGAAATGGTTAGATGTTATGAAAGAAGAGTTGAAGTCCATCAAACATATTGATGTTTGGAACATTATACAATTGCCAAGAAGGTTGCAAGAGAATTTGCAATTGGGTCTTTAAAACTAATGTGACTCTCATGACAATCTTGAATGTTATAAAGCCATACTTGTTGTGAAGGATTTTACTTAAAAAGATGGTGTTGAATATAAAGAGAAATTTTCAATTGTTTCCGGATTATCATGACACTAGTAGCCTATTATGTCTTGGAGTTACATCAAATGTATGTGAGAACTATCTTTTTCTGAAGGAGATCTAGAAGAGAATGTTTATATGAACCATCGAGTTCTCAATTGAAAGAAAGTAACACATGGTGTGTAAATTAAAGAAATAAATATACGAACTTAAACAATTTTCCTTCCAATGGTATTTGAAGTTTAATAATACTATTGTTTAACAATTCCTCGAAAACTTAATAAGCAAACTTGCTTTCACAATAAAGGTTTAAGACAACTAATGAGTCAAGTTTCATTCCTAGAAACAAGTTTCATTAGGTATTTTGATTCGGTTCTAGATTACAAAAGATATTTTTCAATACCCAATGAATCAAATATCAAACTATGGATGATCAAACCACAACAAGCATTAAGCATAAAAACAAAATACTAAAATCTGAATGGAAAGTCATATATCAATATTAAACAATACCAATTATATGAGAGTTTGGTTGGTTACCTCCAACCCCAACAAAATGGAATTAGTCATGAAGAGCCCAAAAAGCAAACATGAACAATGGAGGAGAAAAGGAAACCAAAGAGAAGAGAGGGGATCTCCAAAGAAACCCTAGCAGAACTCTAGGTCTTCAAAAAAACGCCTCTTCTAAGAGATAGAAGAACAATTGAAGAGTTCTCACTCATAACATTCAGCTTCATCCTTAGAGATACACTGATAATTATTCCTTCCTCCTAGGAGTTTTTCATCGTAAAGACTTTTGTCTTTCATGAGTGGTAAATATATGCTCCTTGCTTACCATTAATTTGAGCCATAGAACAGCGACCCCAACAGTTTAACATTAGAAAAACATTAACAAATGAGTAATACAATTAAGAGAATCAATCTTGAACTAGGCGTCAAAACCAATAAAGTGGGAGGATTAGCATAAAGGGGTGCCAAAAGTTGTCTTTTTTTTTTACCTAATGAAAAATAATGAAAATTCAAGGTATTTTGACCAAATTGTTGTTTATATTCTATTCCAATATTAAGCCAAAACAGTGTTAACCACAAAAGGAATATTCCAATGGAGTTATGATAAAATCATAATACAAACCGAAAAGAAAATGGAAATTCACAAGTATTTAAACATGGTTTCACAAATTGAAGCACAAGGCATAAAAGACGAGATAGCAAGAGACCAATAAAAGCATAAAGAGGCCTGCATTATTCTGACCTGAGATTTGTTTTCTTGCACCTAAATTTTGATTGAATTAAAATAACATGATCTACGAGGGAAGTTCCTATTTGAAGTGAAGATTTTGAAAAAATCTATATAACTCTTATGGTGCTGCTCATTTGAGGCAAATTAAGCAAGCATAGGAACATCATATCATAGTACTAAAGGGACTAAGATTTTGAATTTTGAAAACAGCTGAGTATCTTAAGAGACATAATGGGTGTGCATGATGTATCACAAAGGTGGGATGTGAAATGGGTTGCTGCAAAGGTTCTCATTGCTTTGATTCTTGTTGTCACAGTCTCCGCTGAGAACACCACCTCAGAGTCAAATCACACTCTAGACGTTGATAGCAATCTTCATTACCCCCACACTTGGCCGGTAAGAGAGTTCACAAATACTCTGCTAGCAACTTTCATACCAAAATAAGCTGTCATAAGATTTTGTTATCACTCACTACAGTAATAACTTTATTCGGGGCAATGCATGTGAATTAGTATTTGTATGTCAAGAACGTTGAATTGAAATTAACTTTGTGTTGTTTTAACTTTTGTGTTGTGTGCAGAGTATGAAATTTGGATGGAAAATAATAGTAGGAAGCATAGTTGGATTCCTAGGATCAGCATTTGGGAATGTTGGAGGTGTTGGTGGAGGTGGCATCTTTGTGCCCATGCTTACCCTCATTATTGGATTTGATACAAAATCAGCAATAGCAATATCAAAATGTAAGAACTACCATTGTGTCCCCTTCCTTTATAATTAGATATTAAAACGTTTTCACGAAATTCCGACTATGTGATCATATTATTAGTTAACATCACATTTTAAGTACCTGTGATTCCATTACGGTTTTGTTTAAAAGACTTCTGCATGATTTACCACCAAAAAAGTGTTTTCACATTAATTTTTCATTTAGATATGATGATCTTGATAATGTCAATACACTTCAGGTCGGACCAAACAATCTTTATAAAATGTATATTTATCACATGATTTAAATGTTAATATGCATAAACTATTCAGGACTCTTGACCTCTAAACCACAGAGGCGTTCTGAATATCAAAATCACCTGAAAATGGCCAAATTCCTCTTTTAATAAGTAGCTATTCATCTTATCTGCTCTGTACTTGTGGCTATTTTTACCTATTTTTTGAATACTATTCTTTTGAAACTTACATGGATGGAAAATAAATGCATGTTTCCATACTTTTGGTGAAGGCATGATTACTGGCGGAGCAACAGCAACTGTTTTCTACAATTTGAGGCAAAGACACCCCACACTTGATTTGCCTGTGATTGATTATGACTTAGCACTTCTCTTCACACCAATGTTGATGCTTGGAATCAGTATTGGAGTTGCTTTCAATCTCATTTTTCCTGAGTGGATGCTAACAGTTTTGCTAATAATACTTTTTGTCGGTAAGAATCACTGAACAAAATTGAGACACTATTGATTTGCTCAATTAATTTCTTTCATCTGATGTGATCTGAATGTCAAACAGGGCTTTCAATTAAATGCTTCTTTAAGGGTGTTGAGACATGGAAGAAAGAAACCATTATGAAGAAGGTAATTAATTGCTCCATTAAATACCCTCTTTTGTACTTTAAATTTCTTTCAAGTTTTGTATTCTGATTCTTGAGCATGCATCAATGTTATGATTCCAGGAAGCTAAGAAGAAGAATTCACGGATTAGTGGTAAGTGGTTTGATATTATTTGTATTCTACCTTTCTGTATATATAAGTGTTTATCACACATGACTTGCTATTTTTGAATCTAATCAGACATTGCAACTCCAGAAGATGCTGCACATTATATTCAGACAGAAGACCCTGCAAAAGAAGATACTAAAGAGCCAAGGAAAAAGGTAGTATAAAATGCTGAACGTTATTGATTCCATATATTTTAAACATCTGTTCTTTCAAATGAAATCTAAAACTGTCATCCAGGTTTCTATAGTTGAGAACATTCGTTGGACGGAACTTGGACATCTTTTCACTGTCTGGTTCATGATACTTTCTTTAGAGATTGGAAAAGTTGGTACCTATGAGCTTTTGCACTCAAAAATTGAGTTTTTCATTTCTTGCATCGGAGTCATTGACAGCATAATATGATGATAATATATGCCTCTTTTTTGGAACAGAATTACGCAACAACTTGCTCTAAAGTGTATTGGGCCGTGAATCTACTTCAGGTACGAACTACTATAGGAGAATTCAATTTCTGGAAACCGTAGTTGTCAACTTATATTTTTGAACTCTCCTTAATGAAGCCAATATGGCCTCATAGTTGTTCATATATTTTTGGTTGTAGGACCTATGAAACCCTCAGTGTCATTATCATGGTGAATATTGAATTCACTTGTTTATTTATTTTGGTCATTTAGGTCCCCATAGCTGTAGGAATGAGTTCATACCAGGCCATGAGACTATACAAAGGGCAGAGAGTGATAGCATCAAAGGGAGATCAACAACGAAAATGGCGAGTGTGGCAGTTAATTCTATTTTGTGGTTGTGGAACACTTGCCGGGACAGTTGCTGGTTTGTTAGGCCTTGGTGGAGGATTCATCTTGGCACCCCTTTTCCTTGGATTAGGAATCCCTCCTCAGGTACCTTTCATTCTTCTTTCTGTCATCAAGTCTCTCTATGTACATTTTTCATGGAAACCACTCTGATTGGGTAATTTTTTCACAAAGGTTGCAAGTGCTACATCCATTTTGGCAATGGCCTTTTCTGCATCTATGGCTGCTTTGGAATATTACCTTCTCAAACGTTTCCCTGTTCGTTACGGTTAGTACGCATGAATTAATGAAGAATGTGGTAGATGAGGAGTAATTTTGCTTAGTTCCAAGAGCATGCACCTAGTAGTAGATAATTTTAATGGACTAATAGCCTAATGAAGCAATAACTTGTGATATGTTATGGGTATTTGATGTTAAAGTTTGGATATGGTGTTGCAGCCCTTTACTTGGTAGCTGTAGCCACTGCTGCTTCACTTGTTGGACAGCATTTGGTGAGAAAGATGGTTGCCGTATTGGGGAGAGCATCTGTGATCATTTTCATCCTAACCTTCACACTTTGTGTTAGTGCAGTTTTACTAGGTAAGTGTAAGATGGTTTTATTTGCAGAGTGTAGTTTTATGAGCCAAATGTAAAATGCTTTTATGTGATCACAGGTGGATCTGGAGTTGCACACATGATTCAAAAGATTGAACATAAGGAGTACATGGGATTTGGAAACCTTTGCACGTACAAGGTTAAACATTAAGGCATAACATTCAAGGGCAGGGCTCCTTAATGCAGTTTTGTATTGTCTTTTGTTGCATTAGTGCCACATTTTTGTATTTTTATGTTGGTGTATACTTTAATTCACTTGAAATACGAAAATTCATTGTATTACTTTTCAAATTTCAACAATTAATCCTCTAGAAATATTTTGAATTCACATTTCCTTGGGAAGCCAAGGCTTAGGCCACAACATTGGTTTTCTCTATATTTATGTATGTGTTTCATTTCTTTATCTTTAAAGTTGAATCGAAGCAATCTTTGATTTCTGTATGTTTAAGAGCCTCCATGTGATTAATATCTCATCTCATCCTTCACTGGGTGTAATTTCTTAGAATTGTATGTTTTTAAATGAAATATAAATTCCCCGCAATTGAAAACAATAAAAGAAAAAACTGTATGTAAAACCTACAAAAAAAATTGCATGCGAGGTTATTCGTATATGATTATTGTGTCAAATTCCACCCCCACCAACACCTCCAACATTCCCAAATACTGATCCTAGGAATCCAACTATGCTTCCTACTATTATTTTCCATCCAAATTTCATACTCTGCACACAACCCAAAAATAAAAACAACACAGTTAATTCCAATTCAATGTTCTTGACATGCAAACACTGTCCACGTCCATTGCCCTGAATAAAGTTATTACTATAGTGACTATTTGAAATTGAAACAAAATTTTATGACAACATATTTTTTTGTGAAAGTTGGTATCAGAGTATGTGTGAACTCTCTTACCGGCCAAGTGTGGTGGTAAAATTTGTTAGCATGAAGATTGGTATCAACGGCTATAGTGTGATTGGATTGTGAGGTGGTGCTCTCTGCGGAAACTGTGACAAGAAGAAGCACAGCAATGAGAACCTTTGCAGCAACCCATTTCACATCCCACCTTTGTGATACATCATGCACACCCATTATGTCTCTTTAGATACTCAGCTGTTTTCAAACTTCAAAATCTTAGTTCTCTTAGTACTATGATGTTCTTTTGCTTGCTTAATGTAACTTCAAAATCTTAGTTCTCATGCCTCCGACCAGGTTCCTTCGCAGATAGCTTATGCATGCAGCCTGCCACTAGCTTCACAATTTACGCCCAAAAATCTAGAATTTATTATGTTACATTATCAAGATTTAAACGTCATTAAAATTAATTTAACAAAACGAACTATATTGACCATGAAACCAAAATAAGACATTTCAAAATATCAAAATGATAATAACAAGAGTTAAGAAGTTAACCATTTTTAGTCAAAAGTAATTAATTATAAAAAGGAGTTAATAAGTTGTCCTTTTTTTTTCAAAAATAATGATGGGTAATTAATTGGATACATTATTTAATGATGGGTAATTGGATTCAAAAATAATGATGGCTTTGGTGATTTTTTTTTCCTCACATTATTTTAACAAGATCACCGAATTGGGTCTAGACCCACTTTAACGCGTTGAGCCTATTCGGTCAGTCTTATCGGGCTACCTGATGGTTCAATTTACTCGGCACAATTCCTAGTAGTCCCAAGAATGGAGAAGGTCGTCATGCTTGACTTAGACCTCCTCGAACTGCCATAATGGAGGAGGTCGACTTGCCCAACTTGAACCTCAAGCTACCAAAATAGAAAAGGTTGACATATTCAATTTTCTCATGATTTAGATCAAAATAGAATACATCCCGACTTTACTCGGTATGTACAATCAAATATAAGACGATACACAACAAAAGTGTAACTTTTCTTCATCTATAACCTAAAATTTAATATGTTGTACAATATCATGACTTTATTAATGTTTAAGTTGATATCAAATTAACAACCAAAAAAAATATTAACTTATGTTACATTACGTTCACATAACAGTAAAAACACCTTATTTAATAAAAATAATAGAGTAGATCCAAATCAATTATGAAGTCAAAATGTTATTTGATTAGACATAAATTTAATTGATTAGAAAGAACATTCTAATAAATTAAAACATGCATGGCCTCATGTCTAATCCATAAATTTAATTGATTACAAAGAACATTCTTCCCTCCTCCCTATTCTTTCTCTCCTTTCATATCACTACAAATCAACACTGTTTGGTCCTGTTGCTGTTTTTTTGAAGAAATACAAGAAACCGGTTTTAAGCCAATTTCTTGAGTTTATAAAGAGATATTAGGGTGAGTGTATTCTGTTTTTTAGTGAGCTTGTCCTGTTGATCAAAGTATAAACCAGCACACATAATAAGTTTGAATTTTCTTTTTGGTAAGTGGGTACGAGCATGCTGGATGTGTAAGTGAGTTGGGGTCCAGTTTTTTTTAGTGTATGTTAGGGTGTTGTCATGCTTTTTTTGTTGAGAAACTTAGGCTTTTAGCAGATGTTATAAACAGAGATTTCACTGCATGATGTAATAGATTTTTATGTACTTCTAGCCTGCAGGGTTTGTATAAGGGTTGAGACACCCTAAAATGTCCCTTAATTTAATTTTATTAATTTTTTTTTTAAAAAAAAAAACTACAAATCAACCCAATCAATCATAAAGAATAAATACACTTTCTCACAGCTTTCAAATTCAATTAAAGAGTAAATAAATCCAACCAAACACCCTGTAAATGAATAGGCTCCACATATCAACATGTTTCGAAGTTATTTTTAAACTATAATAAAATGGAAAAGGGTTATAATAATATGTCAGTTCAATGTGATAAAAAAAATTCTTTCATAAAATAATTAACCATATCTATTTTTTTTTTTTATCTTTGATTGGATTGTGATGCAGGTAAAAGTATGGTTTTCTGGAATACATAAAAGTAGGAATAAACTAATTATAATCAATTAAATTATTCAGAATATTAGAGAAAAAACAAAAAAAAATAATATTTATTTGTAGCACTTAATGTTGGAGAAAATTCAAACTTTAATAAATAAATAATGTTAGTTAGTTAAGATTTAAAAGATAACAATGACAAAAAATAATTTTAAATAGTGTAGCTAAGATTAAATAAAAAATATTTAGTTAGTTAAGATTTATTTTAGAATTTACACAAAGATTTAAAGATAAAAATTTAATTTATTCATTTATTATGCAAGAAAAAAACATATCAAGAAAAAGAAAAACAAATGGAAAATTTATGGTTAAAGAAAGTGTATCTAAATATTGTTATTATTTGGTTTGTAAATTTTTTTCCCTAAATAAATCAAGAAATATAGATTTTCCGTATTTATAATCTGATATTGATGTATGTATATACGTATGTGTATATTTTGCTATATATATATATATATATATATAGAGAGAGAGAGAGAGAGAGAGAGTGCATGCATGTGTGAGAGCAGTCTTAGTGTTTCTTTATTGGAATCTGAATAGATGGCTTCTTCGTGTTCTTCTTGTTCTGCTCGTTCTGGCTCTTCTTCATGTTCTTCTTGTTCTGCTTGTTCTGGCTCTTCTTCTTGTTCTCCTTCTGCATATGATTCTGATACCTCCACCACTAAAACCACACCCTTCCCCTATCCCACCACTTCCGTCGTAAGTCCCGTCAAATTCGACGGCCAAAACTTCCTCGCCTGGGAGGCCTACGTCTACCTCTGGTTCTTCGGTCAGGGGCTCATCGAACACTTGACCATGAAACCGATCGAAATTGCTAGAGATGAAAGGGAGCGGTGGTTGCGAACCGATTACCAACTCCTTCGCCTGCTTTGGCAATCAATCCAGCCTACACTACGGGTTCAATTCCGTTCCTACAGGTCCTGCTGCGACCTCTGGAACCAGGTTCTGCTGCGACGTCAGCGAGCTACTATCGCTCAATGTTCCAGACCTTCTCGCCCACATCAACAAGTCGCTCCCGGTAGCCCAAACTGTGAACTTGTCTCCCATGTCAGGGGACGTGTTCGAGAAGCTGAAGTTGTCTCCCATGTCAGGGGACGTGTGAGAGAAGATCAACACGTTTCTCGCGTCCTCCGTTCTCCACGCTCTCAAAAACGATTTAGAGTCTATTAGGAATCAAATCTCAGTGCTCTCTTGTTACTTTTCTTTCTCCTTTCTTTGGTCTTTGGTTGGTTTAACGTAGATTGAGTGAGTTTTTTTTTTTCAATTGTGGTTCCTGAGATCAATGCTATGTGTACAAGTTCAGTCTTTGAAGATCAAAGTTTTCTTTGGACAATAAATTTGAAATGATAAGTTTTCTTTGAGTGTGATTTGGAAGATGTGTTTCTGTTTATCTGTTATTTTCAAAGTTCAAGATATGATTAATTACTTTTCTGTCAAATATTTTCTTATTTTTACCCAGTATTTAATTAATTTACTCATGAATTTATTGTGAAGCTAAAATGAAAAGGGTAAAACAAGAAACCTCATAACTAATTTATTAGATCAAAAGAATTATTGTGTTTCTGGGTTTTTATCTCAAATTCTGCATAAAACATATTCTTCAATCCATTTATCTCTGGTAGATCATCTCCAATAAGAATGACATTGTCGTAAATGGTCAATATAAACGACTCTTACTTTATTTTAACTCCCCGCCCACAAACAGTGTGATCTTTTTCGTGTAACGGTAAATATCTCAAACCAAGTTTGTTTTCAACTTGCACATTTTTGCATGAGACTCCTGTTCAAACCTCTATTAAGGATACATGTACCTCCTCCTCCAAATCTCTATTAAGGAGTGCATTCTTTGTACCTGCTGCAATGGCTAATCAAAACTTGCAGCAACGGAAAGAAGTACCTTGTTGAACTTTGCTACTGATGCCAATGTCTCTAAGTAGTCAATACCATAGGCTTCAGCTACAATTGGTATCTAACCAAACTTTGTACCTTTCAAGGGTGCCATTTGCCAGTTCCACCTCTTCTAATGTCCAGTTCTTTTACACAGCTTTCACCTCTTCCAAAATAGCCTCCTTGCACTTGGGAACAGCATCCTTTATATTATGGTTAGATTATGTAGGATGTTGTTAGTATGGGCTGTGCAGGCTCTTATTCTGAGTCTTGTATATTCTATCTATTCATTTATGTTCATTAGTCATAGGTTTCTATTATACTTCAGTTACAACACAACCCCTCCACTTCTGTGAAACCAAGAATCATTGATAATCTCCCTACACTACAGTTGTCAAGTAAAAACACAAACAATTTGGTGAAAGAATTTCATAGCACATAGCTTTAGAAAGTGGGTATTTTCTAACCTCACTCCTTTTCAAATAGAATTAGGGAAATCAAAATCTTCTAGTTAGTTCATGAGATCTAAGTTGCAAATTTTTTTGACTCAAAAATAGAAATGCAGTTTGAGTGAGTTGGTTATGTAGTTTCAGAAATAGTATTACCTTGTGGATCTTTGGACTCATGGCAATGCGAGATGGACTCTAGATGAATGAAATGAAAAATACATTCATCAAATAAACAAAAAGAAAATCTGAGAAAGTGAACTTTAAGTCTAACTCAACCTCACAAAATCAGCTTGTAAGGTGAGGGTTGCACCTACTTATATACAATAATTTTTACCGTCAATGTCGATCTCTAACAGACCCACTTATGTCAAGGATTAGACATCTCAAGCATGGGACTACATATTTGTGGGTGGTCTGATAATGGCTCAATAGTGTGACATTATATAGGCCTAACAAACCCTCCTAGGATAGACTTTGATACCTTCTTAGAAAGTTAGTTTTACACTTAATTCAACCCTACAAAACCAACTTATAAGGTGAAGTTTGCACCCACTTTTATACGTACTTTGGCCTCTAGTCACCTCGAGATTTGGTGATGGGATTTTTCATCACCATCTCAGGATGAGGACTAGACACCTCGAGTGTGAGAATAAATATTTATGGGTGATCTAGTAGTGATCTGATAGCAAGTGACACACATCAGGCCCAACAAACTTTGCTATAATATACTTTGATACCATTTTAGAAAGTCAGACTTACAAAAATGGCTTATAAGACGAGGTTTTCACTCAATTATATATTATAATTTTGTCATATCTTTAGTCAATATGAGATTTACAACATACCTCCCCATGTCGAGGAGTGAACATCTCTAGCATGAGATTACATATTTGTGAGTGGTCTGATAGGGGTGGCAAAGTGGGGCAGACCGTGCGAGCCGGTTCGCGACCCGCTGGAAAAAAACGCGGGGCGGGTTGCTTATTTCAACCCGCATAACTCGCAGCCCGTGCAGGCCAAGTGCGGGGCGGGACGGGTTGGTCCGCATAACCCGCATAACTTTAAAATGTATACTTTTTTTTCTACACCCCCATATTTTCTTCATGTAGCCTCATATTTTACATTTCGAAATTTTTAATAACATCTTACTATGCATGTTTTATGAAAATAATATTATGAGACCATTTATCTAATGCATCTAAATAAATAAAAAATCAATTTTTTTATTTAAAAAATTATGTTTTTAATAAATATTTCTTATGCGGGTTGGCCCGCTGGGCCAGCGGCCAACCCTTATGTGGGGCAGGCCAACCCTGCCCGCTTTTTGTGGGCCAAGTGCGGGGCGGGGCGAGCCAGCTGCATTGCCACCACTATCCCCTACCGGACAAGTGGAAGGGGTTCAATAGGGACCGTTACGATGGAACGACCGACCCTGATGAGCACATGGATGCGTATACCACTCACATGAGTCTGTATACCATGGACGACGCGGTCTTATGCCGGATCTTCCCCACTTCTCTGAAAAGGGGTGCTTTGAGCTTGTTCACGAAGCTCCCTCCCAACTCCATTGGCAGTTTTGAGACGTTGGTGGCCAAGTTCGACGTCTAGTTCGCTACCACCTGACGTCCATCACTCTTGTCATCATCCGCCAGAAGAAGTGAGAATCGTTGAGGAAGTTCATCGAAAAGGTCGCCATAAGCATCCGCAATCGCAGTCCTAATATGACGATGCACCATATGCTCATAGCCCTCCGACCGAGTTCCTTCGCAGATAGTTTGTGCATGCAGCCTGCGACAAGCTTCACAATTTACACCTAGAAAATCTAGAACTTATTATGTTACATTATCAATATTTAAACATCATTAAAATTAATTTAACATAACGAACTATATTGACCATGAAACCAAAAATAAGACATTTCAAAATATTAAAATGATAATAACAAGAGTTAAGAAGTTAACCATTTTTAGTCAAAAGTAATTAATTATAAAAAGGAGTTAATAAGTTGTCCTTTTTTTCAAAAATAATGATGGGTAATTGGATACATTAATTAATGATGGGTAATTGGATTAAAAATAATGATGGCTTTGGTGATTTTTTTTTTTGTCACTGAGACATTAAATATGCCTCCATAGCACATTGTTTTTTTCCTCTCTCGAGTGTTACTAAACCTACGGCACGTTTTAAAAAATAAAATATATTTACTATTGTGAACAAGTTTGTTAGATGCCCCGATGTTTTGGATCGTCTTCTATCATACCATCTAGTGATTCTTCATCGTACGAGGAGTATTAGAATATGTTTTGTCTATGGAAAAATCTAAACATTAAATCTTGGATCACTGATTTTTTTTTAAAAGTAATTATTAACGTTTCATGTTTATGGTAATTCAATTATTGGACATGTAGTTAATTCTTATAATAAATGTTTTTAGTTAAAAGTTGTAAGATAATTTTATCTAAAATTCAATTTCAAAAAGCAATATAAAACATGATAGAATCGAGTATAAAAATCATACAAAATAATTTAACTTACAAAGAAAAATTCACCATAAATACTATTAAGATTACAATATTAATTTTCTCTCAAGTCTCATGATGAACTTTCAAATTCTTATATACAAAACAAAATTGTTTATTATTTTAAGTACACTAATACATGAAATCACTTACTTTCTAGTAAGAGGAATAATAGAGAAAGTTGGACAGTCAACATGACTCTCTTGTATATATGTATACAAAGTAAATACAAGTTTCAAAATTTATCATTATATAATCTCCAATGATAACCAAATTAAAGATGACTTCAACGTAATAATCAACTTCATTAGTCTACACACTACAAGAAAAAATGGTTTTAACGAGGGTTTATTTTTACATTACCAAAGGTTAAAACTTCCATTAAGTGGTTTACCTGGGTTGCGATTTCCCTCGCTAAACCATCTCTGGGGAACAGGGTTTTTTTAAAAACCAGGAAAAGGCTTTCATAACCTCCGTAAAATAAAAACCAAAACACCCACAATTAATATTGCAATGAAAATGCATCAGCCAGGATTCGAACCCAAGTCCTTTCAATAATCAAGGAAGGGTTAACCACTGGACCAGAGAAGTTCTTTGGTCATATTATCATTTTTATTTCACTTATAATTATTAACATAATTTATACATATTAATATTATATTAATATTATATTAACATTAATATTATATTAATATTATATTAACATTATTATTAATATTATTATTATAATTAACATTATTATTAATATTATTATTATAATTAATATTATATTCATATTATTAATATTATTAATATTTATTAATATTATTAATATTATTAATATTTATTAATATTTATTAATATTATTATTAATATTATTAATATTATTAATATTTATTAATATTTATTAATATTATTCATATTATTAATATTATTACTATTATTATTGTTAATATTATTATTAATATTATTATAAATATTATTATTAATATTATTAATATTATTATTAATATTAGTATAAATATTATTATTAATATTATTATAAATATTATTATTAATATTATTATAAATATTATTATTAATATTATTATAATGAATAGTTTCCAGTGTCGGATTCTTCAAAATTTGATACTGCAAATGTAACAAAAAAAATAAATTATGATGATGTATATATGTGATAAGTTAATGTCACTTCACAAACAACTTATTTTTACTTATTGAAATTCATAAAAACAATCTTTAAGAATTGAATACTAATTTCAATTAATGAAGTGCCTTCTAACTTCAATTAATGAATCAACCTCTAAGACCTAAGTTCAAAGCATATTTAAATATATATACCAGTTTAGGCTAAACTCACTAAAAAATTTAATTATATCTATTTATTAAGAATTGAGAAAATATAAAATATAAAATATTTTATTGATGTTTTACAATAAACTTTTGACACTTAAAAAAAAATTAAAAAACTCTATTATTTTGATGAGATTTTAGAATAAATATTTAGAATTTAACGAAGGTTATAAAATAAACCTTTGGAAATTAACGAAGGTTAAAAAAATCTTTGTTATTTTATGGAGGTTTTAAAATAAACCTTTGTAAATTAACAAAGGTTAAAAAAACCTTCGTTATTTTGTGGAGGTTTTAAAATAAACCTTTGGAAATTAACGAAGGTTAAAAAAACCTTCGTTATTTTGCGGAGGTTTTAAAATAAACCTTTGGAAATTAATAAAGGTTAAAAAAACCTCTGTTATTTTACTGAGGTTTTAGAATAAACCTTTGGAATTTAGCTAAGGTTAAAAAACCTCCGTTATTTTGTTGAGGTTTTAGAAAAAACCTCCATTAATTAAATCAATTCCTAAGGTTATATTAACCTCCACTAAATAACCTCTATTAAAACCTTTTTTTCTTGTAGTGACACTTGATTCAATCGAAATATTTTATAGATTTGTAAAGATTTGATTTATGTAATGATAGTGTTGTTTTCTCAAGATTTAGTTATATTTAACTTCAATAGAAATAATTTTTCTTCTAAAAATATTTAAAATTAATATTAATTTGTTTTTGTAAAGTTTTGCTTTAGTAGAAGATAGAAAGATTGTTATACTGAGCAATAATATAGGCATAAGTGACTTTGCCATAGATGTTTTTTAATCTCAAAATAGACTTATTTATGTTATGATGTATACATTTTATTTCAATGATAAGATTTTAACAAAATAAAGTATATGACAAATTATGTTAAGTATCAATGAAAATCTTGGTAATATATATATATATATATATATATATATATAAATGAGAGAAATTTCTACAACAATTAGATAAATGTTGATGAAGATTCATCTTACAATGTTAGGCATTTCTTTAGTTGAAATAATAATTAGTTAAACTTAAACTTTAAACTATTACTCTTACAAAAATACTACTAAAAAATTATTAAATAAAAACTAATTTTAGATACTATTACAAAGTGAACTTTAAGGCTAACTCAACCTCATAAAACCGGCTCATGAGGTTGAAGTTTGAACCCACTTATATACAATGAATTGTCTTCATCTCTAGTCGATGTGGAATCTCCAACATTATGCAAGAAAAAAACATATTTAGAAAAAGGAAAAAAATAATTTGGTTAAAGAAAGTGTATCTAAATAATATATTCTATATTGTATTTATTTGGTTGGTTCTTTTGTTTTGTTGTGTAAAATAGGAAACATATTTCCTTTTTTCCCTAAATAAATCAAGAAATCATATACCTATGATTGATTTTCCCTATTTACAATCTGATACTCTAATATACATACATATACATGTATGTATATACGTATGTATATGGGACGTATCCGTCGGCTCCACAAACACCTTAAAGAATCTTTCTTTATAGTTCTTGTAAGATGTCGTGAAGGCTTTGAACAAGACATTACCCGCCCCCAAAGAGTGTCAGCCAATCAGGTCGATCGGACGGGTGAGAGGCATAGAAATGCAAAAAATAGGTTGCAAAAGGACGTACACCGAACGTTCGGCACACCACACAAAAAGCCTGCATGGACGCCCACATATTCAGGTGCAATTGACTCGGCACCACGTTGAGTGCCTGAAGAACACCCACCGTGAACGTGTCGAAAGGAAGCAACACGTGCAAGTAAAAAAAAAGGCAGTTATACATGAAGAAGAAGGGGGATTCGGTAGATGATTGTTCCCTATATACATGGTCGTCCAGCAAGCAAGGACCGAACGACAGTAAGGACAAGGACCCTATTCAAAAAATCTGCAACACAAGCATCCGTTTGAAACACGGACGCGATCCCAAACACCTTGGGATCGACCCAGTCAAGGCCCTCATGAGGGCTCGATCGCTCAAATGAGCTCGACCGGTCTGACGCGTTGCCCACGTCATCACCCCTTACTTCCTCCATCTCTGGGACAATAGTTTGAATTGCCCCGACTGAAAGGATTTTGTTGGAGGAGGAAGTGGATGAAGAAGACGAAGACGAGGGGGGTTCGGGAAAAGGGGAAGGAGCGGCCGAAGAGGAAGACGTGGGACGAGAATGAGAAGACATGACTAATCCTATGTAGCACAGACATTGACACGGATACTGATATGACACGGACACGAAGATACGTATACTATCTAAAATGTAGGACACGGGGACATGGATCTATATATTATATAATTATGAATTATAAAATTGACGATAAATATTTATGTGCACAAGTATGTTGCAAATTATTTTTTGGAGTAGAAAAATGTTTTTCATGATTGTTTCAAAAGAATTTGTTTCTTATTTTTATAATCATAATAAAAATTTATACAATAAGTTTGAGTTTTTGGAAAATTAATGTATTTTTCCTTTTTAAAATTATGTTAGAACTGTATTAGAATTGTCAGAAATCCAACAAATACTTTTTGAATTTGACACTTCACGGATACGTGTCCTACAAGTGTCATACGAGTGTCGGTGTCCGATATGAGTATCCGACACCGACACACCATTTAAGAGAAGTGTATGAGCTTCATAGGACTAACCTTGGATGAACGAAGACACCAACACAGGTCGATCGGAGTTGTTCAGGTATCGGAGCTCAAGGAATATTAGGAAGCCTGAGAAGTCACTGTTCGCAACCCCTATTTATAGCCCGAAGACGTCTTGGAAGTCCAAGCGTCACAAAAATCTCAACCGTTGAATTTGTTTGATCCAACGGTCCACGTCATTTGGCGCAAAAAAACAACCCCTCATAAATGCATGTCACATCACCCACTCAAGCGCCGACAAGCCATGGGTTGACCAAGTCAGCAGGGTTAATCCATAATTAAGGGTTGTTTAACACAACCCTAAACATAAACCAACCTCTTAATCCGGCTCACCAACGAATGCCCAATAAGGTAATATAAATAACACAAATTTCAAGAACCAGGTACGTGATTAGACAACATTTTTTATGCAATAAAGATGAATTCAATCCCAGACAATACTATTTCAAAGACCAAGAAAATAACATGTAATACAAAATTTATGCATATCTCTTTCGATAAAAAAGTAAATACGAATTTCAAAATTTATCATTATATAATTTCGAAATGATAACCAACTAAGATGACTTCAACATAATAATCAACTTCATTAGTCTCCATTTATTCAATCCAAATATTTTAATTTCGTGAATAAATTAACTTGTGAAAAACTTGTTTAATTTGTCCTTTTTTGTCCTAAAAATACTATTGGTAAAATTTATCCGATCAAACTTCTAATCAACTTTCGAGATAAATTGTGAATATGCAGATTTAATTTCTCACATTACTATACACCCATTTTCTCTTCTCATTCTCTTCTTCCTTCCAACCTATTACAAGATTGACCATGATCCGTTCTCAGGTTCCTTTCACAATTAATTACTTTGTCTCTTTGAAGGCATGCTATTGAAAAATATTTACACAGACAGAAAACAAAACAAAAGGAAAATAAAGATAATACAAACATTAACATTTAAAATGGATGTGAAGGAGGCAGATCTTTCATACAAAATTCAGACGCACCAAAATTCATTTCCAAGACTTCATCCCCTCTTTACATATGTCGAATAGTTGAATTGAAACCATGTTGGGGAATTAGAAATCAGTCATTCAATGGGTCCCTACTTTATAAGGGGATGAAACAGTAATCACTAGAGTTGGATATTGTACTAATTATCTAAATTTTAAAGACAATCAATTACAGCCGGGGAAAAAAATCTCAGGGTTTCCCCAATATAGAAAAGAATACACCCTCATTGTGATTCTACCAGTAAACATTGTTAGGTTCCCCACACATTACCAGAGACTTCCTCCAAAAATTTATTGTCTTCAGAAATAAGCCTATGGAAGTGCTCAGGTCTGACCCAGAATACCTTAATCGCACTTGATATTTCTGTAGATCCTCCTGACAAATAAATTTGAACCAAGAAAACCCACAGCTCCTGTGCATTAAAAGAAAAATTATAAAGCAATTCAGGATAAAAGTATACATGGATCTATGCAAGAAAAGAGGAAGAAATGGGGTTTATTCAGCAGACAATGGGATATCCCATCACATATAAACAGGGTGAAAAACTAAATCAAACTGAAGACCTACCGCATAGAATTCCTAGTCCAAGAGAAAACATCAGAGTGTAACCAAAATAGAAGCTGGTCTGGAAGAAGCCTGACATCTTCGTCTTCATATAGTAGTAGTATATTGAGTACAAATACACATAAACAGATGTTGAGGCAGCTGAAAAGAAAGAAGTCCATTGCCAGTGGTAGTTCTCAGCATTTAACAAAAAGTATGTCCCCACAATTGTCACACAAACTGTAACGATGATAAGAATTAGAAAGACTAGCAGCATAAAGCCATACACGTAGTACACCTGCATACCACAGAGGAGGAAAAAATATATAAGCCAATGTGAGGGTGTTCCACATATTTTACTTTAAAAGAGACCCGTTTCAACCATTATTTTCTTTCATATGCTTTGCTCTGATGACGCATGAATAACTTTGTTATCTGATTCTAAACCAATAAGTAAAAAAGAAACTTTATCACTGAAACAGGTCTAGTAGTGGCTTGATTCACCTTGTAATTCCAGAAAGAAGTGAATACAAAATACATTTCAATAAAAATGCTTCCAAAGGGTAGCAGTCCTCCCATCAGAGAAACCACAGAGGGTGTGAGGTACCACTTCTTTTCAGGAATGGGACGAGGAATAGTCTTTACACGACAGGGATTATTCAGAGCACCACTCCAGTTTCTTCCAACAACTGTGCCAAGAAGTGCTAGAGGGAAAGAGATGAAAGCCCAAATGACAAATACAACCACTATTGTGCCAAAGGGAATTGCTGCTAGAGACCCATAGAATATAGCAATGGTGTTTAAGATAAATCCAATTCCAAAGCACATGAATGGGAACAGAGAAGCTGTAAGGATCATGGATTTAATCCAGTTTTTACCTAACAAACAAACAAAAATAATTACAAAATCATTCAAACCCAAACGGAGAAATCTGAGAGCCACCCAAACATACAGAAAATTAAAGAAGGTTCTTACCGCCATTTCTTGAGTACATTCCCCCACTCACATAACCAGAAATAAAAGATGTAAGAGCATAACACACAATGAAGGTAGTGACTATTGCTCCTCGCCTGACAAGCAAAGAAGGAAACTTACATGACAACCAATAAAGTGCAAGGAACAAACAGCAAAGTGTTCCAACTAGTATGAAGTAGAAATAGTTATTATATATGCAACCACTACCACATACTTATTGAATATACACAAACTAGAATACCATTGAATTCATTATTCAGACTTATGTTTCAGTCAGTTGAAGGTTATGCACATACCCAACATACAACATCCCAATAATAGCCAACAAGACGACAAGAAGAACCAGCAATGCTAGCTGAGCACCTGTGCCAACAACAGCTGAAAGAATAACTAAGTAGCGAGGAGGCCGAAAAACATCACCATGCACAAGTTTCCAGCCAGATTCTTCACTAACATCTCTCTCCTGTAATCATGGAAGAAATGACCAAACATTCAACAATTACAACCACGATAGCTTTTATGGAAAGAAAGGATTCTTATTTCACAAATAATTAAAGACAAAAGTCTTAGAACCACACCAGGGTTTCCAAATCATCATCTTCCCGAGCATATTTTGCATAGTCATTTCTCAGAGTTCGCATCAATATCATTGACACCAATCCAGTAAGGAAGATAACCATCATGAAAGAGTTAAAAATGGAGAACCAATGAATCTAGGGAAAAAGAAGGAAAAATTCTTAGTAACAGCTAACGTATGATCGACATGCATGAATGCATAGCAATTCACCAAACCATAAGCAACCCCATTTCAATTTTAAAAACATAGTTGTACCTGATGTTCAAAGAAAGGATGGTCCAGGTAGACATCAAAGCGGTGCCCAAAAGTGACATTGGTAGAATCCCATTTCACAGAATATGTCATGTCCAAATGTTTTCCTACTTCCAAAGGCTTTGGGATATCCTGAGTGAGATTGACGTGAATAATCTACAAGGAAGCAGACGTTAATATGAAACTTCAAGGATCCATAACCTGTTTAAGATAGCATAAGATATTTAAATAACTTCTGACCTGATCATTGTTGTATTTAACATTAATGTTTTTGTGGGTGTAAAGGACATGTTTGCCATCACCATTCTTATCAGGATGTAGCTCGCCAACATATCCTTAAAATGAAAAAAGTGTCTTAGATAAATGATCAACAAGTGAAATACAAAATCCTATCAAGTAAAGAAAAAGGAGAAGAGGCAGTTCTGGACATACCCCACAAAGGTAGATCATCTGAATTTGTGTTTTTGTGGGTCACCGGGCAGACCAGAAGAAATAAGAAACAAAAGATGCTAGTAAGTTATTCAGGGGAGAGAATTCAACAATTATTAAATTAAACATACAAAAAGGAGAAGCCTTCAGAACAAATCCTAACAACATTATGACAATCAAGACAGAACAATATTGATAATTATTCAACACTAAGATATTGAAAATTACTAAAGAAATTACTTCACAGAATCCTTAATTTCATACTTTCAGTTGTACTGGTGGTGAATATAATATGGAAATTAACAGTCCAAGTATTCTAAAATGCTTGCAAAAAACTAGTTTGGTAATCAGGACAAAATACAAGAATACGATAGGATAAGACAAAATAAGTTTTAGATGCTACCCAATACTACCAGGTGAATTAGAAAATGATATAAAATATTTGTGTAAATGATAATACAACCCTTTTGTTAGTATATAATTTATATAATATATTTGCATATATTATTATTATTATATATAGATATGTCATATATATTCAAAACACAATAATATGTCATAATATATAATATAGTATTTCTAATATTTTTTATATAGAATGAGAACAAGATATTTTGGACACTTCCATATATTCTAACACCCCATTCAAAAAACAATACAAGTTCTTTGATCCAGCTTGCCAAAAATATTTTGTCACTATTGATGTCACCTTTTGAGTAAACTTTTTTCTTTTGCAATTTTCGTCTTCAGGGGAAGCACAAATTAAGATTCTACACAGTTTTTTGAACGACCAGATTATTCATCAACCTAACTAGATTAAAGAACTAATTGTATTTTAGTTATTGAAAATAATAGTGAAAACAACAGTGCCTCAAATTCAAAAAAACTAATAACAGCGTATGTTTGCACTCTGCCAAATGCTGAAAATCATTACTCCTATTGGAGATCCCATATTGATTATAGATATTACAAAATCATAATATATAAATACTTGCAAACCTCACCTTATAATTCACTTTTGTAAAGTTGACTTAAGCCTAAAACTGTCTTTCTAAAATTGTATGGCAGCAGATCCTGACAAGGTTTGTTGGGATCATTGTGTCAGGTTCTATCGGACCACTCACAAATATGTAATCTCATGCTAGAGATGTTCACTCCTCGACATGGGAAGGTATGTTGTAGATCTCATATTGACTAAAGATATGACAAAATTATAATATATAATTGGGTGAAAACCTCGCCTACAAGCCATTTTTGTAAGTCTGACTTTCTAAAATGGTATCAAAGTATATTCTAGCGAAGTTTGTTGGGCCTGATGTGTCACTTGCTATCAGATCACTACTGGATCACCCATAAATATTTATTCTCACACTTGAGGTGTCCAGTCCTCATCCTGAGACGGTGATGGGAATCCCACATCTACTAGAGGCCAAAGTATATATAAAAGTGGGTGCAAACTTCACCTTATAAGTTGGTTTTGTAGGGTTGAGTTAAGTGTAAAACTAACTTTCTAAGAAGGTATCAAAGGCTATCCTAGGAAGGCTTGTTAGGTCTATAATGTCACACTATTGAGCCATTATCAGACCACACACAAATATGTAGTCCCACGCTCGAGATGTCTAATCCTTGACATAAGTGGGTCAGTTAGAGATCGACATTGACGGTATGGCCAAAATTATTGTATATAAGTGGGTGCAACCCTCACCTTACAAGCTGATTTTGTGAGGTTGAGTTAGACTTAAAGTCCACTTTCTCATAATTTTTTTTGTTTATCTGATGAATGTATTTTTCATTTCATTCATCTAAAGTCCATCTCGCATTGCCATGAGTCCAAAGATCCACAAGGTAATACTATTTCTGAAACTATATAACCAACTCACTCAAATTGCATTTCTATTTCCGAGTAAAAAAAAATTGCAACTTAGATCTCATGAACTAACTAGAAGATTTTGATTTCCCTAATTCTATTTGAAAAGGAGTGAGGTCACAAAATACCCACTTTCTAAAGCTATGTCATATGAAATTCTTTCACCAAATTGTTTGTGTCTTTACTTCACAACTGTAGTGTTGGGAGATTATTAATGCTTCTTGGATTTCACAGAACTGGAGGGATTCTGTTGTAACTGAACTATAATAGAAACCTATGACTAACCAACATAAATGAATAGATACAATACAATATACAAGACTCAGAATAAGAGCCTGCACACCCTATACTAACAACATCCTACATAATCTAACCATAATATAAAGGATGCTCTTCCCAAGTGCAAGGAGGCTATTTTGGAAGAGGTGAAAGCTCTGTAAAAGAACTGGACATTAGAAGAGGTGGAACGGCTAAAGGGAAATAAAACAGTTGTGGTGAAAATGGGTGTTCAAAATAAAATGCAATTCAAATGGCACCCTTGAAAGGTACAAAGCTTGGTTAGATACCAATTGTAGCTCAAGCCTATGGTATTGACTACTTAAGAGACATTGGCATCAGTAGCAAAGTTCAACAAGGTACTTCTTTCCCTAGCTGCAAGTTTTGATTAGCCTTTGCAGCAGGTACAAAGAATGCACTCCTTAATAGAGATTTGGAGGAGGAGGTACATGTAGACTTATGAAGTATGGACATTGTACCTGGTTTGAACAGAAGTCTCATGCAAAATTGTGCAAGTTGAAGAAGTCTATTCATATGGAGTAACAAACTTGGTTTGAGATATTTACTGTTATATGAAAAAGATCACACTGTTTGTGGGCGGGGAGTTAAACTAAAGTAAGGGTCGTTTATATTGACCATTTACGACAATGTCATTCTTATTGGAGATGATCTACCAGAGAGATAAATGGATTGAAGAATATGCTTTATGCAGAATTTGAGATAAATTAGTTGAGTTCCTTAAAATAGTTCCAGTGTATGGGAGTTGCTAGGTCAAGAAAAAGAATTGTTCTCTCAGAAAATTAGCATGAGTGGTTGCAGACCAGCCAACATATCCATCGACCCTAATAAAAAGCACAAAGATGGCATGGGCAATCCTGTGGATACTTCTTATCAGACTAGTAGCAAAACTGATTTATTTGTCTAATACAAGGATGAATATCTATTTAAGCTCACACAGATGCTGATCATGTAGGTTTTGTAACTGACAGAATATCAACATTAGGATACTGCCCCTTTGCATGGGAATAACCTATTTAGATGGAGATGCAAAAAACGGAATGAGGTTGCTTGGAGTAGCTGAAGCAAAGAATATAGAGCCCCTACACAAGTGTAACATGGTATGGCAGGGGGGCTGGGCTTGATGAATTAAGGGTGTCTATCAACCTACCAATGAAATTATATGGTTACAATACAAGAAGGTTGCAATAAACTTTGTCCACAATCAAGTGTAACATTATACGACTAAACATTTACAAATTGATAAAGATTTCATTAAGAAAATAAAATGAGACTATTCGTATGTCATTTGATCGAACTTCACAACATGTAGCAGATTACCCTCAACCCTAAACCCTAAACCCAACTTTGAATTTCTAATAAGCAAGCTACACGTGATAGATATCCATACTTCAGCTTGATAGGTGTGTCCTTAGCTACGAGCAATTACTCCCTCTATTCCTTTTCGTCTGTCTTTTCAAGACTTTTACATAAAACCGAGGAACACAATAAATCTTTTGATCTAATGAAATAGTTATGAGGTTTCTTATTTTACCCTTTTCATTTTAGCTTCACAATAAATTCATGAGTAAATTAATTAAATACTGGGTAAAAATAAGAAAATATTTGACAGACAAGTAATTAATGATATCTTGAACTCTGAAAATAACAGATAAACAGAAACACATTTTCCAAATGACACTCAAAAAGGAAGAGGGATTATTTGATAGATATTTTCTGGGATATCAGATTACATTGAATCAGAATAAAGACACAGACTGTTTATTATAATTGATATTTATTTATTCTGTTGCTTATTTTTCTCCTAATTTGTAACAGAATGATTCTAGACCAATTCTGCCCATAATTAGCTTATCATTCTAAAATTCTAAAGACAGAAATAAAATATTATCAGTTCTATTGCAATCTATTCCACATCATCCCATCCAAAGCCTCAAGTATTGGGTCAAAATCACTTTTGCAAGTTTTCAAACAGTACATGCACGCATCCAATAACATAATGTGTATTTGAATACCAATTGAAACACATTCAACGCCAATGACTCATGGGAAACACATAAAACAAACACACCCTTGATCTAGTAGCATCGAACAGGCCTTCTCACATTTCCTAGAAATTGCACAAGTTCATGTGCAATCCAAAGTTCCATGAAATTACAATGCTTTAACAAACATTGGTATCCTTGTCAATTATCAAATAGCTGTAAGCTATAAGCATGGTTGAATGAGAGTGACAGCCGAACTCAGATCTGGGCCGAGCTTCCTCTTGCAGCCTAGCTCTAAGAGCCAAAGCATAGTTGACTCCTCCAGTCATCACATCACTTCTCTCCCCTGTTCCAGCATGTCTTTAAAACTGATTCTTACAACCACTTTAGTTTGCTCAGTCTCCTATGGGGTTGATTGGAAGGTTTCATGATTCTAAAGTTACAAAATAGTGCAGAAGATTAGTAAAGATAACTGACACGGGGCTGTGTTCCATTGATTGGAAGTGTGATTAGCTCACCCTCTTTGGTTTAAATTCTTTAGTTAACCGGGTGTCTTCTTCCCCAAGTCTAGGGATGTGTGTTTCTTAGTTTTTAGCTGTTCTCTAGTTACTTCTATACATTTTCACATGTTTATTTTATCCTTCATGTCACTGTATTGGCCAAACAAAAAATTCTGCAAGCTTCCAACATTTCTTGAATGTGCAATCATTCTATAAGTGAAAGAAACAAAGCAAAACATACCCATGAAGAATTCAAACCAGTAATTATTCTCTATTGCATCCTTGAACTGTTTCACCTTTGCTTCACTGAGATCTATCCGGCAAAAAACAGTCTTATCCACATTTTCTGAAAACAAGAGAAACCATTAAAGTCAGTTTACTAACTGACAGCTCTTCTATGCAATACATAGTACGACAGAAGCCTTCATACTTTGGAACTTTATGTCAATTTGGCTATCAATGAGTTCATTGCCACCCAGGACCTCACCAAGACCACCCCATTTGTGTCCAGCACTAGCATTACTCAATGGATGACAAAATGGGAGGCTGTAATAGTTGTACGTTTCTTGTGGATTGTTATAAGGACCCAATTTGTTCACCCAAAGGGTAACTGGTTCATCACGGTGATACTGCAATAAAATAAAATACATTCTTTTAAAAACAGAAGCTGTTCACCAGTTGGTACTACAAATGAAAATTACATATTTAATCTGTTTCACTAACTCAGTGGGAAAAATCCTGGAATAACAGATATAGAATACAAACTCAATAAAAGTTACAGCTGATTTAGATAATGACAAGTAGAGAACCAAGTCCATAGAGGAAGCAAAGATACTACATGAATTGAGTTATAAAACTGACTATTATGCAAAGAAAAAGAAAAAAAAAAACAGCATATACTAACTTATTGACATGATTTATTATTCGAGTTCAGTTCAATCTATGATAATAATCAACAATATAATCTATGGCAGTCTTCTGGTACAAATACTAAGACACCATACATTGGCAAAGCTAAATGTAAGGCTCAAAATTTTAAACATTCTAGCAAACATGCAATGGGTGACCACACTAATTCAATCTCAAATTTATGTAAGAAAATCCAAAATATTTGCCTTGGAAGCCAATTTTATTTAGTGATCCAGATAACAAACTTGTTAGTATAAAAAAAACAACTCATGAGACGATACCCTGATCTTAAATATTACTCAAGGATTCTAAATCAAACTAGTTCACCATTAGAAACTTCTTATGTTAGGGTAGAATTTGATTGACAATCTCCAGACGCCCAGAGAATCCTACAAGGTAGATAATTATTTACAAACCAATTTTTTTTCCATGGAATCTTTTTCCAATTCTAAGAAGATTCCCAACAGACAGCAGATATGACTAACAACTTAAACTCGCTGTTCTAGAAACTTTCAATCTAAAAACAAGGTAAACAAATAGAGTTAGAGTGCTCCACATAAATCTTCTCAATACTAAAAACTGCAGACAGATAGCAAATAATGCAATAGAAAACCAATCTAGCTTCCATGTTGACGCCACGAGTGTAAGCGAAAACCTCTAAGCATCAATAAGTATATTCTTCTCTGTTGTTTCCAATTTCAGTTCACCCTCATTTCACATATCCACCGGTGAATCCTTCTATGTCTTCAAATGACAATTGATGCACACAACAACAACTACCAAAGCCTAACCAGTAATCATCACCATGTAAGCTCTTCCCCACCTCAAAACACACAATACAGTTTGGTGTTCCAATTTCAAATCCCAAGCTCAATCCCAGCCCTAAAACTAGCCGAGCATTAAAAAGTTTAACCTTAATAAAAAAATGATCCAGGATCATGAACTAACAACAGAGCTGAAAGGGAAATAAGAAGTCAAAATGAATCGTTTTGTGCAAAGAAAAGGCCAAATATTGAACAGCAAACACCCACATTGCAGAGACACCAAGGTGAGCACAAGCAAAAACCCAGTTGAGATCTAACACTCGGAAAACCCAACCATTGCAATCTTATAAAATCCGAAGCTAAAAGAATAAAATTGAGTAGTACTAAGAGCTAAAAAGCGATACGGTGGCAGATCCAAATCCCAATGCAGCATAGAGAGAGTAGATCGAATCGGAAAGAAGGAAAAACGGGGGTTTGAAGAATTGATTACCTTGTGATCTGACTCCGAAGCGAATGCGGAAGACAGGAAGAGAGATATGAGGAGCGGGAAGAGGAGGGATCGGGATTGGAAGAACATGGCGGGGACAGAAGAGAAGAGAGAAGAGAAGAGAGAAGACAATGGAAGAAGAGAACAGAAGAAGAGAACAGAGCAGAGCAGAAAGCCAAACACGGACTATAATTGTAATTTACGTTGTTCAGAAACCAGAAAATAAGGTTACAATTACAGTGCAAACCACGCTTAATTGAATGAAATGAAATGAATAACGACATGCCAAAATTTGTTTGATTACGGTTTTTGTTTAAAACATGATCATTGATTGAAACCACGTTTCTCACATTACTGTGGGCTCTACTTCCTGCACCCACGTAATTTCATCTTGCACCCCCATTCTTTTAAACAAAATCACTTTTAACTCCTTTCTCTTTTATATTTGTAAGGGGACATTCTTTTTTTACCCTTGGTGTCGGTTCACGGTAATTGGTGCAGCAACCCTGCAAAAGGTGTTGCTGAAGTCCAATTTATTGTAAGTATTTAATGTAGTTTGGAAACATAGAAAAATGTTCTTTTTGGATACTGATTTTAAGATGCTTCTAAATTGTCCTTTTTTAAATTTGTCTTCATATAAGATTAAATATTTTAGAAAATAAAAATTGTATTTTAAAAAATAATATTCATAGTTATAATAGTATAAATTTAAAGGTATAGTTTTTAAATACGTCTGGATAAAATAATCCAAGATATAATTTTAAGATTATGTGTTATGGGTAAACTATTTTAGAAGATCAAAATTATATTTTGGAAAATATTATTCATAGTTATAATAGTGGAAATTTGGGACTGTATTATCTAGAAAAAAAATTATATTGGAATCATTTCGGATTGTATAATTTGAAGTTCATATGTAAGTTACTTCTAAATTATTTAATATAAAAGGTGACTTATAACTTTCAAAATAGACAATGGAGAAGTTAAGTTGACAATTCTAGATAGGTTGGTATGTAAGCTACTTCTGAATCACCTAATTTAGAAAATGATTTATAACTTTTAAAATAGTTAATTTAAAAGTTGATTTGATACTTTTAAATAAGTTAATATGAAAGATATTTTCAAATTAGCTAATTCAAATGGGTTGTGATTTGAGAGTAGTCACATTTGACAATCTAAATTGACTAATTCAGAAGGGTGTAATATTTATTATTGATTATGTAATTTAGAAAGAAAAAAATACATTTTGAATTACTTGTTTAATAAAAAAAAATTTAAAGTATAATGAAGTTATTTCTTAAGGGTGATTATTTTTTGAATAAAATATCTACAAAATCGACATATATGAATATGATTATATTTGAATCTTGGTTAAATTAAAGATAAATTAAAAAGATTGTGGTGGTAGTTTTATAATGAATATGATAAATTATGTATTTTGTTATTTTTATTTAAAATGTTAACAGAGAAATCTACTTATGTTTTCATGTATTTGTATAAATATTTCGTATAGTTAGGAGACACCAACTTCCACTCTCCATAATCCTAAAAAACACACATTAGATATCTTAGTAGAAACAAAACTAAAAAATATAACAATCAGAATAAATTTCATTAAATATGATTTTTTCCTCATTGTCCCGCATATACTATTGTAGGTCTATTTGTTCTATAGATGTAATGTTTACAAGTAAGGATTTGATGGTATATCACTTATTTGAATTTATGATTTTACACGCACAAAAATATTTTTGTGAGGATATACATATAAACAATAACTATCATTTCTTCTAAAGAAAAATTCATGGAAAGTCAACTCACTATTGTGATTTTTCCAATTTTACCATTTTTTATTTGTTTTGTATGTAGGTAGGCACAATGTTTCTTTTTGGATAACCATGCATATTTCATATTCCTTTTAATGCATTTTTCATTAATAAAAAGTATACTTCATTACAGATTTAGTTATTAATTTAGTTATTACATGTTGCCGATTCACCGCAATGGAAGAAAATTGATTTTTTGTTTCATGAGTTTGGGAGTAATCCAACAAATCTTAGACTTGGATCAATTAGTTGCAGAATTGACAGAGAGGCTGGCTGACTAAGAGCATAAAAGAACAAGTTACTCATGCGTTAAGAGCTAAATTCGAGCAAAGATATAATCCAGTTGAACTAGTAGATGTAATTTATGCTCGTGGTCGAGCTAGCACTAAAAGTAGTTGTGATGTGGAAGACTTTAAAGATGATGACACTGAATCTTTCTGTTAGTGGATGTAATTTATGCTCGTGGTCGAGCTAGCACCAAAGGTAGTTGTGATGTGGAGGACTTTGAAGATGATGACATTGAATCCTAACTTTTTGAAGATTTTGAGCCACTAAGCACAAAAAATCTTGAAGAGATCCGTATGGAATGGGCCAAGTACTTTCTACAAGTTAGGAATCAAAACATGCAATGATTTGTTACTTTTTAATATATGTACATTTTCATTAGGTGTAAATTATATAATTTTGATTAGTTTCAATATCAATCTTTATATTTCTCTACATATACAAATCAATTTGGCTGGTATTTTGGTTTTATTATATTTACAGGTTTATAAATTTGGGCAAAAGAATATTTTATTAAATTTATAATAAAAACCGGCACATTTTACACCCGATTATGACCATAATTTGTTCAATTCACTAAAAAAAAATGAGCTTCAGATGCACATTTTACACCAGTAATGACTATAACCGATGTAATATGGGTCTCATCCATAACTCAAAACTGGTCCGAAACCGATATAATATAGAGACTTACCAACTGCACATTTCTAAATTTGTAAAGTGAGTGAGATCCATCGATATGTAATATATTCTTTCACAATTATAATTTTAAAATGAAAAATTATTTAAATATATATATATATATATATATTTTGATATAAATATTAAGTTTTAATTTTACCTTTATTTCTACTATATTTTATAATATCTTACAATTTTTTTATACAGTTTTATGATGTAAATTTACATTAAATCTTCCATTTTCACCATGCTAACCAATACCTTTAAAAGCAAACAATTTATTTCTTATTTTCTAGCAATTAAAAACATGCACTCAAACATATATTAACTATTTTTAACTAAAGTTATACAGTATTCATTATTAAGATCCCTTCTCTCATTTTCAAAGTAATTCATATATTTTTTATTCACGTTTCATAAAATTTCTTAATTAAAAATACTTTAAAATATTAATACTTCAATCTTTTCCATCTTGAGATAATATATTTTTTCCTTAAAAAAATATTGAATTTTAATTTTATTGATAATGATCTCATTGAAAAATCACATGGTATACACTCTTCTTTATAGAAAATAGCTATCTCTGAAAATTCTTCAGTACTACTTGTTCATGTTTATAGTCTTATTTATAATAGTATTTATCATGTAATTTTATATTAAAAAATTTCATGTCCATGTCAATCAATATATTTAAAGTAAAAAGAATTATTTGTTTCTTCTGAAAACAATTTAAAACATGTATTAATTAAAACATATGAATTGCTTTTAATTAAGATTAAAAATATTCATTAATAAGTTTCTTTTGGTTATTTGTTAAGGATTCATCCGCATAACATAAATTCCTTAAATAATAAAATTAAATCAAAACATATTTAATTTTTCTTAATGAAAAATTTATAATTTTAGTTTTATTTATAGAAAATAACAATCTCATTGAAAAATCTAATTCTATTGCATGGTAATTATTTTAACCTTGACATTGATAACTCTATGAAAGTGAATTTTGTGAGATTTTTAACTACAAGAAAGAAAATCATTACAACTAAATTTAAGAGATAAAAATTAATTAATTTGTATTAACTAAATTATATATTATTTTAAAGATAATAAAAATTATTAATATTTAAATTAATTTTTATTATTAATAAAAATTTATAAAGTAGTTTTTAAATTGACATCCTAACTAATGGCTTCATACCAATATAGAATCTACTTTATAAATTTTTATTAATAATAGAAATTATTTTATCTACCAATAGTTTTTTAATTTATAAAATAATATTTAATTAGTTAATATAATAATTAATTATTTTGATTACTATAATTATTTTGTATTTATAATTTTTTTAATTTATAAAATTATATCTAATTTAGTTTTTGTATTTATAATTTTTTTATTTATAAAATTATATCTAATTTAGTTAATATAGTAACTAATTATTTTTTTCTCTAAAATTAGTTTTTATTTATGATTTTCTTGTACTATGATTAAATATTAAATTTCTTTAAGATTGAAAAATAGCATGGTTAATTTAAAAAAAAAAATTAAAATTGTACCATGATGTTATAAATATATGTGGAAATGTTGTCTTACCGTAATGTTTTAAATTTGAAAGTTCGCACATTTTTTAGTCTATTCCCTTTTTATTAGTCAATTTTTTTTATGTAAATAGGTTGTTTTGTATTAGTTTTTTAATTATTTCTTTCTTGTTCTATATTCATATATAAAATGTGATTTTTTTCATCATGAAATTTTTAGAAGAATACCTTTAATAAATATTTTAACCTCAAATAAACATACTTCTTATAAATCCATTTCATTTAGTATTTAGAGTTTAATTTTGATATTTAACTATATTCTCACATATTCGAAATACTTTGAAAGATTTTTTTTTTACAGGTTACCGTGTAATAAAATCATATTAAATGTACATTTTAATTAAACAATTACTAGTAATAAATTTAGTAACATCATATTCAAAATATATCAATTAAACAATTCAATTTAATAAATGTTGGTTAAATTTTAAATTCCAATCAACATCAATAGTATGTCATAAAGAAAGTGAACATAACATAACAAACCTTTTTGAAAATCTTGTAGAGTTAGGTTCCACCCATTTAATCTGGAGACAATATTCAATAATGTTTGAGATCGAATCTTTTCTTCTTCTATAAAACTCTAAAAAAATCAAATGGGCTGAGATTGATTCTTTTAGATTTTCTTCTTGCTCTCACAGCAGAGAATCCCTCACCCGTTAAAGGTGGTGGTTGTGCTACGAAAATGAGTGTGCATGACAACGTGTTATTAACAATTTCTCAACTGTGTTTGTGTTTGTATTTGAGAAGAAAAATTTCTTGAATATGGCTGTCACATTCTTCTCTCAACTGTGGCTTCTTCAATCCAACAACCTTTCTCCTTCTTGTCTTTCTCCTAGCATATCCCTCAATCTCTCGCCAGCCATGCCAAGCCCTCCTCCCTTGGTGAGTGACCCAACACCATTCATTCTTTGCAGATTTTCTTGATGAGTGTGTTTTGATGCGAAATTTTGGTTTTTGATGGCAGGGGTGGTGCCGAATGCTGCTGTGAATGCCTTGGAAACCAATTCGGATTTCCCAATTTCAGCTAAGAAGTCCATCAACCACCCCATTGTTGTTATTGATAACTATGACAACTTTACCTATAATCTTTGCCAGGTTGGTTCTTCTGTCATTCTTTATTAATGTTGATCGTATTGTTCTTTGGTTTAGTTTGTAATATTTGCAAGGTTCTTTCTTTGTGTATGTTTATTTGTGTGATGAAATTTGAGGAATTGTGGAGGAGCTGAATTCGTTCTTGATCAGTTGTTTGGATTCCTTCTTGATGCTGATTATACGTGAATTTATGTGTGAATTTATCTGTAATCTTTGCGAGTTTCATTCTTTGTTGTTTGTGTTATTTATTGATTGGTTTTCAAGATTGTTTCTTTTTTATTCTTAGTGCTTTATAACTACAATGTACTTTACTCACTGAGAGGTATTGGTATTGTTTCACAAATATGTCATCGAGACCTGAAGTTGGAGAATACTTGTATGGAAGTCCTGCAAATCGTCTTAAAATTTGTGATTTTGGGCATTCTAGTTCATGTATAGATTAATTCAATGCTTTAAACAAACAACTGATTAAAATTATTTGATACTAATTTCTGCTTCTGATAATCTTTGATTTTCTAGTCATGTCTATTTTTGCACCAGAAGATTAGATTTCGCACCTTATTTTTTTTCACTTACCCGTGTTTTTTGGTTTCAGAGGCAAACAGGTTTAGCGTTTTCTACAGACTACACTCTGTTCATGCCCTATAAAATCAATTTTGAAGGCATACACTTTTTCTCATGCTCGATCTTCAACTTTTCCGATCTTCATCTCTGAATTTAAGCTCCTCTACTTTTTTCCTATTTGGTATTCGATTTCGTTTTGCTCTATTTGATTTTTCAATTTGGTTTTCATTTTCCCTTTTTCTCAATTTCAGAACATCAGCAATTTCAGAACATCAACGTGGTTTGGGGGTTTGGTGATTCGGGTCTTCGCTCAAGAATCGGAGACCACAAAACAAAACTCCATTAGCAGTGAGTTCTTCTCTCTAATCGATCAACCAAGCTTCAAGAAATGGTTAGTTTTTTTCATCAATGTTCTTGTTTTTTTCTTCATTTATTATTATATTGTCAACTTAAACAATGACAATCAATTTATATGCATGGTCGAAGAATTTAGTTGAATAAGTACAATTACATTATTTTTTCTCGAGCCACCTTTTCCACAAAACCTTAACGGTCGGTATTATGTTGCTGTTGGAGGAAATATGGATAGTCGGGGTTATGTTGCTGCTCTAGCCCTTGGTGCTCAACGCATATGTTTAGGCACTAGGTTTGTTCTGCACCATTATATTTTTTTTTTTCTTTTCTTTTGCTGTTGAGATTCTATAAGTAGGAGAATATTTTGGGTGTTGAATGAAATATGAAGTGGGCAACTACTACTATTGAGACACAAAGAGAGATGATATTTATCAATGTTTGAGATAAATAATACTTTTGAAAACTAAAACAACTATTTCACAATTATTTTGAAGTTATATCTAATGGTATGTTTAACTAGAGTTATATATACACATATAATTGCTCATGTTTGAAGGATGGTGTGGGTCATGAGAGAGAGATTCTTTCCAAGAGGGAGGACTAGCATTAACCATCTCCACCAGTATGCAATAAATGTGATAGTTTTTCAAATTTGGACAAAATGGCTTACTGTCATACTCATCTAAAAATCACTGCATGTTTTACAAAGTAACACTTTCATTTATAACATTTTTTATTATCATTTACTCTTACACCTATTATGTTAAACCAGAACAACTTGCATGATTCAAAAAGTCAAAAAAAATTGTTTTTGTTTTATAATATTAACAAATAATTAACTGTTTCTTTTCAATGTAAACTTTACTAGAGTATATGCACAACAGATTAAAATATAACAAAAGAAATATGAAGGGTAGGGTAGATGTGCAAGAAGTTGACTGTGAACCAATTTTGCTAGAAAAATGATTATAAGAAACGACCATTTAAAAATATCCTTATAGTTATTTTACTGCAGTGATCCAAATATTATTTATTATAAATCATAATCATAATTCATGTATAAAAAGCCATTTAGATTTTTTTTACTTTTCATTCGTCTCTAAAAACATAAGGATCCAATTACTATTATTTTTACTATAAATCATAGTTCAGAAACAATTCAGTGTAGAATCTAGTTACTAGTCTACATAAAAATTATCCACATTACATTAACAACAATCTAAAATATGAAGAAAATTTTACTTATTAGTATTCTTTTGTCGATTGTTAAGAGTTAAGATAATGATGATTAAAGGGAGGGAGGGATGTTTATTTTCTATTTTATGTATTAACATTCAAAATATGCACTTAGATTTAAACATCAAGACTCATGATATGATGTTAAATTAGAACTATTCATGCCTATATCGGGGAAAGAGTCACCCTAAATTTCTAGTAGTTAAAGGTAATCCCATATATGCACACATCAAAATAGTTATTAGGACTTTTTAAAAAAGAATGTACATTTTCTTTTTTAAAATGTCCCTATGATCATTTTCAAAAATATACTAAATTATAATATATTATGTTATTTATCGTATTATCTTTTGTGATAATGATGATTGATCTATAAGGACCTTTTGCTTTCAAATTGTTGAAAAGGAAGAAAATAAATGTTGCTTATAAACATTTGCCTTTATTGTAAATTGCAGTGAACAAAGACAAGATCGGTCAGGTGTTGGCACTCTATATAGTTCTTGGGTCTTTACTATTTGTTCAAAAGGAATCTGGTTTCTCTTGCAGGACATTACACTGCATGTTTGGCTGAGAATATGAATTGCTAACCATGATAAGTTAGGGAAGCCTCCTCCATGAGAAGGAAGGAGATTATTTCTTGCTCTCACTTCAATATTTCTCCCAAAGTCACCTGCAGCAGACTTGTACAAGTTTATCTCTTTGATAATTTTATCTTCGATATCAGGTACGAATCTCTCTATCCAGCCGAAAATTCCTGAGACAATATGTGTATATCTCCTTGAATCCATCAGCATGATGATGATGCCACAACCTTTCCATGTATAATATTCCAGTACACCATATATTCCTCCCTCTTACTAAGTGCTTTTTTAATTCCTTATAGTATTCATTATTTGCTTTGAGCTTATTACTTTTGTGCTGTTATTGAATGATCATGCTAAAACTCTTGTAGATATGTCGGGGTTTAAATTATTTGCATAACGTGATTGGAGTCTGGCATCAGGACATCAAACCCCAAAATCTATTGGTATGAACTTTTTTTTTTAAATTTCTTGTTTGTTAACTGTATTCTATTATGTGTACTGTAGATTTTGGAAACACGACCAGAGAAGAAATAAAGTGCATGAATCCAAATTACACTGAATTTAAGTTTTCTCAGATAAAAGCACACCCCTCTTATCTAAAATGTTTGGCTGCAATTATACTACTGCCTAGATTTTTTTTACCACCTTTGATAACAGGGAAATGGTGGAACTTTCATGAGTGAAATTTTCAATTTTGTATGCATAGTAAAATATAGAACAAACAGAAATGAGTGAACTCTAGAGTTGCAAAATAGATTAAACAAAGAGCTAGAATCAATTAGTTAATTAATATAATTGGCTGCTCAATAATTATTCTAAATATAAATTTATTTATTTTCTTAAACGTTATCCCATCATCAATTCAAACTCATCAAAATCAACCTTGCCTTCAAAGTTCAAATCTGCCACCTTCACCATCTTTTCAATGGCATTCATATCCCAACCCTTGTCCAAACCCAAGCAATCAAGCACCTCTTCAATTTATCCAATTTATTTTCTGACATATTTCATGTGTGTGTGATCAAAGGGTATCTATAGGCAATTGAGTGATGGGAGGTATCTCCTCTAGGAGGAGAGATCAACACTGGGTAGAAGTTGATTTACGCAGAAGAATCTCGGAAAGGTACTTGGTCAATGATCGTGTTCCATTTATACATTTTTATTCATTTTCTTCTTTATCATTCTTAGCTCGTTTCTTATTTTGCGGATTTCACTTTTTAAAAGCTATCAATTTTTTAAAGGATAATTAAAATTTAAGTGATAAGTTATGCTTCAAACTATTTCTCTATGATTTTTTTTCTTATCATGTTTGTTCCGCACTTGTCAGACAAAACGACGAAGGGTGGTGCGTTTGGATGGCTAAGGTTCATGGATTTCTCTCTCTGAAAATTATTGGCTAGTATTCTGTTATTTTGTTGATATTTTTGCTATTATATTTTTAATTATTTCTAATGCTTCATTAGTGATGCCCAATTAGTGTAAAAAATAATATGTCGGCTATATCAATATTATTATTAGCTTTTTGGAAGAATTTTTTTTTTCTCATTTAGGTTTTTGTTTTACCTTCACGTGAAGCAATTCCATTCTACAAGTTGAAATGGGTCACACTATAGTGATGTTATGATTCATTTATATATTCAATAGTTTTCATTCATTTGAAAAAAAAAAGTGATGTTCTTAAATGTCCTAAAATAATAGTCAATTAAAAAATTGTTTAAAAATTAATTTTTATCGTAATATATAAATTATAATCTTTAGTATTAGAAAGAAGACAAGAGGACTAGGCACCAGATTAAAAACAAGATTTGTTGTTAAATTAATTATTTAACTGATGTCTTGATTAATAAATTCATTAGCACACATGTTCATTAGCACACAGTCTAGACTATGATGGAAAGGTAATAAGGGCTTCTTCTAACCTTATAGATCATGAAAAAGAATAAAAGATTCATGCTGTTATAGATCACTTTACACACACAATGAAACTTCCTTGTAAGAGTGAAATAGAAAAAAGCATATTCATTTCAATTACTACATGAAGTATGAAGCCCTTAAAAATGTCTGAGAGTTTATGAGTTTTCTTGTATTTTATGCTGGTTTTGTTCAGTTTTTGGCTAATGTGTTTGTTTTATACTTGTTCATTGTTCAGTTGGCAGATGTATGGTCCTGTGGAGTAATACTTTATACAATGCTTGTAGGAACTTTGCCATTTGAGGACAAAGCTCATCCTCAAAATCTCCGAAAAATCGTTCAGGTAATTAATCTGCTTAATGTTTTGAGTTTAATTTCCATGTATTATTGTAAAAGCTTTTTACACTGTCAATATATCAGAAATCACAACTTTAAATAGTTATTGCAGAAGTCATATTATAGTTTCCGAATGAAAACCAGTGTAAATTTTTTAATATCTTTACATTGATGTACTATAATATTTGCTTTTTATTTTATAAAAATATTTTTTGATAGATTCACCATGTCTAATGTCTAGAATATTTGTGATTTTGTATGTATACTTTTTATGCAATGATATCACGAGATATTGTGAGAAATTGCGAGATATTGTGAGATATCGCGACATATCGCAAGAAATTGCGAGTTATCGTGAGAAATGGCGAGATATCGCGAAAAATCCAAGATATAATGAGAAATTGCGAGAAATCGTGAGAAATCGCAAGATATCTCGAGAAATTGAAGATATCGTGAGATATTGTGAGATGTCATGAGAAATTGCGAGAAATTGAAGATATAGAGAGATATCGCAAGAAATTGCGAGAAATTGAAGATATCCTTAGAAATTTAGGATAATGCGAGATATCACGAGAAATTGCGACATGTCGCGAGAAATTGAAGATATCACGAGATATCGAGAGAAATTGAAGATATCACAAGATATCGCGAGAAATTGAGGATATTGTGAGATATCGCGAGAAATCCAAGATATCATGAGATATCGTGAGAAATCCAAGATATCGCGAGAAATTGAAGATATCACGATATAACGAGAAATTGAAGATATCACGAGATATAGCGAGAAATTGAAGATATCGTGAGAAATTGAAGATATCGTGAGAAATCGCGAGAAATTGAGGGTATCGCGAGAAATCCAAGATATCACGAGAAAGTAAAGATATCGCGAGAAATTGAAGATATCACGAAAAATTTGGTAGATGTCGCGAGAAAGTCAAGATATCGCAAGAAATTGAAGATATCGTGAGAAACCACGAGAAATTGAAGATGTTGCGAGAAATCGCGAGAAATTGTAGATATCGTGAGATATCGCGAGATATCGTGAGATATCGCGAGATATCGTGAGATATCGCGAGATATCCCTAGAAATCGCGAGATGTCGCGAGAAATTGAAGATATCCTTAGAAATTTAGGATAACATGAGATATCGCGAGAAATTGAAGATATCGTGATATATCGTGAGAAATTGAAGATATCGTGAAATATTGCGAGAGATTGAAGATATTGTTAGATATCGTGAGATATCGCGAGAAATTGAAGATCTTGCAAGAAATAGCGAGATGTCGCGATAAATGAAGATATCACAAGATATTGCAAGTTGTCGCGAGATATCAAATATATCGCGAGAAATTGAAGATATCGAGAGATATTACGAGAAATTGAAGATATCATGAGATATCGCGAGAAATTGAGGATATCGAGAGATATCGCGAGAAAATGAATATATCGCGAGAAATTGGAGATATCGTGAGATATCGCGAGAAATTGAATATATCGTGAGGTATCGTGAGAAATTGAAGGTATCGCGATAAATTGAAGTTATCGCGAGAAGTTGAAGATATCGTGAGAAATCGCGAGAAATTGAATATATCGCGAGAAATTGAAGATATCGTGAGTTATAGCAAGAAATTGAAGATATCGTGAGAAATTGAAGGTATCACGAGATATCGCGAGAAACTGAAGATATCTCAAGAAAATGAATATATCCCGAGAAATTGGAGATATCGAGAGAAAATGAATATATCGCGAGATATCGCGAGAAGTTAAAGATATCGCGAGAAATCGCGAGAAATTGAAGATATCGTGAGATATCGCGAGAAATTGAAGATATCGTGAGAAATTGCGAGAAATTGAAGATATCGTGAGAAATAACGAGAAATTGCAAGATATTACGATATATCGCAAGAAATTGAAGATATCGTGAGATATTGGGAAAAATTTGGTAGATGTCACGAGAAATTGCTAGAAATTGAAAGATATCACGAGATATCATAAAAAATTGAAGATATTGCGTGATTAATCTATGGTATAATGGTCTGGAAAAAAAATTGCGATAAAATCAAACATCAATAAATATTAAGTTGATAAAAACTTATCCAAATTAAATTGTGAAACATTAGTTCGATTTAGTTTGAATTTAATATCATATTCAAATTTATCTCTTTATAAATTGTATATTTAATTTTTTTAATAAAATCCATGTTAGACAAAATTTAATTTATTGATTTTTTAAATGAAATATTTTTTTATCTTAAATAATTTGATCGACAAAAATAGAAGGTATTGGATTGATCCATCATATTATAATATTCCGCTTAATGATTTCGTTTATGAAAGTTAAATTATAATAATTTTATTTCATTATTACAATACAATTTTATATATTTATTTCATCAATCTTGAAAAATAGATTTTTCTAATTTGTTAGTGAGATCTTGTATTACTTTTTGATTGGTTGTTCTCTTTCACATAGAATATAAAGTTTCTTGTTTTTTTTTAAAATCTTTGTATCGTATAAATAATAAATTTTATGTTTAAGATTTTCTTTCATTAAAGATCCATGCTTTAATCAATGTCTCAAAAGTCGTTTCGTTCAATAAATAAAAAATTCTTAGATTACCCGTCTTTGTTAAGAAAAAATGCATACGATATATATTTTTTTAATTAAACACTAATTTTGAATTCTAAATAAATAATTATTTTTAATATTTAACTTAAAATATTGTGAACTTTGTTAAGACTGTTGTCTAATTATAGATTTTTATGTATGATAAGATTTTTAATTTTGCTAATTACCTAAAACTAAATCTAAACTAATTTAATTAGTTAATAATATTTTTTTTTTCATTGACAGTGTATGAGAATTACATTTTATTTATATTGTTTTACTTCATAAAATAAAACTTTTTTTTAATATTTAAAAATAAATTATATATAATTTTTTTTTATCTATAGTCTATAACAATACAATTTTTCTCATTTCATTTATATAAATTATACTCTTGTTTTACCTTTTTTATAATTTATAATAATGGTATAGTGTAAACAAAACTTAACTCATGAAATAAAAGTGTAGTTGTATAAGGTGTGGTTTGAATTTTAATTTTTTAAACATAAATAATTTTATTTATAAATATATCAAATTAAAATTATTATAAATATTAAATTTTAAATCCTTAAAATAAAATTTCGTGATAGAAATTGGTACAGAAAATATCCGCTTATATAAATGAACAATTTTTTCGTGTAGAATTTACGTTGTTTCAATCACATTCTAAACTAGGTATAACTTCAACTAGTAGCCGTTAAATGCCTCAAAAGTCATTTCCTTTAAAAAATAAATTTAACTAATATATATATATATATATATATATAATTTAATTTTTTTTAATGAACTAACATTACCTTTTTATCAAAAAAAAAAATTAAAAATTACGAATTACATTATAATTATTGGATGAAATTTTTGACTATTTGAGATTATGTATGATATGAATATTAGAGTATCTGTGATAAAAAATAAATAATTAAACTTTTAGAAAATAATTGTTTCTGAATATAAAATCATATCTTTAATGGATTTTATAGTTTCGTTGTCGATAACAAATATATCCTTTATCATTTAATTGATGTCACTTTATATCTTAAAAATTTCTATATATTTCTTAATTCATATCCTAAATTTGACTTAGATTGAAAAGTGTGAGTCTGATAATTCTTACGTTTGAAGAAGAAACAGAGACGAAGAAGTTAAGGAATGGAGAAGTACGAGGTAGTTGAAGAGAACGTAGGGTATGGAAGATTCGCAATGGTGAAACTTATGCGTCACAGAGAGACCAAACACCTCGTTGCAGTCAAATTCATCCCAAGGGACCATATGGTACACCGATCATCTTCTTTCTTAAAATTTAGGGTTTTCTTAGATTTGATTCATCAATAACATCAATTTAAGTGTTTCTTGGTTTGATGAATTTAAGATAGTGTGATGCTGTTTTACAATCAACTTTAGAACTGATTTTTTTCTTCAATAATGTTTTTTTTTTTGTATAAAATTTTCAAGAATCCAATTTACTTTTTCTTTCTTTTAAAACAATTTCAAATTTTGTTTTTAGTTTAAGGTGACTTTTAAATTTTAAAAACTTGTTTTATTATGTAGGGAAATTCTTAGTTTTGAAAAATGATTAAGTATTCTTTTTAAGGAGATGGATCTTATTAGTTTATTATTTAAATGTGATTTTGTCTTAGTTTGTGCGCATTTTTAGGACTACTGTTTTTTTGGATAGTTTGTAATAGGTGAAACATTTGTCTTAACTACGGTGAGAAAAACAAGTTTTTCACATTTTTCATGAAGGGAATGCATGTGTTTTTTTATAAATTATCTATGTACTTTTTTTTTAATATATGAGTTTTGGTTTAGTCATTTCATATTTTTTTATATTTTTTTTTATGTGATGGTAGATGATTAAACGGTGATGCCTAATATGAGAGTATTTATAAAAAAACTATAAAAATATATTATTTTAATTTTTTGTAATTGCAATTTTTTTTGTTCTTTCTTTCTCTAAAATTAAAAATCACTATTTTTTATCCTAATATTATATCACATTCATTAGTTATTTATGTGTTGAATAAAATGTCGAAATGATCATGAGTCATAAATTATTTTAAAATAACATTTGAGAACTAAGAACCAAAAAACTTGCTATTTTAGAAATTATACTTGAAAACTGCCTTCTATTTTTTTTTCCGGATGTATGTTCTATTATCTCTATTTCTAAGATATTTTTTAATATTCTTCCAAAAAAAGTTAAATTTTAATAATTTTAAAATTTGTTTACTATAAATTCAAAATATAATTCATATTCAAAGATACTTACTTATTAAAAAATGAATTATATATACTTAATTTCATCATAATTTCAATTATAACCTTTGGCAGATTAACGAGAAGGTGGAAAGGGAAATCATAAACCATAGATCTCTTCGTCATCCCAATATTGTTCAGTTCATAGAGGTATGTAAAAATTTTAAAGTACTTGCTTCGACTTCTATTATTATAAAATAACTACATGTAATTATAGACACATACTTATTTAAGTATAACAAATACTATAATAAAATTAAAAAAATATCAAACAATTGTTTTTCATCTTTGTCCATGAGTGTCTTACTTTAAATAATAAATTAGAATATATACTCAATTGAAAAAAGTAATTTAAAAAATTTTATAATAAGATTACGAATGTGTCCAATTTAGAACTAAAGTTGTGCTACTTTAACTATACAAAACAGTTAAATTTAATTAATTTCGTGTAAAAGTTAAACAATATTAAGTCACTTTATTTTTCATCAATATTTTGTATTTTGGGTTACTACTAAAGGAAAGGAAATATTAGAGTATCTTTCATAAACTAACATTTACTTCAATAGGTGATAATTAACCCCTTAACAACTCTTTGTTGATACTATACTACATTAATTTATTATGTTGAAATGGGTTGTTTAATGAAAAAAATGATACTTATTGATTTTAAGTGATGAGATGAATAATAATTTTATTGATTTTTATAATAGGTATTTTTAAAATAGTATTTATCACGATTTTAGTTTTGTCAACCGCGTAAAAACTTGTATTAATAATGCATAAAACAAAAACCGGTGTTTAACACTGAATTTGATGTTTTGCAGGTGGCTTTGACTCCAACACATCTTGCAATAGTTATGGAGTATGCAGCTGGTGGAGAGTTGTTTTATCAAGTTCTTAACGTAGGAACAATGACAGAAGATAGAGTATGCTCTCTCTTTCACTCACACACTCACATCTTCATTTATATGATAGACAATAAAAAAGCAAAGTTCTGATTTCTGTCACCAATTTTGATTGATATTCAGGCCAACAAATTAGAGTTCATAAAATGAGAATATGTACTTTAACTCTAACCTGATACATAGAACTATAACAGTATGTATTAATCTAGAGATTCTGGTATTAATGGAAGGAAATATCTTTTGATCTAAAATTAATTAAAGACTAATTACTCGAAATACTAAAATCTATGTAAAAGGTTTATTCCTGATAAGTTAGTTTGCATATGCACAAAACAAGAACAAGATTTTCCGCCGACGATGTTACAGCATATTAATAAATACATACCTGAGTTGATATAATCATATAAATGAATATTATAACACATGTTTTTGTCATGAATTAAAGAAAGGATCAAAACTAAATTATATACTCAAGTACTTATTATTATAGTACAGTGAACATGTTTAATGATTCAAAGAGTTTATTTAAATATTGATTAAATATTATCCAATTTGTTTCTGATTTTTCTTGTGACTGGTAAATATTTCAGGCTCGATATTTCTTCCAGCAGTTGATTGCAGGAGTTAGTTATTGCCACGAAATGGTAAATGAAATGCATATTACTCTGAGAATGGATTGTTTGTTTTCAGTGTTTTAGTAGCAATATCAGTTTTTTTCCTTTTGTAGGAAATATGTCATCGAGACCTGAAGTTGGAGAATACCTTATTGGATGGAAGTCCTGCAAATCGTCTTAAAATTTGTGATTTTGGCTATTCTAAGGTTCAATCATGAAGTTCATGTATACATTAATTCAATGCTTTAAACAAACAACTGATTAAATGCTTTATTTGATACTAATTTCTGCTTCTGATAATCTTTAATTTTCTAGTCATGTCTACTTCATTCGAAGACTCATTCAAAGATAGGAACTCCAGCCTATATTGCACCAGAGATCATTTCTGGGAAAGACTATGATGGAAAGGTAATAAGGGCTTCTAACCTTATAGATCATGAAAAAAATAAAAGATCCATGCTGTTATAGACTGGTTCAATTGTTCAGGAGTCACTTTACACAACAGTAAAATTTCCTTGCAAGAGTGAAACAGAAAGTAGCATATTTATTTCAATTACTATATGAAGTGTGAAGCCATTAAAAATGTCTTAGAGTTGATGAGTTTTCTTGTATTTTATGCTGGTTTTGTTCAGTTTTTGACTAATGTGTTTGTTTTCTACTTGCTCAGTTGGCAGATGTATGGTCCTGTGGAGTAATACTTTATGCAATGCTTGTAGGAACTTTGCCATTTGAGGACAAAGCTGATCGTCAAAATCTCCGAAAAATCGTTCAGGTAATTAATTTGCTTTATGTTTTGAGTTTAATTTCCATGTATTGTTGTAAAAGCTTTTTACACAGTCAATCTATCAGAAATCACAACTTTAAATAGTTATTGCAGAAGTCATATTATAGTTTCTGAATGAAAACCAGTGTAAATTTTTAATATCTTTACATTGATGTACTTATATTTGCTTTTATTTTATAAAAATCTTTTTTGATAGATTCACCATGTCTTCTGTCTAGAACCTTTGTGATTTTCTATGTACACTTTTTATGCAGCGAGTTTTGGTTGTTCAATACGAGTTCCCCGACAATGTTTTATGCGAAGACAGTAAAAATCTGATATCTCGTATTTTTGTGGCAAATCCAGCAAAGGTATGTATATGAGCACAGTCATTTAATTATTTTTTGGGATAAACATTGTAAAGAAAAGAACACTATGGCATGATATACTATAATACTAGGAGTATGTTGTAACTCTGCTTTTGTAATTATGTTTTAGAGAATCACCATGGAGGAAATAAAGTCACATCCATGGTTTTTAAAGAACTTGCCGGAGGAGTTAAGAGAAGGAGCTCACTATGTCTACCACAATGAAGAAAATACAAAACATTGTCTTCAAAGTATAGAAGAGATCATGAACATTGTCAACGAAGCCAAAACCACACCTGTTGCTTCGAGTCCAAATTTATAGCAGGATTTGGCATGGGAATAGAGGAAGATATAATACTGAAGTAGATGAAAATAACCATGCATGAGAAGTGAGTCAAGGAAGCACAAGCCATTCATTTTTTGTGGATAATGATAAATTAGATTGTTTTGGTTCATTTTTTCCCCAAAGTTAAGGTCAATTCTTTGGTTGTATCTATGTACACTATTTAGTTTTATGACTGTTGAATTGTACATTTTTTTGACATGGTACAAGGTTTTTGTTTATAAGTATGAGGTGTTTGTTTGCTTTCTCCCCTCTAAATATTATGCTATGTTCAGTCTTCATAGCACAGATTGGAAGTGAAGTATGATGTTTGTGCTTACCGCATCAGCTGTCTCTATCTTTCTGCAGGGATTTAGGGCCAGGTTGCTAAATCTACAATAATTTGACCCTTTTCTCTGTTTTTGATTTCTTTGGTTGAAGTATATTTGTAGTGGTTGAATTATTACTTGTGGATGAACATCTTATGATGGTTGTTACCTTTTTAGACTGAAATCTAAGAAAAAGTAGATTATGGTTCAATTCATGAAGGGAAATAAAATCAGAGAAACTCAAAGGGAACAGAAAAAAAAAAACAGAAGATGAGATGAATATTAGACCTAAAATCTAAATCAACTAGACCCTTCAATTGATTCCTGAACTATTCTCAGAAATTCATGCATATTCTTACCATATATCACCAATGAAATTTAAACACAGAACAATCCCTTTTTATGGAAGAATAAGAAAGGAAACAGAAAAAAAAAAAAAAAAAAACAGGAGGAGGTGGTGGTACACTTTGTTTAAGACATCTGAAACGTCAACTTCCTTTGGCACATACAATGAATTTTCACTCACCAATCCTCCTAATTTTAGAGCACAAATGAAGCACACTTTTTGCTATTTTCAACCAAAGTGACTTTGATAGTGACCCTTATTCATAAAGCTCATGCTTGCATCTCTTTCTCATAACACATCATACATAATAAGAGAATATGTCATCCATTCTTCCATGCTTCAGATTTGTTTTTATTTTATCTTATCTTTAACCCAATTTTCTTTTCCTCCTTTCTATATTTTGTTAAAGTTTATAATCAATCATTTAACTAATTAGACTTTCACTTGTTATTATTCGTTCCCTAAATTCCAATTTATGAAGCTAATAATTAGGAAAAATTATTAGGTTCACTTGTTCTTTTTTTTTTTGCTTCATGCAAGTAATAATTAGGAGAAAATTATTGACAATATCTCTCCTGCTAAATGCTGAGGTATATATAGGAAAAAATATTTTCACAATCATCTTTTCTAAAACACCTTCTTCAAAATGATAATAATAAATATAAACAAAATTTCAAAATTTATATATATAGATATAGATATATAGATATATTGAGAATAGTTGTATAAAGTATCATAACATTTTGACTTTGATGGAAATAGTATACTAATACTATTCTAGACACTCAAATGAAACGTAATTAAGTAATTAATTAATATCCTAATCCTTAAGGGTAAAACTAAACCATCTTTATTGTTGTTTTTTATTTAAGACAAGTTAATTTACTTTTATGTTTGGATTTTCCAGCGTTACATTGTTAAAGTTTTATTAGGAGAAAATGATGTCATCATTTAAAAAGATGGGATAATTATAACACAATTTAATTAAAAGGTTTTATTTATATATCTACTATCTGTCCATTTTCTTACAAAGCCAACAAATCATACATTGATAATGCAAAATGATCTGAAAATATACAAAATTTTCGGCCTCACATTTAATTAATTATCAATCTTCACGTAGAATAAAATGATCAACTTTATAATAATTATTTTAAAAAATATTTAAAATAATTTTTTATTAGTTGGTAGTATAATTTACACTTATATAATGTATTAAAATCAACTATGAATTAATACAGGAAAACAAAACAAATTTTAGTAATTTTATAGTTTATGATGTCTATTGAAAAAAATTGTTAAAATATCAATTATATATAATGACATTTCATAATATTATTATAATATATATTATATAAGTGGATGAGTATTTTTTAAGGTTGAATTAAACTTAAATTTTATATTTTAATAATATTAAAATTTCATATATTTAGATTCTTTACTCTTAAACTTAAACTTTGAAAACATAAATATGGAGAACAAATTCCTTTTTCTTCAACTTTTTGGTAACATTATTAAATTAGTTGCAGACTATTCTTACATTAAAGCAAGGAAATTATTTAAAAGGTAGGAAATTTCTTATCCAAAAGGAAGGTGAAAAGAGATTGTAAAAGAAGTGAAAAAGAAACTTTGCTATTATTTGATTAATTAAAATATAAATATATTCTTTAAGGTTCTCCCTTTGTCCAGCTAGGAGGCAGCACAATCCTATTTTCTATGTTATAAATCATTATCAGATCTACTTTCTTCTTTTCCCAGACAATCAATTTAACTTTAACTGAGGAAGATCTGTTCTTGTTGTTGAGTTATCAACAACCCTTGGGAAAAGACAGCTTTTTTGAAAGATAGATTTCACATACTATATTTTTATGTTTATAGTCTTTATAGGGGTCTCATTCTTGGAGTAACTTTTTCTCTTAGTCTTAACCATGTCAGATATACCGTTAATCTTTAACACTAGATCATGTTCTCTCTGCATACTTTGTTTCTTTTCTTCAGAACCCAAAAAAAGTTGAACCATGCATTTCAGTCATCAGCTTTCAAATGTGATCTAAGAAACACAGTTTTCTGGACAAGAGATTTTACACAAAAGGGTTAATGATTTGAGCATATTGGTGTGATCTGAGTTGCACCATGTTGATACTAGAGTTACAAGAAAATTATCTCAATGCTAAACAATGCACTTTCTTTGAGTATAGAAAAATGTACACAACTGAGAAAACTAAAACCAGAAACTAATTTTTAGATAATGAAAAAGTGGAAGCAAATGTGAAAACTAACCCTTATGGAAGTTAAGTTCCAACACACCATGATATAATGGTTCAAAAGTTTCTTACATTTAATTGATTTTTATTGATAAAATCTTGATTCTATATGATGCAATTGTAAATAAAAAGTGTCACACTGATTAGAAACATTAACTCGTATATTGAATATTTCTAATAGCATCAATTTTTTATTCAAAAACTACATATCCCTTCTTCTGATCTTTTTTTCTTAAATTTCTTCCATGTACACAATACATGAAATGAATACCACACCTTTGTATAGAAAGATGTTTCTCTTACTTGAAGGCATTGGCATCTTAAAATTCTGGTTTCTCATGTATGACATGAGTAATGTTGCTTCACTTCAAAGCAAGTATCACATTCCCATCTTTTGCATTTTTTTAACTCTTCTTTTGTTTTCATTGGAAAAGCTTCTTCAAGGTCTCAAACACCAAAACCAGCTTGTAAATCAATTGCCTATAAACTCAGTAAATAGAGAAAAAGGAATATCAGAAAAAAAATCATGACATTGCTTCCATTTTTCAACATAATTTTTCCTTTTTATTTTCCCTTAAGGAGCTTCATTTTGCTCTCAACTATTTTTCCACCTTTGCTATGGCTTCATCAAACAAAATTATTTACATCTACTTATGACTACACATATCCAAAAGCTTCTTCCTTCCTTCCACAATTTCATCAAAGAAATCATCAAGTTGCCCTGTTATAGTCTCAACCCCACATCTCAACAACCCAAAGCAACGTTTCAAGTTGTCAACTTTTGATTGGATCTCATACTGTGCATCATAACCCACCATTCTCTCCAACTCAATTTTCAATTCCTCCATGGCAATCTTTGCTTGTTGAAATTCAAGAAGCAGAATCCCTGGCTGCCCATTATTGTGGTCAATCTCCTGTGCAACTTTCTGCTGCAATCTTGCCATTGAAACCACAAAACCTGATCCGAAAACCATGTGCCCCTCATACCCTTGTTGCTCAAAGCAGGAGGAAGACCAGAAATATGCAACTCCACATAGCAAAATCATAAGAAGCAACGAGCTAACACTCCTCATTGCACAAAGCACTCCTCGGAAGCCATTGAACTCGTTTAGCTTTGATTCCATACACATGTTCTGATTCAGGCATTGAGACAATGCCTGAATTCTTGTTTCCATCATGCTTTTGTTTTCCTCTACCAATCCTAGACTCTCCCTTTGACAAATATTTATGGCCCTAACGACCTGCAATATATATATGTGTTAGAAGAACTTAGTTCATGTTGTTTGGAAACTCATCAGAATCCAAAGAATCACATCAATTCAGCCTAATAAAAACGTGGAAGTTTACATCTGTAACATGCAACCAAACACACTATTAGACTAATTAATTTAAAAAAAACTTGTTTTAGTTGTGTGAAAACTAAGCCTTTTGACTAAAAGTTTGGAACAGAATTTGAGGTGTGTATATACCAACCTGATGTGAAAGCTCTGGAGTGAAGTGATGGTAGCCATCCACTAAGGAGGTTATATTGGAGGCAGTTGAGGAATAGTTCTCTATTCCATAAATGGCTGATTTGAGTACATGACAGATATCCCAAAGCCTTGAGCTTTCATCCATGTATTCATCCAGCCATTTGCCTCCAACTGGCAAGCAGAGCCTTTGGATAAAAATGGTTAACTTGGAGTGGAAGGATTGGAGGGATGAGAGGACCTCTGAGATGAATTGGATTGACATGAAGTCATGGGAGAGGAAGGATTGGTGAAGCTCATTGAGTCCTTGAGTGAGGAAGTTGTAGAAGCCATTGACAGAAGAGTTTGTGCAGGAAGAAGTACTCATGATGAAAGGCTAGAAATAGAAAAAGGAAGTGTGGTTGAAGGGAAGTTGATGGAGATTGATAGGTTTATATAATTGGAAGATTAAGTTGAAAAGAGATGAAGCAATCAAGGGAGTGGGTAGCTTAGAGGGTTCTAACTTTTTATGGTGAAAGTCACTGTTGGGTGCAATTATGGCTGTTTCCTATAGAGTGGAGAGGATGATTGGGAATCTGCTGTTGTTACTTTTTATTGTGAAAGGGTCTCTACTCAGCAAATGTTAAGAGAGAGAATCAAAAGAAACTAGTCTTCAGAATATATAGTACTGTGGATCACATATAGAGCCTTAAAAAAATGCATTATGAAAACTATACAAAATGGTTTTTCTCCTTTTGTGATTCCATCGAGGTTTCAGTGTGAGGTTGGATTGTGCTACTATTGGATGCAAAAGTTTGACTACTTTGACTAAGATTCTGCTTCTCATTCTTCTATTTTGATTTGGTTGCAAACTGCTTCTCTTTGTTTGGCTCCTTTTTATTTTATTTTCTCTTTCACCAGCACAATGCACCTTTCCATTTTGGTAAGAGTAGCATGTAGTTCATTTTGGTTTTTCTGGAAAGAGAAATGAATGATAGAGTTGTGTAAGATGACAGTAATGGAGATATGAGATTCTTCTTTCTCCTTTGGCACCCAACATATCAGTTTCAGTATTAAATTAAAGGAGCATGCTTAAGGTACACTCCAAAAATGGGGACTATGAGGCTCATGAACACAAGGGTAGTCAATTTTTTTTTTAAGAAAGTGAAACTGATATATGATGTAATAAAAATGTAGAGAAATATATTGACTGCTGAAAAAAAATATATTCCTAATGTTGATTCCTTGTAACATTAAGGTTTTTTTTTGTAAATTTTGTATCTATTCATCCCTTCATATATATATATATATATATATATATATATATATATATATATATAATAATAATAATAATAATAAATTTATTAATCATTTATTTCACAAACAAACATTATCGTTGGCATAAAAAATTATTAAATAAATCAATTTTAGATATAAAAATAATTAATTAATGTACTGATTTAAATTAGATATTATTTGAAAGATTAAAAATATTATTGATATATAAAATAATTTTATTATTAATAAAATTTATAAACTAATTTTTAAATTAATATCTAATTAGTTATAAAGATTTTAATTACTAATTAATTTAAATTATAAAATTGATAGATAAAACCTGATAACTAATTATCAATTTAAATTTTTTATTAATAATAAAAATTACTTTAAATATTAATAATTATTTTAATTTTAAAATTTATTTAATATAATAATTAATTATTTTTATCTTTAAATTTAATTTTTATTTAATGATTTTAAGACTAAGTTTACAATAAATTTGTTTTTTTTATTAGATAAGTTAAAACAGGTAAACGTAAGAGAGAATTAAAATGATTGTTAATTACTCATTCTCTCATTATCCCACTGATAATGTGTAAAATATTAGAGAGAATAAATATTCATCTTTAATCTCTCCTAATTAGCTAAGAGTAATAGAAGGTGTTTATCATTAATTCTTTGCTAATTAATTAATAAGAAAAGTTGTTCAAACCACAAAGTTATCTCTATTTATTTATTAATTAATTGACGAGGGATTAGATAACGATAATTTCAATAATATGTGATTATTCAATATTATTATTACATAACATTATTTATTAATTGAACAAAAATTTAATTAACATGCTGAATTAAATATATTTGACTTTATTGCTTTTTATTATGGGTAGTGACGACAAATTCTTTTCAGAAACACATTTTATCATTAGTTAAAATTGATTGAAAATTATAAATCAAGATTCAAATTTGTTAATAAAAAATAATTTTTGCAAAAAAATATAATTTCAATAAATTGCAATTATTAATATAGATAGTATTAAAATGAAAAAAAAATCATATATTATTATAGTCTCGATCAATTTGCACACATGAGTTTTATTAACTCCTTTTAGTAAACTGAAAGAATGATTATATGTATATAACTTAATGGAATCATAAAAAGAAAATATTAATAGTTAAGCTTATTTCCACAAATATAATTTTTATTAAATAAAACTAGATTGTTAATCTTCTAGAGTGTAGATCAGAACTGAAAAGAAAAATTATTTTTTACTTGAATGAAGTAATTTTGAGATTAGATTCTGCCACATCAAAATTGTATATTAGTTAATGTGTTTCACATTGTAGATATCAAAATAACATTATCTTTAGTTCGTAATAATATAAATTAATATATATCACACTCATTTGTTTGGTTTTAATTCAATTACTATTAGAAAATTATGAAATAGAAACTAATTTTAAAGAAAAATAATAATTAATTGTAAATTATGAAATAAAAATTAATTTTAAAAAAAAATAATAATTAATTTTATAGTGACTATTAGAGAAACTAAAAACAAATTGTTTTCTAAATTAATTTCTATTATTAGTAAATAATTTTTAAATTAATATCTAATTAATAACTAAAATTTTAACTAACATTTTTGTTATTTATAGTGAATAAAAACAAAACAAACATCATCACTAGTGAAAACCATCAGTGCCTAACTCACCATCCCTCAAAAGAAGGGATAAGACCTTAATTGGAAGACTCTGCTACAGTATATACAGCTATACACCCACAATGTCTACGTTTGTATTTTATTTTCTTGCAAATAAAAATGTTATATTAATAGAGTCAAGTTAAATAAATATATATATATATATATATGTGTAATATATATTTTTGTGATGACTATATTTGATGTTCACACCTTCAAAACAGGGTTGACTTAAATTTTCTGTGATTTTTTGTTGTGTAGATTTATTTTCAGCAAATCATTGCACACATTAAGAGTAGGCACATGAATGGTTCAGTTTTAATGAAAGGACAATGCACCAAAGCAAAATCAAACTAATCTATCTGAAAGGACAACACTTATATTATATTGCTTTTCCCCACAGTTTAACTGATTCTAAGGATGCTGAAAACCATATCAAATATTCATAGATATTGGTCCTCTTTTTAAGAATTTTTTCCCTCTCTTGTAATCTTTTTTGGTTGAGATTATTCAAGGTAGTACATTAGTGATGTTATTTCTGATATTGACTCATCATGTTTCCTAGGTTTGTGGCTAATTATACATATAATTCACACAAAAATTAAGACCATGTTCATTTTATTTAGATGATCTATAAGGGGATTTGTTTTTGTTGGTGGCCACACATTTGACTTGTCTGGATCATATATATCATTTCTTTTCTTTGACATTTTGTGAGCTCTGTTGCTAGGTATTTCTTATTCTTCTTATTGTCACTTTCCATACTTCATAAGCAAATCATATGTCAAATTGAAAAATTATATACAAATAGTTTGGATAGTGAGAGAACATTTATGACAATTATTAGATCATATTCTATAAAATCATTTTATCTGTGAATAAATTAAAATTTGCAGTAAAAAACAACACACTATTCTCTAGTTTCTTAAAATTTATATAAATATTCTTGGTAATGTTTTGACTGACCAAATGGCAATTATCCTTCTAAGTATTCTTGATTCTCTCATAAGAAAAAAATTCTGTAATCACAAACGTTGAATATTGTTATTAAACCATACAAATTATAAATAATAGTTAAAGAGTTGCACTTTCTAGTAATGGCTCAAATACTATGTAATTTGAGTATATAACTTCTGTCGTATAACAATACATGAATGTGCAACAAATAGTGTGAAAAAATAGAAATGTGAGTAAATAGCAGAAAAAAAATTTGTTTGTATAGAAAAAAACAAATTGTTGAAAGTCAATATGAGTTGATGGTTTGAGCATGAAGTGAAAAGGAATTTTGAAAGGATTATGGCATGAAGAGAGATATGCAGAAAGAAAAGACTTAGTGCGCGAATAAAAGGAGATTATGGCAGACAATTTTCAGAAGGCTATGCTTCTGCTTCTTTTATAGTTAGTATTTTAATGTTGAAGTTCACTGCATTATCTCATAGATTGTCTTTTTTAACAAAGGATACGGTGGATATAAGGTTTTTAAGAAAGAAATTAATATTAATTTTTTTTAATTCTTAATTATTATTATTTTTTACTTATGTTTAGTTTTTATTTTGTTTTTTCTTATTCTAGTCTTTATTGGCTTTTATTTTACATTATGTCTTTCTAACTAGATCTAGAATAAGTGTACTGTTTGTATATATTTAGACTATTTGTTTTGATTTCGGTAAGAAAAAAAAAATATTCATTTTCATATCCTTTGTCTTTCTTTTTTTTCTTAGTTTTGTATTTATAATATGATATCAGAATTCTGAATGTTACATTTACTTATAGGTGAAGTTGTTGATCCCTCACCAAAATTTTGTTCTCCTTATGATGTTACTTCAAAGACAAAATTACCGTCTCAACAAATTGGTTTTACTCTTGAATGTTACATTTACTCATGGGTGAAGTTGTTGATCCCTCACAAAATTTGTGTTCTCCTTACTATGTTAGTTCAAAGACAAAAGTGCAATCTCAACAAATTGGTTTTACTCATGAGCAGTATCAAAGATTGTTAGCTCTTTTACAACACTTTAAGTCCAGTGACAATATTTCAAGTCTCTATTATTCCTTCTAACATGACAACACAATCTGATAATAAATTTTGTTCTTCCTTCAGTTCTTGGATTCTTGATAGTGGTGCTACTCGCCACATTTATTCATCCTTAACTCATTTCACTTCATATCGTCAAATTAATCCTATTTATGTCAAATTACCAAATGGAAATCAAGTCATTGTCAATTATTTTGGAATTATTTTTCTCAATCAAAATCATATCATAGACAATGTTCTGTATATTCCTTGTTTCAATTTTAATCTTCTTTCAGTAGCAAAATTAATTGATAACTTTTCTTGTGTTCTTAGTTTTGACTCTAATGGTTGTCACGTTCAAGACAAGAATTCCTTGAAAATATTTGGTTCAACTAAGATGTAAGATACACTTTCTATACTCAAGATCTCATCCTATCAAAAGCTTCAAATGAAACCCATCAAATATGCACATACCATCAATATTGTTAATGTCAGTGTTAGTGATCTAGAAATCATTTGCCATTTTCAATTAGAACATGTTTCTAACAAATGTATTGATGTTATAATGACTAAGTTTCCTTTTGTTAAATATAACAAATCAATTGTTTGTGATGTTTGTCATTTTGCAAAAACAAAAAAGATTTTCATTTCTATTAGTACATCTAAATCTAAAAAATATTTTGAATTGATTCATGTAGATGTATGAGGACCATACTCAATACCATCAATTTATGGTCATAAATATTTCTTGACCATAGTTAATGATTATTCGCTTTTAAAACAAAAATCTGAAGTTGTCAAAACTTTGGAAAATTTTGTTGTTTTTGTTCAAACACAATTTGAGACATCAATAAAAATAATAAGTGATAATGAGACTAAATTTTTCATGACTAATTTATTTGTTAACAAAGGAATAGTGCATCAAACATCATGTGTCTATACTTCACAACAAAATAACATAGTTGAAAGAAAACATGGTCATATATTAAATGTAGTAAGAACTCTCATGATACAATCTCATTTACCCAAAATTTAATAGTCATATTATATGATACATGTTGCGCATACTATAAACGTGCTTCCAACATTTGTTTTAAATTATTCTTCTCCTCATGAAATGTTTTACAAAAATGCATCAGATTTTAATGGATTAAAGGTGTTTGGATCTTTGTGCTATGCTAGCACTTTGTCAACAAAAAAAAAAAAATTGATCTAAAAGCATCAAAATGTGTTTTTATTGGTTTTAAAAAGGGGACAAAAGGATTTGTTCTGTTCAATCTAGATAAATTTTTGTGTCTAAAGATGTTGTCTTTTATGAAAATGTTTTTCATATCAAAGGGTTCAAGATACTAGCAATGAAACTAATAGTCCTAACATTCATGATCAAATTTTGTTTACTAAAGATCAACTTGTTTTGAGCAACTATCTCTTTTGTATTATGAAAATGACTTAGCAAGACACATTGTAACAAATCCAGTGTTTCATGAGTGTACGAAACACATAGAAATAGATTGTCTCATTGTTAGGAAAAAATTGAAAAAGGGTCTCATACATTTGCTTCCCATTTCTACCACAAAGCAATTGGCTGGCTGACATTTATACTAAAGCCTTAAGTCCTCAATATTTCAAAAGTATTTGTTTCAAGCTGGGTCTCATCAATATTTGTTCTCCAGCTTGTGGGAGCCTAACAAAGGATATGGATACAAGACTTCTAGGAGGAAGCTAATATTAATTTTGTCTTTTCTAATTCTTAATTATTTCTTTTTGCACTTATGTATAATCTTTATTTTGTCTTTTCTTATTCTAGTCTTTATTGACTTTTATTTATATTATGTCTCTTTAACTAGACCTAGAATGAGTGTATTGCTTTTATATATTTAGACTCTTTGTTTTGATCTCGGTAAGGAAAAGAAAATAGAAAAAATATTCTTTCTCATGTCATGTGCCTTCCTTTTTTTCTCTTTTGTTTTATCTCAGTTTTTTGTTTATAATAATTTTTGTGATAAACAAAATTCAGCCCTCAAATTAAATTCTAATTGTTATTACAAAGATCAGATTTCCTCTATCAAGACTCTTGTCTTCTATCTCGTTGGTCTTTTGGTCTCTTAGTCTCTGGGTGGTGGGTACCTGCAAAGAGACGTTCAAGTCAACGGTGTATATGTCTAGTTCACGTGTATTATAGTCTAAGAATCATTATCTTTTTACTTTAGAATCCTCACTTATCTATAGTTTTCCTATGGACCTGAGGATTATCCCAGGCTCACTAAGGCCTAATACTTTCTTAATATTGCTTAGGGAGTGATTAGTTAATTACATTGTGATTAGTCTTTATTGTGAATTCCCTCTCATTGTGTTCGAGTACTGAGTCATTCTTTGGTGTTTAATGTTGTTTGGACCGACTGACTGGTATGCCGAGAGTGTCATTCAGTAATCAGCAGTACACTAATAAAATTATGCATATGGTGAAATGATAAAAATTGAATGGATAAGAGAAGTTGACGAATTCTAAGAGTGCATAAGTGTATAAACAGATAATGTCATACACAATTGTTTGCAGAGCAATGCTACATAGCTATAATAACAAAATGATAATGTTAAACCATAAAAATTAGAAGAAATGATTCATAATTTATCAAGAGTCACGATTCATTATTAGGTATAGCAAAATAGAAAAAATACATTGCCATAAGAATTTACAACATCAGTTCTTTCTGTTTACAAGAATGAAAACTATAGCATTTACTTATTCAAATTCTTCCTGACTAAAACGCTAAGTATTGCTGGTTGTAGAAATTTTATAAAAGAACCTTCAAGTCAAAATTCAACACCCATTGTATGCATTAATACTGTAAATAACTTTTACAGTGTTAATCTGTCATCAATTGGTTAAACTTTAACGATGATTTCTTATTGATTAACTGTGTATGTAAATTCTTATGTTGACCGTGAATACAATTAAACTCAATTTTGAAATTCACAGTCAAATAAAGTTTGTGATAGAAGTACTATGGTTTTCTCTCTTTTGTTACAGTTTCCATTTTTAGTAGGTTCAACCATCCAGTGTCAGACACAATAACAATCACCAAAACTAATTTTGATGCTGAAAACAAACCTGTAACAAGTTACCACTGTCATCCATGCCATATTTGACATTCCCAAAATCTAGCATTCTTCCACATTGGACTAAAACAATTGTCTTGAAAGAAAAACTGGGGGGTGATTACTGGTATATGACATTAAAGAATGCCTGATAGGTTACTATGTTCATAGTCATAATAAAATTACAGCAAGGAAACATTCACTAAAATTTTCCTCTAAACAGATGATCTTTGAGCCCTTGGAATTGGCCACCTTGGAATTAAGATATTCCAGAGAGAAACAGCATTAATTACACTTTAAATATTAAAAGCATTAGTGTTATATTATTAGTCATTAAAATGAGTTATACAGGACTAGTTCCAAAACAAACTCTTCTCAATCAAATCCATTATTGTAAGAGTTAAGTAGAAAACAAAAAATAATCATGCACCCATCATGCGAGAAGATACTTGGGATAGTTCATGATTATGGTTTTCTTGTCCTAGGATACTATTGAGTGTATTTGTTTTGGACTTTTCTTAGTTGAAGCCTCTTGGGTAGCTTCTATAATAGTTTTTATGAATATGTTTGGACGAGTCTATCTCTAAAGTAGTTCTAGAGGAAAAAATTAAGAAGAAAAACAAAATGAGAATTTTGAAAAGTTAAAAATAGCTTTTGCACAAAGTTAGGAAAATTAGAGAAATTACATGAGAGAATTTCTACATGTCCTACTTACAATAAAGACTCCACAAACACCATAGATCTATTATCACCTCCTGGGACTGAAAAACAAGATTAGGCACACGGCAAATTCACAAGGGTTGGAATCCTAACCCTGACATTTATTACAAGGTTGATCCTAGAACCCATCTTGGAGTCAAAATACACCTCACTATGCAAAGGTATGAGAAGGTTACTATATAAGGATATGTAAAGAGACTGTTTATGGTCACCAAGGCACAATTTTACCCTTAGGTCAGAACATGCCCCCTAGAACTTCTACTCTTCTATATGAATGAAACTTTTCTTCCACTATTCTTGAACTGTGAGTTTAGGAGGTCATCTAACATTCACAATACAAAATTATAACTGCATATCCATAGAGTTGTACCTTGGTCTTACACTTTTCGTTAATCCCCTTGATCTCTTTCAGGCAAATATCTGTCAGAAATTTCCCACAGAGCAAGACCTGCCAACAAGAGGTGCACTATTGTCTCCAAGATCATGACATTTTTGTATCTTGCAGTGCACATCCTTCAGCTTCCCTCATTAGTGCTTCACACTGTCCTGTCCAACCCATCAAGGATGGATTCTGAAACATTTAACTTTTCATGAGCTCACAAACCCACATCCTGAGCTCATCCCAGAGCAATCACCATCATACATCACATAGTGCCCATGCATCAGTGGCCTATCTGGAATTGGTGGGACCTCTATATCCCCTTCTAACATCTTCAAGGCATTCAAAATTGTTGGCCTTGAAGCAACCATTACGTGAGAAGAAAGAATTCCAACCAGCAAAAACCTCTCCATTATGTTTCTAGCACAATTTCCATCTCCTAACATAGAAGCATCCAAAGCCTCTCCTATGTTTCCAGATTTCATTAATGACCATACCCAATCTGTGATCAAGAAAACCGGTGTCCCTGATGAAGACAACTCAAGGGCTTTTCTTCCACACATTATCTCAAGAACAACCACACCAAAGCTGTAGACGTCACTCTTCTCAGTTAGCTGACCATAGAGTGCATATTCAGGTGCTACATATCCACGAGTTCCAACTACCATTGTATTTAGAAGAGACGTACTTATACTGCTCTGTTTGACTAGCCCAAAATCTCCAACCCTCGCCCTCATATCTGCATCAAGTAGTATATTGGTGGCTTTGATATCTCTGTGATACACTGCAGGTTTAACTCCAAAGTGCAAATAAACCAATGCATTTGCCACATCCAAGACTATGCCTTTTCTTTGAGTCCAAGTCAGGGGTTTCTTTGTATATTGATTATCTAACTTGGTTGGAAAAAGATGGCCTTGAAGGCTTCCATTTGGCATATATTCATGAACTAGATATCTTCCTCTGTACTCAAGATTGTGATTCTCATCAACCACACAACACCCTCTTAGTGGTACCAGATTACGGTGCTTCAAGTTGCTAACAATCTCAATCTCACTGTAGAACAGAGCATCTCCTTGAGAATCGGATTCTTGAAGCCTTTTCACCGCAACCACTGTGCCATCAGGTAGAATGCCCTTGTAAACCATCCCAAACCCACCTCTGCCAATGAAGTTACGAGGTGAAAAATTGTTGGTGGCCCTCACAAGACTCTCAATTTCAAACCAAGTTAACACTGTATTTGGTCTCAGCCTTAGCCCGAACCTTTGTTCCTGTAGTTCAGCATAGGAAAGCAAATTTTCAACACTTCTTCTCTTGGTGTACCAAAAATACAACCCTAATCCTAACAACACGATTACCAAGACTGCAAGTGAAGCTACAAACAAACCAAGCATAAGAGCACGATGGCCATCCCTTGAATCAACCTGTGAATTAACCATCAAAATCAAAACGCAAGACAAAGCACCTCTGCTCTCAGGGCCATACTCATTGGCAACTCCAGCCATGTAAAGTGCTGTGAAGTAAAAGCAATCTTGGGAATGTGATTCATTACCATCAATGGCACTAAGCTTCTGCTGAACCTTGTACCCCTCAGCCACGCACTTGTTGCATTGGTTTTTATCACTAAGATCTGGTTTACACGCAGTGTCGAGATGTGGTGTAGAACCAAGCCTGGTGAGCCAATCTTCCATGTTTTGAATCCGAGCACAGATGTCAGGAGTGATGACAAATTGCTGTGGATCAAAGCAGGAGGAAACAAGACTGTTGGGAAGTGAGAGGGATGTGAGATTGGATTGGAAGTGTTGGAGGCAAGAGATAGATGTGGGGAGGTTGGCCAGTTGGAAAAGAGAGTTATCCTTGAGGTTTTGTGCAAGAGCTACACCAAAGAGGGATAAGAGAGTTTGGCAACAAAGACTTGTACTTGTTTGGTATTGGGATTCCAAGGGTTGGAAATTATGGCAGGAAGAGATGTTCCAAGGGACTGTTTGAACAAAATTCATGGCCACTGGGCATGTAGAACTGTTAATAGGTGAAATGGTGGGAGAAGGAGAGGGAGAGGGTGTTGCTGAGCTTGGATTTGATGCTACCAAAAAGATCAAAACCACAAAAATGGATTCCATATTGATGAGTTTGATGAAGTTGAATACTTTGTTTCTATCAATGTAGTTGGGATCATAAGATGCATACTTTTTTGGTTTGATGTTCATCAATAGCCTCCAACATTTTGTGGCATAACTTACTTTCTAAGAACACTGACACAGACAAGGCCAAGATGGTACCTTAAACCAAAGGGTATGAATCAGATGTGAGGAGGCTTTATGCTTCAGGCGGTGGAGAGTACCAGGGTGACAAGAAAAAAAGAAGCGACACCAAATTTCAAATGTCAGGCGTAACTATCACAAGTTTTGCTCAAAATTGTCGAATACACAATTCAGACAAAAACTATAAAATATTTCACAAATCCATAAAAAGTATTATAAGCACTCAAGTTATATTCTTTTTTACTATATTCTTTGCGCGTGCTAAACCTTATTTTCTGTGTGTGTATATATGTAGAAAAGTCAAAAACATTCATTTCGAAGTAAGAAAACGTAAATATATATATATATATATATATATATATATATGTGTGTGTGTGTGTGTGAATATGAAAAGATGTTTTTCTCTATAAGTTTCAACCAAAATCACACAAAGTAAAAGATTCTCAGTATATCTTCAATATAAGATTATGACTAGAATTATAAGTTTAAAAATTGGATCTTATAAAAATATTTTATCATAATATAATAATAGAACATGAAATTTAAAACTATAAATTTTAAATAGGATCTTCAATCATAAAAATAAAAGCTTAAGATATAAATAGAAGTCGTATAAAATGTTTTCATTTAAACAAAAATAGTAAAAATATTTACAAAGTGGCCCGCGTGAAATATATGTTATACCCAAATGCAGTATAGATTGGGTCAAAGAAGAGACAAACCTTTGTTTTGTTTCTCTTGTTTTCTCAAGAGAAGTCGCATTCACTTCTGATATGCTATATGAATAAATTAATTAATACTAAATTAGCAGAATACAGTGTTTGCACATTATAACATAGAATTGAAGTTCTTCAAAGCGAGTGGTTGAAGACTTCTTTCTTTAGTAGTAGTTGAAACCTAAAACTCCTTTTTCAACATATTAAACTTAAGAGTCAAGCTTTTACCTTTAATATCTGAGTCTTTTCAAATAACAGCTCATTACAAAATTTAATGAATTGTTGTCGTATGAGTTTTTATTAAATAATTAACATTTAATTGAAGAAGTATAAAGAGAAGAGCAACAGCCTAATAAAGTTAATTTCATTCTATAAAAGTATTTTCTTGATAGAAAAAATAATTTTACTAAAACTGTTTATAGCTCACAACTGACTTCGATCCACATCTTACGGACACTGCCACGACACGGAAATACATATAACTTTTAAAATGTAAAACACTGGGACAAGGATCTATATATTATATAATTTTGAATTATATAGATTGAAAATAAATATTTATGGGCAAAAGTATATTTCAAATTCTTTTGGGAGCAGGAAAATATTTTTCATGACTGATTCAAAAAAAATTGTTCCTTATTTTTATAATCATAATAAAAATTTATACAATAAATTTGAGTTTTTAAAAACAGACACTTCACTTATAAGTGTGCTACGAGTGTCAACGTCGATACGTGTGTCCGACACGGATACGCTATTTAAGAAAAGTGTCTGTCCACATCTCAAACTAGCCTTTGGTTATCCCAAGATTAATCGTGATATTTTTTTAATAAGAATTAGGTAGAAAAGTTTTGTATTTAAATTTTATAAGATTTTTATATGATAATAACATTCTACTTTGTATCCTGTGTAAGGCAAGTTGGTAAAAAGGAACAATGGTTGCATTTTGACCCAGAAAGGATGATTAGAAAACAAGTTCGTCAAAGGAGTGGTGCTGCAGTCTTGATTGGCAAAAGGAAACATCTTTGGTTTAGCAGACAAGAACACAAATTCGAAAAGTTATTGAGACCCCTATATTGAATGGACTCAGTCTGCTCCATTCTGAAAAGGTCATTCGAGGGAAAAAGAAGCAACCTCCAAGAAAAAGAAATGAAGCAAAAGATATAATCTCATCAAAGATTGGTGCTACTATTGACCAGTTATGCTAAATGCAAAAAGTCATCGCAAATATGATAAAGATTAAAAAAAACCTTATCAAATTTTCTAGTAAGGTGCATGAATTTCTTCAACACCACCAATGATCGCCACAACAGAAGCACAATAATGATATCAATGCCCTTTATAATCAGGAAGTTGAACTGGCAGATGGTGGGCGCTGCTGAGAAAGAAAAGGTACTTCCACCACTGTTCCCTTGATGTTGTCTCCTACAATTACAGTGTCTCCCTCCGAAGCAGCTCGCCTCTTTAAGTAACCTAATCCAAAGTGTTCGGATTGCTTCCTTCCAGATGTGTAGCTAGTCAACTTTCCAACCTGCATAACTTGAAAAAACCATCAATTCTCTTCCAACCTATTCAAGGAGAAAATCAGTCATCCATTTTAACAGAACACAACCCAACGTCACAAGCTCTGACTCAGGGAACCACTATGATCTATTTCGACAAAATGGTTTTCACCACCTACCCCGTCATCTTTAGTTTCCAACAGGGATTACTTTGTGGAAATTTCCGGCTTCCTCTTTTAAACAAATACGTGAGGATTCAAGAAAAACATAGTGAATATTTTTTAAAAGAAATTAAATAGCACCTTTTTCCCATCAACTGTAATACTGCTGCCAGGTTCTGCAGCAGCAGAAAGATTAATTCCCCATAATCTCTGCTTGATTCCATCATATGTAATGAGCCTAGATATAGTCTCCTGTCCCTTGTAACAACCTGAAAATTTTCATAATCGAAATAACTATCCAGCAAATTTCAAAATTTTATGCATATGGGTAGACCGGTTACACACCTTTATTTAGAGAAACTGAGCTCCATAGACAGGCCTCGAGGACGTTGAATTCATTCGTAAGCTCCATTCCAGGGGCGGGCCTCCCTAAGAAGTCAAGTAATGATCAAAACTGGGTAAAAGAATCATAGGGAGTTAAACTAAATACACACAAACAGGGAAAAATGGAAAGAAAAAAACATAAATTACTCATGTTTCAAATTATTTATTTCAATAATTTTTCCCAGTTTCATTATCAAATAGAAATATGTCATTCAACCCAAAGACAAATATTATACGCTTGCAAATCTTCTATTATTTATAAACACAAGCCATTAACTTTTTTTTGGTTTTACATCAATATCTTTCATAGGAAGCAGTTTGGTTGAGACATGATCAAACATAAAATGTGAACACATCTCTCAATAGGGGACTCAAACTGTAGTTCGCTGCATTGTGGGGGATTATCTTCTGTTAGAAAGAGATAATGCATTCCAGAATAGCATGCACCAAAAGTTTTTCACGTGCTTGAAGCAATTTTTACATACATTGGAAGAATTATGTTGACTAATAGCATTGTTACGAGAATTCAAGTAATGTCATAATTCCTAACTCCAACACACTCTGCAACCATGAAGCTTTCGATACTTCAATTTGTTTCATGTATTTATGTCTAAATGAAATACTCTTGGATACTTTATCGATACTCTTTGAAAGCAGATTTTAAGTTTAACTCAATCTTATAAAACTAACTTACAAAGTAAGGTTTGCATCCCATTATGTTTATATTATATAATTTAGTCATATATCTGATCGATGTGAGATTACCAACATACTCTCTCATGCCAAGGACTGGACATCTCAAGTAAAGAATTAGATATTTGTAGGTAGTCTGATAGTGGGTGACAAGATAAGTCCAACAAATCTTACAAAGATAGATATTCACAAGTCCAAAAAAATAATTATTTATTTTCTTATATAGTCTAGGTCGGTAGCACACCTCTCGATCTTGGAAGTCCTATTTCCACTACGATTCACCATCGTCATTGAGGTTAGTGGTGGACCATAAAGGTGTGAGTACATTCAATACTATTGACCCTTTGTCTTTGGGTGTTTGAATGTTTGATTCAGAAGCAACTGATCACACAACTCCTTTTCTTAAGCTCTTCAATTCGTATGTCAAAATTACCAAACAACTAATTACAGTAGCAAATGGTGATACTGTACCTATATATGTGGATCCAGGAATATAACTTTAGAATCCTCCACTGCATTAAAAGATGTTTCATATGTTCTACAACTAACCAACTGACTTATCTATATACAAAACCTTACAAAAGGTTTGAATTGTTCAATAAGTTTTTTCTCTTATTGTGTATTTAAGGACTTTACCATGAGGAAGACGATTTTAATTGCTAAGCAGCAAAGTTGGTTGTATCTTTTGGAATCCAAGGGCCAAAACAAAACAAAAATCATAAGCCAACAAGTAACATCATAAACATGGACAAATTCCCAAATATTACATTATAATAGACTTGGGCATCCCTCCTTTAACCTTATAAAATCTCTATTTCCTTAGTTCACTACAGAGTACGTTAAGTCTTTCAAATGTAATATTTGTCAACTGTCAAAGCATCATCGTACATCTTATCCCATCTCTGGTAATAAGAGTAATTTCCCATTTGACTTTATGCACTGTAATGTTTGGGGACCTGTTTTAGAATCTATTTTTGGAGTAAAATGATTTGTTACTTTAATTGATGATTGTACTTGTGTCACCTGGACATTACAAAAAATAAATTTGAGGTCTTTCAATTTTGTACTAATTTTTCTGTCGTGCTCAAAAACAATTTCGTAAAAGAATTAAATCTTGTAATGATAGTGCATATGTGAATCAAGAATTCTCCAAATTTGTCTCATAATGGTATTATTCATGAACTTACATGTTGTAATACTCCACAACAAAATAAAGTTGCAAAAAGAAAGAATCGTCATCTTTTAGCAGTAGCTAGAGCCCTCATTTTTTAAATATTTGTTCCCAAAACCTATTAAGGAAAAGTTGTGTTAGCTGCTACATAACTCATCAATAGGTTACCCACTTGTATCTTAAATATTGTTAATCTTATTGAGTTTTTTTTGTCTTTTGTTCCCTCCACTTCCTTAGTGTCAAGTCTACCTTGTTGAGTATTTGAAAAAAAAAATTCTTCACTCTCAATTTTAATCGCAGTAAATTAGATCCTGGAACTCTTAAATGTGTTTCTACTAATTATCCTCCTAATATAAAAGGGTACAAATGTTATCATCTAAGATTCATTGTGTCTATATCAAAATGGACGCAACCTTTTATGAAACAAAATCCTTTTTTGTCAACCCTACACTTCAGGGAGAGAAAACACTTGAAACAAAGGAGCTTTCCTTTTTGTTCATTATCATATCTATCTTTACAGGATGCTCAAGATCCAAGTGATGAAGTCACTACAAAAATGAGATAAAACCAACCCACAATGAGGAAGAAGACATTCTTTGAAAAAAAAAATGTCAAAGAAAACAACCCACTTTGACTCTAAAGCAAAGTTGTCTGACTTTGACGTGAGGAGCCATGAAGGCAACACTGAGGAGGTAAGTGCTACTGAGGATTTACCCATTGCGTTGAAAAAATGAAAAAGATCGTGTGTTAAATATCTTACTTCTCAATATATTTGCACTAACAATCTCTCTAATAGACAATAAAGCTTTATTGTTGACATTGATGCCAAAGAAATTCCTACCTCAGTCCAAGTAGCCATGAGAAGTGAATATTGGACTCAAGCCATGAAGGAAGAGATGTATGCATTAAAAAAAACTAAACATGACACTACAAGAAAATCATTAAATAGAAACCAATTTTAGAAACTAAAGATAATTAGTTGCTATATTGACAAAATTAGATACTATTTTAGAGACTAAAAAAATTATTGGTATCTAAATTAGTTTCTATTATTGATAAATAGTTTCTAAATTGGTATCTATTAACTACCTAGGTTTTAGCTACCAATTATTTAGATTTTAAAGTTGGTATCTAAAACCTTGGTATCTAATTAAATACCAATTTAGAAACTATTTATCAATAATAGAAACTAATTTAGATACCAATAATTTTTTTTATTCTCTAAAATACTATCTAACTTTGTCAATATAACAACTAATTATTTTTTGTCTCTAAAATTTGTTTTTATTTAATGATTTTCTTGTAATGTCAGAGATTGTTGACAAACCGAGATAAAAATGTGGTAGGGTGCAGATGAGTCAGTAGACAAGTATAAAGCTAGATTGGTCGCAAAGGGGCATACTCAAACTTATCAAATTGAGGGGAAACTTTCTCTACTGTAACAAAAATGTCTTTCTTTTGGAGCTTTAGACAAAGAAGTGTACATGGATATTCCTCCAAGATTTCAAACTCATAATGGAAGAACAAGGTATTCCTCCGAAAAAAAGACCTTATATGGTCTTAAACAATCTCCAAGTGGTTTGGGAGATTTACAAAAAGCAATGATGTGCTTAGGATATAAGCAATGGTTTGGGAGTTCCCATTGAATAGTATCATAGAATTGAAATTGAAGTCAAGCTTAAGAAAGGGGCAATTTTTTAGAAAGAAGACACTTTGACCCTGAAGATATATATTGAGCAGACTAAGCAGGTGTTGTTGCTAACAAAAGATCTAGATATGGGTACTATATGTTTCTTGGAGAACATCTAGTGACCTAGAGAAGCAAAAAAATAGGATAAAGTATGCATAAGCTAAATTGAGTCATTGCTCAAGGTGTATGTAAAGGACTCTAGATGAAGACCATACTTGATGACTTTAAAATAAAGGTTGACATCCCTATGCAATTGTACTTTGATAACAAGTCAGTCATGAACATTGTCAATGATCCAGTCCAACATAATAAGACCAAACATATTGAAATTGACAGCCACTTCATCAAAGACAATCTTGACAAGCATAGTGGTTACAACCTGCAAAACTTCAAATAACAAACAACTTCACTAAAGAGCTTCAAGAAAGATTCCAAGATCTTGTAAGCAAGTTGGGAATGATTGATATTCATTAATCATTCTCTAAACCCTAAACCCTAAACATCCTTTATAAAATAAAAGCAAACAACCATGAGATACAGAAATATGCACATATCTAAGTAGTTCAGTACCTCGCAAAATCCGTAATTTATTCCATGCATTAGAACCCATTGGAATAGCCCCCTGAGCAAGAATAGCTTTCCAAATAGACGGAGCAGTAGCTGGAGACATCAATAATGAAAAACCACCTTCAGAAATGATGTTTCCAACCCCAATAGTTATGGGCTGCTTATCAACCTACAATTACAAATATATTTGAGAACTTGTCCACGAGAATAGTAAAACATTACGCAAGTCTTTATGCTTTTTAACAATTGGGAAACAAATGGGAAAAAAAGGAATTACTAAGTTTTGGTTTTGCCATTGATTTGAAAGTCAACTACTTTGGAAGTAACATAAACTTAACACAAGAAATGCTTGCTACACACTCTTTTCAATACATTCCCTATTACTGGTTGAAATTTAATAAAAACCATGAAAATCGTGTAGGCCCACTATTTAATGAACCTCATTCGAGATTTTGTAGTTTATCATATTTTTCAACCAATAAACAGTTTTTTAGCACTCTTCTTTAACACATTCTAAATTTTTTAAGTTATGGAAATCATGAACAACCACTCTTTTCAATACATTCCCTATTACTGGTTGAAATTTAATAAAAACCATGAAAATCGTGTAGGCCCACTATTTAATGAACCTCATTCGAGATTTTGTAGTTTATCATATTTTTCAACCAATAACAGTTTTTTAGCACTCTTCTTTAACACATTCTAAATTTTTTAAGTTATGGAAATCATGAACAACCACGAACCATGGGAACTTGTTACCTCTTACGAAGTGGTTTAAACCTAATTCAATCCTACAAAAATGGTTTGTAAGATAAAGATTGTCCTCACTTATAATTGTACTTTTGGCACTATATCTTGTTGATATGAGACTAGGGTTTGATATTTATGTGTGGTTTAATAGGAACCAGATAACAGTGGCATAGAAGCCTCAAAGAATTTGACTATGATAGGCTCTGAATGGCTTTAATACCATCTTAGTAAGGGGGTTTATGTCTAACTAAACCTCACAAAACCGACTTGTAAGGTGAGGATTGCTCCACTTATATATTATAATTTGGCATTATTCCTAATTTATGTGGGATCTCCAACAATAAGTGTATAACTAGTGAGTGACCCTTTTTATGGATCTATGATAAGCTTTAATACCATCTTATAAAGTGGTTTAGGCCTAACTCAACACTACAAAAACAACTTGTAAGATGAAGATTACTATCATTTATTTATTGTATTTTTGGCACTATCTCTAGTCAATGTGGGACTAGAGTTTTTCTCATTATTACCAAAAATAAAAGTTGTAATTACAAAAGTCATTATATATACTCACTAGAAATGTAAACAACCAAAATATGCATTTCTTATACTATGAAAGTTATCTGTGAGAAACAAATAGATGAAGATAAAAACCAGCAAATAAGACTTTTTTTTTTAATTAAAGGCCCCCACTACCACAAATTATGACGTAGGCTCCATCACTTGGACAGAGCTTAGAGTAGCACCCCTTCTAAGTGCAATGAAGGTCACTTCCCTAGGCCATGGACCTTATTGATCATCCATTGACCATGTCCAGGTAAGTATAGCAAATAAGACTTGTTTGATCATTGAAGTTGTTTTGAAAAATAAACAAATGCAGACATCATTAAGCATACACAACCAGTATCTCGTACAGAGAAACTAGTGATGAGAAAGACAACTACAAATTAGTGCACATGCTTCACAAAATCAACCTGTTTGATCATGCTTACATTAAAATGTTGATGTGTGCCATATGGTTTTCCAACAAGATCACCAAGGTTCAAATTCTCCATCACCTGCTCATTTCATTATATTGAAAATTACCAACACTGTCAATCTTGACACTAAATAGGTATTACAATGCACCTTACTTGGCCACTTTTGGGTCCCACCATAGCAAAAAAGCTGGTTTGCTTAGTTATGTCTTGAATCTCTACCTTATCAGCAAAAAATATGTACCTTAAAATCATTACATGTAAAAGATTTAGTTCATGTATTTGATAATACTCATTTATGAAAAACAACTATGTATTTGTTTTCTCTCTTTATCCTTTTAATTTTACTTATGTTGGTAAATCCTGACAATACAACTAACAAGAAATTACCTACTTGTTCAGCATTTCCATAATGGTCGTACAGGTCTTTGGAGAAACCACTAATGTTATCGCATTTTTCTATCAAAAAGCAACAAGGGAAAGATGGTAGTCAGCTACATGATAATTAAGATAATTGCAGAAAAGATAACCCCAAATAAATTTTCTGAGCATTAGAAGGAAGGATGAAGAAAAGGAAATTACCATGAGCCATGCATGAGCAATATCTATTGTTCGAGCTGTTGGTGTTACAAAAACAGTGTCACATCCCTGAGGATTGCAGTTAGAGATTCAATTATTTAATCATCTATTTATAAAATGAAGTATAAAAATAAACTGACTAGAACTTGCAAATAATACATAAATGTAGAAACAAAGCTACTTTCCCCCAACACGTACTTGTCCTTCATGTAGACATTCAAAGTTTGCAGTGCTCTGATTGTGAAGGAACTTAATGCGATCTTCTCCACTGACTTTGTTTCAAATGAGCCAAAATATTTGCATGTAAAATTAAGAAAACAATAAAATATGTCAATGACTCATCTCTCAATCACCTAAGAGATAAGGTGAAGAATTGTGATTGGTTTAATATCTTTAACACGCCCACACAAGAGCCCCTTGTAGATGTGTACAGACAAACCCACTCTACCTTGTGCTAAACCTCAACATCTCATGGAGGCCGTGGTATGGTACCCTAAAAGGACCAACTCTCCCAATAGCTGAAGTTATAAGGTTAAGCCTCATGATTGATTTTACATCTCACTTAATTAATAACTAACTAAATAATCATCATACCAATCACAAAAGGAAAAATGGAAACATCAAGACTCCAGCCAGGTAATTGAAAGCAAGTGATAAAATTGTGGCAATATAAAACTTACGTTTTATTTGAACAAGAATCATTTCAAGAGAACATATGCTCAGTCAAAACTTCAATCAAATGAGTAGCTACTTGTTTTACTATCTTATAGTTTATAGTAATTGAAGCCATGGCATCCCCCATTAGACATTCTTGAAGAATTTTAATGATGGCCATTTGTCTCAAGAAAAGGAGGCTCTTATGGACCTCAACCAAGCTCTCATGTTCCAAGAAGAACTTTGTAGAGACAAGACTAGTATTAAATAAGAATTATAACCTAAGACTTCAAAATTGGCACTTCCAATTCTTAAAATTTGAGCATACCCTAATAACAAATCACCAAGCAGAAAACAATGCACTACATTACTTAGTATAACAAAGAGAAAGAGCAAATATCTCTGAACTAATAGAATATGTAAATATAAAACTTTGGGTAGGTTCTTCCTCGTCAGATGTTTCCCTTCTCCTTTATAGCTTTTCTAGCTAACCAGTCTGTGCTACAAGAACCACAAAACTTTCAAATTCCAATAGTGTCAGGTATTTGCATTTCCAGAGAAACCTGAATGATAAAGAAGCTGCAGAACTGAAATGACTCCTGTTGATGCTGGAGTCATTTAATATGCCCCCTGACTTAATGCAGAAGTGCAAACTGTTGACAACACGGGAGAACTTTTGTGTAAATCCTACTTTTACTTTATTACCCACAGATATAAGCCCTATGGTCTATGGACATTCAAGGTTCCTCCAAGCTTTAGGATTTGTATGGACTGAAGAGTCTCAAAAAGGTATTGGGTATTGGTAAGCAGCAAATTAGGAGAGGAAATGGTGCAGTGTAGGTCATGTGTGGGTCTTCTCTGAAAATGTAGCCGACCTATTTATTCTAACTTAAAAGACATTTTACAATATAACAATTCACTAAAATTTTTAAAAAAAACTATTTCTACCTTTTCTGTTAGTAATTCCTTTACACTTGTTTTTTGTTAGCAGCAGTTTTATTTTATATAATCCCAATATGCCTGAGAAAATGCATTGCCGTTGTGTGGAGAGGCAATGGTGCAGGAAAAGCAAGTACCTCTTAACCGGCCAAAGTGTGAAAGATCCACAACCTATGCCATTGGATGTCATAAAGAATTAAATTAAGCATACAACTAAATTATACATTATCTAACAACATATTAATATATCTTAATATATCTCTATGACTAATATACATAATTTGGTAAGCATGAAACTACAAGAGTTCAAATTTGTATTAACATTTTAGAAAACTTGTTGGTAGCCATATAAGCTAGTTCACCTTTTGTAAAGTTGGAAACTACAAGGTCAGAGATTTAACCAAAATTAGATAAGTGCGCATACGTGTTTACTTTAGTACTCCCTCTGAAAGAGTATTTACTTGTTTTTTTTTTAAATTATAGACTAAATAATAGAAGTTCTAGAGTAAGTAATAGAAGTTATTAATTAATAAAAGTTAAAAAAAAACATAAAAATTTACATACTTCGGTATAAAAATTTACTGACTTCAATTTTTCAATCTGTAACTTCTTCTATTACTCAGTTTGTAACATCTGACATTCAAGTCTTCAATTTCAAAAAGGATAATACTAAGTCAATTTTAGTGCCAACAAAATAAGCCGTAAGGACTACCATATTTTCTTCGCCTACTAGATTAAGCATCTCAATTCAAAGAAATAAATAGAGTAAGCATTGATTTTTGTGGTTTATTTTATATTGTTTGTCAAGCAGAGAGAATGAGAAAACACACTAAACTACACGCATAAAAAAAATACATACCACAACCCCGTTCTCTACAGCATCCAGTGCTTCATCGTCATTATGAAACGTCTCAATGATCCCTTCCCCAGAAATATCTCTGCCTGCAGTTTTGACATCATCCTGCAATGAGTAAAGATAATAACTCGACAATCAAAAAATGCACTTAGCCCCCTGATTTCTCTACTCTTATTGAGCAATATCTAAGGGTACTTAAAAAAAACAGAAGATATAATATATTGTTAGTCCTTATACATTACACTAATTTTAAATTTGATTCTGATATGACATAAAATGTTGTCCATTGGAGGTACAACACAATCAATTCTATGAACCAAATAGAAAATATAGAGATCAGAAATACTATTATAACATTCGCTGTGACAACTCAATCCCTGTGTATTGTATACTTCATACTAACTCCATACCAGTCTCACAATATAAAACAGAAGCAAACAACAAGAACAACATTGGAAATTGTAAATATAGAAACTAAATTGAAAGTTTTTTCAATTAGGAACCAAAATAAAAAATGTTATGTTTTATTTTTCTAAAAGTTATAAAATCAAGTTCTCTACCGCAATAATTTATCAGTCTTGAGCAAAACATACAAGTAAATACCAACAAAAGTCACAGTAATGGGTAACTACTATCAACTGATCCAGAAGTTTAAGCCTCTAGGTTTGAAGTAACTAAAATGTGAAAACATTAAAATTCAAAAAACAAGTTTCCTAGATAGGAATCATCATCTTCAAAATCCAAGTCATTTTCTTTATCATTTCCACTACAATTATAGCAGAAGATTTATTCCTCTTCCAGAACTTCATCAATCTCTAGTTCTTCTATCGCGCGCCACACCCCGCGATTCCGCGACGTCGCAACTGATAAGCGTGCAAAGCAAGAAACGAGAAAGAATGCTTAGAAATGTTGGAAAATTACCAGAAAGTCATGATCAATAGGAGGAGGAGAGAGGTCAAAAGGCAAGGAGTGAGCACAAATCAAAGACATTGACTTCTTCTTGTTCTTGTTCTTCGTGAGACGCAGAGAGCAAAACGCAACGTTTGGGGGGAACAGAGAGAGACGCCATGGTAATGCTTGGTTTTGAGGAGGGTGGAGCGAAGGTGGTGGTGCCACCGTCACAGTTGTTGTCATTTGGGATTAGATAATTGAAAAGACAATAAACTCTTTCAAGTTTCAAACGTGAGAAGGGTTGGTTTATAGCATCCAATTTTTATATTTTTTGCTACTTTGGGATAGAGCATGGAAAAAAATAAAACACAAGAATAAGAGATAACTTAAATAAATAGATAAAAATATCTAACAAAAAAGTAGAATGATGGTTATTTTATTTGATATTATTTACTACTTTTGATATTATATTTTAGTTATTTAATATTGTAATGAAAAAACAACTCTCATCACTTATCAATTATGGATCTATGAATTATACAGACAATATCATTTAATAAATTTTGTGTGTGTTTTTTTTATTAAATAATTTTATCCTTTAATGAATTAAAGATTTTTTATTTATTTATTTAACAAAATAAATAATCAAATAATTTTTCTTTATTTTAAAATAATTAAATAAATTTTTAAAATAACGGATACATAATTTTTTAATATTAATTTTACAAAATTATATATATTAAATTATTTTATTTTATTATTTTAGTTCATTATTCATAAAAAATAAAATTCTATATATGTAATAAAAATATGAATACACATAAACAAAAACTAGTTTTATATAAAAAAAAATACTTAAAAATATTTATTATTTTAATAATAAACATAATCATTTATACATATACACAAAAACAACTCTTTCCCCAGATTGTATAGATGGATTTGTAGGAGAGGCTTGTTTTCGTGCACCTGCAAATGTGAGAATGAACAAGATAAAAGCTAGTTGCATATTTTACTTACATTATTCCATCTTTGTGCACTAGTTCACATCATTGAATGCAAACCAATAGAGTCATTGGATGTTGACATTAAAAATCCATGAATTTATGTTTTTCCTTTGGACATTGCTTCCTTCTTCCTAGCTTACTTACTCAGAGTATGCTCACTTCCTTTTCTTGCTTTGAGATTTGTTGTTTTCTTTCTTGATGGTGTTTCATGATGGTTTGGTTGGACTAAGAATGCGTTTTTTTTAAGAAATCAATTATGTTCACATATAATTTTAACACTAAAAACAAATAAGTTCACATATTCCTTTTAATTGTCAACATGCTTTTATATAGACATGGTCGAAATGTGTTTTGATTTATGATTGCATGGTTGACATGTGTAAAGGATATATGGATTGAAGCATAATCAATTAGGTTGAGGTTAGTAATCAATTATGGTTGTGTTTTTTTACAATGTTGTCGTTGTATATTCAACTACCATGACTTTTATCAATAATGTCTTTTATATTTTAAAATTTAGTAGTGGTGTCTTTTTCTATGAAAAGTAAAACTCGTGTAAGATCTTATGAAATTCCTCGTATTAAGCTACTGGTAGTTGATGAGGTTTTAAATCAATCATGATTATTTAGTAAGCATGGTCAAATTATTGAATATGTTAAGGGTTTACACATGGATAGTTCTTCCTTTAAAATTAATGGATTTTTCATACTTCGATCATTTATATACATATTGTCATCATTATGTAATATTTTAAGAGTTAAAATGTTTTGTCTCTCAGTCAACTCCTTATTATGAAAGATATTTTTTTCCACAAATTTAAAAGTGATGAAAGTTGGTCATTTGTATAGTGAGGTTAACAAGAGAAAGATCAAAAGCAAAATTGCAAAATGATTTATTATGGCTAATATGATGTATCAAGAAAAAAGTTATCATTTCCAAACATTCTTGAAGAGATGCATTACGATCGTGACGTGACATTCAGTTTCATGAGGAGACTAGAGATGCAAGGTTGAAATGTCATAGATGTACATGGTTTGAATATTAATGATGGATGATTGCATTACTTGTATGTGCATATTTTAAGTCTCCGAGCCAATAATTTTGCATAGTTATTGAATAGATGTATGTAATTTGAATATTAATGACAAATCGTTACAATACTTCTATGTGCATATCTTGAGTCTTCAAGCAACAAATTTTACATAGTTATTGCATGAAGATATTTTCATATTAAGGACTATAAAAATACATTTTGATTAATTAGTCTTATCATATTATGAAATACATGATAAAAAGCAAGAACAATGAATTGTCTCCTTCATACGACATTCTTATTTAGGATGTTGGTAGATCGACCAAGATCATAAACAATATATTTACAATCAAGACCCACCGAATATTGATTATGAAATTCAAGTAGTGTTAAAGAGTTGTAGGAAAGATTAAACAATTTAATCATAAACAAAATATTTTGACACAATACAACAAATAATTGATAGTCTATAATAAAGATTTAATCATGACTCCTATTTTTTATATAAAAGCTTTCATATGACTCCTTTTAATAAGGGAATATGTTATTTTTGTTTTTTTACTTTTTTTATTTTAATGATTATAATTTAACTCTTGTTTGTATGTTATATTCTTATAACTTTATATTTTAAATTATAATTATGTAGTTAAATGTGACACTTATTTAAATTTATTATTTGAAATTTAATTTTTGTTATCCATTATTTTACAGATTTTGTATTATAATCTTATGTTATTTTCAATTTAACTTTTAAAAGTATATTTTTACAACGATTACTTAGATATAAAATTTTTCTCAATATTAAGTTTAAATTTATTTTTAACGCAAAAGCAATATAGTTATTTTACATATTAATCTATTAAAAAACAACTTTAATTGATCAATCAAACTAATTACAAAGTTTTCACTTATTTATCTTTAATTTTTAAATTGTTCTCCTTTAATTCACACATGAATCTCTTTTCTCCATCCCTCAAATCCAGTTCCAAATCTACATACTAATATTAGGGTGGTCATGGAATGGATTTTTCAAAATCCAATCTAGATCCAAATCTAAATAAATGGATTGGATTTAAAATTCATATCCATTTTAACTAGATCAAATTTAAATGGATTTTTTTAAATTCATTTAAAATGGATTAAATCTAGATTCAATCCATTATGTTAATTAGATTAAATTCACTTTGTCAATTACATGAAATCCATTTTGATATGGACACAGACTAACTTGGTTCGAATCGGGCCTAAGCCGACTCAACCTGAACGCGGACCAACTCGGTTGAGTCGGCTTAGACCCAATTCGACAACGGCTCGAGCTCGGACGACTCGACATCAACTGACTCAACATCGGCTCGAGCCCATACGACTAGACATCGGCCCGGGCCCATACGACTAGACATCGGCCCGAGTCCATTCGACTCAACATTGGCCCAGGTCTGCTCGACTTGACATCGGACCGAGCCTGCTCAGCTCAACATTAGCCAGGGCCCAATCGACTCGACATCGACTCAGGCCCGCTCCACTCGACATCGACTCGAGCCCGGACGACTCGACATCAGTCCGGGCTCGAACGACTCAACAATGGCAGTTTCTTCCTGCAGCCCTACCTTTTTCTTCCTGCACCCCCACAATTTCAGGATTTGGGAGTGTGCTATGGATTCATCAATCCGGAAGTAAATCATGTTGCATTCCGGATGAGGGGGTGTTACGGAAGCAAAGTTTGCATAAATTATTGATTTCCAGATTGTTGAATCTGGAAGCCTAATTTTTATTACGGATTGGTGGATCCGAAATGATTTTTTTCAATTATGGATTTCTGAATCCGGAATGCATATTTTGAATTATGGATTGATGGATCCATAATGGTTTTTTCAATTATGGATGTTTTGCATATTTTTATTTTGGATTAACACTATTATTCATGTACTACCGAAAGCATCAATATGGGAGATTACCGAATGCACCAATCCAAAAATTTAACGGAAGCGCCAATCCGAAAATTTACAAGATTTCATAATCCGGAATACAAAAAAAAATGTACAGTTTATATAGGAATAGTTTTGTCTTTGCGAAACTGCCCTCAACAATGGCCAGGGCCCAATCAACTCGACATAGACCTATGCCCGCTCAACTTGACATCGACCCAAAATCGTTCAACTCGACAATGGCTCGGTCGACCTAAGCCCAATTGAATCGACATCAACCCAAGCCCATACGCCTCGATAATGGTCTAGGCCTGGATGATTCAACATCGGCCCAGGCCCGCTCCACCCGACATCGGCTCGAGTCCAGACGACTCGAAATTGGCCTAAACCCGGACGACTCGAAAATGGCTCGTGCCTGGATGATTCGACATCAACACAAGCCCATTCAACTAGACATCGGCACAGGCCCGCTCAGCTTGACAACGACTCGGACCCGCTCGACATTAGCAAGGGCCCAATCGACTCGCCATCGACCTGAGCCCGCTGCACTCAACATCAACTCGAGCCCGAACGACTCGACATTGACTCGGGCCTGCTCGACTTGACATCGACCCAGGCCCGCTCGGCTCGACATTAGCCAGGGCCCAATTGACTTGACATAGACCTAGGCCTGCTCCACTCAACATCAACCCGGGCTTGCTTAGCTCGACATCGACCCAGGCCCAAGAGACTCAACATTGTCTTAGACCGGCTCGACTCAACATCGATCTGGGCCCAATCGAATCCACATCAGCCCAGGCCCAAACGACTCAACATCGGCATGGGCCCAGAAGAATCGACAATGGCTCGAGCCTAGATGATTCAATATCGACCCAGGCCTAATCCACTCGATATTAGCCTGAGCCCAATCGACTCAACATCGACCCGAGCCCGCTCCACTCGACATCAGCCCGAACCTAGACAACTCGACATCGTTCCAAGCCCAAACGACTCAAAATGGGTTTGGGCCCGAACGATTCGACATCAGTCCGGGCCCAGATGATTCGGCATCAGTCTGGGCTTGGACGACTCGTCAATGGACTGGGCCCAACAACTCAAAATCGACTCGGGCCAATTCGACTTGACATCGTCCTTGGCCCGCTCAGCTCAACATTGGCCAGGGCCCAATCGACTCGACATAAACGCAGGTATGCTCCACTCGACATTAGCCCGAGCCCGGGAGACTCGACATTAGCTCAGGCCGGCTCGACTCGACATTGGCCCGGGCTCGAGAGACTCGACATCAATTCGAGCCTGTTTGGCTCGACATCGACCAGGGCCCAATCAACTTGACATCGACTCGGGCCCGCTCCACTCGACATCGACCCGGGCCCATTCGACTTAACACCGAGCCGAGCCCGAGAGACTCGACAATGGCTCAAGCTCGATCGACTTGACATTGGCCAGAGCCCAATCAACTCAAAATCAACTCGGGCCCATTCGGCTCAACATCAACCCGAGCTTACTCAGCTCGACATTGGGTTGGGCCCGTTCGGCTCGACATCAACTCAGGCCCGAGAGAATCAACATTGGCTCGAGTCCACTCGACTCGACTTTGGCTCGGTTCCAATCGACTCGACATTGACCTAGGCCCGCTCCACTCACATCAGCTCGACCCCGGGAGACTCGACATTGGCTCGACTCGCTCCACTCGACATCGGCTTGTCCCCGGGAGATTCGACATTGGCCCAAGCTCGCTCCACTCAACATCAGCCCAGCCTAAGGAGACTCAGCATTGGCCCGGACCCGTTCGACTTGACATCGACCCGAGCTTGCTCAGCTCGACATTGCCATGGCCCGTTCGATTCAACATCGACTCAGTCTCAGCGACTCGACATCAGCTCAGGTTTGCTCGGCTCGACATCGACTTAGGAATGCTCGGCTCGACAACGAACCAGGCGCGCTCGGCTCGACAACGAACCAGGCGCGCTCGGCTAGAAATCAGCTCGAGCCCACTCAGCTCAATATGGGCCCGGGACTGCTCGGTTAAACATCTGCCCGGGCCCACTCAACTCGACATCGACTGGATTGGATTGTCTTGGCATAACTTGGATCAGGCCAAGTCAAAATTCATCCCAAATGCAATTTGGATAATCCAAAAATGTATCAAATCTATATCTAATCCATATCCAATTAAATGGATTGGATTTAAAATTCAAAAATATGGATTTGGAATAAATCCATTTAAATGGGTTAAAACTAATATGGATATGGATACATATGGATTGGATTTTGTAATTTGGATTTTTTTGCCACCCTTAACTTACATATTTAAAAAAGTTTACTTGTCATAAATTTTAGCTATGACAAATAAACTTGTACCCTGTTTATCGCACAAGCCAAAAAAACTAGTTAAATTAAATACAACAAAGCAAGATGAAGAAACGGATGAACATTAGATGATTAATAAATATATTAAATAGATTGAAGCAAGATAAAAAAGAATAATACATTATGAATAGGAAATATTCATTCAACCAGAGGCATAATGACCTAGAGGCTAGAGCAAACCATCTCAGGGAAGGGAACAAGACATTCAATCAACTATTGAACTAAGTGTGGAAGAAGCATGAGGTGGGGATTTTAGCCACTATTCTGCAGCAAGATGGTGATGTGACTAAGGCATAACCATTAAAAAAATTCTAAAGGATTTTTTATGATAACATGTACTCAACTATGCAGAGTAAGGAAGTGTTAGATCGCTAAACCGAAACTGAAATGTCAGATCCACCTCCTTGAGTGGCCTTGAGTCTTTTTTGCCCAGATTCAATCACATCTGCAATTGGATTTGCATACTTGTGAAACTGCAAAAATCCAAAACGCGATAGTCCAATTATTTCTCATTCACTATAACAATAAGCGAAACAAAGATCATCATGCAAGATTTAGAACAGACACGGCAGTGCCAGGAGCATGGAATCAAGCTAATCACATCACAAAAATTAAACAGTAAAATAAAACTAGAGTTCACGTGAAAGATGTAACTGTATGGACCAACTTAAGAAACTTCTAAAAATTTTGTTCAGTGCAAGAAGCATGGATGCAATTTGAAGATTTTTAAGCCAAACATGGTGATTAGATCACACAGATGTCCAAAATATAAAAAATGGCCTACCGCTTCAACTAACTCTTCACATTTGCGGCCTAACCGCTCCACTTCAACTGCTGCAGATTCTTTTACTGATGCAATTTTACTATTTATGGCATCCGCCTGTCCATAGCAGATAAGAAATAAATACTTAATCTTTCATCAATTATATCCATTTATCCTGAAACTTAAAAAATGCAACCTCAGATAGCACAGCCTCCACATTTCTCTGCCTTGTTTCTGTAGTAGAGCACTTAGATTCCACCTCTGATTTTGTACTGCTTAAATATTTAGTTGCTTCTTCCCGCATAATATTGCACTCTTTCTCCGTCTGCTTCATTAATTCTTCCATCTGCTCAACTGGGGAAGGGAAAACAAGTCGAAAAAGTTGAAGATAAAACACAACAAAAAAAATGCAACCTTAAGGAACAGTTTACATAGCATGAAAGTTTTCGACAAAAATCGCTAAAAGTAATGTGACGTACAGTTGTGCTGCTTTTCAGCCAGCAAATGCTATTTAAAAGAGAGAGAAGAAGGAAAACAAAACTATTGAACAAAAATCAAGCCAGATTACTTGTGAGCAGCAGTTTTTGTAGATTGTGTTTCGTAAATGTTATCATCACTCGTGCTAAAACGGTTAAGCCATCAATCCATAAGTAGAAACATAGCATTGTTTGCACTAGAAGGTACCTTTACTTTGTCTTTCAACCAGTCTGGCCTCAAGTGACTTCTCTAACATTTCTTCATCGCTAAGTTTAGCTTTCAACGTTTTAAGATCCTTTTCAATAGCTTTACCAGAATTTACCTATAGAAGACAAAACTGACATCAAACAAGGTTTTGCATCGTAATAATCTTTGAAGGAATGTGGAGAAGTCCATAATAAATCTCATATCTCTAAGCACTCCAATTTAAGCTCCGTTAAAGAAAACACTTCTTGCCCCCAGCAGATTTTCAGTCATTATGACAAATGCCAGAGCAGAAGTCAACTGATCAGAGTATGTTTACCTGTTCTTGTATATCCTGCATCAGCTTGTAGTGTTTTGACATTTTCTTGTACACCTACAAAAAATGATTCACGATAAAGTGATCAACATTCAAGCAACAAATCATCGTGAATTGGTCCGTGTGTTACAGCTCTTTACATTGTAGTTTGCCTTCTGAAATTATGTAAGTATTATAGATATTAAAGATTGAACAATATCCATGGCAAATTTCATCTGTCAATCCATGATGCCGTTTGATTTTCTAGTCACAATGCAAGGGACGTTTCAGCAATGGCACCAACTAATTGACTACTCAGTTCAGTCATAACTCAATAGGTCAAGGCTTCACAAAATTAAAATTGTGTTGCAATTGCATTCTGGAATAAATTTCAAGTATGTTTGGTTGGAAGGAAAGGAAATAGAGAAGAAAAAAAAATACATATAACAAAATATTTTTTCTAGTTTGGTTAGAAGGAAAGTAAGAGGAAATGCTAAAGAAAAGTTGAAATTTATAAACAAAATTTCCTCTCCTTCCCGGCTTGTACTGTCCTTTCAACTCAAATTTCAAACTTTTCTCTACACTGTTCAAAACACACAACTCCATAAGTAAATTAAAATAGAAATTTACTGTCATGAATCATGATAGTCAAATGCGGATGAAGGGGCGCTAAGAATAGACCTAGTATGCAACAAAAACTCTGGGAAATAAACTTCACAAGTTCAACAAGAGCTCTATTCACATGTAAAGTTTGCATACAAGTGTAATAATAAAAGATTAATTTACTGTGACCTAAAGTGCAGATGATGAGGGAATAAGAAAAGATCCGGTCTGCGATAAAAATACCTTGGAAAAAACTTCAACAAGGGCAGTCTTCTCGTGAAAAGCTTGCATTGCTAATTTTTCAGCATTCCTTGCCTCCTCTCGAGCTAATTTCTTTTCCTCTAAAGCTCTCTTCATGGCAAGTCAGAGTAGTAAATTTACATCAGTACTGGCAGAGTAAAAATCCAGAACTCTCTCAAAGAGCAAAAACATCTAAACCAAGCATTACAATAGAATCTTTTCACGCATTAGTAAAAATCCACTACAAATTGCAGGAAAAGGACAACAGTTTAAAACTGAAAATGTTCTCCAAAACTGGAAGATGATCAACTGTGGAGTGAGGAACCAACACGAAGGTAAGGTAGTCAAATAATCGCCAATATAATATTCATACAAGCAAATTGGTTGGAGAAATGCTATGTATGCCACGATGTTGTAGCCAAGAACACAATTAAAACCAATTAATTTTGATTATACTTGGAATAGAAGAACAAAATAAAAAAATGAATGAATTTGGATATCCATGCTACTAATTACTGGAGTGAACCAAATAAAAAAAATACCTGTACTTTATCAGGTGATTGGGCAATTCTTGAACGTAGATTTGCATTTTCTTGAACATTTTGTACCAATGTAAATTCAGCATTAGAAATCTGGGCTACGAAAAAGGAAAATAGGATAAGTATTAATATAATCTATGCACCAAGTAGTCAAACTTTCAGGAGAAATGGGGGTTGAAGTAAGCAGACCAAGGGAGGAACTTCAACACCAAACTGAAAACAATGTTTAAACAGTCAGATCACAATGTAATATGCACAAGCACAAGACCTACATAGCCTCAACTAATTAAACCAAAGCCATGTCCAATGTCTACACTCTACACAAATGAAGAGACACTTGTATCCAACTAAACATAACTAGTCCGTTTAAAGCGTTAATTGCAGATTTTTAAAAGCAGAGAAAAAGCACCTCAAAACCAACATTTTCCACAAATTGCACTCATAATACATTTACAAACTACATAATCCAAAGATTCAGCTCTGCAAGTTTATGCAAATTGTTTCAATCCTTTTACTCCTCTGCCGTTATTTCTTTAACACACCATCCAAAATCACCAAGATAAGGACATATAAGATTCAACAACTAAGCTTCAATTACAGCCCCAGAGCATTAGATGGTAAACAATGACTGACCTTCTCATCCATTTCCCCAGTCCTATCCTTCAACTTCCTCCAAGTACTCCTCAACGAACTCTGGTTTCTGTTCAGCGCCCCAACCGATTGTTTCAGCTCGTTAACTTTCGCCTCTACCTCCTGAGCAAGAGGCATCTCTCGCTCCCTCGCCTCATTGCATTCCGCAATCTCCCCTTTCAACTGCCACAAAACCACTCATTCAGTTCAAAAGAATTTGAAATTGAGATGAGATGATATCCAACACAGACCTGCAGCATCTCGTTCTCCAACTCCGCTTGCTGCACCTCCAGAGCGTTAAATTCGTTCACGATCTCCGACACCGTGTTCATTCTTGTGTCCCTGGGATGCACAAAACGACAACGACAATTAGAATTTCTCTTAATCGAGCGAGGAAGCTAAGAGACTGACCTGTCAAGGAAGAAATTGAGAAGAGCGCCGAGGAAGATGTCAGTCCGGTGAGGATCCGGCAGGAGGAAATCGGCGAAGGTGAACTTGCGAGGGCACTCGATGTCGGTGAGAACCTCCTTGATCCTGCTGAAGAGTTTGACGGCGCGAACGGATTCAACGTGGAAATCAGGGTTTTCAAGATGCTCTAGGGCGTCGAAGTCGAGTTGCTCGATGTCTTCCCTGCGGAAAAGGAAGAGAGGAAAAAGGTGAGTGAGGAATGTAGCGATGAAGAAGACGCGAAGAGAGAATAGAGAGAGACTCGAGGAGAACGCCAAGATGGAAGAGGATGCGGGTGTAGAGGTCGGAGATCAAGTCAGGGTTGGGTTTCGCGAGTTCCTGCTCCGTCACATTCGCGATCTCGAACTGCCCTAAGATTGCGACTATTTCCGGCCGCTGGAGCCTTGGGTATTCGTAATTCGACGCCGCCATCTTCTTCTTCTTCTCAAGAGTTCAAGGTTTCAATACGAGAGAAAGATCACAAACTCAAACCCAAAATTAAATTAAATTGAAATCGTCACAATTTTCCCGCCAAGTACTTCCACGGATAGCAATGGTTTCATAATGATTATAATACGAGTAAATTACAAGACTATCCTCTAAGTTTTCTCTATGTCATTTATGTATAATTTTTAATAGATTTTTCTCCTTTGTTTATTATATTTTCAGTATTTTGAGAGGTTTTAATTTCCAATTTTATTTAAAAACAGTGTATTTTTTAAAAATTGGTATTAATTGCATTTAGATAGAAATTATGTGAGGGAGTAATATTTGATGAGATAACTTTTTTATCATTTACAATTTAATTAGACGGCTCATTCCTATTATAACTATCACACAATATGGAATTTATTGTGAATATTAAAAAGATTCACAATTTACACCTAGAAAATCTAGAATTTATTATGTTACATTATCAACATTTAAACGTCGTTAAAATTAATTTAACATAACGAAATATATTGACCATGAAACAAAAAAACATTTCAAAATATTAAAATGATAATAACAAGAGTTAAGAAGTTAACCATTTTTAGTCAAAAGTAATTAATTATAAAAAGGAGTTAATAAGTCGTCCCTTTTTTTTCAAAAATAATGATGGGTAATTGGATACATTAATTAGCTATAATTTTCAAGTTAATTATTTAATTATCTCGTTCTAAAAAATGCTAAAAACTTATGGGGGAAACATTTTTTTATTGGAATGAGTTAAAATATTTTAAGAATATTAATGTGTATTTAAAAAACATTAACTCCAACCTATTTTAAAATTAGATAACTAAAAACCATATAAAAAAAACTAATTCGTAACAGATTTTAATAAACTAAAAACCAAAAAAAAATGATTTACCAAAGAAAAACAACAAAATGGATATGACTCTATTTATATATGAAAAAATCGATTTATACATAAAAATAACAAAATGGATTGTGAACTCTACTTTATATTTATATATATATAAAAAAGGTAAAATCAACTTATAAAAAAAAACATGTCTATTTTTGTAACTTTGTTAGTACACACAAAATTGAGTTTTTACTAAAAAAATCTACAAAAAAGAATTGGAGGAAAAAATAAGGACAAAATGATATTTTATTTCATGTTTAGATTTTTTTTAAAATAACACTACTTTTACTTTTATTTCTTCATCTACACCTTTTTATTTTTATTTTTTTATCTAATACCGAACTTTTTTTCTCGGATAACACTATTTTTACTTTTAAATATTTATAAAATAGTAGTGAATATAAATATTTATAAAATTGAAATAAAAGAAATTTTGAATTTTGAAAATTAAAAATTAAATATATAAAAAATTATGAAGAAATATAATTATAAAAAGAATGAAATAAAATATTTTATAAGTATTTTGATGTAAGTAAATATTATGGGTAAAATAAATGTAAAATTGTAACATTATTTTTTTTTATATTTTTATAGTAAATTTGAATTGTGAAGAATAAACCATAATACATTTGTACATATATTTGATAATAAAATTCGGATGAAAAAATTATAATAAGTTATAATGTTGCTACCAAATTAAATGTTGGTATTTTTTGTTTGTTAAAAAATATCAAAATAAATAATAATAAAAATTAAATAAAATTGTTTGGATATTTTATAAAAGAAAATATTAACTAAATGGTTTAAAAAATTATAAATAAAAATTAAGTTATTAATTGATGATATGTATGTAATAATAAAAAAATTAAGTGAATAAATTTATTATTAGATTTAATAAATATATATATATATATAAATTATAATTTTAAAATAAGAAAATAAAGAAAAAAAATTATATTTAAATTGAAAAATTATGTAAATAATGAGTTATATATAAATATATGTTCTAAATTATAATAACAAATATGATTATATAATATTTCTTATAATTTTTTAGGGTTTAGGAAATTGGTGTTTATGGTATATAGTTTGTGGTTTGGAGTTTATGGTTCAGGGTTTGGATTTAGGGTTCATTAGTTATGGTTTAGAGCTTAAGGATTGTGGTTTAGAGATCAGTGTTAGGGTTTATGGTTTATATTTATTATGTCCATAATATTTACTTACATCAAAACACTTATAAAATATATTTTTTTTTTATTGATATTTCTTAATAAATTTTTATAATTTTAATTTTTAATTTTTATTTTCAAATTTTCTTTTATTTTAATTTTATAAATATTTAAATTCACTACAATTTTATAAATATTTAAAAGTGAAAATAGTGTTATCTGAGGAAAAAAAGTGTTATTTGAGAGAAAAAGTCTCATGTTTATGTGTACTTTTTTTCCTATATGTTATCTATCTATCTTCAATTTTGTGTATCTAGTTAATATAGTCTTAAGATTTGAGTTGAGATATTCCATGTGAGCTATTTATAAACCTTCATGGACTTAGATCTTTGACCATGGTTTCTCCAAGTTTTAATGTTGTGACATATTATGATGTATTTTCATAAAATATGAATATCATCGAGAATTTATGTAGTGTAATGAGAGATATTGTGCAAGTAAATTAGAGCATTTATGTGATATAATCAAGGATATTACGCGGGACATTTATGTGATATTATAAGGGATATTACGTGGGACATTAATGTGATATTATAAGGGATACCGCGTAAGTAAATCAAAACACTTAAAGAGATCGAGATTTTATGCATTAAAAACGCATTAATTATGTTGTGATGAGATTGTTTATTCCTGATATTATTTTAACAAAATCATCAAATTGGGTCTAGGCTCACTTTATCGCGTTGGACCTATTCGTTTGGTCTACTCGGCATAATTCCTAGCAGTCCCGGGTGCAGAGAATGGAGAAGGTCGTCATGCTTGGCTTAGACCTTGATCTCCCATAATGGAGGAGGTCTACTCGCTCGGCCTGGACCTCGAGCTACCAAAATAGAGAAGGTTAGCATGCTCTGTTTTCTCATGATTTAAACCGAAATGGAATACATCTGACTTGGACTTTGATCGGTATGTGTCCGATAAAATCCAAGACGATACAACCTTGAGCCAAGCAAGCGAGGTGAAAAGGCTTGTAAAAAACATTTGCGACTAAGTATGACCGTTCAATACATTTGTCTTTAAGAGTAATATAAGTTTTTATGTGACAAAGGTGAAGTTAAAATCAAACCTAAGCTTTGATCGACACACGTGTGCGAGCATTTGTCGAAGTCGTTTATGGTTAAGGGTTTAAGCATATGTTTAAACATTTAGATCTATCTTTGAAAAAAAGTATATGTTTAAGCAATAAATGACCTATCCTTTGGCGAGGGTGTGGGTTCGGTCGAACAACTTGATTTTGAGTCGCTTCAAAGTTGTTGTTGATCGCAAACTCCCGAATCCGATGTAGGGGTAACTAGACTTTGTTCAGAGTTGCGGTTAGTTGCGAACTCATCGGTACGATGTAGATTGTAGAGGCAACTGATTTTTGTTCCAATGTAGGTGTGACTGGTTTTTGTTTTGAGTTGCTTGTCGATCGTAGTCTTCCGGATCCGACGTAGAGGCAACTGGTTTTTGTTCCGAGTTGTTTGTCGACTGTGGACTCTCGGGTCCGATGTAGAAACAACTAATTTTTTATCTGAGTTGTTTGTTAATCGCGGACTCCCGGGTCCGATGTAGAGGCAACTGATTTTTGTTATGAGTTGCTTGTCGATCGCAGACTCCCAAATCCGATATAGAGGCAACTGGTTTTTGTTCCAAGTTGCTTGTCGATAATGGACTCCCAGGTGAGATGTAGATGTAGAGACAACTGATTTTTGTTCAAAGTTACTTGTCAATCACGGACTCTCAGGTCCGATGTAGATTGTAGAGGCAACTGATATTTTTTCCAAATTGCTTTTGGTTGAAAAAGTCGGTTTGAGAATGGTTCTAACCCCTTTTTTTTAAAAAAAAACACATACAAATTCTATACGAAAAATACCATTTTATTGAAAATTACCTTGTTAGAAATAATTGTTTTGTTATACGTATTTTTTATTTATTTATTTTAATTCTTTTTATTGAGAACATACTAAAGTTAATTATCTTTAGATGAAAACATATATACAATGACATATAATTTTATAAGTAAGATAGTAAGATATAAAATATTTTAAGATGAGCGTTTAAAAATCATAACAATTATTTATTTTCTTGAGATTTTGTCTCCTGGGAAACATTATGATCTTTATATTTTGTTGTTCTATAAAATTGAAGTATCTTTTGTTTTATCCACATAAGAATTAATAATGATTTATTTTACCAAAATATATAATTTTCTCTTTTTCATGTATTGAAATAATATTTTATTTTTATAAAAAAATATATAATGAAACAAAAGTAAATAATAATACTGCAGTGCATGAATACAGTGTACATAAAATAAAGTTAAGACTTAATAAGAATGCATACAAGTGTACATAATTTTTTAAAACCAAATTTTTAATACTTAAAAAATGAAACGATTTCCATTGATATAAATTCATATCTTAAGTGGGTTTTATCCTTTTGTAAAACTGTAATTGGCCAACAAAGCTAGTGCAACGAAACACAAAATAGTTGGTTTTTTTTTTTCAATTAAATAAATAATTACCAAACATATTCAAGTGTCCCAAAGATCAAATTTAATACAACAAAAATTAAAATCCGGGTAGTTCACATGTTTAAACCTAAATATCCACTAACTGGATGGATTGAATAAGTTTTATTTGAAGATATAACGTATGGGATAAAAAAATCATTAATTTATTTTGATTCATTATAAATTTAACTAGAATGAGGATTAAATAAAAGTTTAATTCAATGTTCATTGACAATTTTTTCCAGCATATCTAATCAAATTCATAAGAAAATGTTTTAACACTAAAGTTGAGGATAAAATTTTGTGTATCTAGTGAATATGCTAAGATTTGAGTTGAGATAATCCTTGTAAGTGGATCTTTGGCATTGGTTTCTCTAAGTTTTAATGTGGCATATTATGGTATATTTTCATAAAATATGAATATTATCGAGTATTTTTGTAGTGTAATAAGATATATTGGGTAAGTAAATTAAAACATTTATGTGATATTATAAGGAATACCGCGTAAGTAAATCAGAGCACTTAAAGAGGTTGGGATTTTGTGCATTTAAAACACATTAATTATGTTATGACGAAATTGCTTATTCCTGACATTATTTTAACAAGATCACCGAATTGGGTCTAGACCCACTTTAACGCATTGAGCCTGTTCGGTCAGCCTTATCGGACTATCTGATGGGTCGATCTACTCAGCCCAATTCCCTGTAGTCCCAGAAATGAAGAAGGTCGTCATGTTTGACTTAGACCTCAAATTGCCATAATGAAGGAGATCGACTTACCCGACTTGAACCTCAAGCTACCAAAATAGAGAAGGTTAACATACTCGATTTTCTCACGATTTAAATCAAAATAAAATACATCCAACTTGAACTTTATTAGTATGTATCCGATTAAATAAAAGACGGTACACAACAAAATTTGTAATTTTTATTCTTCTGTAACAAAAAATTTAATACGTCTACAATATCATGTTGACTTTATTAATGTTTAAATTAATATGAAATTAACACCCCAACAAAACAATGATTAACTTATGTTACATTAGCTTCACATAACAATAAAAACACTTTATTTAATAAAAATAATAGACTAGATCGAAATCAATTATGAAGTCAAAATGTTAACTGATTAGACATAAATTTAATTGATTACAAGAACATTCTAATAAATTAAAACATGCATGGCCTCATGTCTAATCCATGATAGCTTCCTCCACTTATACACGTTATTTCCAATGTTTCAAATCCATCCACACGGTCAGAACCCATTTCCGTACAATTACAAATTAAGGGTTAAATTTGTAATTATAATTCAACCCAGAATTTCCATAATTTTCTTCACAATTTAAGGGGAACCATTCTTCCCTCCTCCCTATTCTTTTTCTCCTTTCATATCACTACAAATCAATACAATTAATCATGAAAAATAGTTACACTTTCTCAGCTTTCAAATTCATTTAAAGAGTAAATAAATCCAACAAAAAAACCTTGAAATGAATAGACTCCACCTATCCACATGTTTCGAAGTTATTTTTAAACTGTAATAAAATGGAAAAGGGTTATAATAATAAGTCATGGAATCTTTCACACATGCTGTAACAAATAATAAACTCCTTAACTAAACATGTTATAAAAAACAATTTAAATGAACTTGGTAAAGAAATACCCTCCTCAAAATTCATTTAATAGTAAAGGCATATCACCAAGATGTGTGGTTTTAAATCAATAGTAAAAATTCACAGAATCATAAGTTCTTGCTTGTACAATTAAAAAATGACATAATTTAATTTAATACAATTTTAAATTAATATTAGAGAAACAATGTGGTACACACTATTATAAAGGAAATTTTAATTCATACTCATTATCACAAAATTAATTTAAAAATTAAATTTATACCCACTTATATAATATTATACTTTTATCATATTACTAATTATTTTGCAATCTTCATGCCACACACAATGCAATAAATCATTAAAATTGTTTTGCATTTAGTAAAATTGAAAAGTTTTGTCCCCAGATACATTTTTAATGGAAAAAAGTAGAAGTAAGAAAAAATTAGGTTATTTTTTTTATTGACTTATTTTTTCAAATTCATCTCATTATTTTAAATATTTTTAATTTGATTCTATTTTTAAAAAATACTTTAAACTGATGACAACCACACCATATGTTATAATATATTAAATGAATAATAAATAACAGGTCACCAGTAAAAAATAACTTGGATTTATAAAAGCCACATAACATTTCAATAATACTGTTAATATAAATTTGCCACAAAAAAACTACATTTACTTATTTTTTCAAATAATAAAATTAAATTGATATAATTCAAAATAATAATAAAAATGTGATTCAGAAGTAATTTTTTCAAACTAATACGCTTCCAAATAATAAAATTATGCCAATAATAATAATAATAATAATAATTATTATTATTAATTATTTATTGATTTGGACATAAAGTCAGAATCGCTGTCATAAGTTACAGTGATATTAATAATTGATGTTATAAGTGACATGTGATAATGTTTTGAGTATAGCCATTGTTACATGTCCTCTAGTTCACCTCCAATAATTTGTCTCTTTTTTCCACACCAACAACAAAATATCCATTAAATATCTTGACAGAAACATGAATCATTGATTCTAAATTTATCAATGGAATATTATTATTCTCACTCTCAAATGCCAAAGTATTTATCTTTGGGTATTTCAATGTTAAGTGGACAATTTTTTCCTATTGTGTATTTTTATAGATGTGAATGATTGGATCAAGTTGCTTATATCTAATTCATGTGAATGATTGTTCTGGAAGATTGCAATTTTTATAATATTAAAAAAATGTCATTTTGCACACTTTTATTGAAGATGTTACTGTGTTGTTATTTATAGTGTTGAAATCTCTTCTAACAAATCATCAAATCTCTTAACAAAATATATCTCTCACCACTAAAAGATCGAACATGAAGCAATCTCTATAAATTTGTCAACAAATGAAGATCTAGTGATAAGATTCGCTGTATATGATGATACTGATAAATATTTTATATCTGTAATATATAAATCATCATATTTTTCTGTCATATTCAACTAGTGTACCACATCCTTGCCGACACATGCAATTCCCCGACAACTAAATTAAAATTATTAAATAACAACTAAAATTTAAAGATAATTTTTTTTAATTACTATATTAATTAAATTAAATATTATTTTAAAATTTTAAAAAATTATTAATATTTTAAATAAATTTATTATTAATAAAAAATTATAAAATAATTTTAAATTAATTTATAAAATTTTGTTTACTAATATTTTAGATTTTAAATTAAACTTTAAATAATTAATAGAAAATAATTTAAAAATAATTAATAGATAAAATTTTAATAGTTAATATTAAATACCAATTTAAAAATTATTTTATATATTAATAATTTTTTAATTTATAAAATAGTCTTTAATTTAATTTTTATTTTACAATTTTTTTAGTGGTGGTTTTAGACCACACATTTTATGTATGTTAGATAAAATCATTTAATGAAAAAAAGAGTATTTTATTATCTAAAAAACTATACAAATAATTTATAATTAGAGTTATTAAATGGGCTGCAATTTGGTCTGATAAATCATTTTTTTTTTGTATGAGACACATTTTTAAATACATTGTAATTTGTTAGGTTGATCCGAATTTACGTTTATATAAATTATAATATATGTGTGTGTTTTAAAATATAATTATTATTTTACAAAAATGGATTGATTCATGAGCACCTAAGTAAATTGAACTAAAAATTGTCTGATTTAATTTAAGTCACAGTTTTTTAGACTTAGTCTAAATCGTTTTGTTTAACCTTAGGGAACAACTAATTGTTGGGTCAAACTTGTTTTGATAACTCTATCTATAATATAAAATTCATTTGTTTTTTTATCATTTTTTCAACAAGAACACACAAACTAGAAGATGATAGAGTGTAAGAAAAGATATTGTTGTTTTATTTTGACATGTGTTTTAAGTATTGAATAATCACATGCGTAGCAAACTAGCAATTCATCTTTATGTACAAATTATATTTAGTTTGATGTTTAAAGCTAATTAGAATTATTAAATTTTGTTGATTTTAGTTTGCTACGAATTTTTTAATTTTTGCTATAGATCTTTAGATTTGAGTGAGAAATGTTGACATAATTATCTCTATTATAGAACTCTCATTTACCTACAACTTGGATATTGTCACTCAAATTATACTTTCTTATACTTCTTGTGTTATTTAATGATATATATAATATGATATAAAAGACAAACTTATCCAGATAAATAGGAATCTCTTTTATGATGAGCACTGTACATAATCCATAATGAGAAGTTTCTATTCAACATAACACATAATATTTAATCTTTGTAAGATTTATAAATGGTTAACACGCAATAGATTTATTATAAATTCAAAACACTGGAAGTATAATAAAATTTTCAAACTAAATCATCTTGATTCACGTGACCAATAATTTCATATTTTATGATTGATGGTTTTCAACGTCCATATGTCCACAATTCTATATATAGTCAGCATCATCTCTTTGTTGCATCTAAAATACCTATTCATTTCATTGCTCTTTATTTCTTTTCTGTTTCTTTCTTTGGATTAGGTATCTTCACTGTGGGCAGATACATTTCCTATTATATCTTTTCTGCTCTCTACCACAGGTGCATACAATTTGTAGTTAATCTTATATAGTTCCCAATCTTATTGAAATGGTTTTATGCGTAGCGTTTGTTTTAACCAAGTGATACTAATTTAGCTATTTGAAATGGTTTTTGTGAGCAAAGGAAAGTTAAACGAATGGAGTTAGAATTAACACCAAAGAAATCAGAAGCATTGTTTGAAGGAGAGGGTGGAGGTTACTACACTTGGTCAACTTCTGAAGTGCCACTTTTGGCTAAGAAAAATGTGACTGCAGGTCGCTTTCTGCTTCATCCTCGTGGCTTCGCTCTTCCTCATTATTCAGATGTATCCAAAGTAGGTTACGTGATTCAAGGTCAGAGTCCTCAGATATATCTTTTCTCTTTCCATTTCATCTTACAACTTAAGGTTTAGATTAGTTAATTCTATCATAATCTCGATTTCAATGGTTTTGCATTAATTTTATGGAACATGTGTAGGGAATGATGGATTAGTTGGGATGGTGCTCCCTGACAGGAGAGAAGAGGTGACTTTGAAACTTAAGCAAGGAGACGTTATACCAGTACCTATTGGATCTCTCTCGTGGTGGTTCAACGATGGAGACTCAGATCTCATCATTATTTTTCTTGGAGAAACATCAAAGGCTCTTATTCCTGGTGAAATATCCTATTTCTTTCTCACAGGGGCTTTAGGAATTTTAGGAGGCTTCTCCACTGATCTCACAAGCAAGGTGTATGGCTTAGACAAAGATGAGTTGGAAAAGCTCACAAAAAGCCAAACTGGGGCTTTGATCATCAAACTAGGCAAAGATAAACCTATGCCTAAGCCCCAAATGGACATTACCAAAGAGCTTGTGTATAATATAGATGCTGCAGAGCCACAAAATGTTGTGAAAAATGCTGGATTGGTCAAAACCTTAACAGAGAAAGAATTTTCTTTCATTGAGGATGTTGGATTAAGCTTGATCAGAGTAAAACTTGAACCCTGTGCTATTAAGGCTCCATCATACTCAGTGAGTCCTACAAGTCAGTTGATTTACTTTGCTAGAGGAAGTGGCAAGATTGAAGTTGTGGACTTCAATGGAAAGAGTGTGTTAAACACTCATGTTGAGGCTGGTCATTTGCTTGTTGTGCCACAGTTCTTTGTGGTTGCTGAAATTGCTGGTGAAGAAGGAATGGAGAGTTATTCCATTGTAACAACAACAAAGTAAGTTGTTGAGAAATGATTTTAATGGCATGCAATACCATTAAAAGTGATTGATTGTGTTATTACAAAGTATGACATATCACTAATACTAACAAAAAATGATTGATTATCCTGTTTTGCAGACCTTTGTTTGAAGAGTTGGGTGGAAAGGAATCAATATGGAGCATTTTATCACCTACACTGCAACAAGCGGCTCTTAATGTGGATTCTGATTTTCAAAAGTTTTTCACAACCAAGATCAAGGAATCTACCAAGCTCATCCCACCTTCTACTTAATTTGATATGTGTGATGTATGTGTGGTCTACTAATGCATTTGTTTATGAATAATTTTGAGATGATGATGGTGATAAATGGGAAATTCTAAGTTTATCTTTTTATGTGAAAATGATAGTAAGTTATCACTGGTTTGCATGGAAAGACACTACCCATGTATTGAGAAACATTTTCTAATTTGAAGTAGATTTTTTTTTCTTAAAATTTAATTATTAAATGATTACTAAATAGAAGAGTAGAAGGAGACAAACTACAAGAAATAATAATTTTTTTTTTAAATTGTGACATTGTTCATAATTTACAAAATAAAAGACGCATTATCATAAAAATGATTTCTTTTAATATTTTTAAATGCAAAATAATCAATGCTAACATCAATATCAATATATACTCGATGACATATTTTTTGTGTGGATAAAATTGTCAAACCTTTATTGTGATATGGATGATATTAAATAAGTTTTTATTAGTTTTAGCTTTTAAATTTTGTAAACAAATGAAACATTTGGATAACAATCTACAACTTTGATGAACTCGAGAATTAGGAATTTCAATGGTTTGGATAAAGTCATTTTAAACATTTTTAGTTCAGGAAAAATCCTTTAAATTAATAATGGGTAAATTTCCATGAGAAAAGGTAGAGTGATTTTTAGTATAACATTCTAATTCATCATCATTTAATGGTTTCAACTTCTTTGGGAGAAAAAAATAAAAATAAAAATACTTTCAATATTGGTAATTGCTCAAATATAGTTTATTCTATGAAGTAGTAGTTATGTTAATCACAATTAAAAAATAATTAATTCTAAACAACATATCTTTAAACTTAATTTATTCATTGTTATTTTTTTCATTAACTAAACTGTTTTTCTTTTGTTAGATTTGTTTTACATTTATATTAGCTAAATCCAGAATTATATTATAAATTACGTTAATCACTATATTTTGATTTTAAATCTTTTAATTCGAAATTATATTATAAATTGTGTAATTTAAAATTATATTATGAATTACATAATTTAAAATTATATTTTTAATTATATAATTAGAATTATAATAAATTATGTAATTCATTAGAACTTTTAAATATTACGAATTATATTATAAATAGTTTTAAATTTCTTAATTTAAAAATGTTTTTAAATACATTATTTTAAATATGTTTTAAGTTGATTATTAAGCATTATAATATGAATATATTAAATTTTTATAGGAGAGAAAAAAAAGTGTATAATATAATATATAATGATAGGATGACATGTGTACTTTTAAAAGAAATAGTTTAGGAAATAATGTGAGCATGTGATGTTAAATCAAAATGCTTTATAACGTAAGACTAAATTATTTAGGGAGTGTTATAATAATAAAAAAAATACAAAGTACTCAACAGTTAAAAGTTGGAAAATTTATTGTAATTTTTTTTTCAATAATAAATAAATTTTTATTAAATAAAGAGAAACACTTTATGTAACACTCCGAAAAATATCAAAACATTCCTAATACATGATTAGGACATATAGAAATACAAATATTTACAATATAAGTTTCATAATCAACGCCCTAAAACTCTTCTGATCCGCAGACACCTGTAAGATCATCTGCTCGTGTACGTAGTACAGTCATCGCAGTTCAAACACAACAAGAAAAGCAAGGGTAAGCTAGTGAAAATAGAATTTTATAATATACACAATTAAATCAAAAGAAAAAACCAAGTTACATGATCAATTTCTCAAATTATTCAATCTTCTTCAAATCTCAACAATAAAACAATCACATAGATCTCACATGGATCTACACATCCAAGATATTCAACAAACAACGTCTTCCGGAAGACCCGTATTAAGTAAGTCCTACCAGAGACTAACACCTGATCCAAAGATTACCAGCGAATCCAACAAAAAGGATTAGGGTAAGTTCAATACAACCCAAGCCGTGCATCTCATATGTCACGGTGTGCATGAACTCCCCCATCAGCTTCTCACCACCTGATATCTTAGTCTATGTGACTTAGATCATCAGTGAAGCTCGGAGATCTCTGTTACCACATAGGCATCAATACTTAATACACAGCAAACATCAGTCCATACATTATCCTGACATCAATACTTAATACACAACAAACATCAGTCCATACATTATCCCAAATGTATGAATCCAATTTCATACCATTTCGTCATACAATATCATTCAAAAATTTATCCACAATATTCAAAAGTTTATTTGACATAAAAAAAATACACTTTAATACTAAATCATCAAAACCCAATATTTCCACAAATTTAAATAATATATAAACAAACAACCCAATATAAATAAACACACAACATCCCTGCAAGAGAAATTGAATATTGGGACCACGTCCCTTTCGCATTCAGATCTTCTATCCTAGGGTGCTATTAAAAATTAAATTTAGCTTCCCTTACCTCAATTGCTTGCTTTCCAAGCAACTTTTAGAATTTTATTCCCCACCGTTTGGATAAGCTTCAAGATTTATAGGCCTAATGCAAATTATCCAAACAGAAAAAAAATTAAGTATATAATAGAATAAGTTGAGAGGATTAAACTTCTCAACTGACCCCACCAAGATTGATGACTAAATCCTAAGGAAAAACAGAGAACAAAGGATATTTAGAGTAAAAATGAACTTACTCTGTTTGAAAATCTGATCGGGTAGAAATGTTCCTTAACTCCTCTACTACAGCGTGGTATGATCAGATTCTAAAATAGATGAAGATTGGGAGAGAAATTAAGAGAGAGGGAGAGAAGAGAATTGGAGAGAGAGAGAGAAAAAGAAGAAAATGAAAGGCACTGGTGGTGGGGGGGGCAAAGCTTCTGTTGGTGTTTTTTTTTTAAAACACGCTGTTACATTATCTCCAACTACAAAAATTTTCGTCATCGAAAATGATTAGGGTATGTTGCTCGTATCTCCTCTTCAATTTCCCAAGTGGAATCTCTAGAGGTGAGATCCCATAATACTTTCACCATGAGAATATTTCTTCCAAGAAGTTGTTTCACTTGTGAATCTAAAATTCTGATTGGCTTCACTTCAAATGACAAATTTTCTTTCACCTGGATTGAATCAGACTATAGAATGTGACTGGAATCAGGTACGTACTTTCTTAGCTGGGATACATGGAAAATATTGTGAATGTTAGCTAAAGGAGGAGGCAAAGCAATTTCGTAAGCCACAGGGCCTATTCTCGTGAGAATTTGATAAGGTCTTATGAACTTAGGAGTCAATTTCTTGGATTTTAGTGCTCTTCCTACACCATTGAATGGTGTAACTCTTAAAAAGACATGTTCACCCGCAGAGAATTCTAAAGGTCTTCTTCTTTGATCTGCATAAGATTTTTGCCTGCTGAGAGATGTTTTCAATCTTTCTTGAATCATTTTGACTTTCTCATTGGTTTGTTGTATTAATTCTGGTCCAATTAACACACTTTCACCATCCTGAAACCAGCACAGAGGTGTCCTGCACTTTCTTCCATACAATGCCTCGAAAGGAGCCATTCTTATGCTAGCTTGGTAACTGTTATTGTAAGTGAACTCTACCAAAGGTAGAATTTCATCCCAACTGCCCAAATGATCTAACACACAAGTCCTAAGCAAATCCTCTAACGACTGGATAGTTCTCTCTGATTGTCCATCAGTCTGAGGATGATATGCTGAACTAAGTCTGAGTTTAGTCCCCAAAGCTTCTTGAAGCGTTTGCCAGAATCTTGAGGTGAATCTGGGATCTCTATCTGAAACTATGCTGGAGGGTACACCATGCAATCTGACTATTTCATCTATGTAAATCTGGGCCAACTTCCACATAGAGATTCTCAGGTCTATAGGTAGGAAGTGTGTCGTCTTTGTCAACCTGTCCACTATGACCCAAACAGAGTCATGCTTCCTCAAAGTACATGGTAAGTGGGTAACAAAATCCATTGAGATACTATCCCACTTCCACACTGGAATGTCTAACTGAGTTAACATGCCTCCAGGTCGTTGATGTTCAATCTTTGATTTCTGACAAGTCAAGCAAGCAACTACAAACTTAGATACATCATTCTTCATGCCATGCCACCAATAAGACTTCTTGAGATCTTGATACATCTTGGTCATTCCTGGATGTAAACTGAGTTTGCTTTTATGACCTTCAGATAACACTGTTTGCTTTAGTTCATTATCCTCTGGTATGCATATTCTATTTTTGAATCTCAAAATACCATCCACTCCTAAAGAGAAGTCTTTAGCTTTGTCAGTATTTAATAAGCCCATGAAGTTCTTCAATTTTGAATCTTCCAATTGCTTCTCCTTCACCTTCTCCAGAAATTCATTAGTTATAACAAGCATATTACAACTAATGCAATTTAAAGACATGGAAACCTCCAAATTCATACTCCTGAAATCTTCAATCAATGCTAGCTCTCTAATCATAAGCAACGACATTTGTATCTTTTTACGACTCAACGCATCTGCAACAACATTTGCCTTCCCAGGATGATATATTAGCTGGAAATCATAGTCTTTTAAAAATTCAATCCATCTCCTCTGCCTCGTATTTAACTCCTTTTGATCAAACAAATACTTCAAACTTTTATGATCACTGAACACATTAAAACTAACTCCGTAAAGAAAATGTCTCCATATTTTTAAAGCAAAGACAACTGCTGCCAATTCTAGATCATGAGTTGGATAATTTCTTTCATGCACCTTTAACTGACGAGAAGCGTAGGCAACAACTTTCTTATTCTGCATCAAAACACAACCCAATCCCTGATAGGAAGCATCACAGAAAACTTCAAAAGACTGATTGGTATCAGGGATTGTCAATACAGGAGCATTAGTCAACATTCTTTTCAACTCTTCAAAGTTTTTCTCACATTGTTCAGTCCATGCAAAAGGATGATCCTTTCTAGTCAATTGGGTCAAAGGAGCCACTATTTTAGAAAAACCTTCTATAAATCTCCTGTAATATCCTGCTAACCCGACAAAACTTCTAATTTCTGTAACTGTTTTAGGACGTTCCCACTGAAGTACGACCTCCACTTTAGAAGGATCTACTGATATTCCCTGTGCAGAGATAATATGTCCTAAAAATTGTTTTTCTGACATCCAGAAGTCACATTTTGAAAGTTTAGCATATAACTGTTTTTCTCTCAAAATGTTCAGGACGGTTCTAAGATGTTCTGCATGTTCTTCCCTTGTACGAGAATAGATCAAGATGTCATCGATGAACACTACCACAAACTTATCAAGAAAAGGTCTGAATATCCGATTCATATAATCCATGAAAATAGATGGAGCATTAGTCACCCCAAATGGCATAACCAGAAATTCATAGTGACCATACCTTGATCTAAAAGCAGTCTTCTGAACATCTTCCGCTTTCACTGAAATTTGGTGATAACCTGAGCGTAGATCTATCTTAGAAAAGACAACTGCCTCATGCAACTGATCCATCAAGTCATCAATTCTAGGAAGAGGATATTTATTCTTTATTGTTAACTTGTTTAATTGTTTGTAATCTATGCATAGACGTGACGAACCATCTTTCTTCTTCACTAATAGCACTGGAGCTCCCCATGGAGAAACACTAGGTCGAATGAATTGCTTCTCCAATAAGTCTCCTAGTTGTTTCTTCAATTCACCTAACTCCGCTGGTGCCATTCGATATGGAGAAATTGACACGGGGCCTGCTCCGGGAATCAAGTCTATTGCAAACTCTATCTCTCTTTTAGGTGGAAGTCCAGGAATCTCATCAGGAAATACATCCATAAATTCCTGAACTACAAACATATCTTTTTGTACTTTATTAGTAACTATAGAACAAGCCATGAGCATAAAACATTTTGCACCTTCTTGTATCTCTCTCTCAAACTGATGAGCTGAGATAACCTGCATTCCTTCTAATTTAGGGAAAATTAACTTCTTCCGACCACAATCTATAAGGATATGATTAGCAGACAACCAATCCATTCCCAATATAACTTCCAAATCTTTTAGAGGTATACAAATCATGTTGATCTTGTATCTCTGCCCATCTATAATTACTGGACACTTAGCACACAGGGAAGAAGTTACTATAATACCTTCTGTTGGTGTAGATACCACCAACTCAAATTCTAATTCTCGGACTGGCAACTTAAGTTTCTTAGCACAATCAAAAGATATAAAAGAATGGGTTGCCCCAGAATCAAACAATACAGATAATTGTGTTCCAAGGATAGAACAAATACCTCTAACAAGGCTATCAGACTGTGAAGCTTCAGCTCCACTAATAGCAAAAACTCTGCCAGCAGCTTTGGGTTTTTTATTACTATTTTGTTGTACTTGCTGCACTCCGCCAAAATTTGGAGCTCCCAATTGGACACGACAGTCTTTTGTTGCATGACCATACCTATGACATCTATCACATGTCACATTTGACACTGGATGAGGGCAAAATCTAACAACATGTGGCCCACCGCATCGAAAACATCTAAAACTAGGCGGTGATTGAGAATTGGGTCTTCCATTGCTATAAGATTGAAGTCTGAAATAAGGTTTCTTTCTATCTTCATATTTAGGCATGCTTTTAGAAGGTCCTCCCACTTGAGGCTTAGCAAGTCTGCTACTATTTTTCAAACTCTCCACTACTTTTGTTTTCTCCACTAGAGCAGGGAAATCTCTAATGGACATAGGAATCACCACTTCTTTAAGTTCTTGCTTCAACCCAAACTCAAATTTTCTACATCTCCAAGCCTCAGTCATGGTCTGGGTGTAGAATCTAGCTAGGTGTTTGAACCTAGTAGCATATCCAGTGACTGAAAGATTTCCTTGTTCCAGCTGCATGAATTCAATTTCTTTTGCATACCTGACACTATCAGGAAAATACTCCTCTAGGAATCTTACTTTGAAGTTCTCCCAAGTAGCATCTTCACCTTTGTCTTCCATCAGCTTCATGCCTATCCACCAAAACTCAGCTTCTTTAATAAGCATATAGATGGCATAAGATAACTTTCTCTCTTCAGGGCATTGAGTAGCTTCAAAGATTCTTTCTATGTCTCTCACCCACTGGTCTGCTCCATCTGGTTTTACCTTGCCATTAAATCTGGGTGGATTATGTCTTAGAAAATCCTCCAGACTAAAGGTATGGGGTTGTTGATGAAGCTGAGATGCTTCTGCTGCTAATCTAGCTGTTTCTAATTGATGAAGGGCAGCCTGATGCTGTTGTGCCATAGTAGCACTATGTTGTTGCAAGGTTGTTGCCATCATCTCTATTGCCCGAGCTAAGTTGGGCATATCTACTAGTGGAGGAGGAGTAGGTGGTCTACGTGCCATTTACTAAGCACATAAAGAATTGGGTTAGAAATTACTAAAAATTTCCAACTACATCTTTAATACAAATTAACTTAAAAGAAATAATTACACAAAATAGATACAAAACCAATCAAAACTTATCTCTAAAATATACTTTAGCTACTTAGAATTAAGATAGAAAATAATCTTGATCCAGTCATGAGTGTGCACCCTCACCACTATATCCAGATTCTTTTCATTCTTAATACTTTCATCTTTATTCATAACAATTAAATTTATTTGACTCAAACACAAACAAGATTTCAAGAAATCAACTTTGTCAAACATCTTATTAGAAACTTTTAACTAAGTCTTGAGGCTATACTTAAACAAAAATCTACACGCAGGAGAAACAAAATAAACCCACTACCCTCAGGTTATCCTAAGGATGAACCGCTCTGATACCATTAAATGTAACACTCCGAAAAATACATCTAACTATTACAATACAGGTTCTACTTATTTCTATACAAGCATAAAGTTTTTCAAAACATTCCTAATACATGATTAGGACATATAGAAATACAAATATTTACAATATAAGTTTCATAATCAACGCCCTAAAACTCTTCTGATCCGCAGACACCTGTAAGATCATCTGCTCGTGTACGTAGTACAGTCATCGCAGTTCAAACACAACAAGAAAAGCAAGGGTAAGCTAGTGAAAATAGAATTTTATAATATACACAATTAAATCAAAAGAAAAAACCAAGTTACATGATCAATTTCTCAAATTATTCAATCTTCTTCAAATCTCAACAATAAAACAATCACATAGATCTCACATGGATCTACACATCCAAGATATTCAACAAACAACGTCTTCCGGAAGACCCGTATTAAGTAAGTCCTACCAGAGACTAACACCTGATCCAAAGATTACCAGTGAATCCAACAAAAAGGATCAGGGTAAGTTCAATACAACCCAAGCCGTGCATCTCATATGTCACGGTGTGCATGAACTCCCCCATCAGCTTCTCACCACCTGATATCTTAGTCTATGTGACTTAGATCATCAGTGAAGCTCGGAGATCTCTGTTACCACATAGGCATCAATACTTAATACACAGCAAACATCAGTCCATACATTATCCCGACATCAATACTTAATACACAACAAACATCAGTCCATACATTATCCCAAATGTATGAATCCAATTTCATACCATTTCGTCATACAATATCATTCAAAAATTTATCCACAATATTCAAAAGTTTATTTGACATAAAAAAAATACACTTTAATACTAAATCATCAAAACCCAATATTTCCACAAATTTAAATAATATATAAACAAACAACCCAATATAAATAAACACACAACATCCCTGCAAGAGAAATTGAATATTGGGACCACGTCCCTTCCGCATTCAGATCTTCTATCCTAGGGTGCTATTAAAAATTAAATTTAGCTTCCCTTACCTCAATTGCTTGCTTTCCAAGCAACTTTTAGAATTTTATTCCCCACCGTTTGGATAAGCTTCAAGATTTATAGGCCTAATGCAAATTATCCAAACAGAAAAAAAATTAAGTATATAATAGAATAAGTTGAGAGGATTAAACTTCTCAACTGACCCCACCAAGATTGATGACTAAATCCTAAGGAAAAACAGAGAACAAAGGATATTTAGAGTAAAAATGAACTTACTCTGTTTGAAAATCTGATCGGGTAGAAATGTTCCTTAACTCCTCTGCTACAGCGTGGTATGATCAGATTCTAAAATAGATGAAGATTGAGAGAGAAATTAAGAGAGAGGGAGAGAAGAGAATTGGAGAGAGAGAGAGAAAAAAAAGAAAATGAAAGGCACTGGTGGTGAGGGGCAAAGCTTCTGTTGGTGTTTTTTTTTAAAACACGCTGTTACACTTTATGAGTGTCTCAATTTTTATACATTTAAAACTAAATCTAAATGATCATTCACTTTTACTGTTGATCAATACCAAACTATATTACTAATAAATTTTGTCTCAAAAATGTCATTTCATCCATAATAAAAAATAAGGTATCAGTGTTTTGTAAAATCAATCTCCATAATTACCCATGCAAAATCAATACAATTACCTCTTTATTTTAGAGGTAGAATTAGTAATGAAAGTCCAAACAACTAAGTTAAAGAGTTAATGAACGTTTGTCTATCCATTAAATTGTGAAATTGAAAAAAATAATTTGAATATTCAATAAACACAATATTTTTTAAAATAAAAAAAAAAACATTGCACTAAGTAATTCACGTATAAAAAACCTACTCCAAATATTGAACCATCATAACTAATTAAAATACAAAAATAAATCTATATTAGATTATAATAATTATAAAAATATATATTTATATAAACCTAACAACCTACGCAAATATAAACCAAACAACATATTTTTTTTTATAAATATTAAACATATACCAGAAAATCACAAACATCAATATTAATAACATAAATACAAAACATAATATTTTCGTTTATTATAATTCTTTCCGGTAATGGAAAATAAAGAATATTATTGTTAACAAAAAATTATAATAATAAATTATACACTACAAGAAAATCATAAAATAAAAATCAATTTTAGAATAAAAAAATATTAGTTGTTATAGTAACTAAGATACCATTTTAAAAATTAAAAAAAAAATTCAGATTAATTTTTATTGTTAAATGATTTATAAATTAGTATCTAATTAACAACAATTTTTTTATTACCAAGTAATTGGTAGTTAAAACTTTGGTAGCTAATTAGATACTAATTTAGAAAACTATTTAACAATAATAGAAATTAGTTTAGAAACTATTTTTTTTTTATTTTTAAAATAGTATTTAATTTAGTTACTATAGCAACTAATTAATTTTTTTATTTCTAAAATTGATTTTTATTTCATGATTTTCTTGTATTAATAATACATTACACTAATTAAAATTCCAATATAAATATATATAATAAATTAAAACACATATAAAAAAAACTAAATCGTAACAGATTATAATAAACTAAAAACTAAAAAAACTGACTTATAAAAAAAAACAACAAAAATGATCATGACTCTATTTGTATACGAAAAAAACGATTTATAAAAAAAAAATAACAAAATCAATTGTAAACTCTACTTTTATATATATATATATATAATCAATTTATTAAAAAACAACATAGTCGATTTTTGTAATTTTGTTATTACACACAAAATTGATTTTTTACTATAAAAATCCACAAAAACAACTGTTTAAAAAATAAGGGCAAAATTATATTTCACTTTGTGTTTATGAATTTTTCTCTTATTTGTTATCTATTTATCTTTATTCAACTATCTATCTTCATACTTTCTAGAAGACCTCCAAAACACTTTATCTCACAAATTAACACTTTCAAATCCTCATACATGTAGGAATCCAAATACAAGTGATCCTATAACTTTATCTTCGCCAATAATGTTTTTGCTTAAACAAACATAACATAAGTGTTACTTTCATTCTTCAGTAATTTAAAATTTCTTAAGTGTTATTAATGTTTAAGTTGATATTAAATTAACAACCCAATAATCAATAATTTATGTTACATTTACATGATAATAAAAAAAGCACCTTATTTAATAGAAATAATGGACTAGACACAAATCAACTCAATGTTAATTGATTAGCCATAATGATTACAAAGAACATCTAATCAATTAAAACATCAATCATGTACTCATGTCTAATCCATTATAGCTCCACCCTTATACACGTTCATTTTCAATGTTTCAAATTCATCACACCTATTTCCATGAAATTACAAATCAAGAGTTAAATTTGTAATTATCTAACTCAAACTCAAAATTTCCATAGTTTTCTTCACAATTTAAGGGGAACCATTCTTCCCTCTTCCCTATTATTTCTTTCCTTTCATATCACTACAAATCAAACACAATCAATCATGAAGAATAATAATGAAGAATAGTTACACTTTCTCAGCTTTCAAATTCAATTAAAGAGTAAATAAATCCAACCAAACACCCTGTAATGAATAGACTCCACATATCAACATGTTTCGAAGTTATTTTTAAACTATAATCAAATGAAAAGGGTTATAATAATATGTCAATTCAATGTGATAAAAAAAAATTCATTAATCAAATAGTGAACCATATCTATTTTTTTTTTATCTTTGATTGGATTGTGATGCAGGTAAAAGTATGGTTTTCTGGAATACATAAAAGTAGGAATAAAGTATAAGTCAAGGAATCTTTCACACATGCTGTAACAAATAATAAACTCCTTAACTAAACATGTTATAAAAACAAATTTAAATGAACTTGGTAAAGAAATACCCTCCTCAAAATTCATTTAATAGTAAAGGCATCTCACCAAGATCTGTGGTTTTAAATCAATAGTCACTTATATAGTGAAGAGAGAGAAAAATTTCACAGAATCATAACTTCCTTCTTGTACAATTAAAAAAAGACATCATTTTAATTCTAATAAATTTTTAAATTAATATTAGAGAAACAATGTGGTGCGGAAATTTTAATTCATACACAATAATGATTTAAAAAATAAATTTATACTCACTTATATATTATATATTTTTTCATATTACTAATTATTTTGTGATGTTCAAGCCACACACAATTCAATAAACCATTAAATTTGTTTTGCATTTAGTAAAAGTTTTGTCCCCAGATAATAGAAAGGAGCAAAGGAAAAAAATACATTTTTTAATGGAAAAGAAGTAAGAAAAAAATAGGGTAAATTTTTTGTATTGACTTATTTTTTCAAATTCATCTCATTATTTTAAATATTTTTAATTTGATGAAAACCACACCATATGTCATAATATATTAAATGAATAATAAATAACAAGTCATCAGTCAAAAATAACTTGGATTTATAAAAGCCACGTAACATTTCAATAATACTATTAATATAAATTTGCCACAAAAAATTACATTAGCTTATTTTTTCAAATAATTAGCCCTAAAACGCTTCCAAATAATTGGATAAAGTTGCTTATATCTTATTCATACATGTGAATGAATGATTGTTCTTGAAGTTTGCAATTTTTATAATATTAAAAGAGCTGTCATTTTGCACACATTTATTGAAGAAGTTACTGTGTTGTTATTTATAATGTTGAAATCTCTTCTAACGAATCATCAAATCTCTTAAAAAAATATATCTCTAACCACAAAAAGATCGAAGATGTGATTTGTCGGAATCTCTTTACAAATTTGTCAACCAGTGAAGATCTATCGAAAATATTTGATATAATGATTGTAATGGTAAACTTTTTATATGTAATATAAATCATCATATTTTTCTGTCATCTTCATCTAGTGTACCACACATCGTTGCCAACACATGGTGGTTTTAATGTATTTCAGATATAACCATCTTTTTATAACTTTAAATCAAATGAAAAAGGAGTATTTTATCATTTAAAAAAACTATACAAATAATTTATAATTAGAGTTATTAAATGGGTTGGACCAAGTTGTTTCAATTTGGTCTAATAAATCATTTAAATTTTTTTTGATACGGCATTACCTTTTTAGGAACTAAAAAATACAAAAGTCAGATTTATTATAAATTCAAACACTGGAAGTATAATAAAATTTTCAAACTAAATCATCTTCATTCACGTGACCAATAGTTTCATATTATTGTTCATGGTTTCCAACACCCATATATCCACAATTTTATAAATAGCCTACATCATCTCTTTGATCCATCTAAATCCCCTTATTACTCATTTCATTGCTCTTTTTTTTTTTTTTCTGTTTCTTTCTTTGAATTAGGTATCTTCACGGTGGGGGTGTCCTTTCTCCTCTCTACCACAGGTACATAAAATTTGTAGTTATTCACATAATCTTGTATAATTCCCAAATCTTTTTGAAATGGTTTTATGTGTAGCGTTTGTTTTAACCAAGTGATACTGATTTAGCTATTTGAAATGGTTTTTGTGAGCAAAGCAAAGGAAAGTTAAACAAATGGAGTTAGACTTAACACCAAAGAAAGCAGAAGCATTGGTTGAGGGAGATGGTGGAGGTTACTACACTTGGTCAACTTCTGAAGTGCCACTTTTGGCTGAGAAAAATGTGAGTGCAGGTCGCCTTCTGCTTCGTCCTCGTGGCTTCGCTCTTCCTCATTATTCAGATGTATCCAAAGTAGGTTACGTGATTCAAGGTCAGAGTCCTTACATATATCTTTTTTGTTTCCATTTCATGTTACAACTTAGATATGCCTCCAAATTTATATTCATAGTATAACACTGGAGATAGATTACAAATGTGACCAGATTTTAGAGCTGAAATAGTTTTAAATTTCCTTCTTTATATAGATGAGTGTTGAAGATTAGGATGAGTTAAACTTAAAATCTAGTTCTTAATATGATATCGTAATCTCGATTTCAATGGTTTTGCATTAATTTTATGGAACATGTGTAGGGAATGATGGATTAGTTGGGATGGTGCTCCCTAACAGGAGAGAAGAGGTGACTTTGAAACTTAAGCAAGGAGACGTTATACCAGTACCTATTGGATCTCTCTCGTGGTGGTTCAACGATGGAGACTCAGATCTCATCATTATTTTTCTTGGAGAAACTTCAAAGGCTCTTATTCCTGGTAAAATCTCCTATTTCTTTCTAACTGGGGCTATAGGAATTTTAGGAGGCTTCTCCACTGATCTCACAAGCAAGGTATATGGCTTAGACAAAGATGAGTTAGAAAAGCTCACAAAAAGCCAAACTGGGGTGTTGATCATCAAACTAGACAAAGATCAACCTATGCCTAAGCCCCAAACGGACATTACCAAAGAGCTTGTGCATAATATAGATGCTGCAGAGCCAGAAAATGTTGTCAAAAATGCTGGATTGGTCAAAACCTTAACAGAGAAAGAATTTTCTTTCATTGAGGATGTTGGATTAAGCTTGATCAGAGTAAAACTTGAACCCTGTGCTATTAAGGCTCCATCATACTCAGTCAGTCCTACAAGTCAGTTGATTTACATTGCTAGAGGAAGTGGCAAGATTGAAATTGTGGACTTCAATGGAAAGAGTGTGTTAAACACTCATGTTGAAGCTGGTCATTTGCTTGTTGTGCCACAGTTCTTTGTGGTTGCTGAAATTGCTGGTGAAGAAGGAATGGAGAGTTTTTCCATTGTAACAACAACAAAGTAAGTTGTTGAGATATGATTTTAATGGCATGCAATAACTTTTAAAGTGATTGATTGTGTTATTATAAAGTATGACATATCACTATACTACTAACAAAAAATGATTGATTGTCCTATTTTGCAGACCTTTGTTTGAAGAGTTGGCTGGAAAGGAATCAATTTGGAGCATTTTATCACCTACACTGCAACAAGTGGCTCTTAATGTGGATTCTGATTTTCAAAAGTTTTTCACAACCAAGATCAAGGAATCTACCAAGCTCATCCCACCTTCTACTTAATTTGATATGTGTGATGTATGTGTGGTCTACTGGTGCATTTGTTTATGAATAATTTTGAGATGATGATGGTGATAAATGAAAAATTCGAAGTTTATCTTTTTATGTGAAAATGATAGCAAGTTATCATTGATTTGCGTGGAAAGACACAACCAATATATTGAGAAACATTTATTCTAATTTGAAGTAGATCTTTTTTTCTTAAAATTTAATTATTAAATGATTACTAAATAGAAGAGTAGAAGGAGACAAACTACAAGAAAGAATAAAATCATTTTCTTAAAATTGTGACATTGTTCATGAATTACAAAATAAAAGACACATTATTATAAAAATGATTTATTTTAATATTTTTAAATGCAAAATAATCAATGCTAACATCAATATCAATACTCGATTACATATTTTTTTTATAAAATTGTCAAACCATTCAATCTTTATTGTGATATGGATGATATTAAAGAAGTTATTATTAGTTTTAGCTTTTAAATGTTGTAAACAAATGAAACATTTGGATAATAATCTACAACTTTGATGAACTCGAGAGTTTAGGAATTTCAATGGTTTGGATAAAGTCATTTTCAACATTTTTAATTCAGGAAAAATCCTTTAAAGTAATAATTGGTAAATTTCCATGAGAAAAAAGTAGACTCATTTTTAGTATAACATTCTAATTCATCATCATTTAATGGTTTCAACTTCTTTTGAGAGAAAAAAATATAAAGATGCTTTCAATATGGTAATTGCTCAAATATAGTTTAGTCTATGAAGAAGTAGTTATGTTCATCACAATTAAAAATTAATTAATTCTAAACAACGCATCTTTAAACTTAATTTATTCATTATTATTTTTTCATTAAACTGTTTTTCTTTTGTTAGATTTGTTTTACATTTATATTAGCTAAATCCAGAATTATATTATAAATTACGTTAGTCATAACTATATTTTGATTTTAAATTTTGTAATTCGAAATTATATTATAAATTGTGTAATTTAAAATTATATTTTTAATTATACAATTAGAAATATAATAAATTATGTAATTCATTACAAGTTTTAAATATTACAAATTATATTATAAATAGTTTTAAATTTCTTAATTTAAAAATATTTTTAAATACATAATTTTAAAAATGTTTTAAGTTGATTATTAAGTATTATAATATGAATATATTAAATTTTTATAGGAGAGAAAAAAAGAAAAAAATAGTGTATAATATAATATATAATGATAGGATGACATGTGTACTTTTAGAAGAAATAGTTTAGGAAATAATGTGAGTATGTGATGTTAAATCAAAATGTTTTTAAGACTAAATTATTTAGGGAGAGTTATAATAATAATAAAATAAAACAAAATACTCAATAGTTAAAGTTGAAAAATTTATTGCATTTTTTTTCTCAACAATAAATAAATTGAATAAAGAAAAATACTAAGATGATCACAACCTTTATACATTTAAAACTAAATATTCCTTTCACTTTCAGAGTTTGGTCAATACCAAATTCTTCAGAGTTTGATCAATACCAAATTGTAAATAGGTCATAATCAAAAAATAAATAAATAAATTTCATATACAATCAACGATACATATGTTCCATATTTTAATCTATACTATCAATAAATCTTGTCACAACAATACCATTTCTTTCGTCTAATAAAAAATAAAACATCTGTAAAATCAATATGCATAATCATTACAACAGTAACTTTATTCTAGAAGTATAATTAATAATGACAATACAAACAACTAAGTTAAACAACGTCTATATAGATAGACATATGTTGTTTGGTCTATCCATGTAAATATATTGCTGGATATTAAACTTTGTCAAATAATAAATAATTTAAAAATAAATCATTTGCAAGTTGTTAATACAAGTGTTCTTAGTATTAGTTTTGCCTCTGAATTCAATAAAAGAAACTTTGATGAAGAATTTTCGTAGGGAAACAAAAGTGAGCTTTAATTAATAGTCTATGGTTAAAAGTTTTATATGTACTTATAGAACATAGAACTGTATTTGATTTTTTCCGGAAACAAAATATTAATAAAAAAATATGTATTATACCTAAGTGTTTCAATTATTTCATTAAAAAAATTAATCAACGATTGCTGGTATATATTGGATAAAAGGATTGGAAAAAATTTACAGCCATAAAACTCAATAAAAAAAATAAAAAATGTTAAAAAAATTAAAATATTTTATATGGTGATGGTCGTTGGAGATCCCACATCGACTAGAGATTAGAGCTTTCATGGTATATAAGTGGGTGCAAACCTCAATCCTATGTGAGCCGGTTTTATGGGGTTGAGTTAGGCTTAAAGTCCACTCTTTAACATGGTATCAAAGTCATTTCGAGCCTATCCTAGCGAGTATTTGTGTTGGGTCTATCGTGCCACCCGCTATCGGGGTCCCATACACGAGTTAGTAGTCTCGGCGTGAGGAATGTGTTGGAGATCTCACATCCATTATCTTATAGTATTTTTAATAAAATATTTTTGAATGGTTACGTGATCTCTCATCCAACGATAACCTACAAAATATATCAATTCTTTGGAAAAATACATATATATATATATAAAATATATTATGATGTTTTTTTATAAAAAAAACAGAGTCATTTAATTCTGTAGGTGATAACGAGTATTCAAGAAAAAATGAAAAATACTTTTATACTATTATTTTTTTTATTTCATTACTTTTCTTATCAAGACATTTATTTTATCTGCAAAATTATTCTATAAATTTTATTTATTTTTCTAAAAATATATATATATAGATAGTCAATTTTTTTTTATATATATATATATATATATTTATTGAAGAGATAAATATGTATATAAATTACTCTTCAATCGACAACCAAAAGAATAAGGAGGATTGTTTCTGGATTATTTTCTCTTACATTTAAATTATGATTTATAAATTATGATTTTATTATAATAAATTATTTTAGAGGGATGTAGATTAAAAAAAAAGTGGCGTCAAAAGAATATTTTTCAAATCTGTACCATAACATATTATTTTTAATTAGAAGATGAATCCATGTGCAAATGTTTTTTTCCAAGAAATGGAAAGACGTAGCCCACAGACGCAGCTACGACGAAAACAAATCCGTAAAGCTGATTGAATATAGGGTTTTGATGAGAAATATATAATATCTTTTCTTTTACAAGATGTAAAGAGAAAGATATATAATATGTGTTATTTTTGAATTTATTTTTATTTATGTAAAAAGATTTTATTTTTTTTCACATTTAAAAGTTTTTTATCCTTTTTCTAAAACATGATCGAAATGCAAACTGTAGATTTACTCTAATCATCATTGTACTGTAAGTTGTTGAATATGACAAGAAATAAAACACATGTCACATATGCAGCACATTTTCTCCATGGAAATCACTTGGCAATGCCACAGCAGTTTTCTTCAGCGACAATGCGAGGAGTGCGCTTCTTCTAAAGAATACGGTAACCGCACTCACGGCAGATGTAGCTGACCCGCTCAGGCTGAGGATCCATCACTGGTTCCGGCAAACTGTGAAAGAAGAAGGTTCTAGGCTCAATTTTTAATTTTATAGTATATATTTAATATTTTAAGAAATTATTTAAAGTTTTATTTATTTATTTAATTTGCTGGTGTGTTTATATTAATATGTTTTTTTATAATTATTATCTTTGTGAGTTAGTATTTTTTTTATAATAATTTTTTATGAAATTATTTTTATTGTTAATTATGTTATAGTTTTTTTAGTATTTTTTTTTATTTTTCATTACTATAGGATTTTTAATAATAAAAAATATTTTTTTTATTTATATAAAATCTGATTTATTTTCTAATTTTATAATGCATGTTTAATATTTAGAAATTACTTTGAAGTTTTGTTATTTAATTTGTTGGATAATTTTTTTTAATTATAATTTTTAAATTATATCTATTTATATTTAATATATATATATTTTATAATTTTAATTTTTAAATCTACGAAATATGTGAAAGTTGTTTATTTTTAAACAAAAATAATTCATTTTTTATTACAATTTTTTAATAGGTAAGGATAAATTTGTAAAGTAATATTTAACAATTTAAAAAAAAATTAAAATTCTCTCACAACCATCGCTCACAAACTTCCATAAACTTTTCACTCTAACATACATCAATCCAAACACTCTCATTTTCTTCACACTTTTCTCTCACATCCTTAGTATGTGAGGATTTGAGAGAGTGGATGTGTGGAGTTTATGAGTGATATGATGATTGTGAGGGAGTTTTTTTTTCTTTTTAAATTGTTAAATGTTACTTTACAAATTTATCCTTGTCTATTAATTTTTTTTAATAATGAAATGAGTTATTTTTGTTTAAAAATCAACAACTTTCACATATTTGGTAGATTTAAAAATGAAAATTAAAAAATAAATATATATTAAATATAAATAGATATAATTTAAAAATTATAATTAGAAAAAAATGTATTCAACAAATTAAATAAAAAGAAAAATTCAAATAATTTCTTAAAATATTAAACATCCATTATAAAATTAGAAATAAATCAGAAAATAAATAAGATCTTATATAAATAAAAGATATTATTTTTTATTATTAAAAATCCTATAGTAATAAAAAAAAATACTTAAAAAAATATAATGTAATTAACAATAGAAAATAATTTAATAAAAAACTATTATCAAATAAATTACTAACTCATAAACATAATAATTATAAAAAAATATATTAATATAAACGCAACAACAAATTAAATAAAAAGAGAATTTCAAATAATTTCTTAAAATATTAAATATATACTATAAAATTAGAAAATAAATCATATCTTATATAAATAAATAAAAAATATTATTTTTCAATATTAAAAATTCTTGTAGATGAATGAGGGTAAATTCAGAAATAACACATGTTGATGTGTCTTTCATTCTACATCTCTTCATTTTGAGGGGAGATGATATTTACTGTTCACAGATATATCCTCTCCTCCTCTTCCCTGCAAAACCCTGGATCCAAACAATTGATATCCTCTCACTTTTTTCCTTGTGAACAGTACATACATAGAAGCAAACAGAGCCTAAGGGTGTGTTTGGATTTGAGAGGGAATGTGTGAGGATGTGAGAAAATAGTGTGAAGAAAGTGAGGTTGTTTGGATTGAAGTATGATAGAATGAATGTGTGATGAAAATTTATAGGAGTTTGTAAGTGATGTGATGATTGTGAGATAATTTTAATTTTTTTTAAAGGTGTAAATTATTACTTATTAAAAAAAATGAAATGATTTTTTTTTCTAAAACATATTCATAAATTTAAAAATTATAACTAGAAGAAATAAATATGTATTAAATGTAAATAGATATAATTTAAAAATTATAGTTAAAAAAATATGTATTCTACAAATTAAATAAAAAGCAGGACTTCACAAAATTTCTTAAAATATTAAACATGTATTATAAAATTCGAAAATCAATTAGAAAATAATCCAGATATTATATAAACAAATAAAAATATTATTTTTAAATATTAAAGACCCTATAATAATGAAAAATAAAAAATAGCACAACAAAAAATATAGGTAATTAACAATAGAAAATAATTTCATAAAAAGTTTATAATTAAATAATTATACACAAAAGTATATTAATATAAACACAACAACAAATTAAATAAAAATAAAAATTCAAGCAATTTCTTAAAATATTAAACATAATAATAGTATAATAAACTAGGATAAATTCAGAAATAATACATGTTGACGTAATTTTCCCTCTACATCTTTTCATTTTGAGATGAGATGATATTTACTGTTCACATGTATATCCTCTCTTTTTCTTCCCCACAAAATCTTGGATCCAAATAACTGATATCTCCTCACTTCTTTGTCTGTGAAGAGTACATCTCCAATAGCAAAGAGACCCTAAGAAAAACAATTCCATCGTTTCATATCTAGAATGTGTGAATCTATTTTAATATATATAAAATTGTCAAATCAATTCATATCCATTTTTTTAATAAAAATATTATGTTCTATAGTTATTTTATTTTTTAATTTTTTGAGACAAAATATCATTTTATTAATATGTAACAGTTGTTTAGTGAAATAATTTGAGTGTTTAGATCCCTTTGATTTGAGAATATTTAATTTACACGAACAATTGTTAAATGAACAATGTATTAATAACTCTAGTTGGTTTTGAATTTTGAGGTTGGCTTAGTTAGACTTGCGTGTGGTTGTACAAGTTCCATTCATTGTGTCATTGGTATTTTTGTAACATAAAACGTGATATACGTTTTTCTCTTCTTACACACAAGAGTTATATCTATATATACATACCCTTGCCCTTCATGTCTTCGCTAGACTCTTGAGGAAACTCTTCTTTTGTGTTCCTTTCGCCTTTAAATCAGAGGTACATATATACATGACTCATTATGAATATGTTTTCTGATCTTTCATGTGCATCTTCTGCTTATTTGATTTAACATATCTACTTCATTTAACTACCATTTATTCAAGTATTCGAAATAGAAGTTCAATGGAGTTGGATTTAACACCAAAATTAGCACAACCAATGTTCGAGGGAGATGGTGGAGGATACTACACTTGGTCAAGTTCTCAAATGCCAGTTCTGGCTGCGACTAATGTGGGTGCTGGTCGTCTTCTGCTTCATCCTCGTGGCTTTGCCCTTCCTCATTATGCTGATTCATCCAAAATAGGTTATGTCATTCAAGGTAAAATATCTTTATTACTACACCAAGTTTTACTAAAACAAAAATCACCCAAAAAATATTGTATTAAATTCATAGTAACCAATTGCATTATATACTTCCTTATGCCAAATATTCTTAATTATACTAAGTTCTTCACAACAAATAAATCTACGCAGTAGTTAAAAATTTATCATGTTGAAGATCTGAAATCGATTAAAAATAAGAATATTTTATAGTATATAATTGGATGAATATTTTATAAAATTGAGTTAAACTTAAAGTTCATTTATTAGTATGATACCAAAGTCATTTAAAATATTTTCTAACAAGTGTTTGTGTTGTTTTTATTGTATCACCCACTACCGAACTGCTATCAGACCACCTATAGTCTCATGCACGAGTTGACTGATCTCAACATGAGGAGTTGTTGAAAATCGGACATTGATAACCCATAAAAATATAATCACACATGAGTTGCACGAGTTGACTGATCTCGACGTGAGGAGTTGTTAGAAATCGGACATTGATAACCCATAAATATATAATCACACACGAGTTGACTGGTTTCAGCGTGAAGAGTTGTTTGAAATTCGACATTAACTAAAAATAAATTTTTTTATAGTATATAAATCAGTAAAAACCTCACATTATAATCTAATTTTTTAAGGTTGAATTAAATTTAAAATTCACTTTTTAATCAATCTATCACACGAAGAACCTCCATTGTACACTTGCACATTTGTTTGCATTTGCCACACTATAATCTCTTCATTCCAATTTTGTTCCCCCGAGGTTGTATTAATCGTTTCTTAAAAGGTATTTCTAAGGTATTAGAACTTTGTTGGTGACTGAATCAAAATTCCTGAATTGTATGGCATACGTGCAGGGAGTGATGGTGTAGTTGGGATGGTACTCCCAAACACAGAACAAGAGGTGGTTTTGAAGGTTAAGCAGGGAGATGTTTTACCAGTACCTATTGGAAGTGTCTCATGGTGGTTCAACAATGGAGACTCAGATCTCACCATTGTTTTTCTTGGAGAAACTTCAAAGGCTCTTATTCCAGGTCAATTCACCTATTTCTTTCTAAGTGGAGTTATAGGAGTTATAGGAGGTTTCTCAACTGAGCTCACCAGCAAAGTATATGACTTGGACAAAGATGAAGTTCAAAAGCTCACAAAGAGTCAAACTGGGGTTTTGATTGTGAAACTAGACGAAACTCAGACACTCCCTAAACCCCACATGGACATGACCAAGAAGCTAGTCTACAACATAGACGCTGCATGCACACAAAATGTTGTTGAAAATGCTGGATTAGTCAAAACTTTAACAGAGAAAGGGTTTCCTTTTATCGGGGAAGTTGGATTAAGTGTGATTAGAGTGAAACTTGAACCTGGTGCAATTAAGGCACCCTCATATCCTGCAACCACTACGATTCAACTAATTTACATTGCTAGAGGAAGTGGCAGTATTGAAATTGTGGGCTTGAATGGAGAACGTGCATTAGACGCTCAAGTTAAGGCTGGTGAGTTGCTTGTGGTGCCACAATTTTATGTGGTTGCTAAAATTGCAGGGGAAGAAGGAATGGAAAGTTAATCCATTATAACAACTACAGAGTGAGTTTTTGTTGGGTTTTTATGTAACATTTTTTACATATAGTATACAGAAACATTAAAAATTATTTGAAAGCAAGTTCTGATACCATTATTACTAACAAAAGAGATTGATTATATATTATTTGCAGGCCTTTGTTTGAAGAATTGGGAGGGAGGGGATCAATCTGGGGCAAGTTGTCATCTTCTGTGCAACAAGTTTCTCTTAACATAGATTCAGAGTTTCAGAAGTTGTTCATATCTAAGATCAAGAAATCCACTGATCTTATCCCACCCTGTTGATATGAGAGAAAATGATGAAGTAGCCAACTTGTTGTTGCATTGCTTTCTGCTTTTATTTTATTTCTATGTATGTTTTAAAAGTGACTAAATAATAATGCAATGGTACTTGAGTTGGTATATATTATTATAAAGATAATATTTCAAAAACATTAAAATTGCATTTGTAAAAGTTTAGAGAATAGTTTTTTTTTTCATATAAAAATGTTTACTTTTTATTTTATTTTTCTTCAACATGAAACTTAAACTAACACTTTAATTTTCTAACATTTTTTTATCATCTAATAATAATATATATTTTGTTTGCTGATTAAAAACAACATATTTTCATCAACACAATTTGATTGTAAAATTAATATCTCATAATGATTAAAAAAATCTACAAGAGAATAAGACAATATGTATATAAAAAAAAAGCTTATGCAGATAATTAGGGATCTCTATCCTAATCTATAAATAAAAAACAATCATTGATGAAATTACGTACGTAATCAAAACAATTTTACAGTAGATTTTCGTGATGAAAACTAGTAATAGAATCAAATACGTTAACAACAATAGAAAAAGTTTCTATTTTGGTGTTAAATTTTTGAAATTAAAATACAAATCAAAATTGTCAAGCAAACACCTAATAATGAAAAAAAACACCATACTCATGAATTTTTATTTTTTTTCCATACTAACGGTGGTCCTTCAAATATGAGATGGCAAAGGATGCCATCTTATCTTTTAACAGATGAACGAAAAAACTTTCATATGCTTTAAGAGTTAAATATATATATATATATATATATATATATATTATGGTCTATTGCACTAGTAATTTTTCTAAAATTATGAAATTTTAAAAAAAATTATAGCCTAAAATTAAAGAGATAAAAGAAAAAAAAGTGGTGAAAGCTAGATGTAAAATAAAAATAAAAATGATTTCGTTAGAGAAACTAAGATGAAATAAAGTGAAGCCCAACTTTTAATCTTTAACTAAAAATAAAATAATTATTTTGATGTTATTATTTTTACTGATCATAACAAAATAAAGTTTGAAAAAAAAACTGTCTTTGGAGTTACATAATTATAATGAGATATTTTTACAATTTTGACATAATTATTTTTATTTATTAAGATAGGACAATCATGTCAATGCGTACGATTGTAAATGATTCGTGCCAACTGATACTTAGTATCGTGTGAACCTCATACAATTTTTATTAGTTTACATTTAATACCAGTTCTATTATTTTTTTTTAAATTGTTTGTTTTTTACTTTTTTAAGAATTTGAAATAATTATGATCATTTAAAGGTACTTTTTTACAAAATTTTATAAAATTTGTCAAACTTTTTATCCTATGACTATTTTTTTTTCTACAAAACTTTTTAATTTAATAATTCAATTAATTATTTTAATTTTTTAAAAAACACAAACAAATTTCATTTTAAAATGATTTTAGTAAAACTTAAGTCATATAACTTTGAGATCACTAGCAAAATTATTGATTGACATTATTTTACTTACCAAAATCAAATCAACTCATGAATTACGAAAAAACCTCATAGTAAGAAGTTTCTCTCTAAATAGCTTTTGTGGATGACTTCTTCAATTATATAATTACTTATTTATTGATATTAGAAACTCAGAAGTAGGTAGGTAAGTCACGTGTTACAACAAATATAAATTTTAGTTGTTAATTCGCTCGCAATGTTTTAAATTTATTTATAAATTGGTCACAATTTTTGTCATGTCACAGACATAAAAAAATTAATTTAATATTTTGTCATTTTTCTAACTTTAATCAATTTTTCAAAACTAATTTCCACTTTGAACACTATTATTAATAATTATTTTATTTAAAAATATATAATTTTTTACCTATTAAATCAAATAATGAAATATTTTAATATATTTCAACTATTATTTTCATAAAGTATAAAGATTTGAACTTTTTATTGTTATTTCATTGTCATGTGGGGGTACAGGCTGCAATTATGGAAATGTCAAAATAATTCCCACATAGGAATGGGCCAACCTTTTTATTCTATTCAATTGGGCTTTAAAACCTTAAAAAATATTTGGGTGTTTCTTCCTACACCTATACACTTTTCTTCCTGCACCCCTACATTCTTCCAAAATACCTAAATTACTCTTTACAGTTTTAGTTATTTCCAAAATAGTGTTCCGTAAGCAAAGGATAATTTCGGAATAAAAAATCCAAAAGACAAACAAATATTTCGAACATCTTTTCTGGAACACATTTTTTATTTTATTTTAGGATTTATAAATCTGGAATTCATAAAACATGTTCCGAAAATATTTTGGAAAGAACAATCAGAAAATCATTTTTAAAGGGGGTAAAACAGTCTTTTCGGAAAGTGAGGGGGTGCAGAAAAAAATTTGTAGAGATGCAGGAAGAAGTTGCCAAAATATTTTGGGTCTGTAATAGTTTAGAAATTAGGTCTTTTCTTCCAGCACCCCTATTTTTCTTCATGTACTTCCATAGTTTTAAAATGTTCATTTTTTCTCCTCTTTTTAAAATTTATCTTGAATAGAAAAAATATCATTCAGAATCACATATTTTGGATTTTTGTTTTGAAAACAAATTAGTTCAATTTCTTCTTCTCAAACAAGGATACAAACCTCTTTCTTATGAATTAAAAAAAACAAAAAAAACATATTTAACCAATTACTTTATATTAGTTTTAAATAGCATCAAGATAAAAAAGAATAATTATAAAAATATTATTTTTTATATATTACAACTATTAATTATAAAAATTAGAACATGTTTTATTATATTCATCTTTAGAAATAAATTAATGTTTACACACAAAAAAATGACACAAAAATCATGTTAACTTTTACTATTTTCACATTTCAATACTCTTTTTAAACCTTAATCCTATTTTGTTAAAAAAATCGAACATTGACTAGGAGTGGACTGAGATCATAATAAATTGACCAGCACATGAAAATATAACCAGATGTGCTCTTTTGATTACCATTATCGATATTCTGTGTAAACAACAAAAGAACCTGAAAGAAAAACTAGTTACACCAAACAAAATTATCTAACAGCAATTTCCAAACCCCATAAAAATGCAATCACCATAACTGAAGAATGCAGTAGTTAAACTAACACAAACACTTGCTGCATTGAAAAGTAAAAGTTACATGATCAGCATTTTATTTGGATACATAGAAGAGGGAGTTTCATTGATTCATTGATTCATCCCATTGATCCTCTCAATGACAGAGATAACCCCTTGCGAGCCAAGCTTCCCCTGTCCATTGGCCACCATACTAGTGAAGAGTTGTTTCCACAAAGAAGCCCCAGGCAAGACAACAACATCATCATCGTTGCCACCTTCGACAACATCAACTCCCATTCCCAAATCCTTAACCATGTACTCTGTAAACCCACCTGGTCGAAAATCCCCTTCAATCATTCTCTCCCCAAATATCTCCAACGCTTTTGAACCCGCAGCACCCTCTCTGATACCCTCCACGAACTGCTTCGGGTCCAACCCTGCGCGCTTCGCGAAAACCAAACCCTCGCTCACCCCAACCAAATTCGCGCCGATCGTTATCTGGTTCGCGATCTTGCAGCTCTGCCCGCACCCCGCGGGGCCCACGTAGGTTTCCTTCCCCAGGATCGAGAAGATAGGGTGCAGCCACTCCACCACCTTTTTCTCCCCCGCCGCGAAGATCGCCAGAGTGCCGTCGCGCGCGCCGACGTCGCCTCCGGAGACGGGGGCGTCGATAGCCCAGGCGCCGAGTGCGCGGGCCTGGGAGGAGATTGTGCGGGCGAGCTCGGGGTGGGAGCTGGTGGTGTCCACGGCGACGGAGTTGGGGCGGAGGGCCGGGAGGATGGCGTCGAGGAGGAGGGGGCGGACGTCGGAGGGGTGGCCCACCATGGTAAAGAGAACGTCGGAGAGTTGGGCGAGTTGGGCCGGGGATTGGGCCTGGGTAGCGCCTTGGGATTGGAGAGCGAGGGCGTTGGGGTGGGAGGGGTTACGGGCATAGAAGGTGAGGGCGTAGCCCGCCGAGAGAAGGCGTGAGGCCATGGCGAAGCCCATTACGCCGATTCCGACCCACCCGATTCGGGTTTCCGAGGGCGAAATCGGGTTCGGGTACGGCGTTCCCATAGTGGTGGCTCGGTGAGTGGAGTGAGTGAGTAGGATAATACGAGTGAAGCGATCTAACACTGAAAAGGGCTTTCACTCGGTCTTTTTTTTATTGAATAGCAACTATATAATTTTTTTGTTTACCGTCTTTCGTGTTTATATCTTAATTGAATTTCAATAATTTGGTAAAGTTTGTTTTAGTTAAAGATAATTTCTATACTGCAACTTAAATCATACACTATAAATTAAAATGTATTTTTACTGCTTAAAGATATGTATTTGTTTTTAATTTTAGCTAATATACAAATTTATATATTAAAAAATATTTTATTTACTAAACAAGGCATTAAAGTCAAATATGAACATAAATGGAATTATGAACAAAAAGAATGAGATGCCTTTGTTGAGTAAGAATGAATGAGAATGAACACCAACTATTGATTCCCACAATAAACAAATACATATGCATGTGTTTTCTTGTAGGAAAGAGAATTTCAAGTTTTAGATTTTTATTTTTATTTTTCTAATTGTTCGTTCAATTTTTCCCAGGATTTAGGTAATGTTTTATTTATTGTGTTACCTACTTTTGTTGAACAAATTTTCTTGTAATGCTCATTTTTCTTTGTTTTTTTTTCACAATTTATTTCACCAAACTTCTCATTAAAATGAATAAAGACATGTTTTAATATAACTAACTTGTATTATCTAAACGAGTAGAACTGTACCGACAGTCCCTGGACGTTGACTGATCACTGGTAATGTTGGTGCCACGTAAACGGGTCCACAAGTGGCGTGGGCCAGTATTCGCAAAGCACGTGCGCCAAGGAGCCAAGAGTGGTCAGACATCAGTTATCAGGATGTACCGACGTGCCATTAGACAGTGTGGAGAGGTCGGACATCAGAAACATAACCACGAGAGGTGGATCCCAGATCACACGCCAGTTATCAGTAAGGGAGAAGCCTAGATCACGAGGGCCCATGCGTGTAGAGTGGATGACGCGTTCAGGCATAACACAAAGTGTAGAGTCACTGGAAAGATATGACTCATAAGGGTCGTGTTCCATGGGTGAGTTGCATGCATGACACGTGAACAGCTAGGGCACTCCTAGAGGCGGGTGATCCTAGAGATCAGGTGCACGAGGAGGCACCCAGGTGATCACCCGCCAGAGGTCGCACTCTAGTTAGGAACCCCACGCGCTAGGAGTGTTGGGCCCGCCCCATCAGAAAAAGCCCATTTCGGGTAGAGAGAAAACCCTAGTTTCTATCTATAAATAGCAAGGTAGGAAACTGGACAAGGGAGAATTTTCTTGCGTTGCTAAACACACACAGTAGCAAGATTATCCAGTTTCGGTGTTTCTTAACCCTAATATTGACTTGAGCGTCGGAGTGTAAACGGCTCCTAGGGCACCCTTTGTCTTTGTGTTTTCAGGTGTTCACAGGAAAGGCACACGCGAACGCAAAGACTCTGAACGTGAAAATATCGTAGGCGCACGAAGGCGTTTTGGGTCAACCGGCAAGAACAATAACAAATAGTTGTTCTTGTGCTGTATTTTTGTGTGATGGTAAAAATTGCAATATTAATCTGATCTGGTATTATTATAATTATAAATCATAAATCCAATATCAAAATGAATAATTCGTATCGGATTTGATTTATTTGATTTATGCTATATTATAAATATTTTGAATTCATGTAATTATTTAGTTTACTTGAATGAAGATTTATCTTCCAATATAAAAAATAATCAGTTATTATATTAATTAAATTAAATAATATTTTAAAGATTAAAAAAATTATTAATATTTAAAATAATTTTTATTATTAATAAACAGTCTATAAAATAATATTTAATTAGTTATTATATTATTATTATACAGTTGTTTAAGATGACAATGTTATAATTAATATATTGTGTTAACATTTTGAGTTGACCTAATCTTATTGTAAGTATTATTGGGTGTTTAATGGCTCAAGTTCACAAAATTAACCTATCAAATATTGTAGTAGAGCTTAATTACAGAAGCTATTAGTCCAGATATTCCAGATCCTTCCAATTTCCATGACAACCTAATTGTGTGGTAGGAAATAAATAACGTAACATGTCATCTAACTCATAATCACTGTGCGATTTGATTTTGTAATTATCACTAATTTGACTTAAGGGACAAGGAAGTAACTAAAATGGAGTGTTAAATTTTAAATACATGATTTATATAAGGAGAAAATTTAGAATCAAAACATGAATTTAATTTAATTTGAATTAATTGAATAGAAGAAAATATATGTTTCTGTGTTTAATGCTTTTATCATCGAATTCACAATTATAGTCTTAAGTACATTAGGTCCAATCCTAAAAAAATAAATGTATAAAATTATAAATAGAGTTGTACAAGCCCTCAACTCCTAAAATTCAATAATAGCTTATTACTTGAAACATAATTAAAATATAATTATTAGAAAGAATTAGATACTGAATTAAAAAATATTTATGAATAATAAAAATTAATTTAAATATCAATAATTTTTTATTTTTAAAATAATATTTAATTTAGTTAATATAATAATTAATTATTTTTTATATATAAAAATAGTTTTATTTTTCTATAACAGTGTTAAATATAAATTTGTTATGTGAGACGAGTGTATAATATCCTCACACAAAGGAGAATACTATAATATATGATCTAGATTGAAAATATGAGTTGATTTGTGTTTTTAACTTGTTTTATATTTGCCATTAAAAAAACAGGTTAGACTACAACCTCATAAAACTTATGAATTAGTACGAATATTTACTTAACATAAGTATGGATTTCTGGACCGACTCACATAAATTAAAAGAAATGAAAAAAAAAAATCAACAAAATCAATACATTTTTTATTCCAAAATTCAGTCTTTAGTAAAAACAACAATTTATAAAATATAACCATTACAAATATTAATGATTTATTATTTATTGAAAAATAGGGAAAATATATATTATAAAAATATTTAAAATAAAATGTAGATTCATAATTATAAATATATAATATTGATAAAATAATAAACCGGGGATGAGGTTGGTTGACCCACTTGCATGCATAAATAAAAGAATAATTATTTTATTTTTTGTAAAAAATAAATCATATCCCATTCATTTATTATTGTGACTTTTATTTTATTTTATTTTAAAAAAAAATGAATTTAGTGTACTAAATTTTTATTTTATTTTATTAAGAGTTATAGTAAATTTAGTTTTAAGTAAAATTTTATATTTAAAATTTGTTAATTAAAAAATAATATAAAGAAGAAACTTCAATTGGATAGTTAAAAAATTACTCATTTTTATTAAAATATTTTGTAGTAAAACTTTGATAAGATACTCTTATACATTCACGTACATGTATAGAAAAAAATAGATGCAAAACAAAACTTAATTATTTTTAATCAAGCCTTTTAACAACCTCATACTTGAATTTATATTTTTATCTTAATTGAATAAATTGAAACACGGATAAAATTTTAATTTTTCAGTAGTAAAAATAAGTTTTTTTTATAATTAATAAAATTTTATTTTCTTAAAAAAATATTTTTCTTATGCGGGTTGGTCCGCAGGTTACCTCTTATGCAAGACGGACCAATGAAATGAGCTCACACTCTTTGCACGGGATGAGCCAACCCAACCCACATTTTGTGAACCAAATACGAGATAAACTTATGCGGAACGGAACAGACCTATGCAGATCTGGTCAGCCCGCATTATCAACCCATTTCTTACAAACTATTTTATAAAATAGTTTTTTAAAACTAAAAAAAGTAACCAACATAGGAGTTTATTATGTCTTGAGCACATTTATTAAATTGATTGACGTGTTTTAATCTATATACCTATATGTATATAAAAGGATTCCTGCTTTTAAAGTGTTTTAAATTTTTTTTATATTTTATCCTTACTTAATATTTTATTTTATTAATTTATTTTGGTTATTTGGACATTTTATAATTTTAGAAGTTAATAAAATGGTTTTTTAATTATAAAATTTTATTTTATTTGTTGTCATTTAACTGACAGAAAAGTAGAAAGATTGATACATTACAAATAATTGATAATTAGTTACAGAGCAGCTTTTTTAAATTTAAATAAAATACAGATACATATATAATAATTAAAAAATGCATATGCACAGTTGCTCTCGCAAGAGCGTATGTGTTTCCGCTAGTAATATGATAAAACATAATCAAAAGAGTTTTTTTTTTTTTTTTAATGAAAAGTGCAAAATATTCGTGTTGCTTTCAATATTGGAAGAATACTCACTACAATAAAATCATGAAATAGAAACTTAGAGACAAAAAATAATTAGTTATTATAATAATAACTAAATTAGATACTATTTTAGAAATTAAAAAAAATGATTTCTAAATTAGTTTATATTATTTTTAAATAGTTTCTAAATTGATATTGAATTACCTACCATGATTTTAACTACCAATTATTTTGATTTAAAATTTGGTAGCAAAAACCATTTAACAATAATTTAACAATAATAGAAACTAATTTAGAAACTAACATTTTATAGTCTCTGAAATGGTCTCTAATTTAGTTACTATAGTAACTAATTATTTTTAGTCTCTAAAATTAGTTTCTATTTCATGATTTTCTGATAGTGATTATTACTATTTTATAAACTTTGTATTGCTTTATTAACACGCTTTTTTTATTATTATTGTTTACATTATTGGAAATATTATACTTTTGAATTGCACATGTCAATATTGTCCGTTAAAATTTACATAAATTTTACAATTCAAAAGTTATCTGACAATATCGAAAATAATTAAGAAAATGTTAAAAAGAGGGTGGAAAAAATGCATACCATTGACGACATTTTGCTTGAAACATGTATCTTTTGATATGATAAACTAAAAGGTATGGATGCTCTTTTATACACAAGGTTATTGCTTGGAAGTTTTACATTATAGTTTTTTTAAAAATGTCACGTTAATTATTTATTTTAAATTTTGAATTGATTTATTTAAGTAATTATTAAATATGAAGTTTATTAGTATAACAGTTTCAATATTTAATTTTCCAAATTCACTTTTTCTTTTTAAGTTATAGATCATTTAGTTAGTTGGAGAGGATTTTTTTTTTTGGTTAGGAATGAACAATACATGGTTAGAAAGTTGTGATCTCGTCATTCAGATCGGGTGATAGGTAACAATGATTAATACACAGTCAAAAAGATGGTGTTGTTGTGGAGTTTTCTGCTACAGATTTTTGTACTATAGTTATTTATGCAAAGTGTGCATTTCAATTTAGTGCACAAAATTGAGCTTGAACATTCTTCTTATGATTGAGCTAAGTGAAACTTGTCTTTCATAGGAGTTTAAACAAATAAACCATTTTAATATGATTGAATATTGTATACATATCTTTTGTAACTTGTGTTTTTTTAATTTTGAAATACATGTGCGATGTATAGGGTTGCGAGAGAACTAAGTATATTTGAAATATATAACTTTTTTTAGCAGTTGATTTCTTGTATATTTGGAGAAACTTTTCACATGATGTTAGTTTTGTTGGGACACAAAAATATGTAATTTTCTTAGATCTTGTAGATTAGGTTGGAAGTCCTAGTTAGATATTTTCTTTATAAGAGGATTGAAACACCTCTCCACTGTTTCATATTATTTATTATTCTCTGTAAAAAAAAATCTCTATCTTTTTATGTGGGATCCATATTTTATAAAAAAAAATTCTAATTATAATTTGATACAAGATTCTCAAATGAACACCCATATTAATTTTTGGGTACAAGGAAATGCTATTGTTAATTATGGGATAAACTAAAGATATTTTTGTGAACTTTGCATCCTATGAAAGCTTTCTATGGTGGAAGAATAAGATGCGAAGCTACATGGACGGTTACTGGATTGTGCATTGATAGAGAAAGACTTTTAGTTATATATATTTAACTAACTTTCTGAATCAGCAAGCAATAAATTATTAATAACATAGGTTGTCACAAAACAATTCATAATAAACATGATTAGCCACTTTATTTGTTCTTATAATAATAATAATTAATAATAATAATAATGTTGGTTCCAACGTGACTTGAAGTTTGGGGCACTAACTAAATCAATCTATTTAATTAACTACTTGTTCCACATGTTTGGCAAACTTAGGTAATAGACCCCCTTCCTACCTCTCCCTGAGGGCAAGAATCTCTCTCCATGCACTTATTCTTCATGCCCATCTTTTTTTATTGCTGTCTTTTTCTGCCATTCACACCCTAATTCTTTATAAAGGGCATTTCATGTTAAACAATTTTGTTTAATAAAGTTTATGATACATGATGTGACATTATTTGTATAAGTATTTTTATTAGAAGCAACTTCACTTAAAGCTTTTCCAAAATAAAATAAATTAATGAACATATTCACTTTAATAATGTTTAGAGTATCTATGCTTAGCTATATGGTGTGATTTTTTGTATTATGTCACATGTGATTTTAGTTGCTTCAAAATTAAAAGAGTTGTTTGCATGCATAAGTAATTATTCTCTGAGTTGTTTAATATTTGTATTGATTATTATAAGAGATGATATGAAAGGTTGAAGAAAAAGAAGATATTTTGAGTTAAGCAACTTGCTAATATAATATTGTTCATGTGTAATATATTTTTTTTGGCACACATGATTATAAATTGTTTAAAACTAGATATTTTGTTTTATATATATAAGCAACTATTCCTTATAAGTTACTTGACATTAATTAACATTAAACACAAGAAAAAATGTAAAATATTTATGAGATCAACATCTCCAAGATATTGATGACAATATTCTGCTTAATAGATGATATTGCTTCAATGGTTCTCATCAATAAAATAAACCATTTTTCTATTGCAAAATAACAATTTTTAAAATCGATATGTTTTTTGTATACAATTTTTAAATCTACGAGTAACAAGCTTAAAATTAAAGTGTTTTTTTTTTAATTCTTAATTTTATGTGGTGATGAAGACCTACAAAATTCAAAATAAAACAACCACTACAAGACAATTATGAAACAATTTTTTAGAGATAAAAAATAATTAGTTGCTATAGTGATTAAATTAGAAACAATTTTAGAGACTAAAAAATTTTTGATTTCTAAATTAGTTTCTATTATTGTTAAATGGTTTCTAAATTGGTATCTAACTAGCAACTAAGGTTTTTGCTACCAGATTTAGAAACTAAATAATTGGTAGTTAAAACCTTGGTAGCTAATTAGATACTAATTTAGAAACCATTTAACTAGAAACTAATTTAGAAACATTTTTTTTTAGTTTCTAAAATGGTTTATAATTTAGTTACTATAACAACTAATTATTTTTTTTATATAAAATTTGTCTTGTAGTGAACTCATTTAAACAATAATACATTTAATATTTGTAACTTAAATAACTTGTTATCTCATTAGAATAAAAACTATTTGGATATTTAAAATAAGTACATTGATTATATGAAAAGCATTAATAATTCTCTAAACCTTAGAATAAACTTTTACTTTATACAGCATTATAAAATAAACAAAAGTAAGATAAAATTCATTTAACTATATAGATTCTCTATAAGTTCCTATTATAGTTGTTCAACTTTTGCATTTATGTTGATGCACATGTCCATATGCCATGTTTAAGCTTAAAGAAAGGACATTTTCATATTTGATTGTTGATTCTTGACCTAAATTATTAAGTGGTGGATTGATATTGATGCATCATTAAGAAAATGGTGAGAATTTGAATACTATGATTGAGATGGTAAAGTGAAAAAATGTTTAGAATGGAGTTAAGAAGAAAGTGTTTGAATAGTTTTTTTCAATGAGGTAATCTAAAGCTTGATTCCCTGATAATTGAGAAAGGTAGACCGGCGTTGGATGCCAAATGCCAATAATACATCATGTGACCACGTTACATGTTTCACACGAAAAACAAACCCTAATTTTTGGTCAAAGTGGGACCAAAATTCCAGAACCCACGTACTCTGTCGTAAAACATTTTAATTAATCTAGTTCATTTAAAAAATATATATATATTTTCTTTTATAAAACTCAAAACTCATGATGAAAAACAATATAAAACTAAAAAAAAAAGGAAACAGAAGCATGAAGAAATAGAACAACTCATAAAAAGTTAAAAATAAAAATAAAGAAAATCACAAAAGTAACTAAATAATCACATTGAAATTTAAACTTGTACTCGCATGACTAAATGACTCACTGAGTCGGTTAGAATTCCGAACTACCTGACCACGATAAAAGGTCACGCGACGACACATGACTAATCGACCCATGACAATGAATCATGAGTTGACCAAGTCAGTAGAGTTAATCCATAATTAAGAGTTGTTTAGCGCAATCCTAAATAAGATCTAACCTAATAATTCGACCCACCAACGAATGTCCATTAAGATAATATAAATAGCGCAGATTCCAAGAGTCAGGTATGTCATTATCTACAATACTCTGACAATCAAGTGTCGACATCCTAATTGACTAATCGTCGGAGTGCCTTCTGCAGGTACCATCCCAGCTTGTGCTATCGGATGATCGAGAGGAGGAAGGTAAAGCAGGAAGCTAAGAGAGGTAACGACCGAACGAGTGGAGGAGCAAGACAATCGTTCTCTAGACCCCAACACCTTCGATAAACAAAACTAAAAAAATAAAAAATTATATAAAAACAAAATGATAAATAAATAAAAAAACTTTTTCTATTAACTACTATGAAACCCAACAATCCAATCAAATTAATCATTATTTACATTTATCAATATTACTAAAATTCTATAATATTGATACATGATTATTATTAAAAATTTTAATTAATCTATTTTAAAAGTCATTTTATTAACTTTCATCTTCAATTTAGGAGAATATCTCCATGTCCTGAATATCTAAAAGATAATATTTAAGAAAAAACGTTTATCATTCAAAGTTTAAAAAAATAAAACCTATAGTTTGACTAGGTAACATATATGAAACATGGAGAATAGAGAAAACAATAATGTTGATGTTAAATACCAGGTATGTTTTGTTTTTAGGCACATTTTAGATGAAATTAATATTTTTTATATATATTGAAAGGAAACTCTGCGGTGTTATTGAACGTCCAATAGGATAGTGGGCCTTTATCCTTTTCGTGACGGATACTGTTGGCACCTTGCATCACCAACAGTTGTGTGATGTATTTCACCATTTTACTTATTCTCCTGTTATAGTGACATCTCCTACACATATATTATATAATTAATCATGTCCTACACATATATTATATAATTAATATTTAACTTTTCTAACGTGTATAATTTATTTTAAGGAATCTCACTATTATGAGAAAAATGGCTTATACATTTATAGTATAAAATTTATATAATTACTTAATTAAAAGTTATGTACAACAAGTCCATTGACTACTATAAAAATTACCTTAAAAGTTATATTTATTAATTTTATGGTCAATGATTGAATTCATCAATTGACTGCGTAAAAACTCTTTAGGTAATAGATAAATAATTTCACTTTTATTTCCAAAAAATTTCAATTATTTTTTGAATATACTGAATTTTAATCAAACATTATATTTTGGCACATGAATAACATGAATGGTATTGGTGGCTGCAATGTCCTAAAAACACACTTCCTCAAATTTTCAATATTGCAGAAATTTTGTATTTTTTTTTTCTCTCATTCATGGTGTGATGCAGTAAGGAAGTGACATGTGTTGGAGATTCGAAACTTGAAACTATGCCCACAACGCACCCTAGGGCTTTCAGGTGGGTTAAATTGAAAGGGGCATTTTTTTTTGCTTTGCATGGGAAGGACAAGCACACCCACAACTTAGTACAGTACTTTTTGTTAGTTAAAGCACAAAACAAAACTCATACTATAAGAGCTAAGTTCGTTTCATGTTTACTGTTCAGACTTCTCTCTCTCACATTCACAAGTCTAGAGAGAGAGAGGTGATGTGTCTCTATTTGAGCACAGTACATATATAGTAGCTGGAGGTATGATCAGTTGCAACTATTCTATACAATAATAAATTTTTTCGGGTGGTGGGGGAGTTGTCGGCTAAGGCAGTTGGACAAGGATTCATGAGCTTTGTCTCAAACTGTTTTAGAAAGGGCTCAGTTTTGTTTTGATTATTGGGGTGGGGTGCTCCTTCTTCTTCTTTTTCTTCTTGGTTCCCACTTTGTTTTTGCTTCACAGCACAGGATATTATTCATCGTTGCCACTTCAATCTATCCGAGGTTAGTTAAGTCATTCTTATCTCCAATTTTTGTTGTGGTGGAATTTAGGATTTTTTATGGTGTGGTGTGGATTAGTCGCCTAAATGGCAGATTCTCTGGCTGGATTGGATGCCCTTTTACTCAACTGACCCAGATAGTGTTTCTGGGAGAATATAAGCGTAGTTACTTGTTTTATGCAGATGGTGGAATGCAAATAGAGTATTGATTCGTAGTATGTATGTTAATGGGGGTATTGATTCGTAGTATGTATGTTAATGGGGGTATTGATTCAATATGCAAATGGGCTTTGCGTTTTTTTTGCCGAGTTGTATGATATGATGTCTATTACGCTCCTTTGACAAGGAATACAGAAAATTCTTGGGTTGTCACATCTAGAAAGCACGAGCATATCTTTTGAGGTGTAAAATTTAGAGAATTTGCAATGATGCTGAAAGAGGCACACTTTGTGCTTGCCTGGTTTAGAAAGGAAGATGTAGATTACATTATACAATACATTATAATATGTTGTTTGTCTGTGGATTGCGTGGTTTTAATTGTAGGAAATAACGAGAGAGTAAAGAAATAAATTGTGCAATATTTGCCTTCCTCTTTATTTCATTATTCACCCTGTATTCAGAAAGTAAGGTTGGTTCTCTGTAGTTAGTATATGATTGAAACAAGCACTTCATCGTAATCTACATCTTTAATATATACCAATGGAGAAAGATTTTAACTATATACTGTAAATGCACATTATTAGCCAACTTCACTACATTCCTGCCAGCAGTGGTTGAAGTCTCCCTTTAAAAGTTTTTGAATTCCAAATATTTAATTTGATCATAACATAACAATTTTGAGCTGGAGCGTTGTGTTTTTTATTTCTATTCTTGTTATTTTTGTATTTTTGGGAAGATTCCATAAAACATTCTTCACTGCAGAAACCTGTGACTTTTTTCTCCTGTTGATTTTAAGACTCATTATGATGGTTGTACCTGTTTCAGAGCTCACCACGGGGCACAATAGTGTCATAAAGCTGCTGAAGGCAGAGATGAATTTCCTTATTATATCAGTGAGTGATATGCTTAATCTTTTAAGGGAAATAGAACCTTTATTGGAGTTATCCAAATAAATCAGTGAAAATCTGCTAGACATGGAGGACAGTGAAAGGTAAACATTCATAGATACTCCTTCTCTGCCCCATTTATGCCTTTGTGTTATGTATATTATGTGGTTCTGATTAAGTGTATTTTGTTCTGCTTGTATGCACTATGCTATAACTTTCTTGTAAAGTATAGGTTTGAAGAGAAGTCCTTTCCAAATGGGGATGTCTACATTGGTAGAATCAAGGACGTACTTCCCCATGGAAAAGGAAAGTACACGTGGAAAGATGGGACATTTTATGAAGGTGATTGGGTAGGTGGGAAAATGTCGGGGAAAGGACTGATTACATGGCCAAGAGGAGCAAAGTATGAGGGTGAATTCTCTGGGGGTTACCTTCATGGTCATGGCACCTTTACACATTCTACCGGGTGCATTTATACAGGTGGCTGGAGGATGGATGCTCATCATGGGATTGGACGGAAGATGTATTCCAATTCAGATATATATGATGGTTTATGGAAAGAAGGAATTCGTGAAGGCTGTGGAAGGTATTCTTGGGAGAATGGAAATGTATATATTGGGAATTGGAAAACTGGGAAAATAAATGGAAGAGGGGTTATGAAGTGGGCTAATGGTGATATTTTTGATGGTAGTTGGTTAAATGGGCTTAAACAAGGATCTGGAGTATATAGATTTGCAGATGGGGGGCTTTATATTGGGACATGGAGTAAGGGCCTAAAGGATGGAAAAGGAACATTCTATCCTGCTGGTAGTAAACAACCATCTCTAAGGAAGTTGTGCTCTCTTAACAGTGATGATAGTGGTTTGTTATCAAATACAGAAAAACATATGCCTCCGAAACAAAAATTTACACGTAGTTTTTCTGAAAAGATTTCAGTCAGTGGTAGATCAAAAAGTTCACGTCAAATATCACATCGGACTTCATCATTAGATTCAAATTTTAGCCTTCAAAATCCTGCTGGAGATTGCATATGTCGTGACTCTTCTCCCTCAGTATCACAGACCCTGAATGAGAGTCAATCTGAGGCCTCATTATCACCCTCCTTGGTTTATGAAAGGGAATATATGCAAGGAGTTCTTATTATGGAGAGAACTAGGCATTATTCAGAAATCCCACATAAAAACAAACGACAAAATAAGTTTAGTGTGAAGCAGGTTAAGAAGAGTTCATGGATTGATATTTTGGGGGGCCGCCGAAGCTATTATTTGAAGCTTAATTTGCAGCTTGGCATCAGGTAAATTACATGATCTAGCATCACCCTTCTAACCTATTTTGAAACAATTGCTATAGTATCTGTTACCAGTAATATCACCTTTCTTTCTGCTGCATTAAACTTATTGTTACTTTAAAATCAAGATCGTGTGTAGAAAGTGATTCAACCAAAAATTTAGATGACTTCAATCCTGAAATTAATAACTCAGAAGTATTGAACAAGTTTCCATGTAGTTAGCAACTTAGTGCGCATTAGAGTGTATTGATACATACTTGCTCTTGCTCATTGATTTACAAATGAAAGAGAAGGAATGATTTGTTTATTGTTGTTAACAGCAATACTGGTAAAAGCATTTGGGCATGGATGGGTAATTTAATCACGTTTAAGTACAAGAATTCCAAAAGAATATATAGATGATAGAGTGACTATCCCAAAGGTTTTAGAGTCATCATCACTAAAAGGCTTATTCTCAAAGCAGATGGGAGGTTATTTAGTTTGCAGAAATTAATGGCTTAAATCACCTTTGACAGTAGTATTTTTTTTACACTGATAATGTTGATGCTGTAGTTTGATTATTAGATGTTAGTCATTCAGGCTGATCTGAGAGGGAAAAAGACAGAATGATATATTCTGTTGAAAGCATGTAGAGCTTTTGTCTGATATTGGTTTATAACTTATTCAAACAAACTAAAACTTATGGAAAAAGAATAAGGTAAACTAAAATATCAAAAGGCATGCCTCTTTACCTCATTCTTAAGTGCCATAAACTCCATTATATTTCTTGTAGTTTTGCTGCAGTTTTTTTGTTTAAATAGAAACAATGAAAATAATTACATTCTCATGAGCCGAGTAAGATAAAGAAAATGTGGGGGGGGGGATCTCTTGTTAAATCAAAGTTAATGTGTCTGGTTCATTCCAATTAGTATTTTGTTCAATATGAAGGCTTGATTAAAGAAATTTGGCTGAATTCTCAGGTACACTGTTGGAAAGATTACACCAGTGCCTGCACGTGATGTTCGGTCATCTGATTTTGGAGATCGAGCTAGGATAAGGATGTACTTCCCCAAGAAGGGTTCACAGTTTACTCCTCCACATTGTTCTATAGACTTCTACTGGAAGGATTATTGCCCTATGGTCTTCAGGTATTTATTAACTACATGTTTAGCATAATTTTCCATATGGCTACAGTTGGATCAATTTATTTAGAAGTTGTAAGACATGAAAGCATTAGCTCCTCTTAAATTTTGTTTGTTGTGTTAGCTTAGAAAACTATTGGTGCATCCAATTTATTTCCTCTGAAGAACTTCCAAACCGGAGAATCAATGTTGAAAGTTTAGCTCAACCCTTTTCTTTAAGTATAAATAAAGGAAGGAAATATGTCCAATTTTAATGTGAACATTGTCATTATAAAAAAATATACATGAATTCTTGAGAATATGAATTTGAGATTATGGTGGTATATTAGAGTCATAGAGCGCTTAGTCAAGGCTATGGTTTAGAAGGATATGATATTTCGAGATGTAATTATTGGCAGACTCAACACCTTATTTTCAAATTAGCACTTGGTCCATTAATGAATTGAAGGTTTCATGTGCTTGATTTATGTATGCCTCCTCATATTTTTTTTTCTTCTGCTTTCTTTGCATAATTACACTAGCATATATTTCCAGGAATTTGAGAGAGATGTTCAAATTAGATGCTGCAGAGTACATGATGTCCATTTGTGGTGATTCTGGTCTAAGAGACATATCTTCACCTGGAAAAAGTGGCAGCATCTTCTTTCTTTCTCAAGATGATAGATTCGTGATAAAGACACTGAAAAAATATGAACTAAAGGTTTGCAATCACCCGTTTTTCGCCCTTCATGGATCAAGAACATTTTAACATTAATTGTCTTGTGTTGAATTCAACAACTGGTATATGAGTTCAACTTTTTAAGAGTTCTGAAGCTGTATGCATAAGCATATTAGAGGGCATATACACAATAGAGTGATATACAATTTCATTGGTACCAGCTACCCAACCCCGCAGAGACCAGTAATGCTTGATAGGGCCACTAATCTGACTACAAAATTTAAGGACAAGGTTCAACGGAATCCATGCCAAAATGGCTTGTTTAGGCGGTTTGGCTGGAAATTTTCTTTAGAGAAGTATTTTTTTGTTATATGGAGAAAAGATAATTGTATATAAGTCTATCTTTGATAATCCATCTACACCAGTAGGACTTGCTCATGCGTGCGAGTAATTTGATGACAATTTTCAAGGACAAAGTTCATGAAATCCAGTGCCAAAATATCTAAGAAGGCCACATTATGATGCACCTTTTCTGGATAGACATGTTTTTGCGGTGAAAAAACATTTCTAGACTGAAATAGATAATGGCTATCTTTCTGAATCCTGTAGTTCCATAGTCTCCAAAAATACTTCTAATTCTAGTGCCTATAATCTAATGACAATTAAAGGCAAGGTTCATGAAATCCAATGCCAAAATGGCTCATCAAAGATTGTGTTTAGATGGGATCTTCTGGCGAAAAGTTGTTCATATGTTTGTTAGAAAGTCACTTTTACAGAGAAATTAGCGATTGCTTATGTTTCCAACTTTCACATTAAATAATGAATTTGATTTACCCAATTAAATGACAATTCCAAAGTTCATGGTTGTATAGACGCTTTTGCTCTTCTTGTAGGTTATGCTCAACATGCTTCCTAAATACTACCATCACGTAGGAAGTTATGAGAATACTCTTATTACAAAATTCTTTGGCCTCCATCGAATAACACTAAGAGGTGGGAAAAAGGTATTACCAAAGATCCATCTCTAGCTTCTTTTTAATTGGTACTACAGCTATAAATATCCTTGTTTTCCACCATGGCAAGTGAGAAAAAGGTTGGTTGTTGTTGCTGTTGGATAAATATTTCCTTCTCTCTTCATTAGGTGCGCTTTGTGGTCATGGGGAATATGTTCTGCACAGAATTGCATATTCACCGTCGTTATGATCTGAAGGGGTCTTCTCAAGGAAGATATACAAAGGAAGAAAAAATTAATAGCAATACAACATTGAAAGATCTTGATCTAAAATATGAATTTTATATGGATAAAAAATTACGAGAATCCCTATTCAAGTGAGTTCCTACTATTTGAAAGCTATTTCTGTTAAAAGAGACTATCTTGCATGAAATTCTGGTTGGTTTCTATCTCTACTCCCGACTTTTGAAACAGATAATGAATTTTCAAAGTATTAATGCAAAGATATGTTGGATTATCTCTAGTTTGAATCAAGCTTCTTGTTTGGACATGCTACTATAGCTTTTACTGATTAATATCTGGTTAGTTTCCCAGTTAAGTACTTCATGAAAAAAAGTTGTCTCTGTTCATATTTTCAAATTGGAGAGATTTATTTCTGAACTTTACATTAGTATCGGCAAACCAAATTGTGATCAACATAGAGGTGTTGCATTAGATATAATTAGTGTAGGGTGATTAAATTTGTTATGAAATTTCTATTGAAGATTCTACTTCTTTCTTTTTATTTTCAATAGAGAAGATATATATTGCTAGAAGTTATAAATCACTGGACTCTCTGGGTTTTATGATTGATTTTACTTTCATACTAGCACACTTCTACTGGCACGTTATAAAAATGAGTTGTGTTTCTTGATTATATATGCACTAAAATATTTATCAGGACAGTTGTTTTGGAATGCTCATTGACTGAAGGATTAGTAAGTTGAGCTTCTAGTTATGATTCAAATGTTTTTTCTGGTGCAGACAAATTTCTGTAGACTGCATGTTCTTGGAGTCTCAGCACATAATTGATTACAGTCTTCTGTTGGGATTACATTTTAGAGCTCCGGAGAATCTTAAGGCCTTAGTTGAACCTTCCAGACTAATGCAGCCTCAATTTAGCATACCTTCTGAAGATGGTAAATACCTCCTATGATGTCATTTCAGAACTTTTATGGGAGTTTTCTTTAAAAAATTAGTGACTTTAGAAGGCACCTAGCATGGTTTATTAAGTAACTAGGATTTGTTTGGACAAACTTCACCAAAAAAAAAACTTCACTAAACTTTTTCTCCAATGATAAGCTTGTGTTTCGATCATACAAGTTCACTAAACTAATTCCATTGTCTCTATTTCTTGCATTTGTTCCTCAGTTTCTTTTGTACGATTGAGCACTTTTTGACTTGCTTTGCTTTACCAGATGCACACAAGCAAGGGGAGCAGTTGATCATTCCCAAAGGCTTGTTATTGGTTGCTCATGAACCCAGCTTTGTCAACACTGCACCTGGACCCCACATTAGAGGAAATACATTGAGAGCATACTCCATAGGTGACAAGGAAGTTGATCTTTTACTTCCTGGTACTGCAAGGTATCCTCTGCAGCATTATTCTGTATGCTTCCTTTTTCAACATTCATTAATCTTGCAGCATTATTCTGTATGCTTCCTGGTACTGTACTTCTTGTCACTTTCTTTTATAAAAATTCTTAGCAGAAATCACCTGTTTTGTTGTGTTGCATTGCAATGATACATATCATATATCAAGTGGTGTGCTACTCAGGTTAAGAGTGCAATTAGGAGTAAACATGCCAGCTCAAGCGACACGCAAAGTTCAGGAGGACAAGGTGGAGGAGTCAGAAGTAGAGCTTTTTGAGGTTTATGATGTAGTCCTATACATGGGCATAATTGACATATTGCAGGAATACACTGTGAAAAAGAAACTTGAGCATGCCTGCAAATCACTGCAACATGACCCTATGACTATATCAGTCGTGAAACCCAAGACTTATGCTGAACGTTTCATCAGTTTCATGGAGAAAAAAGTTTTTCCGGAGCCACAGACTCCTTGAAATGTATATTTTACCTTTTTTTATTTGTTTAAATACTTCTTTGTAATCATTTGTTCTTAAGGAAGAGTATTTTGTTAGTTATATTTTACATTTTTCTTCTTTTGATGCAAATGTGTATTCACTTCCAATTTCAAATTAAATTACCTTTTTGTATTACTTTCTAATAATGCTAAAACATATCTTATATCAAACAGTATAACCATTGTCTTTCATATTAATATTTATTATACGTTTCTATATTGCATTTTTTTGAAGTTCATCAAACACTTGAAGGTGAAGGTGGAGGAAGGGGCAGCACAAAGGCAGATTCGATTGTTGGCAGCTTCTATAATAGGTATCTGTTTACACGAATTAGTCAAAGAATTGGGACCAAAGCAGTACTAAAAAACAAGAAAAAAATGGGCTAAACCACAAAATACAGTTCTCAACTTCAACAGGTTAAGTTTCCTGAATGCTAAGCATTTATTAAGATCCACCTGAAAAAAAAATCTGGATTTCCATTTAACAAGAATAATTAATCTCCTATCTTCAGTAATTGCTGAATAATCAGTCTCTCTTCATTCTCATCTCTGTTTTGACATAATTCAGATCTAATCCCTCCACTATTCAGTACCAGGATAAGAACTGAAGAAACAAAAGCAACAAAGGTTAAAAAGAGAAGAATTTTACAATTTAGTATATATGTATGCACCAGTTTCTTTATAGAGATTCTTCAAAAAAAAAAAAAAAGTTAACTTCTTTATAAATTAAAATTAATTTATATATGAATTAATTTGTAATTCTTTTTACAGTTTTTCTAAATTGTTAATTTTTAACTTGTGCAAACAATACTACTATTTAACACATTCATTTTAATACACTTCTCATTACTGGGTAAAGATTAAAAGATATAATTAAGTTTGTTAAACAAATAGTGATAAATATAATTTTTTATAATTTCTAATAAACTTTAGTAAATAACACAAGATGTCTTCAATACCTTTTTCACATGTGTTGTGTTGCTAAGAAGGATGAACCTTGCTAGAAGCAATGGATGAGTTAACTGAAGCCTCAATAATGTACCTCTTGGAAGCAACAGAAGCAGCACTTTCCTCCATTTTTCTTCCACTCTCAGCAGTTTCAATAAAACTATCAACTTCAGATTTTGACATTCGCTCAATCTCTTCTTCAAAGTACCTAAACTCTTCCATGGTACTTTCCATGATCCTGTCAAAGTGATCCTCTGCTTGTTGCATAGTAGCTTCTGCTTCTTCCACCTCTCTCTCTTGCTCCACAGCTACCCATGCCTTGTATGACTCAATCTCAAACAGCTTCATCAGGTCTTCTGTTGTGAAAAGATCAAAACTTTTGTCATGCAAAGGTTGATCTGAGAGGAAGGTGAACTGGGAAATGAGGGTTTCCATTTTTCTTGAGAGTGAATTGATGAAGCAGATGTCATAGGTGAGGCATATATACAAAAAGTATTTGTCTTTTTACAACGTTAACAAAATTTGGCAGGAATTTGCTGTTGGGTCACGTGGTTCCTAACCCATGTTGGACCAAATCTTAGTGTAAATTCTTGTGGGACAGTGAAATAGACTTCATTATGATGTGAAAAAGGCTTAGAGAACCGTTGAAACCCCTTTTCTTCTGATCTAGAAGACAAGGCTAGTGAATAAGCTTTTTAGATGCTCTAACGGTTTTATGTTATTTTTTGTGTTGTTTTATGAGTTACTTTCCATTAGAGTAACCAAAGCCATGGAATCTTAACCATGGAAGGAGAATGACACTAGTGCTTTGAAATGTTCGTGTAATTCTCATTTCTTAAATCATGAATTTTGAAAAATAAAGTTTAGATGTTTGCTTGTTGTTTCTTTAAAAAAAATAATCACTTTCAAAGTTGATAATAAAAATATCTTATTGAAACTAAATTAAAAAATTTATGCATTACTTTTTTAGCTATATTATATGTAAGGAAAATGTAACGTAAATATAGAAAGATTCATGCAAGTTAGAAAAAAAAAAAAAAAAGCAAAATGTCAAATTTTGATGAAACCCGATAAAACTACTGTGGATAAAAATATTTATGTGGCTAATTTAAATTTATTTTTTACCCTTTTATCTGTTAAATAATATATATATATATATATATATATATATATATATATTACTTTTTCACGTGATGATAAAAGCTTGATTAAAATAAGTTTTAATTAAAAAAAAAAGTTGTTTAGCGTAACCCAAACTTTCATTCTTATTTTATATACATGGTATATTTTAATAAACTTTCTATCAATATTTTTACACGAAAAAGTTAAAAATATTAAAGTAGAATAAAATAAAAATATCCATAAATTATATAAAATTAATTTATAAAGTTATCGAATTTAAATTATTTAAAACTGAATTTTAAAAAAATATATAATTTAATCTAGCCTATGAAAAAAATTTATTTTTATTTCTTTTTCTTATAAGTGTTTGCCAGGTAAACTCTACAGAAATGGTCTATTTTAAATTAATAAGTTAAATGTGTTTGTACAAGTAATAAATTTAATAGGTTAAAATAGTAATTAGATATCATTGACCTAATTAATAATATAATAATGATCCATGAAGAAAATTTGTGTTGCATTTCCATCATTATAAAACTAGCAGGGATAATACTATGAACGGATTTAGCGTTTTCAACGAAATGTGGAAAAAATTAATGACAGAGAAGAAACATGTTAATGCAGTTAATGGAAATGTAACCTTTTTATTAATAACATGTTAATGCAGTTAATGGAAATGTAATCTTTTTATTAATAACATGTTAATGCAGTTAATGGAAATGTAACTTTTTATTAATAATATTTTTGTTGTGATTGTTATTATTTGAGGGGTTGTGAAGTTTCATAATTGTATAACATGAAATCTTTTATTTAAAAAAAAGTTATTTTTTTTAATTACATTCCATTACCAGCTAATCCAGATCAAAACGCATTGTTAATACATTTTTTTGGATTTATTCTTTAATTTATGACATTTGTAAGACATGTATGTCACTCACTTTTGGATTATAAATAATTTTCAAAAACTCAATTTGTTCAACTCCAAATCATAATCATAATTCAATACCATGCCATATCACACAATAATATAATTTATTTATTAAGATTTGATAATAAATAAATTATTCTATTACATTAATTTAGAGTTTAGAATTAAAAATTAGAGTTTAAAGTTTATGATTTAACACACAATATTATTCAATATTGTATATATATATATATATATATATATAATATATACATACATATATAATATTTTACTGACATTATTTTAATTTTTAAGCATTATAATAATTTTATGTCAAGGTGGTTCTCCTATCATATAAAATTAAAAAAAAAATCAATAATTGCTTGAATGAAAATAAAAAAATGCCCACTCTCGCATCAGGGTTAACGTTTTTATTATATTCAAATAATATAATTAAAAAAAAACAGAAAAAATAAATAATTTTGTAAACATAGTTTTAAAAGATTATATGGAGAAATCATAAGAATTGTCAATACGCAAAAAATTATATCTATTTTTCTTAGTTTTTTATTTGAAAATTATATTGCTGATAATTTAATTATGTAGTTATGAATAATAAAATTATATTAATTTAATAAAAGGATACAACTATTTATTTTAAAAGTAACACTAAAAAGTATTGTAAAAAGTATATCTATATAAATGTTATACATGTAATTAAATAGCAGTATAAACCAGATTAACTAAATTTTCTCGTTCTTTTTATCTTTCAAATTTTGTATATAATTGCCAAACAAAGACAATTTAGAAAAGAGTTCGTGTAAATAAAATTTAAATAGACCAAAATGATAAAATAAATAAATAAAAATCAACACAATAAAATAATTTAATTTTTTATCATAAAAAATCTAAATTTGAATTTTCAGATATTTTTCTTGTAGTTTTCAAAATTAGTTCAAAGGACAGTTTATTAAATAATGGAGTAAAAATTAGTCTAATAGACTAAATTTGGTAAACAAACTTAAATAAGAATAAGGACAAAAAAAGTAAAATTGATAATAATTTTTTCAAATATTAATTATAGTAATAGTGAAATTAAAAAAGAAATCTCATATGTGTGATTTACTCATATAAACTATTTAAAATATTAAATGCGTCTTTTCATTTTTTTATATTAATTGTTGTCTCTATAAAATTTAAACTTATTTTTTAGTCTAAAATTTAAACATATTTGTATGCCATATTAGCAGTAATTATATATTAAAATCTAACGTTGATAACAATCGTAACATAATATTAATTATACAGTTAACCAAAATTATTTTAAATTATATAATTTACGTGTTAAAATTGTTATTCATATAAGTTATTTTTTCTAGTTATTAGTAATGACTTTAAATTTTAAAAGGAAAATATTATGCGATATTTTGTAACATTTAATATATTTAAAATTCTAGAGGAACCTAAAACGCATTCTATCCTGTTATTATTATTATTATTTAAGTATTTATTATACATTTTTATTTCACAGGATATATTCTATGTTAATTTAAAAGTTTATTAAACTTAAATTTTAGTAAATTTATTAATTCATTATTTAATAATTAAATAAATACTATATATTTAATTATTTTCTATATAATTTTAGTATAGACACATCTAAACCATAACTGTTAATCAGTAATTTCACTTATTCAGTTTTCGACCCAATTTTATATTTACAAAATGATTATCAATTGGTTGTATAAATATTTTAATAAATATGTCAAATTAAAAAGAATATTAAAAAAATATTTAAAAATTAATCTTATCAACATTAACAAGACACCGATAAGTATACATTGACTAAATATTCATTTCTATCTCTCCTTGAATTTACAAATAATTTTGTTTTTTTTATTTTAATTTTTAAATTTTAGAAAATTTAAATTTTTGTTTCATTATGAATACTTATTATTTTACTTATATTATTTAATTGAATGTTTTAACCATATCTTAAATAAAGATGTTAGATCCAACATTATAAAATAAAACCAAAATTAAAATTTATTTAATGAGTAAATTTGGAAACAGAGAGAGATAGATAAAAAAAAAATAAAGACAATAAGGAATTAATAAAAGAAATAAAATGAGAGGGAAGTGAAATAAAATTGAGATTATAAATCAAAACGCACCCTAGCAGATCCAAAGAGTGAAGAGAGAGAGAGAGAATGGGGAACAGAGGTGTGTCAACGTTGTTACTCCTGTTCTGCTTCTTCTTCTTCTCAATCAATTTGGTTCCTTCTGCTCTCGCTATTTGGCTTACCGTACCCACCAGTGGTACCAAGTGTGTCTCTGAAGAAATCCAACACAACGTCGTCGTTTTGGCCGACTATGTCGTTATACCCAGTGATCACTCCCAGAACCCCACCATCGCTGTCAAGGTACCCTTTTCCCCTTTCATTCCCACACCCTTTTCCGATTTCTTTCCTGGGTCTTTATTCAATTACACGTTACTTTCTTTCCCTGTCAATCTTTATTGCCTCATTTTTCTGCCAATTTGTTATTTGGTTTTCAAGAAAATTGAGGTTCAAGGGAATCTACTTCCTTGATTTGCGTGTCGTGTGCCTGTTCTGAATCTTGATGGGTTTTAGGGGTGGGCTTGTTTTGTCGTGGATTTGCTACAATTGTTCCTTTGGAAAATTATCATGTGTGTTGGTTGGTTATATTGTACGGTGGTCTATGTTGTTGCTGTCTTTGGTGCTTTGAAAGGTAAAGAAATGTTTGGGACACTTCGCAGAGGAACTGCTTGCTTAATTCATTAGTTGGGAGTTCATTTTCATTTCGATTTATGTACGTTAATTTTAGGTGTTATCTTTATGAATTGTTATCCTATTATCTTATGTTTATCATGAAATTTTTTGTGATATTTTACACCATGCGTGTTCATACTCGTCTGTGGTGTTATAATGCTATGAATTTTGAGTACATTGTTTTGTTTTTACACACACATATATCAGTGAATGTAATTTTTGTTGCTTAAAACTTCTTCAAATTCCTTGGAATATTCTTGTGGGAGCCTGAACGTCTAGGTGTTTGCACTGGAAAATACACCAAGCACTCCTAAAGTTCACAAAAACACCCAGTGAGGCTCAATTATGTGTAACGTGACTTGACCCACATTGATCATGCCTACTTAATGAGTCTGTTCTCTAATGGTTACCACCTTTTTTGGAATCTAGAATTCAGAATTTAAGGAGGACGTGGTGGCAATGGAGCCTTGATTACATGTGAAAAGAATCTAGAATCTCGATGTCAGGGTTCACTGGCCCTTTAAGCCCCAAGAGGGATGGTCTTAGACTGTGATGTGATGTGGTGATGACAGCCTCTATTGGGGATTATTCGTGATGGAAATTTCTCACACAGCCAGCTATTCTGGTTTGATTCTTTGCTAGACGACTCAAATGAATAATTTGCTTCTGGAGATCTGGTGGTAATGGAAAGGTGAAAACATCTTAAAATATATGGTTGCATACATTATGGTAATAATATATCCAACATGGTTCATACCTGCTATGTTGAGCGGTTGCCAAGATCAAAGATGACAGCAGAGTTAAGACTTTAATACTGTTTGAAACTGATAATAACTGTCTCGAGGAGTTATGTATCATTAGATATAAGTGTAATGATAGCTGTCATGTTGGAAGTATGTAGTTTGGTACTGTAGGGAGTTGTATGTCGTAATTTATGTTTGGACAGAGAATAGTTTCTATAGGAGTCATAAGACACCCTTTGATGCATTGTGTGAATTCTGTGGTTCAGTAATAAAAAAACCACCAATTTGTGATGTGATGTGGTGAGGACAGCCTCTATTGGGGATTATTCGTGATGGAAATTTCTCACACAGCCAGCTATTCTGGTTTGATTCTTTGCTAGACGACTCAAATGAATAATTTGCTTATGGTGATCTGGTGGTAATGGAAAGGTGAAAACATCTTAAAATATATGGTTGCATACATTATGGTAATAATATATCCAACATGGTTCATACCTGCTATGTTGAGCGGTTGCCAAGATCAAAGATGACAGCAGAGTTAAGACTTTAATACTGTTTGAAACTGATAATAACTGTCTCGAGGAGTTATGTATCATTAGATATAAGTGTAATGATAGCTGTCATGTTGGAAGTATGTAGTTTGGTACTGTAGGGAGTTGTGTGTCGTAATTTATGTTTGGACAGAGAATAGTTTCTATAGGAGTCATAAGACACCCTTTGATGCATTGTGTGAATTCTGTGGTTCAGTAATAAAAAAACCACCAATTTGTGAATTTGTGTTCTGTTAGATACCCTAGCTACATAAATTCATATAAAAAAATTCCAGGTCTGAACAGAAATAAGATTGAATAACTATGAAAATCGTGTACTTGGAAACATTCTACATTTCTACCGTGTAATAATAGTTTAATTTCTGTTGTTTAGTGTTGCTCGTGTCTCTGTGTTATCAAGATGAAATTCTGGTTGGCTCTTGAATGACAACCTTCTAATTTCAGCTTGTTAAAAAGGTGCATTACTTGTCTCTTGGTTTCTAATAGTAATATGTTTTCTTTAGGTAACATCACCGTATGGAAACAATCTTCATCACATGGAGAACACAACTCATGGTAATATCGCATTTACTACTCAAGAGGCTGGGAACTACCTGGCATGCTTCTGGGTGGATAGCCATAGTCAAGGAGGTGGTGAGGTTAATGTAAACCTTGATTGGAGAATTGGGATTGCAGCCAAGGACTGGGATTCAGTTGCTAGAAAAGAGAAGATTGAGGTAAATGTCCAAGGGATATGCATAATTTTGTTGAATCTCCCTAAGCTATAAATATCTAGTACAAAAACAAAGTCTAATCCACTATAAATATCACATAGATAGAACTTAATTGTTGGTTGACATTCAGTTATAATGAGAAATCTGTCCAGGCACTGTTTTAGTAATTGTATGTGAACTGGAAATATTTGGATCCTGTCATGTTCCGCCCAAGTTATCAGAAGAAAAAACACTAAAGAATGTTTAATGGGACCCACACAAACAACGCTGAGTTCATTATTGTTGCTTTTGTATCTTTCTCCCTCAGAACATAAGAACATGAGAGGATCCAAATCTGAAATTGAAATCTATACCTCTGTTTGCTCTTAATTGATTTTCTTTACTAATTTATGTATCATGTGATTGACGCCTAGGGAGTTGAGCTTGAGCTGAGAAAGCTAGAAGGAGCAGTGGAGGCCATCCATGAGAATTTGCTTTATCTTAAGGGCAGGTAATTCCAAGCACATCAACATAATCCCCTATGAAGAGTTTATTAAAATTTCTTTTCTAAATTTTTCATACATATGATTTCTTTACGGTTATTGTTCAGGGAAGCTGAGATGAGGGTTGTGAGTGAAAAAACAAATGCCAGGGTGGCATGGTTTAGCATTATGTCCTTGGGTATCTGCATTACTGTTTCAGGTTTGCAATTGTGGTATCTGAAGCGGTTTTTCCAGAAGAAGAAGCTTATATAGATTATGCTATTATTGTTAGTTTAATTTTATTAGTGATACAAAGAACATTTAATAACTCAAAAAAAGAAATTATGGACACTACTTGAAGTATTAGACAGAAATTTTTGATACCATAAGTAGAGTTTCTAACTTTTCTTATCCACGGATGATTATTACAATGAATTGCCTTGTATGATTGGGATATGAAAACCGGCAGATAAGAGGAAAAGAATTTTAACGAGTGATACTCGGGTATAAGGTGGGTTATCTTATCATATGTTTGTTGTCAGTTACCATCTTTATGCAGGGGATTACTGGGTAGGATAAGATCAGTAAGGATAATTGTGTTAAATCTTTACTGTTTCAATTGCTACTGGTGTTGAGGATATGAAGGCCTTTTAGGTTAATTTAGTGATGTGTTTGGTAGGAAATAAAATGGTTAGAGGAATATGAATATGCCTCAAGATATTTATCATTCATTAGTATTGTTTTTTGGTGTTGTCATGAAATTCTTTGGGTTCATTTGGTGAGATACTAGTCATGCAGAATTCTCTGTTAAATAGATTATCCTTTCCATTGTCTTGGATCTTCTTCTCCAACATTCAGGGCTATCTTTTAGATTACCATTAGAAATTCGTTGGAGGGTGTCAAACATTTGTTCAAAAAGAACTGCTGTGTATCTTTTACATCCAACGTACTTTTGAGAGGATCTAAACGGTATTCCAAACATTCTCAGGTCTGATTGTAAAATGAGTTTTGTTTTAAAATAACTTATAATAATAGATCGATATTTTATCAAAGCTAATTTTTTGTTTACATATTGCCAAATAAAATATAATTATGATATTATTTATTTAGGTTTATAATAATGAAAAAAATATTCTATTATCTTATAATAAATACTTTTTTACAACTCTATTAGGATTTAATAATAAATAATTTATTCTTTTAAATAAAGCTAGACATTCAATTCACTAATTCATAATTTTAACATTGATATTCATAGCACAAATATATTTTTATTTAAATTAATTGATACATTTAAAAATATACTATAATTCAATTTTATAACAAATTCAAATTTAAATTTTCTCCAACCTACCCAAGTGGTCCAATATTCAAGTCCTGAGCAAATCCTCTAAGGATTGTATATCATGATATGCTGTGAATGGGCAAAAAATTCAAATTAAAAAATTCAATCCATAATTATCCAAATCCATATTAGTTTTGATCCATTTATGATATGATTCTACTAGCACAATATGAATGATTCTTGACATTCTTAGGAATCATCTTGAGTTGGATATGAGAAAGACACTTTATCATAGAATTGGATCAAGGTTCTATGAACAAGAACTCACCAAGACTAGTACCAAAACCCAAACTCATATGGAAGTTCCATGTTTTATCAACTTGAACCAATTGAATTGGAAGAAAAGGCAAAGACACTGATTAAACAACAGAAATGCACCGAACAAAAGACTAGAAATGAAGAAGAAATGATGAAGAACAGCACATAAACAAATGAACCGAAGCAAAGCTCATAAGAAATGAAAATGCCGAACAGAAATTCAAGAGAAGCAAGCTAAGACATGAACAATTGAAAGAGAAGGAAGGAAGGAGAAGAAAAAGCTCATGAAGATGGAGGAATGGTTGGATGATCACGCCACTTAGAGGATGGTGACTCCAAGATGAGTGTGCAAGCCGCCACTTGAGATAACCATTGAACTCTCAAGATAAGACTAGTGAGGAAGACACAAATCTCTCCAATGCTCTCTCAAAAATTGAGTATAGTTTCTCTAATCAAAATTCAAATCTGAAAAATACAAAGGCAGCACCTTAATTTATAGCCTAGAGGTGCTGAAATGCAAAGCTAAAAGAATTCAAAATTCCCCCCAAATACAAATGAAAGTGGCGCCAACTATAGTCATGAAGAAGGTGTGACCTTCTCTCTCACTTTGGCACCTCCCTATTTACTCCTACACCTATCTACTAACGCACCCCCCCTAAGACTCCTATTCTAAAGACCTAAAGATGCTTTAACAAAAGAGGTTTCTAATGTTTCCCTCTAAGCACCTTCAAACAAAGAAATTACAAAAAGAGAAAATAAACGTCCATTAGCTCCTAAAGCTTTGAACATGCTCCTAGTAAGCCTTTGAGGTGGGCTTTGACCTCCATGGGTGTCTTCTATTTGAGCCTCATCCTCTTCTTGCTCTTGATGATTGGCCTCCATGTCCACTGAGCTTGATCTCCATCATACTCCCTGAGTTGAAGAGAATTCGACCACGAATTCTGGAGACCTACAGAAAAAGGAGTTAGATCACTGATATTAAAAGTATGACTACCTAAGAATGTATCAGGCAAATCTAACTCATAAGCATTGTCATTAATCCTCTTTAGGACTTGGAAAGGTCCATCTCCACGAGGCATTAGTTTGGACTTCCTTTGAGTAGGAAAACGATCCTTCCTCAAGTGAAGCCAAACCCAATCACCCTCTTCAAACAACAATGCTTTTCTCCTTTTATTGGCAAGTTCAACATACTTGCCAACCTTCTTCTCAATTCTTTTCTTGATAAGATCAAGAGGTGTTAAGGGATTAAACCCATAGACAACCTCAAAAGGAGAATGTGAGGTGGTAGAATTTACTACACGGTTATATGCAAACTCAACATGGGGTAGTAAATTCTCCCACACTCTAGGATTCCTCGAAATAAAACATCTCAATAGTTGTCCCAAAGTTCTATTGACCACCTCGGTTTGACCATCGGTTTGTGGGTGGCAAGTGGTAGAAAATAAAAGTTTAGTTCCAAGCTTGCCCCACAAGGTCTTCCAAAAGTGACTTAAGAACTTGGGATCCCATGCAAACGAACCACTTCTTGGAAGAAGAGGTTTGCAATATGGCATGCATCATCCACTTTGTGGCAAGGAATAAAGTGAGCCATCTTTGAAAAACGATCCACTACCACAAAAATGGAGTCCTTTCCCTTTGATGTCTTGGGTAATCCTAAGATGAAATCCATAGATATATCAACCCAAGGCATGAAGGGATAGGAAGAGGAGTATATAAACCATGGGGGTGCATCTTAGACTTAGCTTTGCGGCAAGCTATGCATTTATCACACAAACTATGAACATGTTTATGCATATGAGGCCAAAAGAAATGTTCATGCAACACATCCAAAGTTTTAGCAACCCCAAAGTGACCCATTAAAGCCCCCTCATGAGCTTCTCTAACAAGAGATAATCTAATAGAGCATTGAGGAACACAAAGACGTTTTCCTTTAAAATGAAAGTCATCTTGTATAAAAAAATCTTTGTGTCCTCCCTTAAGACACTCTTGATAGATGAGAGAAAAATCAAGGTCATCATGATAAAGTTCCTTAATGTGATCAAAGCCAAGATATTGAGAACTTAAAAGATTTAGCAAAGTGTATCTTCTAGAAAGTGCATCCGCCACAATGTTTACTTTGCCTTGCTTGTGTTTGATCACATAAGGAAATTGCTCAATGAATTCCACCCACTTAGCATGCCTCTTGTTAAGCTTGTTTTGGCTTTTCAAATACTTAAGAGATTCATGATCACTATGTATCACAAACTCTTTAGGAAAAAGATAGTGTTGCCAAGTAAACAAAGCCCTAACAAGTGCATATAATTCTTTATCATAAGTGGAATAATTGAGATGACTTCCCTTCAATTTCTCACTAAAATAGGCTATGGGGTGGCCCTCTTGAAGGAGAACAGCCCCAATGCCTATGCTAGAAGCATCACACTCAATCTCAAATGTCTTGGTGAAATTAGGAAGGGCCAAGATGGGAGCATTAGTCAATTTTTCTTTCAAAGTTTCAAAAGCTTTTTGTTGAGCTTCTCCCCATTGAAAGACCACATCCTTTTTCACAATATCATTGAGAGGTGCGGCAATGGTACCAAAGTTTGGTACAAATCTTCTATAGAAAGAAGCAAGTCCATGAAAACTTCGGACTTCATTCAAAGATTTCGGTGTAGGCCAATTTTGAATGGCCATCACCTTTGTTTTGTCCACATGGACCCCTTTGCAACTCACAACAAACCCTAGGAATTCTATATGATCAAGAGCAAGCATACATTTAGCAAGATTAACATACAAATGTTCCTTCCTAAGGGTTTCTAAAACTTGCCTAACATGCAACCTATGGTCATCCAAAGATAAGCTATAAATGAGAATGTCATCAAAGTAAACAACAACTTACCAATGAAAGGTCTAAGAACATGATGCATGAGGCGCATGAAGGTACTTGGTGCATTAGTTAAACCAAAGGGCATAACTAACCACTCATATAAACCAAAGTTGGTCTTAAAAGCCGTCTTCCATTCATCACCCGGTTTGATACGGATTTGATTGTAGCCGCTTTTAAGATCAATCTTTGAAATTTTTTTTGAACCATGCAATTCATCCAACAAATCATCTAGTCTAGGTATGGCACGAGCCCGGACTAATGTCGAGTTGAGCGGGCTTGAATCGATGTCGAGCCAAGCGAACCCAAACCAATGTTGAGTTGAGCGAGCCCAGACCGATGTCGAGCTGAGCAGGCCTGAACCGATGTCGGGTCGTTCGGGCCCGAACCAATGTCGAGACGTTCGAGCCCGATAATGAGTCAAACGGGCCCGTGCCGATATCCACACGATTGGGCTAGGGCTAATGCCGAGTCGAGCCGAGCAGGTCCAGGTGTAGGTTGATGTCGGCCTAAGCGTGCCCGTGACGATGTCGAGCCGACTGGTCCCAGACCGATGTCGAGCCGAGCGGGCCCGAGCTGATGTGGAGTCGTTCGGGCCCACGTCGATGTCGATTCGTTAGGGCTCGGGCCAATGTCGTTTTGTTCGGGCCCGGGCCGATGCTGATTCGTTCAGGCCCATATCGAGCTGAGTCTTTCGGGTCTGATAATGAGTCGAGCGGGCCCGCGCCAATATCTAGACGATCGGGCCAGGGCTAATGTCGACTCGAGCGGGCCCAACTCAATCTCGAGTCGAGTAGGTCCATGTCTAGGTTGATGTCTGCCTGAGCGTGCCCAGGCCGATGCAGAGTGGGCCCGCACCGAAGTCTAGCCGAGCGGGCCCGGACCAATGTCGAGCCAAGTGGGCTCGAACCGGTTTCGAGCCGAGCGAACCCGAATCGATGTCGAGCCGAGCAGATTGACTCTGGCGCTTATGATGCTTTTGTAGATTGACTCTGGCGCTTTGAAAACTGAAAGATAGAAAAGGGGAATTGCATTGAGAACTAACTTTATAACACACGTCCTTCCTGCCATTGATAAGAACCGCCCCTTCCACACACTTAGCCTTGCTTTGAGTTTGTTTAGAACAGGTTCTCAAAACGCCTTCTTCCTTGGATTCCCTCCCACTTCTAATCCCAGGTATTTGAAAGGTATTCCCGATTAATTGCAATTCAAAAACTTTGAATATCAAAGGAGATTATTAGACTGCACATTTACACCTGTAAGGCTTGATTTGTGGAAGTTGATCTTCAGCCCTTATGCTAACCCAAAACCCCTTAAGATAGATTTCATTACAACCACATTGCTCCATGAATCCTCACAAAAGAAGAGAGTGTCATCTGCAAACTGGAGAAAATACACCTCTACCTCCTTGTTTCCCACCTTAACTTCGGATAGAAGATTCGCTTTCATTGCTAGTCGAACAAGTCCAACAAGGCCTTCCGCCACCACTATAAAGAGAAAAGGTGTCATGGGATCGCCCTGCCTTAACCCTCTAGTGGGTTTAAACTCCTCCATGGGACTCCCGTTGACAAGCACCGATACTGTGGTTGATTCCATGCAACCTCTAATCCAATTTATCCATACATTATGGAAACCCAACCTTCGAAGCATGTCGTACAAGAATTCCCATATGACTGAATCATAAGCTTTTTCAAAATCTACCTTCAAGCACATACCCCTCTTCCCTCTCCTTCTAATATCTTCGATCACCTCATTTGCCAGAAGCACATTGTCTACCAGACCTCTTCCTTCTATGAAAGCTGATTGACTACCATCTATAAGAGCAGGTAGAACTTTCTTTATTCTCCTTGCTAAGACTTTTGAGATGACTTTGTAGATGACACCCACTAAGGATATGGGTCTAAACTGATGAAGGTTACACGGGTCCTGTACTTTAGGTACTAATGCTATGAATGAAGCATTGCACCCCTTCGGGATCACACCTGTTTCATGAAAGCATTTCAACGCAACTACAAAATCAGATTTTAGAATATTCCAACTCTTCTTGATGAAGTTGAAATTGAAGTCGTCTGGTCCATGACTCTTCATACCCTCACATTGCCATACAGCTGCCTTGATTTCTTCCTCACTGAAGGCCTCAATCATACTTATGCTTACTTCTAGCAATAGAGATTTAAACTCAACCCCATCTAGTCTCACTCCAAAGTCCTTCGTTGCTTTAAATATGGATTCAAACAGATTCTTTGCTTCATGCCGAATAGTGCATGGTTCCTCACACCATACACCCCCTACATCAACACCCTTCACTTCATTCCTAAACCTTCTCCATCTTAAAGGCGAATGAAAGAACCTTGTGCATGAGTCACCATATTTGAGCCAATTGGTTCTAGCCTTTTGACGTAGAAGGGATTCAATCTTTGCATCATTCTCCCAAAGCCTCTTTACCAAATCTGATCTAAGCTTCCTCTGACTCTCATCCAAACAACCTTGGCTATCCTGACAATCTAGATTTACAATGTCCTGCAATAAGGACTGCTTTGTAGAATTCAAGTTCCCAAAAACATCCTTATTCCATGCTTTTAGATCCACTTTAAGAAGTTTAAACTTCTCCTTGAGCACCTTTATGACATTTCCTTGGCCCTCACAGGACCTCCACTTACCCTCCACCATCCCCGAAAAACCTCTCTCTAAGAACCAAGCATCAATAGTTCTAAAAGGTTTAGGACCCCAATCCTTGTCTATGCACTTAATCATCAAAGCACAATGATCCGAGACTTCCCTCCGTTGGACATATTGCTTGCTCATCGGCCATCTCTGCAACCATTCCTCGGAAACTAGGACTCTATCAATCCTACTCTTCGCAGTCCAATTTGCTTTAAACCATGTGTATTTCTTCCCCACAATAGGCACCTCCAATAATAAGTTTGACTTTGTAAAGTCATTAAAACCCTTTATCTCACTGGAAAAATCCCCCCTATCCACCCCTTTCCTTTCGTTCTTGCTTTTAATTGCATTAAAATCTCCACAAAAGCACCACACTTCGACTTGGGAGGCCATTTTGTAACTAGAAAGTTCCTCCCAAAGAAGTTTCTTTTCTCTCAGATTGCAAGCGGCATAAACATTTACCACACAACACCTTTGGGCCGATTTCACATGACTACCCACCGTAGCTATGTAACCCTTACCCAAGGAATGACTCTCATAGACGAAAGCCTCCTTATGCCACATTGAGAGAAGACTTCTACTGCCATTTACCCCTTCATTATGAATCCACCCAATTTTGTTGTCCCCCTACAACGAAAAACACCTAGCATCCGTGACTTCCACTGTTTTTGTTTCCTGAAGGCACACAAACTCTGCTTCCTCTGAAGATTTACTCCGCCTCAGATATCTTACTTTTATTCCTCCCCTCAGTCCTCTTATATTCATATTAAAAATCAACATAAAAAAACCATTCAGATTACCCTCCGTTATGCTCTTCATAAACTCCAAATCTTTGTCCTCCAAGCATTGGTATTCTTGAATCACCTCCTCTTCTTCCCTAAGACAGACTAACCCCATCTGTTTTCCTTGATCCCATAACTTAGTCGGTTCCTCCCTAGATTCATTATTCCGAAGGCGAGAATTGCAGTTACCGATATCCCCATCCGATAAAGGCATAGATAACGAACCTTCTCTGGTGAACAAATCCTTCCTAGCTTGAGATGACTTTTCCTTCAATCTCATGGACCTCCTTGGATGGGTGCTTGGCTCCACCAGGTCGCGGAGCCCCTTCATTTTTCTCCGACGAAGAGGGGTTTCGCATCTGCTTCCTAAAATCGTATCCAACGCAACTAGCAAGCAGGGCAAATTCATATTCGTTTTCATCCTTATTTCCTCGGTACACTCACTTGCTTGCTCTGCTAACGGTTGGGTTCTTGGAACGCTTCCTTCTAACAGAGATTGCGACTTGTCCTCTTTCTGTTGCAAATCAGCCATACCAAAAGCGTCCTCTATTCCTTGTCGTTCTACCACTTCCCCGCCCCGGATGGAAGCTTCTTTATTCTCTTTTTTCCTTACCTTACAATCGCCTTCCACCATATCAATGTTGTTATTCACTGTGTTGCGTACAATCGCAGAGATCGTGTACTCTTTATTTTCACACGCCACCGGTTGATTCCCGCTTACTTCCATATTCCAAACACGTCCCGCGGCTACTCCTTCCCCTGACCCACAATCACCGTTGTTTACCCCATGGGCTTGTTGGCAACTATCCCTAGGATGGGCCTCTATAGGTTGGGCCTGGAGTTCGAAAAACTTGATATCCCCACCTCCTCTACTAAATTGGCCATAAATTTTTGAATAAGGGCACATGCATCAGATATTTTTTGATTTGCAGACAAAGTTGACCCATCCACAGATAAACCCTGCTTACATAATTCCTTTCTTGTGAAAGGTAAATTCCTCTTTTTCTGACAAACCTCCAACCAGTTTGCACATTCATTTTCCTGTGCTTTCTTTGTCCCTGTCGTTGACCCACCACTTCCTTCTCCGTCGGTCTTCTTCGGCCGCCGACGATTCCCCTCCTTATCCCCCCCTTCTAGGTTGCCTGAATCACCTGGAAGAAATGTGTTTTCAACAAAGGATTTTGTTGATGAGACACTATCCGACGAGCTATAATGGTTAAGGGCACACTTGCATACAGATTTAGCTCCACCATGGGGCTCCACCTCCTCCACAATATTAATATTATACACCACTCCATTAATCCTAAACCCCTTAAACATCTCTGCCTTTGTTGACTGAAGCACACGCACCCGAATCCGTGCATACTCTAAGCACTCCCATTCCAGCGTGGCTTCATCAACCTCCACCAGAGTTGCGACTTCCCCTACAACTTTCGATAAACACTCCTTGCTCCACAGAGTAAGAGGCAACCCATAACACCTAACCCATACTACTTTGTAAACTGCTACACATAGTTTTATGGGTTTTTTTTTTATTGATTGTGGTTTTGTTTTCATTTGTTTTTGTTTTTTTTTTCATTTCTTTGGTGGCCATAAAGCTTAGAAAAAAAACTAGCAAGGTGCAAAAATAGAATACAAAACTAAGAAATAAAATATTTTCAAAATAGAGAATGTGAGACCTCTCACACACGCTCAAAATGATGAAACTTCTCTCTTAAAAGTTGTGGATGGAGAATAATGAAAGTGCTACGGTTGGAAGAGAGGTATGTGAGTGCGGGTGTACGCTCAAATAATAAAATTGCTTTATCAAACGTTGATGATGGATAATAATGAAAGTGTTATGGTTGGAAGGGAGGTATGTGAGTGCGTATGCAACTAAGATTATTTAAAAACATGAAATTATGTTTTACTTATGGTTATTTAAATTTTTTAAAAAGGTTAAAACTAATTTTTTTACAATATGAATGTTTTTTTTAGCAAATAATTAATTAAATTAAAAAATAAAAGAGACACTTTAGGGGTGTCCCAACCCATATACAACCTACACTCTACAGAGTCAAGCTTCCTATTTGAATTGCTGGATTACACATAATTATTCATGAAAGATTACATTAAAAAGTTTGGCTTCCCTTTTATGAAAGTTGAGCCATCTCACAAAGCTGTCAACACACCTGCATAATTTGTAGAATCATACCAGCAAAACAACACATGGTCCTTCAACTTGAAACTATTACACCATGTTCACAGATTGGATAATTGTTCTTAAATTCATTAGAGATTACGTTAAAATCATCATACCAACAGAACATCACGTGGTCCTCTTGAAATTGCTATGCGCTTCCTATTCATAACCTCTTCTTTCTCTTCGTGTGCATTTCATCTTTCCCTTCCACTGCTTGTTGTCTTCTTTCATTGCTGACTGCATAACCTCCTAACAAATGGTGCCATTTGTTGCCCGAGAAACCACTCTCTCGACTCCTCCCTTCATAAGCTTTTGGACACCTTCATCACAACATCTTAACTGCAATTTGTTCCTCGCTTTAACAGTTGTGACAACATGTCTCTCCTCCGATGCCTGTTATTCTCTGCTCCTCTCCTTGTTTACCTGCATCACAAAGCACTCCCTTCTACCCCTCTCAAGTGGTTCAAAAAAACAGAAAAAGCCATAGCCATGGATATGAATAATTCAAACTGAGTTATTGGTACATCCCGACCTTTCATGCTTTACATTTATGTTCTAAGATAGTTACACAGATTGTATCAAAACTAAACCTACTTAGTTACCATATTAATACTAGTTAGCGGTGATAAAATCCAATCAAAAAAAGAAAAGTTTACTTTCCTTTCTTTATGTTTCATCCACACCCAGGATTGTACTTGTGCCATAGTAAAGATTTCCTCTGCGTCTACTTTTACTTGGTTAAAAATGACCCTATTTCTATGCTTCCATATACACCATACAACCCAAAGGCTTTTCCATAACCTATTGCCTTCTTGATTTAAGCATATGCAAGAGAATTGCTCAAAATGACAAATCAACTCATTATGGTTCACCGAACTAATCCCCATCCAACTCAAGCACATATTCCATATTTTATTTGATTCCTTACATGAGACAAGGATGTGTGAAGTTATCTCCTCCTCCCTCCCGCATGAAACACATAACGTATCCGCCATTGCAACTCCCCTTCTCCACAAATTCTGTTTAATCGCTATTCTATTTGAAAAAACCCTCCACACATAAAACAGAGCTGAAGGCATGACCTTCAAACACCTCCAATCCCCCCCCCCGTTTTTGTGATTTGCTAACTTATTATAAGCTGATTTTACCGAGAAAGAGTATGATGGAGGGTTGTTCCATAACCTTTTATCCTCTATACCTTGGTGTAGTGACACCTGTGATATAATTGACATGAATTCATCTACCATAGTTTTTTCCCACTCACACCATTCTCTTCTCTAACTGAAATTCCACTCCCAACCTTCTGTGGACCATGTTCCAAAACTACTTATAGACTTATCCTTCAACTCAGAGTTATTATATAATCTTTCTTTGAGTTGAACATCTTTAATGAATGTACATCAAGAAGATATAGAGATGAAGGTAGAGTTTGGGTTACATGATTTTTTTAAGATTTGAGGTTGAACTAAATAGAAGAACCAACTCAAGTGTTCAACAAAAATGAAGAAACACGGAATCCAATTCATAATGGAGAATCTAACTCAAGATGTGAAATAACTAACTACACACATAATAAAAAATCAATCACATTAACCAACTCATTAACTATTAGATACCAACTCCAAAAATATTCTGGATTTATTGTACATGCTCGTTGATAATTTTTTTACAAATTTTAAATAAGATTATATAAAAGTTATTCTTTAAAATAAAAACTCAAATAAAAATTAATCTTTTTAAAGTATAATTAAAATAAAATTATGATAAAATATTAGTATAAATAAAATTAGTCTTTCTAAAACATAAGTTCAATTTAAATAACAATTAAAATTTGAAATGAGTAAAAGACTAAGTTGTATTCGAATTCTTTAAATAGCTTGAGGGAGTTGAGAAAACAGGCATGAAAAGTGTAGAATATAATGATAAGGACTTCAAGAATCTAATGTAATTATAAAATAATAGATAAAAAAAATTGTATTGTAACTGAACAAGATTTTATATTATCAAGTAACTAAAAACTAGTTAAATATACTTTCCAAGGTGATTATTATCAAAGTTAATAAATCATATGTACATAATTTGTAATTAGATTGACTGTAATATATATATATATATATATATATATATATATTCTCTGAAAAGAAAATAATAAAAAAATGAAAATGGAGTAATCTAGTAATGTATAATAATCCTTTAAGAGAAAAACATTAGGATCTTTAGAGCATCTGCAATTTTCTAGAATCATGGAAGGGATGCTAAATTTATTCTCCAAATTTACTAAACCAAGAGTGAATTTTCAAATGAAATTCAAAATCAAATACACCAAAATTGTAAATCAGAAAAAAGTTAACGAAATAATTAGTTCACAAGAAAATGAAGGCATCAAGAAATAAGAACAGCCTCTTTGTGAGCTTTATTCTATTCGAACTATGTTATGGTTCATGTATCTGAACCGGCAAATCTCGTCAAAAAAATCATCAGCACTGCTATGACAACTTTTCATCTCCAGAATCTTTATAACCATGCTCCTAAGACTTTTGCCATACTTCAACAATGATTCAAGTGTACTCATTTTCTGTTCAGCATTCAGAGGTGACCTCACTGTGATCACAACCTCCTCCAGAAATGGAATCACAAATCCTGAATCCACCTGTGAAATATCTCCATCAGATGAATTGAAATATAAAACAAGAACCCTTAAGCAGAAGGGTAATAATAATATGAACTTACATGTTTCAGACTGTTCTTCTGGCATAGTGCTGCAAACATGGCTCCATGAATATCAAACTTTTGCAGCTTTTGATGACTGTTGAAGAAGTCAACAAAATCAATCTCTGGAAAGGGTTGAAGTGCATCATAGTCCCCAGTGAATTCAACCTTCATATAGAGGTGTTTCACCTCACTCGCCAATTTCAACATTTTGCATATGGCATCCCAGCACCACTGAATTCCCCTCATACACAGGAACTCCAGAGCTGAAAGGCTTCCAAAATCAACCATGTACACTCTCCCTGAAAGCAAATAAATTCAAAGGAAAGTTAGTTAAACTGAAAAAAGGGGAAAAACATAAATGCTTTTGGTATGTTCTCAAATTCACAACAATAATATAATTATACAAGTAATAAAATTTTGGATAGAAGATCAGTATAGGTTATCAAAGTAAAACTAATTCTAATTAGAAAAAAACTATCTACGTTTTGTCTAATGAACAAAAATCCAAGAACATAAGTAGAGCACAAATGATTTCATATCATAACTGACAGACAACAGTCTGCAACAAACATATAAACACAGTAACAACAACAACAACGAGTTAACTACCTGCAGTGTTGGATATGGAAAGTTTCCTCAAATGCTTGGTTTCAGGGACCCTAATCCAGCTACAGCCTTGCACTTCAAGGGACTCAATTTTGGGTGAAGTCAAAGAGAGAGAGCAGTTCCCCATCCCGTAAAAATCCAGCTTACACTGCTCCAAGCATGGCAATTCGATAGATAACGATCTAACCCCTTCACATCCAAGCAGCAACAATCTGGTGAGAACCGGACACGAGTGAAGCACCGCACTCAACACAGGATCCTCAAATTTTGCACCAATAATTTCAAGGTTCTTGAGGTTAGGGAACACATCCCAGTTGGGGGTACGCACCATCAACACTCCCCACAGTTTTAGAGACTCCAAATTCTTAGCAAAACCAACATAGTCCAATTTGGAAGGGCTCTCACGGGAGCCTTGATTGTCATTGAGGTTGTCCATTCGGAGCTCAAGCTGAAGTAGAGAATGCCCCACCAGTGACAGCCATGATGCAAGGCCATCAGGGGAAAAGGGGCTATACACAATTAGCTCCTCTAACTTCACCACTCTTGACACCATTCTTTTGATGACGTTGTCAGCACCCTCAGAAGACGACGGGGAGTCAAATGAGCTGCGAGGAAAATAGAGGGTTCTGACATAGGGGGTGGAATCCTTCCATCTCTTGGAAACACAATTGCATGATGAAACGTCACGAGCATTGGTGATTCGGGACAAGACACATTGGAGAATGGCATCAGGTACAGCATCCATAGCTGTGAACAAGAAGAAAGAATCAAATAGATAGTTGTCAACATGTGCACTGAATCAACAACATCTTTCAAAGTCAAAATGATGCAGTTAGAAACTGGCTACATAGATCACACTATATCATTCGGCTTGAATGTGAAAAATATACACAACACCAACAACAAAAGTCTCATCTCATTTAGCGAAATTGACCACATAGATCACACCACATTACTCCACTTTGGTTATGAAGAAAACCACACACAACAGCAAAACAAAACCTTATCTAAGGTTGGTTACATGAACCACACCACCTTATTTAGCCCAGTTACGATAACAAACAGACAACACCGCAACAAAAGATTCTTTTATCACAGTTATGAAAAAAAAAACACACGAATTTGGCATGCACTAGTATTCGAAGCGTCCATAAACCAGAAACAACAATCTCCCTCAAATGTCATATATCCTATGACCAACTAACGAGGAAAAGAAACATCAAGAAAACTCAACAAGTTGAACGGTGAAATTTACAACTTCAGCTGCGAGATTATTAACTGTCGACAACAGGGAAGGCAAACATCAAAACAATCTTTCTTTCTTAGAACAAAGCACTAACTATAAAGAACAATACAGCATGTCAACAAATCCCGATTCTAATGTAGCATATGGGAATGCAGAAGAAGAATACCCAGATGGGAATCGACGAAGCTCCTCAGATGTGTATTAAACAAATGATATTTTTAATCTAGCATTAGATAGAAACTGAATGAAACATTGAGAAAGTGAAAAAAAAAAAATGGCGTGTGTAGATAGAACGGAGAAAGAGAAGAGATTGAGAAGATAATTGAGGAAGCTTACCTAATGAGAATGAAAAGAAGGTAGCATGGAAGATCTGGATGTGATGGGTGGCGTTAGAAGAACCTTTTTCTCTCTCTTAATTGGCAACACAGTGAGAGAGAGAGAGGGAAGAAGGAGCGGGAGTTTGAAGAGGACATGATTTTTATTTCGGTATTTCGAAATTTGAAAACCATACTATTACAATATTTTAATGTTTTCATTCATTATGTTCAAAAAACAGTTTAACCTAATAAATTGATTCTGAATTTAGATTTTAATTTTAAAAAGAAGTGATTTTTAGTGACTACTCTGTTGTTTGATAAAAATTGCATACTTGATTTTATTTAGGGTGTGATTGTATGTTAAAAGAATCGCAAGGATATGAAAATTATTACTATATTTATTTAGTATCAATCTCAACAATAATAATGATTAAACATGAATGTATATTTTTATCAAAAAATTTACCTTTTTTTCTCAAGTCTTTTTATTAAAGTTGTTTCCATTGAATAATAACATAAGCAAAAAAATTATTTATATATTTTTTTACTTTGGAAGAATTGTGACAATAAAATGTGAACATAAGATGATTTTGATTTTGATACTTGTGTTATCTCCAACATAATTTTAGTTTAGTTAACATACACACAAGAATAATAGAAAACAAAGTTTAATGACTTACTTCTTTGAAAATTTAGTATATAGAAGGACTCAATTTTTGAAAAGATTTTTGAATATGAAGACACATGTGTTCTTTAAATTGTAGAGACTCTTAGCAATCATGATGTTTAGTTTTAAATGGGAAGTAATGTAATTGGAATAATAGGTCTTTCATGGTTGCAAAAGTAATGGAGAACTATTCACAAGTTGACATATGGATCACCTATTGATAAATGTGGATGACTATATTAGAATTGGTACAAAATTCAAGTGGAATGCTTAAAAAGTTTTGTAAGAAATATGAACAAGATATTTTTGGTTGAGCATTTTAAAAGATCTAACAACAATGTAATTGAATGCTTACTATAAATATGGGAGACACATGGGCTTTTTAGGTATATGGGTTTTATCAATTGTAAGCATTCAACATGTTTATTTTTCTCTTTGTCACCTCCAGTTTACTTTTATATAACACTTCTGTAATTCATCAATTCAGAAGATACATTTTACGTTTTTCTATTTCTCTCTATTTTCATTCTTTCAATACTTTTGGAGTTTATCTTGCATTCATCTCTTCTTCTTTCTTCCTCAATGTTCTTCTGCTCAATTACCACGAAGAGATTTTTTCTAGTATTAATTTTTATATTTATGTAATCTTATTTATCTCTCATCCATTTAGCAATGAAAAGTATTTGTTATGATTATGTAATATTATGTATTTATGTAATGATATTTTTGTAAATACGTATTTTTGTTTTAAAATAATTTTACATAATAGTACACTTGTAATAAACATAGATGATGTAAAGCACTCACTGAAATGTGATGAGAAGAGTGTATATAAATATCCAGAAGCACTTGAGGAAATGACACGAAAGTATGCAAGGCTGAGAAAGAAGCACCCAAGTTTTGGCTTTCTTCTATTCCTTGTTTTGTAAACTAAAGTTGGTATTCAATAAATAAACATGTGGGGATGTAGCTCAGATGGTAGAGTGCTTGCTTAGCATGCGAGAGGTATGGGGATCGATACCCCGCATCTCCAAAAATGCCAGTGTATTTTAGTACATTATTGATTCTATTATATATTGCAGATAATGTTATGCAGAACCTGAACAGTAATGTGTACCTGAGAAACAAGCATCCCTCAGGGCCATTAAATTTTTTAATTTTTTTTTTTTTATGATTTTTCATGTCTATTATGCGATTCTGCAGTATATGTAAAAGATTGTTAACCTATCACTCTTCATATTGTTGTGCATATTTAAGTGGTGCCACTTTCCCATAATTTGAAAGAAACAGTTGAAAAAGGAAAAGATAAAAAATATGTCACGCTTATATTCATCCTTGTCTGACCAACCATGTCAGTTAAAACATGATCCTCTAAATGAGATATCTCAGTGAATTTGATTCTCTTTAAACAAGAGAAAAAATTAAAAAAAGGAAAGGCTTGTAAGATTGGTGAAAAGTGTCTAAAGGTGCATAACATGAATTTTTAAGATATCAGTGTGACATAAGCAAGGTATTTTTTGTCTGATTAAGCAAGGAAGCTTGTTTAGGCTGTCAGTATTGTTCACAAACTCTCTTCCTCAAGTATTCTTCCACTGTCCTCTTAAATAACAACCCTTCACACCATATCAAATGTCACATAACTAAGAGACAAAGAAGGAGAATGGCTAATCCACACATTGCACTGCTGAAACTCACCTCCATCTTCATTGTTATTGTCTCAGGTAATTCCTTCTTTAAGCTTTATTTGTTTCCAACCTTAGTGAACCAAATAGAGTAAAACTCATACAATTCCTGAAATGTTTTTGATGATGTTTTCCAATTGAAGTTTCACTTATGTCACTTACATTGACTTTTAGTAAAACTTTTATCACATGGATTGATAAGATGAGACTTCTACTCTTTCTAGAGAACAACACAAAAAAACATGTATTGTCTTTCAAAGTTTACATGTTTTGTTTGTTTTTGCACAGTTGAGGCTTGTGCTATCCTATGTACAGAGTTTCCTCTATTCCCAACTTTCAATATTCCTTTTTGGATTAACACACTAAAAAAATTGAAATTTCTACTAGATAGTTTTCTTGGTTCATCACTAACATAGTTGGTAAATAGTAATGTAATCCCCTACAATTGCCATGCACACTAAGTTCCCATCATGAAGGAGATTTCTTGGATGGAAATTTACTTTTATGCTTGGTATTTTGATGTGTTGGTTGGCAGCGCCTGAACTTTGTGGAAGCAATAAGACATTCACCTTAGTAAATTACTGCAAAGAAACAATATGGCCTGGCGTAACACGCAGTGACAACCATAGTGGCGATGGCTTCACATTAAAATCAGGACAAACAACTGTTTACACTGCTCCTGATGGATGGAGTGGGAGGATATGGGCTAGAACAGGCTGCAACTTTGACAGTAGTGGCAATGGAAAGTGCCAAACTGGTGGCTGTGGCACCAGCATAAACTGCACTGGCCCTGGAAACCCTCCTGCAACAAGTGCTGACTTCAGCCTTGGTGAACTTGATTATTATGATGTTAGTCTTGTGAATGGCTTCAACTTACCAATAGTAGTGAAAGCTATTAATGGCACAGGAAACTGCAGCACTGTTGGCTGTGATGGAGATTTGAGGCAGAATTGCCCCTCAGAGTTAGCTTCAAAGGACAATGGCAAAGTTATTGCTTGCCAGAGTGCTTGTGATGTCTTCAATACTGATGAGTATTGCTGCAGAGGGACTTATGGAAACCCTGCAACATGTTTGCCTTCAAACTACTCCAAAATTTTCAAACAAGTGTGTCCTGCAGCATATAGTTTTGCACTTGATGACCCTACAAGTCTAATAACCTGTTCAAAAGCAGACTTTGTTGTCATATTCTGTGGATCAAGGTAGGTTTGGTCTTGACAGTTAAATGTTTCAAGAACTTGGAACACATCTCCAACTCACTGCATCAAAGAATTTTACAAGATCTTTCTCATATCCCTCACCTCTATTTCTTTTGATTATTCTTGTTGAATGCAGGAACCAAACAACATGCTCCTATAATGACAAACAGGCTGTATGTAAACAATCAAAAGGTTATAAAGCCATACCGCAGAGCTGGTGGATCCTGATGTTCCCATTGACATACATGTTCACTGTATGGATCATGCCTTAGCCAATTATGTAATTGAAGGCCTTTTCTTTGTACAATTTTTTTGGTGAAATTTCCCTTGTTACAATCAACTAGTTCATTTTAACATCTTATGCTCATTGATTTTCTTTGAGCTAAGCACAAAAAAGAGAAGATACCTCTCAATGTATTTTCTTTTACCTAAACACATGAGGATTTCCTCATCATTAACACGTGAATGATGTAAAGAATTTCTTCCCTGAATCATCAAATTTTTTATCACTTCTTTTTTCAATTCCGGTTTCACCTCAGATAATACATCTGAATGACATAACAGGAACCAAGTGGTACATATTTGGTAGTCGAAGGCCTCACATAACCATCCTACTGAGAACTGGAACCAATACATATGATTACAGATAATGATAATTTAATGTAGCACATTGCAAGTTTTAGGATTAAGCACAGTTCTAGTAACAATATTGAAATAGAAGCCACCTAATAACTAGAGTTGTAACCGAAAAATCAACTCCACAGTCGAATGAAGTTGCTACACCAATCATGCTATCTTAAACCTGATAAATTATCTAAAAGTTGAATTTGCATACTCATGGATGCATGTGAAGCTATTTCCATACACAAAAGAAGCATAGTCAGAATTAAGCTTACAGAGATACCTTTCTCTTTAAATCAGACTTCAATTGAAATGCAATGGAACATCATCCATCTTTTATCAAGGGATGGGACCTGCAAATTGCAAACAAAAGAGAGAAAATGGCACTGTGTGGGGAAGCAACCTTGTGAACAAAGATCTGTTGGCACATTTTGTTGTCTCCATTTGGGTAACACTTTCAATGTTGGTTCAAGCCACACGAATACCACAATCTGGAAAAAGATCCAAAAGATTAACCACATAAAATTGCCATAATTTATCTCTGGCATTCCATATAAAAAGAATTTAATCAGAACAAGTTAAGAAAACTATTGACTTTTGTTTCAATTACTTAAAAAAAAAGTGATATTAAAATTAATTTCTAAATGAAATACTATCTACATTGTCATTTACAAGAGAGAAAAAAACTATCTTCATTCAGATTAGAGAAATCGGTTAACTATATCAAATCTTATTAACTTTTTATTAGTCTTGCTAAAATATCTTTATTGTAAAACAAAAACACGTATTATGATGGTATAATTAAAAATCAAACATTAATTAAAGTTTGTGTTTAAGAAAAAATATCATGAAATAAAAATAGTTAAAATTTATTTATATTTGAGAAAAAAAAGTGTGGTTTATTTTTGTTTATAAATAACAGTATACAACAAAGCCGGAGAGAATAAAAGCTTAATAAAAAATCATGAAAAAACATTTACATAAGCAATTCAGAGAAACTATTGTAATTTCCTTAGTCCTTGGAGATCCTTCAATTTCAAGGAAATTGCTTTCCGCAACCAATGATTTTAGATATCTACCCAATCAACTTTTGAAATTCTAAAATTGTTTCTCATTTTATAATTAAAACCCAGAATTAAAAAGTACTTCCAGAAAAGAAAATTTAGAATTTGAAATGGATTTTTATACTACAGAAATAAAATTTCGAAATAAAATTGATAAACTAAAATCTCATTTAAAAAAAACAATTCTAGAATAAAAAAATATATTTCAAAAAATAAAATCCATAATAAACATGTTCTTGAAAAAAGATTTCAAAAGATTAGAGAGAGCATTTTAGTCCTGTGACCTTAGGTGTAGGTCTAAATTTCTTGGGTGTAAGAAACAATTGTCGAATTTGAAATAATTGTAAAATTAACTATGTGTAATACAAAAAAATCATTGAATAAAAATAAATTTTAAAAATAAAAAATAATTAATTGTTATAGTGAATAAATTAGAAATTAATTTAGAGTGTAAAATAATTTTTTATTTCTAAATTAATTTCTATTATTGCTAAATAGTTTTTAAATTGATATTTAATCAGCTATTAATGTTTTAGCTACCAATTATTTTTTTTGTCTCTTGATTAGTTTCTATTTCATGTCTTTATTTTGTAAATCCTCTTTGTAATAAAGTTGAAACACCCTAAAAAAATTCCATATTTATTCATTTATTTATCATTTTCCAATAAAAACACAATCAATTCAATTAGTTAACTTATTAATAATTTAAAAAGTTCAATTTGCATATTCATGGATGTATGTGAAGGTAATTTGCATAAAAAAGTAGCATACTCAAAGTTAAACTTAAGAAGATACCTTTCTCTTTAAAACAGACTTCAGAAGAAATGCAATATTTAATGCAATGGAACATCACCCATCTTTTATCATGAAATGTGGGACCTACAATTGCAAACAAAAGAGAGAAAAAAGATGGGTGGGGAGGGGAAGCAACCTTGTGAACTATTAAGATCTGTTAGCACATTTTGTTGTCTTCCATAGGGGTAACACTTTAAACATGTATTATGCAGTTCACAGTTTATCACCTCATTTCCTTAGAAAGAATGAACAATGCTCAATGTTCTTTCAAGCAATAGCTCTTCCACAAACAGGAAAAAGATCCAAAAGGTTTTTCTCTATCAAATTGCTAAACCTACTTAAGTGATTTCTAATTCTGACACTGTAATTTTTTAATTCAATATTAAAATTAAACCCAAACAACAAAGCCATGAAGAATAAAGCTAGCATAGGAACTTCTCCAAAGAATTTACCATTAATTTATTAAAGGAATTACCAATTACAAGTTTAAAATGAGGAGGTTGTGCTTGGAAGTTGTGTTCTAGAAACATAATTTCAACTTTTTTATTTTTTACTTCACATAATTAGCATAAAGGAATCATGGTTATCATGCACAGAAAATTTATGTTTGATAAAACAGATTTTAGTAAAAAAAAAACAAATCATACTTCTTATAAAGCACAATTAGTACAAAAATAAATACAATCATGTTGATCAGGTACGATTTTAGTAAAAAATCATGTTTATCATGTACGATTTTAATAAAAAAAACATGATTTTTGTAAAAACAAAAGAAGCCATATTCATCAAAAGCGATTTCAGTATAATGAAAAAAAATTATACTTACCTAATACGACTTTTGTAAACCACCAGTTCAGACAAAAATGGATTTAGAACAAAATATCTCGTATACTATAGTTTCATATATTAAAGTTTAATGTAATTTCAGATAGAACTAAAATTAATGAAACATGTTTAATTTTTTTATATAAAAAATAATAATTTATTTGTATTTTTAGTTTTTGTTGATTATTTTTCAAAATTTGGCATAAAATAGTCTTCACAACTGTACCATAGATTTCTTGCAGTTGTGGGTTCATATATACATCGAAAACCTTGTTTAATTTTTCCTTTTAAGTAGTAAAATTAGACGCAAAGGAATATGATTCAAACGAATGAGAATGTTTTACACTCCATAAAAGTGTGTAATGATTATGTAATAGAAAGATGATTATTAGAAAAAAATTTAAATTAAAAAAAAAATTACTGCGACGAAACTTAAACTATTCACGTTAATACATCTATTAAATATGTGCATGCTCTTTCCATGGTGGATATTTTATATACCAACCGAAGACTTCTTATCATTATGTCTAGACATTCAGGCTCCAAAAACTGACCAAATATTATTCACTCAAGCCAATTGAATAGTTTAACCAATATATATATATATATATATATATATATATATATATATATATATATATATTAAATTCTCAAACATAGATATAGATAATTGCATTTTCTAATATGTTTTTAGAATTTCTATTTGATTATGGCTGAGAGTGATAGAGAAATGATTTTAGAAGATTAAATTAAATTTAAAATCTATAATAATAATGACTATTTGTTTGATTATTTGGTAGATGAGTTTTTACTTATGAGGTTCGAACACTCCTCTTAAATGGTGTGTTCGTGTCAGACACATGTATTGAATAATGACACTAGTAAGATACGTATCGTATTGGTGAAGTGTTCAATTAAAAAAATATTTATTTGATTTCTGACAATTCTACTACGATTCTAATACAATTTTAAAAATGAGAAATATTAATTTTTTAAAAATTCAAATTTATTGTATAAATTTTTATTATGATTACAAACATAAAGAACAAATCATTTTGAATGAGCCATAATAAACATCTTTCTACTAAAAAAATTTAAAACATATTTATACATATAAATTTTTATAGCCAATTTATATAATTCATAATTATATAATATATAAATATGTGTCACGTATATAGAGATTATATGATTACATGTATATTTATGTATATGTAGTATCACTTTTATATAGGTTTTAACGTAAGTTTGTTTCAAAGTGAGGTTATTGCTGCTGTAAAAAAAAGGCAAATATATGTAGATTTTCTAAAGAAATAAATGTCAAAGGTTGAAGTGAGTAAACAGTGTGTTGACAAATTAAATAATTAGAAACTGAGTGGGAGACATGGCCAGCACATTTTGCATCCTCCTTTTGAAGCAAGTCAAAAAAGCATAGTGAAATTACAATGCAAGCAAATTGCAACATAACAACCAAGGTCAAACAAAGCCTCATTATCTTCAACCATTTGCAAGATAATTAGTAACAAAAGTCTTAATCAAAAAAAGAGTAGACCATAAATGTACAACATATCTACACAGATATATATAGCTGCAATTTAAACTTATCTAGACAAAACCAAGGGATTGAAAGTCTTTGAAAACAACAGAAGCACCCAAAGGCCAAAATATTCCAATGGATAGTACAATTCCATGCACGCTACCTTCTTTCTACAAAAAGCCACTCTTATTTCAAAACCCATCATACAAAACTATTCCTTCCTCATTGCTTAGTCAAAACCTGTCTCTGATCTCATCTTCAAATCTCACCCAGAATTTCCATTTCCTTATGCTTTTCTTTGCTCTATATAGCCTCTAGGGTTTCTCAGAGGTCTTGTTCCATAGCCATTTTGGCATTCTGTCCACCTCCATTAAATGGAATGTTTGGAATCACTCAAAATGGTGACAATTGGAGGTGGCCAGTAGGCCAAACAGGCTCTGTGAATCTGTCTCTGAGAAACCCCTTATGGGCTCACTTCTCTTTCATATCTCTTCTGAGTTCTGCATAATTATTGTTTTCCACATCATGCACACATCTTAATTGACCTACACTCATACTATGATTCCTTTAACTTCTGTCTCAGTATGCAGTCTGCAACTTCTTATATGTCTCAGCCTAATGAGTTTCTATTTTACATTTTTGCAGATTCCTACTTATCAGAAACATGCCCTTTTTCTTCAATACTGAAGGAAAAAGCAAGAGTATTTGGTGAACATAACCATCATGCTTTGAAGGTACTTAGTTTTTGCTTTTATTATTCCTAGTAAAGAGGATTTTGGGGGTGGAAGTAACTCCATGGAGCAACTTACTGATCATACCCTATTACATTATTTTATTTGGTTGGTGTTACTTAAGTCAACCACCAAACCTGAACTTGAACGTGAATAAGTAAATGTTTTATTTATCTTCCCCTCATGCTAGTGTCCAAAACTTTTGTCTAGGCTTTGATGGTATAATGTTGCACCTTTTCAATGGTCTAAACATAAAAAGTGTTGTGGATATTTGCATGCGCTTCCACTTGTTGAAACTCCATTGGCTATTGTGAGACCCATTGTAGCGGTTGCAGCATTGGATTCCTAGAAGCATTAGAGTATGATTAATTTAGACTTGTGAATGGTGTTTTGAGGCCACCATTATGAATTGTAGTGTTTCCAAATGGAAACCAATTCCTGCCCTAACTTGTCCTCATAATGCACTCACACGACCATCTAGCAGCACCACCCACCACCACCAACCAAAAGGTTTATTATGTCAGCTTCATCAATTCTTTGTAAATGGGAGAGGAATCTATTAGTGCCCTTTGGAGCTGACACATATCATCATATCATGCAACAATGAATCAGTGTTCAGTATTTCAAACCAGAAATAAACAGTTTTCATTACTCACTATAGCTATACACCTGTACATATATATTTATATAATGTAATGCAACTTACACCAAAAAAATAAGGCAATGCAACTAACATAATGATTACAAATTTATGAACCCTACCAAGATGGGTTTTTTTTTCTTCTATAGATGCATGACTTTACATTTGATATGATTTAATTTGTTCTGGCGGGACCAAGTTCATCTCTCATTTTGTTGGAGACTGGGATCAGGCCTGAAAGAAATTAATGGCAGGAAGTTCCTTATGTTAAAGTTTAAAATGATTACTTGATTATGCAATTGCCAATTTGTTCTGAAAGATATTCTAAGTTGGTCCCCACTTAGCAGGCTCACCAATTTTATATGAATTAAGTACCAATTTTCAAATGACCACATTCAGCTTATCTTTAGTCACCATTTCGTTTTAAATTATATTTTATTTCATTAATCCTTAAAGAAATATTACCTTCTTTTTCCAAAAAAATCACATTTTTTCGAGATATCTATAAACTTTACCTTCTTTTAATAACATTTTCTAAAATACCATGACTTTAATTAATGTCTTTGTGCTACACTATTATGATATGTAGAAACTCAGGTGTAAAATAAAAATTTTCCTGATCTAGATGAAATAGTATGATATTCTATTTTATTTCTAATTACAAGAAATGCAGCATATACGTAAATTAAATTCACTGGAATGTGTTTTAGGGTTCATATAGCATTTTTTTAAAGTAGATTAGAGTATCTCTATAATACTCATATTTATTCATTTTATTTTTTTATAAATAAATGTAAATTAATTAAAAATTAGGTAAAAAATTTAAAAGAAAAAAAAGCTTACATACAATCTATAAATATTTAGGCATTTTCTTTTTAATAATATTTAAAGTTTTTCTTTTATAATATACAATATACACTAGTACAAAATCTCACGACCACTTCAAATAAAAACGGCTTTTATAAAACTATCGTTAAAAAAGAGACGGTAGCAAACTTCTGATTAGTTTTTTTTTAATGATGGTTGTCCTATGAACCGTCGTAATGTTTGGTCTAAAATAACAACGGTTGCTCTAAGAACCGTTGTTATATGCATTGTTGAGGGGTATATAACAATTGTTGCCTTGGAACCGTCGTTATTTGTGCTCCTTTTTGATCGCGCGTCCACGTCCTCATCTTCCCTTGCGTCTTTTAGTTTCTTTCTTCACTTGTGCACCCATTTCCTTCTCCTTTTCTCATTACCCGCTCCTTCTCTCCACCGCCACCAGCATAGGTCCTTTTTGTCACTGTCAGCACTCACGGTCGATGTACGGGGGCTCCTCATGCACAGTCCAACTGTAGCTAGCGTAGCGCCAGCGCTGCTTGCGTCCTCCCCTCCACTTTTGCACCGCTAGCAAACCTCTCCTCCATCGCTCCAGCCCTCCCTGCACGTCAAACCCCCACCTCCACACATCAAACCCTCACTCATTTCTCCTTCATGCGTGCAAGCAAACAGCTGTCTCCGCCTCCGTGCGCCAACCCTTCACCTCCGCGCGGCAACACCTTGCGCACGCCACCAGCACCTCCACCACACGCTGCCAGGACTGGTGCACGGTGTCTCGTAAACCCTAAATCTTTTAATTAATTTTATAATAATATGTGTTATTAGTTAGTAGTTTAGGGTTTGTGGGAACTTCATATAGTGGATATTTGATGGATTTGGAGTGGCAAAAAATTAGCATGAAAATACTTCAAACGGTCATAACTTTTTATAAAGAAGTCGGATGGAGACGCGTAAAAAATAAAACTTGCTCGAAATGGGGTGGACCAAATTTCCAAAAAATCCACCATTTACTATTATTTTTTTTATTTTAAGTATTTTAATGTTTTAGTTCCCATACTTTCACTTGTCAGAAATTTCTCAAATTTTGCATGATGTTTCTATTATAAATTAGAGATTACATTCACAAATTTATTACTCATATATTGCATAATGTTATATGTTCTAACATGAAATCTTATTATTTCAGTGTTTATTCTAGATATGTAAATGCAAAGAAACTCACTTGGATTTCATATATTTATAGAACTTTTTGTAGAAATGTTATATGAAATAATTTATTGTATGTAGACTTTCATATTTAAATTATGATATTACATGTATTATTGTTATGGAAATTTCATATTTATGCAAGATTATGGTATCTATATATAATAGTAAAACATTTTTTTTAAAAATACACTTATGACGATAGTGTCTTTAAAAATACAATTTTTATTTTTTTATTGTTTATTTGACACAATAACGATAATTTGTTACACATATTGTTAATGTGGTTTTATAATGGTGGTTCTAAAACCGTCGTTATAAACCGTCGATTTACAACAACATTCAAAATAATAATGATTTTCGAATTGTTTTTATATAGCATTTTTAACCGTAGTCAAAACTCTATTATGCACTAATGATATTTAATCAGATGTATATTATCAAAATTTAAATATAATTAAAAAACAACACCTATATATAGTGTTGTATAAATTTTTTCTTTTAAAAAATCTGAGAATTAAAACAAAGAACATAATCGACAAAAAAACATATCTAATATTATTTTAAACTTTAAAAAATACAATTAAATAAAAAAAATTCAAAAGTTTGACTGTTAAAAAGATATAGTATTTTTCTTTTAAAAATACATTTTTGGAACAATATAATTTTAACATGAAATTTTAGTATTTTGTAAACATATCTATTATAAATTTGATCCAATATAATTTCTTTTATCATCTCTCTAATCCAACCACATTCCTGTGGTCAACGATGTTCATACATCCATGACCATGGTCTTATGAGTGAAGGAAGGGGCAGTCTAGAAAAGAAATTCTTGAGGTGTAAAAAGCAAAATATAATATTTAAATACCAAAAACAAAAAGCAATTATTTCCTGCACATTACATTACTGTACTTGATTTCGGTGTGAAAAAATAAAATGTCATTAAATAAAATTGGACTACGGATCAAAATACATTTCGGACTGTCTTTTCTATAATATATTTTAAGATTTTTTTTTCTAAAACAATTATTTTGTATTGTAAAATATTTTTTCAGAATGAGATTTTGATTTTTGATTTTTTTTCCAAAACATAATAATCTCTTTCAAATCTATTTTTCATTATTTTTAATTCCAAAATGAAAGAAATTTAAAAATAAGTAGGGTGGAGGTTAAAAAAATATTAGGTATAGAAAGAATTTGACAAACAAAATCTTAAATTCTTAAAGCAAGGAATGTAAAGAAGATCAAGTTATGGCAAATGCTCCCTGCACCCAACACATTTTAACCTGCACCCAACACAATTTTAAAAATTCCAAAAATGTCCTTTATTCCGGAAATAAAAATCCAAAATTAAAAATAATATATTCTGGAAAAATATATCCAGAAGTGGTTATTGAGTTTCGGAAATAAAAATCCGGAAACAAAATTTAAAATTCAATTCCGTACAAAAAATCCAGAATTGATAAATAATACATTCTGGAAAAAAAAATCCGGAAAAAAGATTATTGTATTTCGGAAATAAAAATCCGGAAACAAAAATGAAAAACTCATTCCAGATAAAAAAATCCGTAATATAAAATTTTGTTCCGGAAAAAAAAATTCGGAACACATATTTCGGAAATTTTTTTAAGGATAGTTTCGTCTTTTCCGCTGGAATCGGGTGCAGTGATATGGTGCAGGAAGCAATTGCCTCAAGTTATTTATTCGGATTTGGGCCTATTGATCCATCTCAAGGCCTTGTTTCTAATTCTATCCTATTGTTATAACAATTGCGTTCTACACCTTCAAGCTGCACTCTTAAAAAGTTTGAAATTCCATTTTTTTTAAACTTATATTTTGGATTTTCAAAATAGAAATATGTATTTTAAATTGTACGATTTAAAATAAAAATGATTTCATTATAAATAAATTTATTTTTAAAGAAACAAATATATTTTAAAATGTATTTTCAGCTCTAGAAATATATCTTGAAAATATATAAAAATTTAAAATAAAATTTATATTATATAATTCATCAATTTTCAATCCAGAATAAACCGTGAAGGCAATTTTTCTTATTAGTTTTTCTACTTATTAGGCTTACCATAGCAAGCTGTATAATGCACAGTGAGAAAGATACTGATTTTTGTCACAATAAACTATATTTGCATAATTTTTTTCCGTATAGGTTTTATAATATTTTATTAATGATTTTTTTTACTTATCAGGTTCGTGTAACTTTGTTTTATGCAAATATTCGGTCTCTACTATTGTATATTTTTATAATTTTAATTGTCAAAATTTCTTGCATAAATGTATTTTAAATATTATGAATACAATATGTTCCTTTTTTATATAATTAGGTGGAAAAACGTAAAGGTGCCCAATATTATAGGGTAATATTTTCCTTCAAGCAAAGGAAATTACGTCAAGGAAATTAAAAAATTTGGACAAAAATGTTTGAGCCTTTAATTTAACTAATTTTGTGGGAAAATAATTTATGTGTAGATTGTGTAAAAGAAAATTGCAATACCATTCAATTATAAAGTGTCATGTCCAAATAAATTTTTGAATTTTTATAACAAGTATCTTAAAAGTCATATTATTTAATAATATAATTTTTTATATATTAATAAATAAATTAATTAATCCATTTTTAAAGAAAATAAATATATTAACAAATTTATTTTCCAACTTAGCTCAAGAAATATCAAAATATAAATATAAGGTATGATTAAATAATAATCATTAAATAAAAATTATTTTTAAAAACATAAAATAATTCATCAATCTATTAACTAATTACGTACTATTTTATAGACTAAAAAAATTTATTAATATCTAATGTAGTTTCTATTATTAATAAAATTTATAAATTAATTTTTAAAATGATATCTAATTAATTAACTATCAAGATTTTATTTTATCAATTTAAAATTAATTTACAAATTTTATTAATAATAAAAATTAATTTAAATATTAATAATTATTTTAATTTTTAAAATAATATTTAATTTATTTAATATAGAAATTAATTATTTGTTTATAAAATTGATTTTTATTTACTAATTTTGTTATAGTGTTTAATTCAATTAACTGTGTTAACTGAGTTTATTTTAATTTTTTTTTTACTTTTTCAACTTAGCTGTTGAGAGCTTATATTTTATCATAAAACCATTGACTTAAATTGAGTAAAAGTTATTGACAAAAAAAGGTATTTAAACTATTTTTCAATAATCAAGGCAGAGAAAGTAAAACTTTTTAACAATGGTTGTATGAAATCAGAGACTGAGGAATGATAACTAAATCAGAAAAGGAAAAGCATATGAAATCTGAAATTATAATGTAAAAGATAACACTCAAATACAAGACATCAAACACTTCTTATCTTGTCTTATCAAGTAGCACTTCACATAAGATACTGCATTTTTGTCCAAAGATAAATTAATCCACTAAATCAGAGAGCATTAATGGCAATTTTGGTGCCAGACTCGCAGTGACCAACGAAATTGCAGATGAAGTAGTTTTGTCCCTTCACAAGCTTGATCTGATCACTTCCTGAATTATAGGTTTTGGCACCATTTGGGGTCGTGCATGCCTTGTAGCCAGCCTTGTTTACAGCCACCACATTATGAGTCCCAGGGCCGTAGTTGAACACTACAATATATATGAGTCACTTTCAACAGCTATATATAATCGTAGTTCTTTGCATAAGTTTTATTTTAATCTTTTGAATTAAAATCGACTAGAGAGATTAAACATTTCATAGTATATAGTATATATGTGGGTATAAACCTTTTTTTATAAGTCGGTTTTATGAGATTGAATTAAGCTTAAAGTTCACTTTGTAATATAATATAAGATCTATTTTCGAACTTATCCAAACAAATATTTGTTGGACTTATTAGGTCACCCACTATTGGACACCACTCATAATATGTTATTTCACGCACGAGCTGTCACTCTCGGCGTGAAGGAAGTGTGGTGAAGATCACCGATTTTATGAGGTTGACTTAAACTTAAAGTGCATTGGTAATTGAATCTACTAAGCTGGTCTAATGGAGATATATAATTAGTGTTTGTTGTTCCTTAATTAGTGTATTAAGTACACTGGTTAGCGAAACCCTTCTTACATTAATCTCTTGAGCTTTCTTGGTAAAATATGAATAAAAAGCAAAAAGTAAGATCCAAAGATACTAACCAAGTGTATCACCAGCTCTGAACCGTTTTCCTTTAGTCCAAGCCACAGTGTTAAAGGTCCAACCATTTGCATCTCCAACTGTGTAGGTGGCTGAGTGAGCCATCTCACAGTGAAGCACCAACCACAATGACAGTGTCAGAACTACAATTACACTGCCTCTTCCCATGGCCATGTTTTTAATTGCAAAGATTGAGAAAGAAGAATAACACTTTGTGTTAGTAAGAATTAAGAGCATGGTTTTATAGCCAAAGATGATGGCAATTGTAATGGGGTGGTTGAGGGTGCTGGGGCCATTATGGTTTCAAAATGATGACTCAAGACCATGGATTGGACCAGAGTCATAATGGTTTTTATTTGGGAGAGAAATAATACACCTTGGCCCTATAGAGTCATAATGATCTTAATTTAGTTATCATTATAGTTTGATATACGAGCTTTAATCACAGGTGGATCCGTATAATACGACAAATTGTGGGTTTGAGTATAAATTTAAGTTTATGTGAGTTGATTCACACAAATTTCAAGTTTTTGAGTTAATATTAGATAACATAATCTTTAATATGTGAATATATGAATGAACTTGTTTAAGATAAACTCATATATCTAGCTATAGTTATAATTGTGTGTGGTTGACTCTTCTCAAAAGTATAAACTAAAAAAGTTTTACCTTATCACATTGAAATGTTAATATATATTTTTGGTGTATCTTTTGTTTTACTTGATTGCCAACAACCTGTTTTTTTTTTTTAAATAATAGAGATAAAAAAGTATACTTTATATTTTTTTAATAATGTCTTGTCCATACACAATAAAAAAATTGAATCATAATAATCATGTTTATAAACAAAATTATTATTTACTGTCATAAACTATATTTTTATTAAAAAAACATAATATATATATATATAAATAAATAAAAGTATATATCTACAAGTTGTATCACTTTTGCATCTTTTAAGGTAAAGACTTATAAGCTAGGGAACTGAAGACATAATGGTGTATCACTAACTCATAAATCTTTCCATTATTTTATCTTTGTGTCTCTTTCTACTTTTCAATAAATTTGCATCAAACTAGTATGCTTGGTTCCTCTATTACTCATTTTCCTTAATTTTCTCCACCACCGTGATTATTGTTGAATTTGTACAAAGACAAATTTCTTCATGACTCGTATTTCGCTTCCACAATATCTTTTCACAATCTTTCTCTTCAATTGTTTATCTTCATTTGCATTTTGCTAATAAAGCGTCATTAAATGTATTAATGTTTTTTATCCTTACGCTCCCATTTTTTTTTTTTGGCTTACACACTCATTCACACTTCACCCATATTATTTTTGTCCATTCACTGCCCAACCTAACAGGAAATGTCTTTTATTTTCATTATTTCCTTTGCTAACGAGTTAGACAATTAAAATGAATGTTTTTACTCTGTACAAAAACTTTGTTCTTATTTTAAAAAGTGTTTTGAGATATCTGATATTGCCGACATCATTTATTATTCTTAATCATTGATAATAAGCAAGATACAAAAGAGAGCAGAAATAGCTACCCTATTTCTTCCCACACATACCTATCTTATCCACTCATTAAACTGAGATAAGTTCCCACTAAACAAGTGCAATTTGCATTACAATACAATTATATCAGTAGGAAAGCACTGAGATATATAGTTAATATATAGTTAACCACATTGAACACACTCAAACTCAAGCAGCATTGATGGCAATTTTCATTCCAGACTCGCAGTGACCCACATAGTTGCAGATGAAGTAGTTCTGTCCCTTAACAAGTTTGATCTGATCGTTCCCTGACTGATACACTCTCGCCCCTCTTGGAGTCTTGCAACTACCATACCCAACCTTGTTTACTGCCACCACATTATGAGCCCCACTGCTATATTTGAACACTGCATCCATACACCAAAATGCATACATGCTTTAACAGATCAAACCAAAACTTCTTCTTCCATATGTTATAGTAGCCAGGTCAAAAATCATGTCACTTACAACTTTTAAAGACTTTCCTAACACAGTTCACACGCCATTCTTCGCATATTCAAGAGACTTTGTGTTTCGCATGTGATAAATTGTACTGGTGTTTATTATGTTAATTAATGCCAAAGAAACTCAACTATAGATTAATTTAATTATCTAACAAAAACACATTTAAAGACCAAGATATCTGAACAGACAGATTCGAAAGAGAATTGAACTGTAGAGTTGTCGGTGGTTGATGTTTCAGACAAGTTTTTGGTAATGATTTTCTTAAAATCTTTTATGAAAAAACTGTTTGAAATATCTGTAATACATGATTATCTAGAGAGACATAGGAGTGTAGAGAATAAGTGGAACGTACGAACCAAGTGTGTCGCCAGCTCTAAAGCGTTTTCCATTGGGCCAGCCAACAGTGTTGAAGGTCCAACCCCCAGAACCTCCAACTGTGTAGGTTGCAGCATGAGCCATCTGAGAGTGAAGCACCAAGAAACAGAGTGAGATTAGTAGCACCACTGCACTGCCTCTTCCCAGACCCATTTCTTTTTCTGGTTCAACTCACACAACACAATTAAAGAAGCAATGAAGAAAGATAATGAAAGTTTGTTTGGTTGAGTGAGTAGAACTGGAAAGAAGCAAGGTGGTTTTATAATGGAGGAGTGAGAGCCCACTCACACTTAATGGGTGGTTGGTTACATAGTAAATAAATAGGTAGCAGACTCCTTGTACTAGAAACTGTGACCAAAGCCACATGTCTCTGCCAAACCTCATTATGGTTTTACAAGTGAAAAAAAATACTCATTATATTATAAAAATAAGTATATGTAATTTATCTATGGTATCTTCTTAGAAAATACAAAGTAATTAGAAAGTGTAAGATGGTGAAAAATAAATAATAGTAATTGTAATGCGAATGAGGTTCTCGGCATATCGGTTTAGGTATAATAGGATAAATCATCATAATTAACTAATCACTTCTTAAATATTTCTTAAAAATTATTAAGGGAGTATTGGACCTTAATAGATATGAGATGAATCTCAGTTCCATAAAAAACTATAAATAAAAGATGATCCTAAAGAAATAAGGTAATGATTATCTAATTATAATATTTGTGATATAAATATATCTATCGTCAACTATATATCGATTCATAAGACATCAAGAGACGAAAAAAAGACATATAATCGAAAAGGTTGAAGACTTGATAGAGAAATTCAATATTAGAAAGGTTTTTATAAGAAAAATTGTATGTAAGAAGATGGTAAAAAGAAATAATAAGTTTTTATTCTCTATATATTTACATCACTTTATGCGTATAAAAAATATATACTTTGTCTCTCTAAAATGTAGGATGAAGATTCTATCACTATTAAATTAATTGCATATAATTGGTTTAGATTTAGGGTTTAAGATTATAATTAAGTACAAATACAATATTACATACAATAATTACGTATAATTTAATAATTATTATTTTCTTAATATTTTTTTACGTTTAGCGTGATATATCTAAGATAAATACTGTTTATATATAATTATAGATATAGTGTGTTTATAAAATAGCTTTTTGTCTTTGAGCACAAGAAGCGATAATTTACTGTATAAAAAATAAATTATATGCATACAAAATGAAATCAAATAATTACAGAAACACGAGAAAAATTACTTTAATCACAATTTGAAAACAAAGTCACTCATATAATTGATTAATACGTTAATAATTTTTTTATAATTATATTTTATGGATAAAAAATTAAAATTAAAATATTAAAATAATAAATGAAATAAAATAATTTTACTTAAAAGTTTAATACTGTTGGAGTAATTTATTTTAATATTTTATTGCAAAAAAATATATTTTTCAATCACAGTTTTATAATAATTTCTTATTTTACTCTAATTTATATTTTTAAATATTTTGCATCAAATTATTAAAAAAATATTTTATTAATTATATTCTAAATATATTAATATTAAAAATATTTTATTACATCAATCAAATCAACTACAATTTATTTATTTATTTTCTTTTATTTTTTATAACTTTTTTTTTCTCAATTTAGAAATTTTCACTTTTCACTCTCTTTATAATCAAAATGTTTCGGAATTTATTTATGAAGTTGGTCGAATTATTGAATAACTATCATCCTTAATTTTCTTGTTACATTCCAAAAATATTATGGCAACTAGTTTGATATTTCTTGTACAGTAAAAAGTAATTAAATAAATAATGTAATACAATATGAAATTATATAATTAATAATATAAAAACATAATTATTTAAGAAGTCGAACTAATAAAAATTATAAAACTTAACAAAGGCAATTTGTACATAAATCATCATAATTAAAAAAAGAAAAAAGTATAGAAAATTCTTATATGTTCTTGATTTTTTGAGAGTGCAACACACAACTTACCATGTTTACATACATGCCTTCATAAATAAATTATTACATAAAATAGAGTCACATAAAACAAAGTATTGAACCTGTGATTTATTTATTTTCATAGCAAAATATATGACCAAAGGAAAATTGTTTCCTTTTAGTTTAGTAAATAATAATTGATCATTTTGCAAACAAAATCATGTTGGAATCGGTTTTACTTCGGGTTAACATTTGTCATTCGTTAACATTAACATTGACCATAATTAAAAGTTTAACACGTGATACAATGAATAAACCATTTACTATAATTATAAAATTATATATTTTTACACAAAATTATTTAAAATAATGTTAGCAAACTGTATAAAATTATAATGTAAATTAATTAATATTATATAAAATTGTATAGAATAATATTATATAACTTTTTTAAAAATATGTTATTTAATAAATTGATTTATCATAAAAATAAAGGGGAAATTTCAATTTTAAGAAATAAAAAATAAGGTAATTTATCATTATTTAATAAGATAATTTATCGTTAGCCATTAAAGAGAGATGATATTTCAATTTAAGAAAAATAAAAATAAGTTGAAACTTATCATCTCACATATTCTCCTACTTCATAAACTATTTTCATATGATATATTAATGACTGATTGATACATATTAATAGTAATTATACTTTGCATTTGAAAATAGCAAGATATTATAAATACTTAATAATTTATATTTTATTTCATAAATGATTTATTAGGTGAATTATTGAAATAAAATTTTAAATTTGATTGAAGAATCACAGTGAAAAAGTTAGATTATAATATTAACAATTTGTGTAATTGTTGCTTCAATGAAAGAAGATTTTTGAAATTATGATAAATATTTTTCATCTAAACATTAAAAAAATTAATGGAGCACTTTTCTCAAGGAGTGAAGAAAAAAATGTATAGAAAAATGCTTTAATAAATAATTTTGGATAACAAAAAAGTTTAAATGGTAAAATTTAACACTTCACATGCTTCTAGTAAGAAAAAATTTTGGTCTCATTCGTTTTTTTTAGATGTGTGATGATATTTTGACATTCTGTTTCACTTTATGTTAGTGATCTCTGGTTTTCAAAGATCTAAAAGACTCTTCTATAAGGATGTTGTATTTTAAAGTAATTATAACATCTTATTTTACTTTTATGTGTAGATCATGATGAATATTTTAGTTTATATATCCACTAATAGTTAAAATTAACATCTTTCAAAAACTCTTGCGAAACTTATTGTACTCTGGTAAATAATTCATATTAACTAAAAATAAGATAAAATTATAATTATAAGTAAATTAATTTCATCTTATAAATTAGTTTATTTTATTGAATCTCATTTGAAGTCTTATCCTATTTATTTTATTGAATTCCATTTGGAGTGGTGTGAAGTTCCACTTTCTTAAGATACTCCTTAATTTATAAAAAGTGTGTGATGGATAGAATTGAAATTGAGTAGATACATAAAAAGAAAGAAAAGGTTGTAAAACATGTCTCCAATTTTAGAAAACAGATATCTCATCTAGAAGTTCAAGATTTATTCCTTCTATGTTGACGTGAGTGGTTGAAAGGTAAAAGTTTCAGCTCTTCTCCACTATCAAGATTTTAAAACCTTTACGGAGATACAACCTCATTTTCCCCTCATTTACTGAGAAGTCACCATTCCAAGATTTTGGTGTATCTTTATAAAAAAATATTCATTTTAATCTTTAAGTCAATAAAATAAAGCATATTTTCGTCCTTATTAATTAGATATATTTTTACTTTTTAGTTAGGGGTGACAATGCATCCTTTATAGATATTTATCCATAAAATGTGAGTTGGGTTGGTCCATGCAACATTAAGAGTATGAACTCATTTCATTGACATGTCCCACATAAAAAGTAATCTGCGGGCTTGCAAGCCAACCTGCATAAGATTTTAAAAAAAAATTAAAATTTCATTAATTATAAAAAAACTTATTCCTATTACTGAAAAATTAAAATTTTATACATGTTTCAATTTATTTAATTAAGATAAAAATATAAATTCAAGTATGAGGGTTGTTCAAAAGCTTGATTAAAAATAATTAAAAAGTTTTGTTTTGCATCTATTTTTTTCTATATATGTATGTAAATGTATAAGAGTATCTTATCAAAGTTTTGTTGCAAACTATTTGAATGAATATGACTAATTTTTTAACTATCGTGAAATTTCTTCTTTATAATATTCTTGTTATTAACAAATTTTAAATATAAGACTTTACTTAAAATTAAATTCAATGTCACTCTTAATACTAACTCTTGATGATTAAAATAAAACATTCATTTTTTTAGTACATTAAATTCAATTTTTAAAAATAAAATAAAATAAAGGTCATACTACAATAATGGATGAATGAGATATGGTTTTCTATTTCTGCGAGCCAGTGGGCCAATCCGCTCCGCCCCGCTATTGGTTCGTGAGGGCTACAACGGGCAGATCAAAGCGGGTCAGTGAATTAGAATAGTGAGTCCGTCCCGCATGGCCCGACCCACATTATCACTCCTACTTTTAAGATGAATAACTACCTCATTGAATTAAATGAAATAATTGTTTTGTAGATATTAAAACTCATAGTTGAATTTTTCTTATAAAGAAAACACATATTTCACTTCAATGCTATCAACCTTCTTCTAAATAAGACAATCTCAAATCTTAAATCCAACATATAAAGTTTCTCTCATATTAAAATTAGATTTTTATTTAGTAATTATTACCAAATATTATTTAAACCTAACTTAATTTTACAAAATTGTCAGATTATATTCTTATACTTATGATGATGGTGACCTAATAAATCCAACAAACTATAACATTCGAAATAATTTTGATAATTACATATATATTAAGAAGTAAACTTTTAAGATCAACTCGACCCTACAAAAGTAAAATTTTCCCTCGCTTATATATTATGAATTTTCATTATTTCTAATCAGTCTAAATTTCAAAAAAAGGACTTTCATTTTACTTTTTCTTTTCATTCATTTGATTCCAAAATCTTTCTTTTTACACTAAAATAAACCTTACATGATAAAGTCTCGTGTGATAAATTGATTAAATAGACCAATTATTAAAATCCCATCATAAAAATAACCAACTTCATTTCTGAAATCAATGAAGTGTTGTACACTATGCGTAATAGTTGTGGATGAACGTGATTTGCTCCCTAATTCAAGTTTTTAGGATATTTGTAGAGAGGATGTTGCTTGAGACATACTTTGATGTATAGAAAATGTAATATAGTGGTTAAAGCCAAACTCCACCATACTAAGTTCCAAATTCTCACTCATTTTGTTCTAGTGTTCAACTTTTTTTAACTCTTATTTTTGGCATGCCATGGAAATTTGATCTTTGCCTAACGCATTTTCTAACATGGAATACCAAAACAATATCCTACAACCCTACATTAATTAATCCATCATAATTCACAACCAACAAATTCTACCTACTTCTAATTTACAGTCCACGATTTCGGCTGAATTTCATCTCATATTTGTTGCTTTGGGACCAAGAACTCGAGAAAAAGGAAATGAGAAAAGTCTCAAAAGTTTTTCAAAGGGAACGTGTATCATAAGATGGTCAAATGGTGGTGGGGGAACCAACTTTAAGATGGTTCAATAGTGAAAAAAAATCAAAAGTGTTAACATTTTTTAAATATTATTTTATTTTTATATAAAAACTAAAGATGCAAAACGGAAGGCACGAGAAGAACGCATTCATGAAGTTGGAATTTAGTGCGAACAAAATTTATAACTATTTCTTTGCAAGATGTAGCTAATATTTGTTTTTTTTTACATCTCATAATATATAAGTAAGTGTAAATCTTATTTTATGAGTTGAATTTGTAAAGTTGAGTTAAACTTAAAGTCTTATTTAGGACATATTTTAACGAGTTTGTTAAATTCAGATCACTTATTATTAGATCGCTCCTAGATTATTTATAAATACATAATCTCATGTACTTGACATGGTGTAAAAGAGTAAGTCAATTTTATAGAATTAAATTAAATTTAAAATTTACTTCTTAATTCAATTTTATTAAAGAAATAATAATTTTTAATATTAATATATTAAGTGCGATGAATATCTTTCTTAATTCAATTTTATTAAAGAAATAATAACGTTTAACATTAATATGTTAAGTGCTATGAATATCTTCACATAACTTCTAGGGTTTGAAATGGAGCTAAAGGCTTGGTTTTGAGTAACTTCTAAAATATCCTCTGCTTGTTTTTCCTTTTCTGACTGGTGTCTTACCCCTTTATCTTGTATGAATTCAATTAAATAGGCCCGGTCCAGTTTAGGGTGATTGGTATCTTTATTATATAGGTTGTTGGTCCTTGTGGGTAGTTGGGTTGGTGGCTAAGGTCAGTTGTTATATCTTGCCCCTTGTTATGGCTATAGTGAGTTTGCTCTGAGTTTGTACGAGTCTTATAACCGTAGATTTTGGTTCTTGCTTTTTGTTAGTTTGGAAGTTCCGTGAATGTGAACCATATTATATAGGGTTTGTACAAGGGTTTAATCACCTTACTGATAAAAAGAAGTCAGTCAACGTGGGTCACAACCACCCACGAATTCATAATATTTTTATTTAATATTTCATTTAAAAGCAATTTTTTGATAATACAGTGGAATCTTTCTATTGTTGTCTTTTTGACTTCATAATTTTTTTATTCCAAGAGAATTACAATATTTTGCACTTCTTTTCCAAAAATTGTAGAATATATTATAATTAAAAAAATGAGTTTTTTTTTTAATTTTAAAGTCTTTTAAACGACAATTTACAATTTTGCCTCTAAATTCACTAATATAGTATTATCTGATTTATTTTAAGTCATGAAAACGATTATCTTGAAATATGACCCAATTAATGTATTTTTCAATTTAAGCTTCAAAAGTAGTTTTGTTGGTTTTTTTATCTACACTTTATATTAGCTATCCTTTAATATAGGATAAGAAAATGAATTACGATAGAATAAAAAAAGATAAGTTATAATTATATTCTATCCCTACAAGAAAAATTAATTTTAAAGACAAAAAATAATTAGTTACTATAGTGACTAAATTAGAGATCATTTTAGAGACTAAAATATTTTTTTATTTTTAAATTAGTTTATATTATTGTTAAATAGTTTTTAAATTGGTATCTAATTAATTATCAAAGTTTTTGCTACCAAATTTATAATCTTGATCTCTAATTTAGTTACTATAGCAACTAATTATTTTTTTTTCTAAATTGGTTTATATTCAATGATTTTTTTTAAGTGCATGTTGAAATGCATGTGGACACATCTTTCTTATAAAAAAATAAAAATAAAAATGTATTAATATGAATGTTAAATAAAATATATTTTTAATATTAATTTAATATGTTTGTTAGATGGTAAATGAAAATAATTTAAGAAAAAATTCTCACACAAAGTCTCTATTTTCAAAAATATAAAATATAATTTTTTTATTATAAATTAAAGAGATGGATTTGGATGAAGAAAATGAGTGTAATGAAATTTATATAAAAAATAGAGAAAAAAATTATGAACTATGAAATTTATCAACTTTGAATTTTGATCTTTTAATTAAAAATAACTTGGATTATTATTCATTACCATGAAAATGCATGAATTCATAGCATATAATAAATTAACCTCAATTTACCCAACACTACCTTAAATAAATACTTAAAATATATTGTATTAGGATCAATTATGATAAATATAATAACATCCACTTAATTCATTAAAAACAGTTTTTTCACAAAAAATAAAATATATTAAATATTATTAGAGTTAAGTTAACGTCATCTTTAATATCTTCTTTTAAAATATTTTTATTGTTAAAATATATTTAATATTATTAGAATTGGTTTTCTATTTTAAAAATATATTTAGTATTATTAGAATTCGCTAGATTGATTCTAATATTTTTTTAACATACTTATATTTGTTAAAACATATTTAATATTATTAGAATTAGTTAAATTTATTTTATTTTCAATATTAAAATATATTTAATATTATTTGAGTCGGTTAAATTAACTCTAATATTTTTTATTATTTTTTTTAATATATTATTGAAAAAGTTATAAATATTTTGTGTTGCGTAATACTATCTCATATTAACTGACACTAAATTTTAAAAGTTATGTTTATGTTTCCTTATAGTGTTTTGAATTGGCTTGGTGATATTTTAAATTGTCATTTATGTATATCCTCTCAACTTGCATCAAACATTTTTCAATATAGGTAAAAGACATTATTTTAGTTACAATTACTTCTTTGGGTCATTTGACCATTTACATATACTCATCTAATATGTGTAATCTAAATTTTATTTAAAAATAAATTTTAAATAAATAACTAATGTAAATATATAAAAAGATATTTATATGTATTTTTTATTTATTTAAAATTTTATTTCTACGTAACTTAGTTTTTGTAGACTTTCTCTAAGCTTAGAGAAGAATATATTTATATTATGTTGTTAGATTACATTCTTGAGAAGTTAACAATATAAGAAGTAACATACATCGATTATAATTAAGTTTTAAGTAGGTGTATCATTTCCTACTAAAGATTATATTGTTTTTCTTATTTTTTTTGGGTATTTTTTAAGGAGAAATATTATTGATGTGAGGTTTGATATTTGGATAGCTTATCTAGATATTTGTGCATATATGAAAGTGCTAAAGGAAAATTTAGTAGATACATTATCTCTAGATAAATGGAGTCAATATTTGCATTTAACCAATGTTTTGACTTTTTATATGTGTGATGTATGTGAAGATTTTTGAAAAAAAATATTGCAGCTTTGTGAAGAGAGTTTTCTTGGATAATCTTTTTCTACATTTTGGTGAAGAAGTTTTGCCAAGATCATTCAATAGGTTTATTTTTTTAAATTCTTTTGAGAAACATTTGTCACTTAGCTGATATATTATTGTTTTTGTAATTTTTGTTGTTATAATACATCAGTCTCGTGTGATTACAAGTATTTGTCTGTTATTTATATCTTGTATTTCTTCTTTAAGGGTGTTTCAAGAAGGGTTGTGAATTTTATTATATTAGTTGCATAATAGTTCTTGTATGTAAATAGATTATGGTTGAATTGAACCAATATACAAATTTGTGTGCATTTTTTTCATATTGATTATATTATCTTGATTTTTCTTATTTTATTGTAATCGTTGTCATTGTTTGTCTTTACCCTCTTCATCCAAATTTTAAAAATAAATTTTTTTAATAACTAGAATTCTTTTATTCAACCAATTCACCATTTTTTATTGTAATTTTAACCATATTTTCTTTTACATTTAATATATCATATTTCATCTTTAATATTTCATATTCAATATTTAATATTACATGTTTGATATTTGATATGTTTAATATTTCGTACGTTTATTATTTCTTGTTTAATAATTTATATGTTTAATTTTATTGTTGAATTTTTATTTTAATATATAAACTTTAACATTCAATATTTAGTATTTAACATCTAGAAATAAACTTTTATATTTAATATTTACGTTTTTAATGTTTAATATTTTAATTTAGTATTAATACTTAATATTGCAGGTTTTGTTAGTAACTTTTTTTATAAAGATTGAAGCACCTCTCTCAAGTGTTTATTTTTAATTTTATTTATTTATTTTTGATAAAAAAAAGTATTTAATATTTAAGACCTTATATTTAATACTTAATATTTAATACTTAATCATTAATTTTTAAAACTTAATTTTTAATTTTTAATATTTAATATTTAATTTTGTATGTTTAATATTTAGTGTTTCTACTTAGTTTGATTATTTATATGTAATTTTTAATATTTAATGTTCAATATTTAACGTTTAATTTTCAGTGTTGTTAGTCTTTATTTAATGTATAAAATTTTAGGTTTAATGTTAGAGAGAGATTTTAAATTATTTACTGAAGGACATAACAATAAATTTCTATTTAATATAGAGGTTCTTGAAGAAGTCATGGGGTGCAGAAAGAAGCTGCCTGTAAGTCGGCTTCTTAACGCAAATAGGCCTAAAGAATTATTGTTATAGCATTTTTTTTTCCTGCAACTCTATAGTTTCTCCTGTCACCCCATATATCTGGCGAAAAGACCATTTTGTTTTTAAAAGAAATATATTTTTATTATAGAATCTGAAAAATATTTTTAGATCTAAAAATATCTTACAAATTTTATAATTGGAATATATTTTTCTCTATTTACACCTTTTAAATTATAGAATTAAATTTTACAATAAGATTTAAAAAAAAAAATACATTTTAGATAACCCATAATGTATTTTTGGATATAGAGATACCTACAAAATTCTAATCTATAATGCATTTTTCTAATTCACACATCCTGATCCTGAAATTTGTAGTAAAATTTGGAAAGTTCTACAATCCAAAATATTTTTTTCTTAAAACAGATATAATTCAGATTATTAAATCCGAAAGTATTTTTCTTTCAAATCCTCTCCTTAATCAGTGAATTAAAAGTAAGAAGAGATTGAATTGAGAAAAATTAAAAAGAAGAAGCAAAATAGAGAAACAAATATTTAAGGTGTGATGCTGAAAAACCTAATGGTCATAAACAAATATTTATACATAGTTTTTTTTATAAGGATAGAGTATCTTAAATATCCTTTTTTTTATTACAGATAAAAAAAAACTAGGAAAAAATAATGTTTACAGATAAAGAAGTGGTTGATGTATTGAAGAGGAGAGATAGAAGTTAAAAATAAATTAGCATATTAACTCAACTGCTATTATACTTATTTAATTTTGTTATATTTACATGGTTTAATATGTTATTATTAATTTAGCCGATTTAAAAATAAAATAAAATAATATATTATACAATTTTTTATTATTATATCAGTTACTAAATAATCCATTACAAAACTTTCTTTTATGAGTTTTTTTAATGAGCAAAAAAAGCTATACGCTTAATATACTTACATTAGCATTTCATTTTTTTATTATTATACATTTAATAAATGTACTGTATTTAATAAATAAAATATTTATTACAACATAAAAAATATCATCTAATTTATATAAATATTACATTAAATAAATGCTATACTAATAAGGGTTACATTTATTAAATTCATTAAATATATTACGATTAATAAATATATCATTTAGTAATATTATTAAAATTTATCATATACAATAGACAATAAGCATAATTAATATTTAATACTCATGCTATTTATATATTCTTATAATAAATATTAAATTAATTGTATTAATTGAATATTACTTTAATACGTGATTTAACTCTATTTTACTATTGTATATGTATTAATTTTGTTTTTTTTTTAATTTCTCCACTCAATATATGTTTTATATATTATTAAATTAACTATTTTCTAACATTGAATGTATTTCTATTAAGAAAACACTACACAACCAACATTCTCACAACTTTTCAGACTTATAATACTCAACCCCACCTTCATTCATCTCTTTATGTTATAATAATTTTTTGGAAGTTTATATTGAAATTCGTACATGTTCTAAAAAGTAATGCTAACATGGTTTTGTACATATATGATATGATGATATAGGTAGACATTTGTAGGACATGTAAGCTATTTGCCACCCTGTCCAAATGAATTTAAACGTATCTAAGACTTAATTACATATGAACAAAACTTAAATGCAGGACTATAGAGAAAGTGATAAAGATTATAAGAGAAATGGAAACAGAAGAACAAAGAAACTGAGACAATAAAATTTGGGAATATTCAGTAAATTCCACTCAAATTGTGTTCTCTTTCTACCCTTCTTCTACAATTTGAATTCTGTAACATAAATTTTCATCTTAGGGTTTTTCTGGATTTAATATTTTGATAGGAACTTTACACACATGGGGAAAAAGCTTGGTCCATGCTTCCATTGTGGAATTGATGGTAAGTCTTCTTCTTGTTCAGAACTTTTTTCTTCAATTATTTCTTCTTCTATCAGACATGAGTAACATGTAGCTTACAATGAAATACAGCTATTATAAATAATTCTTCATAAAAAAATATGACTTCAATTGAGATAAATGTTCTTTTATGAAAGGGTAAAAATATATAAACAAATGACAGTTAAATTTGAGAAAAAAATGATATTTTATACATAATATAAAATTTAGCCTTGTTTAGTGGACTATAAGTTATGTATAAAATTAAATTACTTCAAAACTGTCATGTGTGGATAAATATTTATTGGCACACATATGTAATAAGACTAAGAATAAACAAAGAAATCAACTACATTATTAATTCAAATTATTTTGTCTAGAAAACTTTGTTCACCACATATGTATGGTTTCATCAGTGACTCCACTTTGGCGTAATGGACCAGAAGACAAACCCGTGTTGTGCAATGCATGTGGATCAAGATATAAGAAACGTGGAAGCCTTGGTCTTGAGGACTATCTGCCCAAGAATTTTCAACCTCAGTACTTTGGCAAGTATAAAGATCTGAAGGGTAGAAAATGATCTTCTTGTTTCAATCTCTTTATGTTACAGATTCAGAGATTTATATTAGTTTGGAATATATTTTTATGTGAGGGTTTATTGTATTTCTGACAGTTGGTAATTTTTGTTAGTTGACAAGAGTGCACATCTATGGAGTACTAAGATTCCTACAAGGAAACGTTCAGAAGTGGTTTACAAGGAGATAACACCATTGGAGAGATTCCATATAAGACTACTTCAGATGTCAAAAAACTACAGGAACCCAACTGAGTCACCCTCAGAAGAAGTATTATTGTTGAATAACGTAAATAACTTCATACCTTGTAATGAAATAGGCATAGGATGTGTTATTCTTAAATAATTCTCTGTGTACAAGTCCATGAACATGTTCAAATTGTGCCTTGGGAATCTGCACCATTAGCTAAAGGGTCTGTTGTTTTTTAATATTGAACTTAATTGTCAAATTCAAACATTTGTATAAACCTCCAAGCCTTAAATCATGTTCCTCTGTGTGTTGTGTTATGAGATAATTTGAATAAGTAATAATGTATGACAGAACGCATATCTAAAAGTAGAACTTCACAACTCAACGATTATATCTACCCTGCACATCATAACTTCCTAAGCAATTTTATCTCACAGTTTTTTTTTATCTTTAAGAACGAATGAATAAAAATGGACCAACCTTTATACAATGTGGTCATAAGAGCAATCCTTGCACATCAAAGAAAACTAGCATTCCATCAAATGAAAATACTCAAAAAGATAGCCAACTACCTAACAAAGATGAAGACTCAGCAGAAAACCTATTACAAAAAAAAAAATTTGCAAAATCCTGCATAAATACACTATGATACTGCACCTTTTCTGTGACCCTACAGTATTCCGATTCCCTCCTCACCCAAAAAGTCCATTCCAAGTCCTCCGTGAGCCAACTGTATAGAGCTTATGCTTGATCTGTTTTGGTCGGCAGATAACAATGCAGTCTTGTGGTGTGGCATCTGGTTTTGCCAAACATATAAACTGTGATTCGTGATCTTAGCTCATTAGACTTGAAATTGACAGATACTTTGCGTATCCAGCAATGCATCAATTACACAGAGCAAAATGTTGCAGATGAAGCAGCATGTGCACTGCTGCAGGCTCTGATGTTGCAGAATTCCATTATGGCTTTGACTTTAACCACTTAACAGCAATAATAGAGTCCTTTACTCCCACCTGATCCGCAGAGCTTTGCTTCTTCAGATGCCCTTCAACCAGACTCCACTCTTCCTCCATCACTTACTCCTATACCTTAAACATAGTAGCTAAAGAAACTCTATCATAACTTGATATCTGTCATACATATGTTATGGAGGGAAATAATAGACAGGGTTGGGAAATATTGTCTGGTAATATATATGTGCACTATGGTCATAGGGAGATATTGTCGGGTAATATATTATGTACACTATAAGCGGTGAGAAGAAAGAATCAGTCACACACCTGTTTTTCTGCTGTAGTTCATAGGATATGTAACATGTGTGATAGATGAGTAGGGGTAAACATAGTATACCATAACCAACTTAGGGCCCATTTCCAACAATTCTATTTAATGGTACTTAATGACAGAAGGAATGGTATGAAGGGGTTTGTGAATATCTATTATCTGGAATATATAGTGCTAAAGGAACAGGATTGTATTTAGACAAGAGAAAGTTGATGTAGAATACTCAACTCAAAATTTGGGTTTGGTTGAGACATAAAATTCCCTGTATGAAAAGGAAATAGCAAAGATTCTAAGTAATGATAGAGCACATGGTAGGGGTGAGGTGAGGGATATCAGAGGAAAAACAGATGACCTATATATAGTGATTGGAATTTAATGCAAGGGAAAAAAATAGTAACATGGAATTGTGCAGAATTTATTACAAGAAGTATAGTGCAGGAAAGTAAAGATGTGAGTAGAATTGTAGCTGAATGTAGGTGGTATGAGCTAGTGTGGGGATATAAGGTTGGGAAATAGGTGTGGAGAAATATGGGATATGTATAAGTATGATGCAGGGGTGAGTAGTGTAGTGAAATATTCCATAATAGGTAAAAATGAAGTGGGGGCTCATGCAGGTACAGAAAGAGGGAATTCCAGTAATAGGACTCAACATACACAACTTATGCTACATGTGAGAAAAGAATGAAGAACAAATTCATGTAATCTGACCATGGATGCTGGTTAACCTCAACTTCACCATTGAAGTGAAATGGGAATTCTGTTAAGAACAATTCAATATCTCCACACAACACTCACTCTCAACAAAGGAGGGTTGAAGAGGACCAAATGAATTCACAATTTTGTACATCCACCATCCACAATTATAAAGCTGTTATATAACCCCTTTAAAATAAAAAAAATAACAGTCTTTTCTCTACATAACAGACCTCCCTATTTTAAACTATTAACAATTGTCCCCTTTTTACATTGTACTTCTCCTCAAACCCAACTTTTAGCAACTCCAATCAATGTTTGGAGATTGAAGCTGCATTTCATGTAGCTTTCTCCATACAACATCCTCTAGATTAGTCTCCTTCTATTAGAACCTCGGTCAGCTCTATTATTTTTCCTTTTTAATCCCTGAGTCTTCTTCTTCCTTCATTAAAGGTTGAGCATATACTAGTTTGTCACCATGCTATTTCTTCAACAAGGAAACCGGAAGGATATTATGAATCTTTCCTGCTGGTAAATCAAATCTGTAGGCAAACATTTCCAATTCTCTCTAACACTTTATAAGGGTCACAATACAATACATTGCTGCTAATTTGTGAGAAAAGAGGTATAGGCCAATTTATTCTGCCTCCACACTCATACGCTTTATCCATTCTCTTTACTTTCAACATACTACTTTATTCTTCATAATCAACTTAGTACATCATAATCAACTTAAAGCTAGTTAGCAACAATTCCACCTAATGAATCTAAATGAGATGCAAAATGTAGCTTGGAAGGGACTTTGGATAACAATAGTATGTGGATACATAGAAACAATATAATATTTAGGCATGGAAAGATTGATATGGAAGAAGTATGGAGTTTGTCTCAACTGAATTAAACATGAGCATGGAGTTGTGAACTTCTCATTTGGATTTCTGAACAAAGAAGCCTATAACCTAGTCATCTCATAAAGGTCTAAAACAGAAATACTATAGCCATTAAGGATTGTCACTTGGGTAGAATAAACTCAATAAGCTTAACAAATGATACTAAATATTAAATTGAATAGTACCCTACTATTTTTTAACACATGCTGCTTGAGGTATGTTGTGTATTTGGTTGCAGGTTTTTCACTGGCTGACTTTGAAACTGAGTGTTGGAGAATAACACTGGGGACAATACCCGGTTAAGGGTGGACTTGAAAGCTTCAAAACATAGAGTAGAAGGAAGTGAAAGAGATGATGCAAAAATGGATAAATATTATGAACTAGTGGCCAAGTTGTTTTTTTCGCATTTTTGGTGGTTACCTCTGCCATTCCTATCTTCATGACAAGTATTATTTCTTTCTGCAATGTAAATGTTATAGGGGAATAGTTTTTCCGTACTTTTGTGGGAACATGGTTGTGTGTGAAATTGTTTTTTTGCATTGGAATATAAGACTGAGGTTGCACATGGTTTTTTGATACTATCCTTAGTAAGTTTTGGTGGCTACAAAATATATTCACATACATAAAAGTTTTCAACCCTTTATTAGTTTTGTTGTTTTTTATTTAGAGTAATGAGTAAAAAAAAAATATAAGACAATACAAAAATTATTTTCATTCACTTGGAGGTGAATTGATAAATCATTCCTCAAACAAACTGTCCCAAAAATATCTGATGGATCTAACTGAATCAACATGAACAAAAGTGAGTTTAACCTAGACCAAACTATTTGGATTTCATGATCCGCCAGTAACACTTCCATTGAATATCTCAATGGTATCACCATGCACAACATGGTGCCAACGGAAAGATCTATCATCATCCATAACATTTTGTTTATAGATGAAGAAATACCCATCTTGTGGCAAATGAAACTGAATCCTCTGGTGCAATTTCTGCAACTCCTTCCTCAACTCTCCCACATTATCACAAGCGTTCACCTCCACCGCAACTTTCTTCATCCCACTCTTAGGTAACACCATCACCTTCAACTTCTTTGACACCGGAGACACCGTGGGTGACGGCTTAAAACTCACCTCAATCTCACTGTTCTCGGAAACATCACAATCTCGCAGCAGTTGATGATCATGCAATTCTGCACCAGTTGCTGCATGCAAAACCAACCTGTTGACAGGCACAGACACGTTCTCAATCTCGCGGATCTTCTCCTTGAGCTTGGAAACAGTGTCGTTGACGTCCACTTCGATAGGAACAACGTGCGTTTTGGATCCGGTTTTGATGTTGAGCTGGAGTTGGGTGAGTTGGGTATTAACCGAGTCCTTCTTCTCGTCCTTGTCGTAGGAGACTTGAAGCTGAATGCTTGTGTTGTGAAGGATTTCAACCTTCCAAGGATCATCGTTGTCTTGGAGGAATTGGCCATTGAGAATTAGTGTTTGCTGGGAAACGGGAATGTTCTGATACTTTTGTATCTTCTCTTTGATTTCTTGTACTGTGTCGAAATAACCTATTTCGATGGAGAATGATCTTCCTCTCTGCAGCTCGAAAACTACGTCCATATCCACCGTCAATGTTGCATGTTGAGCCTATCAACCTGCTTTAAAATGTTACTTCTCTGACTCATTCAACTTTTCTTAATGCTAAACATTCTCACACACCTTACTATTATTGTTCAGATTCCCAACACAAATATTTTCATGTATTCACTAAACAAAATTTATTGTTTTCTTCACAGTTAAAGCAATGGTTTCAATATAGAACTCTTCAGTCTATTATTAATAGTTTTTTGGGTGAATTTTAGGGTAGTTATTTATAAAATTTATTATATAAATTTATTATACATGCTATGGATAAAAAATGTGTATCTTATAAATACTGTCATATCTTAGATTTTTTTTTAAAAAAAATGCTTATATTAAATCATAGGAAAATTATATGCAAATAAGAAATTCTACAAAAGAAAAGAAGAAACAGACCTTCTCCAAAATGATGACCTCCCTGGAAAGTGTAAAGCTTTAGGCCTGAAGGCAATATTATTTTATTAACTGCGACAACAAAATCAAAAAACACTTACTGATAAAAATAAAGTCAAATGAAAATTAATAAAAATGTGATTTGTTATGGTTTGAAATGAATCGGTGAAAAAAATTGCTATAGTTGGTGACAATATGTGATAAAAGAGGAAGATTGAGAAGATTAAAGGAAAGTTAAAGTTGAAGATTGGGAAGAGGAAGAACAAATGAATTATTTGTGTGACCAAGGATGAACTTCATTTTTTGACCAGTGATGAAAAATGTGAACTCCATTTTGCATGATAATGTGGTGTGTTGAGTAATTGGATTTTAAATGAAAAAGTTGTATCAACCAAATGAAAAACTTGTTAGGTCCAAAAAAATGCTTCCACCGCAGTGAGTTCTTCATAAAACCAAACTTTTTTATTTTACAGTATCTCCCTTCACACCAGTTTTTCCTAATTTATTCCAGATATTGTTAATGTGCTTGCCAAAAGTGATATCCTACCTTTAACATTAACTCATTGATTATAATAAACAAATTCTGAAGCTATATATAGTAGAAAGCCTGAAGAAAAAAACATATACTCACATTAACAACAATGAACCAAAATTAGGACATATGAATACATCACATATTCATTTTTTTATTTAAATTAGTGATCCATATTCATTGTTATGCTAAATATTTTTTCCCCATCACATATTGCATTTTTAAACACTATTCTATTTTTGTGTGACCAAATTTCAAACATGATTGTTGTTCATAGTCTTTCAAATTAGATTTTGCCTTTTACGTGAACCTGGACCAATAAATTGCTAAAAATTTCCATAAAGAATATTATGCATCACACTTGATATTCCAAGCCAAGGTTTTGTCTTTTAAAAAAGCTAAATCACATTGAAAAAGTGTGGAAAAAAATAATAGAAAAAGTGTTCTTTAATTGTTGGTATTTTAAAATATATTTAATTAAAGTTTCTTTTAATATTTGGAACGATAGTTAAAATATGGTTAATTTAGCAATTTTTTTTGAAATTGTGGATATTTTCAACCACAATTAATTAATATATTGCTAAAATTAAGAGAGAGAGAGAAAATTCTACTTTTGGATTTCAAATTTACAATATATTTTGCTTTGTTTTTTATTTTTCAACACATCCCCAAATCTAAATAGTTAGGATTGCATCAAATATGATGTAAAGGGTGTGTGGGTAGTTGTCATATTAAGCCTAAGAAACCAAATAAATAGTGTTGCATTTAAAAATGACAAGGTTGATGTAGAAGAAGTGCTCCAGACTAGAGTGTGGTCATGAAGTATAAAATTTCAAAGGTGACATTCACATATTCTGATTGGTATTTATACCTACTTCAATGCAACAAATATGGATTTGTAACGAGAGGAGATTACAAATTAAGTAGTGGGTAAGGGATAATAGAAATTATACACTAAATTTATAGGTGATAATCTGTATTGTTAACAATAAGATAATTTGGCGTTGACATTGGTAATAGTGTGGAATGTGAATGTAATCCAACATATCTAGAAATGAGGAGGGATGTGGTGAGTGTAATGGTAGGGCATGTTTGTTGTTTGCTATTGTGAGTTGTGACACAAAACATGACTTAAGAATGTGTCTGCGTGTGTCTCCGTATGTGTGTGTTTGTCTATGTAACAATTGTCAGGTGATCAAGTAGAGGAACTTACATCATATTCTAATCTTATCATGGAAAGAAAAACAAAAGAAATGGTATTCAATATGTAACAAGGTAGAAGTACAAAAGGAGTAAAAATGTGCCAAAATTAGTATGCATATTCAGACATGTTAGAATAGACAAGATGTCTAAAAGGAAGAAAATTAATGTAGAGAGTACTTAACAATTTTGATTTGTAATACATATTTAGTTTAGTTATACCATACAAAAATGTGCTCGTGTAATATCTTAAATTTCATTTTATATATAATTTATAAATATTGTTTTTAATAGAAAATCATAGTTGCTTATAAAAAAGAGATTTTATTGTTTTGTAAAATAAATTTACTTTATGTTTGGATAGAAAAATATATTAAATTTAAATCGATTTTATTTCAAATTATTTTTTTTTCAAAGATTTTGTTCAAATAAGACAATTCAAAATATTGAATTTTAATTTTATTGTTTGGATAAATTATTTCAATTACAATAAAATATACAAAATAATTTAAATATAGAACAATGATAATAAGAAGAGATGAAAATCTATAATTTTTAAAAAAATGAAGATATGAAAAAAAAAATAATTCACGTACTAATAAACCGTTTCACATCTAATAAATTGTCTCACGTCTAATAAACTGTTTCACGTAATTGTTTTAATATAATTATGTTTATTGTGAGATAAAAACTATATTGCATAACTTTTTAAATTTCTTTTTACCATATTGTATGATATTTGTAAACTTAAAAATAAATTTATTATTTATAAATTTATCATATTAATATAAGAATAATTTTAAAAAATTGTATAAAAAAAAAATTTATAATAGAGAATTCAGAAATAAAAAAGGGTGAAGAGAAGGTTGTGTTTTGTTGGTTTATGAATTTGTGTTCAAAGTTTTGGTCTTTAACTAGTGAAGTGAGTCACAGAATCACAGCTAAGCAAAGAACCAACTTCTTCTTCCTCAGTGAGTCCCAGCGTAGTTGGAAGAACAAGAACAAAGATGAGCGACGACGAAATGAAGAAGCAAATCGCAGAGCTAACCAAAACGCTCAAGGAAGGTGAGAGGCTTCTCGCCCCCACAAGAAGGCCTGACGGAACCCTCCGAAAGGCCCAGCGCGTCCGCGCCGGCTACCACCCTCCAGACGAAGTGCCCAAGTACAAGCCCAAGCCCGCTCTCGTGCGCTCCCTTCTTTTCGTCTTTTCCCTTTTTCTTTCTCTTTACAAACGACGCCGTTTCTTACTCCTTCATTTTCCTCTCTCTGTGCAGTTGAATAAGGAGATGGGCTCCGCTGGGCCTCCCGGGTACGACCCCGACGCCGATGCGCGGCCCAAGACGAAGTCCGTCAAGAGGAATGAAAGAAAGAAGCGGCAGGTAATGGAAAATTAATTGTGCTGCTTGATTAATTTAATTGATTAATCTTTATGCGAGTTGTGGGGGTTGGGTTCTTTCAGGCTGCGATTGAGAAGGATACGAATGTAGAAGATGGTGCGAGTGAAGATGCTGCAAAGAAAGAATCTGCAGAGGCATTGAGCTCGCTGGTAAATGACTTGTCTGTGGAAGATTCCACGCCACAAGCTCAGGATGTAGACAAGAAAATTCGAGCGCTCAAAAAGAAGGTCCGCAATTTATGCTTTTATTCCTTTTTTTCTCTTTCTAGTCATTGCCGCCATTAAAATAGACTGCATTTGTTTCTGATTCTCGGCTAAATATATCTTTTGTGAAACAAATACATTAATTTCGTGTGTTTACATCTTCCCTGACTCATTATCGTGGGAAAAAAGTTTTTAAAAAATTGCTGTAGAAAAGATTAGTTCTTGGGTAGACTTGGTATCTCCAACCAAAACTCAGAAGTTAGAGACTAGTTTGCTGAGATCCATTTAAGGGTTTACTTCTCAGATCATGTGTTTTCCGTATAAAAGGACATGAAAATCTAACAACCACATGTTTAAAAGACTTGATTATCTGCCAACCATGTCAGGGCATGTTGGTAGATGTTCTATTTATATATCTTGTGTGTTTGAGAACATTTGTATATGGACTCCTAATTCCTCTTTATCACTTTTTTTTATCACTGATATCACCTATTTCAGTTATCTCTCTTCTATTTCTATTTATCTCTCTAGGTGTAGATGACGTTGGAGTATCCAGGAAACATTTCCCTTATTTGAGTTTCTCTCTCTGTCTGTCTCCTATAGATAACCTTTAAGCTCTTAGTTTTTAGTATCTCATTAACAGCCGATTCCTTTTTCTTAAAATGATGTAAGATGAAAGGAGTTTTCCGTTTGGCAAAAGTGTCCTGTGCCCCCTTGGTTCCTCGGTTTTTCAGTGTGCCATTATGACCTATCCTGTTAATGTGTCCCTCGGGTATTTATTGCAAAGAAAATGATGGTCCTTAACTTGTTTCTTGTTGCAACATCCAATAGTAGAATTAACGAAACTGAAAGTAGTATCGGGGTTGAATTTTGATAAAAGAAGTATTTAAATGTAAGATTGATATGATGCGGCAGAGTGCTTGTGATAGTAGGAATAGTATCCTTTAGAGCTCAGATATAAGTACATGATCCTGAAATTTCATCTTTTTACGATTTCAAATTTATAGGTATTTAGCCTTTCTAGATCAATGTCTAGAAAATAAGAATATTGATGAAGAGAATGGTGCAGTTTAAATTTAGACTGTTATGTTATGTCTTTGTGTTGTTCCTTGCTTTGATCATTAACTGTGTCCAATTTTGTATCTGGTGTCCATGTTTGGAGGTTTTGCTCATAGTTTATGGCACTGTTGTCTTTCTGGTATTGTTCATGTATGAGGATTGGTTGAGTTAGTTGTAGCATGGGTATAGGCTGGCATATCTAGTATCCAAGGAATTAATAACTGAGGCACTGCAAGATTGGAGAGGTTTCCTGTCTCTCTTATTGGACAAAAGAAGAGCTTTGTTGCATTTTGTAGCCTCTGGGGTTTGCTGTTTACATTTCCTTTACAGGATCTCTTATCTATCCTTTCTTTCTATTAGTATTCTTACATCCCTTAAAAAATGAAGGAAAGAAGATATTCAAGTAATGCTACTCAAGATCCTACAGCACTTCTGAATACTGACTGGTTAAGACGAGGGGGTATTTTTGCCCACTCATTTTCTCTTCTCTCGGCGCCCTTCCAACTTTTGAATCAAACAGTTTCCCCTCTCGTTCATTTCATTTCTTTCTACCAAACAAATTGGTGATGCTAAGGTTTCACTAGTCCCATTTTATTTTTAATTAGCTTTGTTTGTTTTTTACCACAAGGATGGATCCTTGCTATCATCTCACTTGTTTATTTTTAATTATTCATTGAATCTTTTATTTTATTTTTCAAAGCACACTGATATTAATTTTGATAATTACTTATAGAACTTTGCAGAAAATATTGTTATGGGTAGACTGCTAAAAAGTGAATGTTGTTAATAATGAATTCTTTGGAATCTGTTTGTTTTTGTGGAGCATTACAAAATCCAGTAGGCATATATGACTTTCTGTGGCTAATATTTTAGCTCTCTGTTGTCTAGTTGAAGAATTCTCAAACATGCATTCACATCAACGCAATCTTCAAGGAAGCACTTGGACTTTGGTTGACGTCTTTTTAAATGAATGTGTATAAGTCTAAGTATATTTATTAGTGATAAATGTCCAGAAACTCAAATTACTATAGCAACTTTAAAACTGAGATTCTTATGAGCGAACACTTGAAGGATAACTGGAGGCTTTATAAAACAGAATGTTATTAGAGAAATGAAAATAAGAAATAGAGTATAATATTTTAATAGGATTATATTCCTTTTTAGCAACTTAGTTCAATTATTAAATATAAAATTGTTTAATCCATAACCTCGAGAACTTGAATGGATGACAGTATGTGATGGATTCCCATAATGGGGTATGGATGTAGGATATTCCAATTCAATGACTCTTCTGAATCAGTCCATTAAGTCCAACTGTATTCAACATTTAATCAATTTATAATCACAAACAAGTAATTTTGAACCATAAAATTGATCTATCTTGATAAGATGAACTCAATTCAAAACGGGGGCAATATAAATGGAAGAACACATGTGGAAATTGTAAAAACAAGATAAAATTCAAAGAAGAAAAGGTAAAGATAGACAGAGTAAAGAAGACATGCCATTCAGAAATTCTTGAGATATGAACTAGGAGTGAACATCCAAAACAAGAGGGCTTAAACATTCGTGCAATTGACATCTGCTTGGAAATTTAAATGAAGAACTACAATCTTCCTCTTTGTGTGTCTATTTTTACCTTGTCATGTTTCCTGTGTACTTTATTCCTAGCCTTGCAACTTTGAGAAGGGATCCATAATATTCCTCTAAGTGCACGGCTTCTCTCTAGAGTCTCTCTTGTGTCATACTAGCCTTGCAAGTTTGAGATGGATCTAGAATATTCCTTGAATGTGGACCTTCTCCCTTGTGATTACACACCTATTGTACAACCAAAGAAGTCTATCTTAAACTAAAATCTAACAAATTTTATCTAAATTAACAATCAAAGAGATTTTATTTGAAAACCTTCTTTGTTCTTCTTATCATCATTATGCATATGTTTTTATTCTCCGTCTTACTAAAGAAATATCTCAAATAATCCAACTTTTTCATTCATGCTTTTAATTTTTATTTTTTTTAAATATCTCAAATAATGTTTTTCCATTTTCCTAGCCTAATTTTTGTACTGTTATATTCAGATTCGACTTACAGAGGCATTGGAGCAGAAAAGTGCAGAACAAGAACTGAATCCAGAGCAATTGGAAAAGCTAGCAAAACTAGAAGATTGGCGCAGGGAATTAAAACAATTGGAGGATCAGAAGACTGAAGAAGCGTGCCATGAACAAATTGTCTGAATTAGCATGACTAAATGTGTAGTTTCATCTGTGTTCTATTGAATAGCCTGACAAAAAATGTATCAGCCATGTTTTCTTGGACATATATGGACACTTTCTTGGAAACAATTCATCAAAGATTTTTCTTTTAATTGTTTTCTTTTGAGTGCATCTTGCAAAGAAAGCTAGGAAAATTTTTCAGAAGTACTTATAAAAAGATTAAAGTAATAAAAAATATATCATAAATTAGAATCAATATACATCTTAATTTATTTATTTTTTGTAAGTTTTCTCATCTGTTTTCTCTGGATGTTGAAAATATATCTTTATTTTAACTTGTAAAAGGTTTGATTTATTTTACCCCAATTTTATCATTGTATAATATGTTTTCTACAATAATCTATAATTTATTCCAAAATGTTCCTTTTGGAATAATTTGTAATACTATTGATTTCAACTTGTGTCATAGTTTTAAAATTTAGGAGGGATAATATAATATCAGGTTATGATATATAAAATAGATAAATAAAAAACTTTGGTAGAGTGGAACCTCAATAAGGAAGTGATGGAATAAGTTCAATTTGTGACGCTGTGATGATGCCATGGCTTCTGGCTATAAAAGTTGCTTACAAGAAGAAGAGAGAATCTTTGAAATAAAACATTTTTATTTTCACTTAGACATATAAGTCAATATTATTATATATCCTATATAAAATATTGTGTTACAGAATAAAACAAGTTAAATATATTTTTACATCCAATTCAATCAATATTTTATAAAATTCTTTATTTTGAATTTGAGTACAATTAGATTAAGACTCATTATATATATATATATGAAAGAGACACTCAAACACATTAGTGGATTTGAAAATTAAAAATAACAATGAACTAAACATCTTGTTTTAAAAAAAATGTTTAGTTCATTATTATTTTTAATTTTCAAATTTACTAATGTGTTTGAGTGTCTCTTCCCATATATATATATATAATTGTTTTAAAAAAAATGTTTAATTCATTGTTATCTTTTAACTTTTAAATTAACTAACGTGAGTGTCTTTTTCCCATCAAAATAATAACTTTCAAAATACAAACTTATTTTACTTAATTAATTGTTAATATTTCATAATATAGTACTAGTACATTTAAAATTGTACAAAATGATCAAATTTAGAAAGAAAAATAAACCCAATAATTTTTTCCAATCTTTTAATCATTATTAATTGATTGATTACAGTTTCATATTCGCCTATGTGAGCCTTTCATACCTAGTAGCTTTCAAAGATAAATATTTATCTATTGATTTATCTGAAAATGATTCAAAACCACATTAACATGAAGGTTCATCTCACATTCAATCATGACAGAAAATATTACATAAAAAGAAAGATATTTCAAAGAAAGAAAGCCTAAAATATATCAAAAGGTTTGAAAGAGATTCATATATAAATGTGTTATTTATATCTGATAAACATCAGCATGAAACCTAGTTATATTTATTTTTAAAAAACCACCAAAAATTTACATATTTTTTATATCAATTATTTTAGAAATCATAAACTATTTTAGTTAAATATACCAGCATATTTTCTTTTCTTCTTAAAAAATACTAGTAATTTTAATTTAATATTAATAAATTTATTCATATGATCATTTAAAAATCTAGACAGAATATTATAAAAAATATTTGAAATCATAATTCATACACCTCCTTAATTTTTAAGATGTTTATGTGAGAGTATGATAATGAATTGAGTGTAACAGAGAAGTGTCTCTACTAATTTATAGAATTTAAAACATGCCACCACAACCAAATATTTTGCTAGATAGATACTTTAAGCAAATTTATGAATTATTGTATATTATCTAACCAAAAGCAAAAAAGTGACAACATACCTACATTGATCTCACTCATTCAACTTTCCTAACTATTTATATATATTAAAGTAGGTTCAAATCAAAAGCAAAACATCATATGGGGCAAACTGAGTTGTCTCTTAATTAACTACAAGTTGTTCAATTAATTGGTTTTTTTTGTGCTTTTCAAATTCACACCTGTTTGGTGGAGAGGTGGTTGATTTTTTAAAATTAAAGAATTTATTTAACTTTTTAATAATAAAATGATTAAACTAAGAAAATAAATAATAAAATAAAAATATGATGTAGGCTTGAGTGTATAATTTTATTTTATGAGAAAGTTGATATGATGTTTTGTAATATTTACTTTGATTTTCAATAATATTAGTTTACTCTTTTGTGTTATATGTGACATGACTGTAATAACTGTGAGTTAACAAGATGTTATATGATTTTGTGATGTTTTCAATGTATTTTTTACATTAAATAAAAATTAATTTAAAAGATAAAAAATAATTAATTGATATAGTGATTAAATTAGAAATTATTTTAAAGATTAAAAAAGTTATTGATTTATAAATTAATTTTTATTATTAATAAATAATTTTTAAATTAGTATCTAATTAACTATTTTATTTTAACTATCAATTATTTAGATTCTAAAAATAAAGATTATCTCATCTTAATTATTGGACTAAGTAATTAAAAAAATATCTTCATCAACACAGTTTCATCCTCTTTTACATAGATTTTATGATGAATATGCTTCAATGGTAATTATTTGATATGTTATTAACGAACTCATGCATTCCCAAACTTATCCCCATTAATTATTTTGTGGTGTTTATTTTAAAATAAAAATTAACTAATTTATATATATAAATTCATTGTGGTAATACAGAATTTTATGAATTTCTACGTAAAAGATACTTCATTAGAAGATGACTAATAAATGAAAACTTCATAAAGTGTAGTTTGTAACCGACAAAAAAAAAGGTAAGAGATGAAATTAGTATGTGTCATGTGTGTTTTTTACGCAGGAATTTAAAGATAATATTAGTTGTCCAGAATAAAAGAGAGTAAAGATTTGAAAGTTGGAATATGTTTTGCACGTGGGATACTTTAAAAGTTATTAAATTACAACCCAACTACTTATTATTTTATCAACTAATCTTTTAAATAAAGACATAATTACTCACATTTTTTTAATACAATAAATTAAAAATTACTTCTTATTTTTCACATAATCACTATTATTAATATTATTTAAAAAAAATATAGAAGTAATAGGTGTATAATCGCTCTAACATACCCTAATTCAAACACACTCACTTTTTTCACACTTTCTTCTCACATACTCACCTTTTTTCACACTTTCTTCTCACACACTCACTTTTTTCACACTCTCACTCTCCCACACCCTCAACTTTCCACTTCTCAATCCAAACAAAGTCATAAGAAAATATAAAATTAGAGTGGATGTGTGAGGATTAAATATATACTATAAAATTAGAAAATAAATCGCATCTTATATAAAAAAAATACTATTTTTTAAAATTAAAAACCTTTGCAGATGAATGATGGTAAATTCGGAAATAACACATGTTGATGTGACTTTTCCTCTACATCTTTTCATTTTGAAGGAAGAGAATATTTACTATTTACAGGATTTAGAGTTTAGGGTTTATATTCTCTCCTTTCTTTTCTGCAAAACCATGGATCCAAACCATTGATATACTTTCATTTATATCCTTATGAATAGTACATCCATAGAAATAAACAAAGTCAAAGAAAGTATACGGAGAACTCCTTCAACCTCATGCAATCACCAAACTCAAATGAAGAGATTAGTCGATCTTTAACCCGCTTTTTAATAAGTATAGGATATTTTAGAAATTATAATTCTTTTTAAGTTGATAATCTATTCTCTCAAATCCCAGAATTAATTATGATTTTTTTTTTAAGATAATTGGTTATGAAAAAGAATTTAATTTATAATCTCTAAACTCATAATTAATTATAAATTATTTTTTTAATATAATAATTAATTATTATTTTTCCAATTATAAGTTGTTTTTTTAGACTAATAAATTATTAAAATTTACTGTATTTTTTATTATTTATAAATAATTTTTATAATAAAAAATATTTAAATTTTATTTTTAATTGTATTTTCAATTTAAACAAATAAAATTTCAAATAATTAAAAAACACTAATAAATAATGTTTTACTGTATTTCTAAATCTCCGCGGACATCTTTTACCATTAAACAAATTATTTTTCTACCAATTTTTTATCTTCAGACAATTTGGTATAATTCGTTCGTATTTTTTCCAACATCACTTCTTATAAAAAATCGATTACAATGTTATAATCACAAACAATTAAAATCCATAAATATATTTAATTACTTTTAAATACAGAAAAATTTGTAATGTTACATTTTTATCAATTCAAAATAATTTGAGTTTGATCGAGAAAGCTACTCCATATGATGCAGTGCAGTTTGTAATTACATAGTACCGTCCCATGTTCTTCGCGTATGTTTTTCGCGTATCGTACGAAACAAATGTTCGCACATGATTGGACACTCAAAAAGCTGCTTTCTTGTTTAAAGTAATGACTCTAATGTAAATAAAAATTTGTCAGACAATAAATTTAGATATTATTTCTCAATTATCATTTATTTATTGTCATTATATTTTTAATAATTTTTTATCTGTTTTCAGATCAAATTTTAATATAAATGATTTATGAAAAATGTTATGAATTTATTAGTGGAAAGTAACTAAACTAAAAATACAATTGTTAATAACGTTTCTTAACAATATCATGATGAAAGTAACAGCAAATAGAGTTGAAGAAATATAAAAAAGCAAAAAAATAGTGTTATGATGATGTTGTTGTTCCTTTGATTCAGGGTCGCATCTCTCTCTTTCTCTCTCTCTCTAACGTTTCGACAACATGGACTGCACGCACAGAACTCTCCGCCACTCTCTCTCTTCATCAATTTTCAAGGCTCTCAAGACCACCCTTCAATTTTGGACCCCTTTCATATCCCTTTGCAACTCATTTTCCGTTTTCTACATCTTTCTCTCCACCGTCTCTTCTACACATTTTTCTCCTCTTCTTTTTACCTGTTCAATCTTCTTTCTTCTATTAAGATCTTTTGGGTAACTGAAAGCTTCTGTTTTTCTGTCTGCATTGCTTTTCCTTCGAGGTAATTGTGATTGCGGTTATGGGTCTTGTCCTCATGAACCGTTTCCTCTGTGATATTAAAGCTTCCAGTTCGTCTTTGTTTTCTGGGAACTTTCTGTGATTCTGAATTTTAATTTGTTCGGTTGTTTTTAAGTGTGGCTCTGCTGAAACCGTTAATAATGGGGTTTTGTTCGCTTTTGTCATGTGTTGGATCATGAAACTGTGGTGTCTTCTAGATTTGTTCAAAATTTCTAGTCTTTTTCTTATTGGTTATTAAATAGCAATGTGGTCCTTTTGGGGGATTCGTTTTCCCCCTGTTTCCTTCGCGTTTAATGCTTTGAGGAACAAAGTGGCGTGCATGTATTTTATTAGTGTATGAATGATGAGCTGTGCAGAACCTAACTTTTAGCTTTGTGCGTGCATTTGCTTTTATTTTGTTTTTGGTTTGTTCTTGTACTGCTTTGTGTGGATCTTGGAATTCTGATGCCTTCTCTTTGGTTTACCATGTTTCAATTTTGTTTCTATACTGGTAAATTGCAGTGGTTTTGTTCATGCCCAAAAAAAGTGTTGTGGTTGTTTGAATTATACGTGTTTCATTGGCTGAATTTGCCCCCTCACTCCCCCTTCCTTTTTTCTATTTTTGGTTTAATTTTTTTTACTTTACTGTGTTTCTGAGTTCAATCCTTTGCTTGGTTTTATATTTTGTTAGTTGACTTTTCGTTTTTTACTTTTTTGGGTTGTTCTCCATTCTAGAGGGAAAAATGTCTCAAATAGTGTGACTTTAACTGCAGTATGTCTCAATATCGAGAGTGGAGCATGATTTGGTAATTCATATTAAGGAATAAGATCTCATTCTACACACTAAACGAAAGGGATTCTGCAAATGCTAAATTTTGGCAGGTCCAGAAATCAGTCAAGGACAGCCAGAGGTACAACAATGGGAGGTATGACTCTGTCCTCTAAATTTGAGCACAAACGGTGATAGGACCACTTTTTTATATTTTCCCCTTGGAATGAAGCTTGGTTGCTTAAAAGTATTAATCAGTTTGAAATGGAAATGGAAAGCTTTACCTTTTGTATGACTTGACTATAGGGTGGACTAGGTGCAGTGCAGGTATATAATTGACTGCATAAGGTGTTTGTGAGTTCATGAATTGCCAATCTCCTGTAATTTGTTTCGTGTTTTGTTATTATTTTGCCCCACTTGTCATATAATTGGTGTTTGAAAATGCAGTTTCCGTTTTTCTGTCCTTCAGGTTTGGATTATCCAGATCCAAAAAGGAAGGGCAATTTTGTTGGGAAAGTATTTCTTGCTGCTATCTTAACAACACTATGCATTATCATGATCAAGCGAACTCCATCTTTGAGTTCCTCTAGTCCGGTAATCCTTATACCATTGATACCATTAAAATGCTACACACTATTACCATGGTCAACTACATCTGTTACTAGTGCATCGGTTATGCTTGTTGTATCTGTATATTAGATTTTTTTTTTATTGTAGTTGTTGTTATAATACATTTGTAGCTAGCAACAAGACCTGGGAGATATGGGTATAAATCCAGTTACACATATGACCACAATGCAACAGATACACAAATCCTGTTTAAGTTTCTTTGTCTTTTTTATCATTGCATATTTGAAAGATGCATTAAAAAATTTAGTTGATGTTCACCAGTGTTTTTAGAGAGATGAGAAAGATAGAAAGAAACTAGAGAAAAGAGGAATCATGGAGAGTTGTTATATGGTGTTTACTTTTTAGTTATAATTTTCTTCTTTCACTCGCTCAATCTTCTTGCTACTTTATGTATCTAATTCAACTTTACCTTTTTTCTTTCATTTATCAAGCTATTGTTAAGTTTTTTTTTTTTTTTTTTTTTTCATTTCTCCTCCCTTTGCAGTTTGCCATCCGTGAACCTGGTGTCACTCATGTTTTAGTAACAGGAGGTGCAGGCTTTATCGGTTCACATGCTACTCTAAGACTTCTGAGGGATAATCATCGTGTCACCATAGTGGTATGCCTATTAATAAAAGCTGATTCTCTGTAGAAGTCAAATGCACTGCTCAGTGTATTGCTACAGACCTAACATTTTCTTTTCTGGCAGGACAATCTTTCTCGAGGAAATTTGGGTGCCGTAAAGGTTCTTCAAGAATTATTTCCAGAGCCTGGAAGGCTTCAATTTATTTATGCTGACTTGGGAGATCCAAAATCTGTATGCTTACATTGTTTGTTACTAGAAATACTTTGTTGTCACTTTTTGTTGTCATTTTGGCATATGCGGGGAAGGCCTTTGAAAGATTGTTTAGTTGACTGGTTTGGCTATCAGGTTAATAAAATATTTTTGGAGAACAAATTTGATGCTGTGATGCACTTTGCTGCTGTTGCATATGTGGGAGAAAGCACCGTGGATCCTCTTAAGTAAGCACTTCTGGATTTTGTTCATTCATATTAATCGGGCTGAATAAGTTGTTGAAGTAGCACTTGTGCTCAGTTTCTAATTTTCACCATCTATATCTAACTACCGTAAATCTATCATTAGCTTTTTAGATACACGTTGACATTTTAAACATTATTTGAACTTACACACAGATTTCTATTATGGTCTTGCCTTTGTGAATAAATTCACGCATTGAGACACACAAAGTGTGATGAAAGATACGTGTGTATCTCTGATAATATATTGAATGTAATAGCTCTATTTACTGTTCAATATTGTGGATAAGAATTTCAAAGACAAATTATTGCTGTTCTTATTGAAATACTGTTTGCAATGAATACCAGACTAGTGATAGATAAGTTGGACTATTCTAAAACCATCTTTATCTAGAGGATGTTTTTTGTTTGAGTACACCCATATTTGCTATTGCTACTCTAAGAATGCATTATGTTATTGATATTGCTATTCTTTGTAATTAGATATGATTTTGTTGAGAGAGTTAGGCAATTTGTTGTTACAAGAATGGTACTTTATGGTAGGATTAACCAGTTTCAGTTTTACTTGATTAATAATTTAATCTATTTCTAATTTGCATGTTTGCTAGGTATTATCACAATATTACATCAAACACGTTGTTGGTATTGGAGTCTATGGCTAAATATGATGTGAAGACATTGATATATTCTAGTACATGTGCAACATACGGGGAACCTGAAAAGATGCCCATTACAGAGGAAACGAAGCAGGTGGGAATCCAAGGATAGTTGAATTATGGGGGTTGGTTGAGAACATTTTATGTCTTTCATTGCATCCTGAATTGACTTTACTTTACTGCTCGAGGAGATTTGGTGTTAACATTGATGTTCTAATTCTATATATAGGTCCCAATAAATCCATATGGTAAGGCCAAAAAGATGGCAGAAGATATCATCCTGGATTTCTCTAAAAACTCAGACATGGCAATAATGATCCTGAGGTTTGTATTTTGGATTTACATATTTCTTCCCTTCTTTTTAAATAGCTTTTATATCTTATTCTAAGTACCCTTTGTTGCAAAAGTTGCAACTTAAACTGATTCTTACTGTATCTGAAATATATTGAAACCTTGCAAATGGGATTCCATGATCGTGTTATTGCTCCATTTAGTCAGTGCACATTCTCGGAAATTTTTATGGAGCTTTCGACATGTTCCTTTATATGCTGAAAACACACAAAAATATTTATTAGCTTTAGAAAACTTCCCACCTCATATTGTTTGGAGGATTGATACATATACAGTTTGAGGTTTAACTATGGATAAGTTAACGATATTTTAGAATTATCTGTGCTGGTATTCTTTATAAGTTTTCTTTGGGAAACCACCAGATACTTCAACGTGATTGGATCGGACCCTGATGGAAGATTAGGTGAGGCTCCTAGGCCTGAATTGCGAGAGCAAGGTCGAATATCAGGGGCCTGCTTTGATGCTGCTCGTGGTATTATACCTGGTTTAAAGGTATGCTGATACTGAAATTTTCATCTTTTTCTTATATGGCTGAAAAGCAATTCTCTATAGAAGGTCAGACTATGTTTGGATATATAATGATAAGTTGAATAGAATGGAATGAAACGGGCTTAAATGGATTAAAGTTTTCATTTCGTTGTTTAGATATCATAGAATGGATGAAAAAAGTAAGTTTGTCAAAAACTTATTATATATAACTTGCTCAAATGGTCTAGATGATTATGTCATAAACTTGTCTAGTAATATCAAATTAATTTCACGTAGTACTTGCAGTGTGTTCATTTGGTGCTGCCACTTTGCAGGTAAGAGGAACAGACTATAAGACGGCTGATGGAACTTGCATACGAGATTATATCGATGTAACTGACCTGGTTGATGCTCATGTGAAAGCTCTGGAAAAGGCACAAGCTGCTAAAGTCGGGATCTACAATGTTGGCACTGGAAAGGGTAAGTTAAACACTTGGATCATGAACATGCTTTAGGTGACATTTGGTTTGGAAAAACGTTTTTTGCTCTCAGTTTATTTCCTGTTTCTGAAGTATATGTAGGATAAAGTGAAAACAGAAAATGCAAAAAAGAGTAATAAAAAAAAAAAAAATCTGTTTTGAAAATACTTTTTTTAAGACATAAAGTAAAAGCAGAAAACATATTCTGAAACCAAACCAAATGACCTTGTACGTTTGATTAGTATTAGTAACACATTTTTTAGTTGTCTGAAGATTGTTATGGGGGGGTTTATGATTACTAGGTAGTTCAGTGAAGGAGTTTGTGCAAGCTTGTAAAATGGCGACAGGGATGGACATTAAAGTGGAATTCCTTCCTCGTCGTCCTGGTGATTATGCTGAGGTTTACAGTGACCCAAGAAAGATCAAACGTGAACTGAATTGGAGTGCTAAGCACACTAATCTTCAACAGAGTTTGCAGGTTGCATGGAGATGGCAGAAATCTCATCATGATGGTTATGGGGTTTCAAATGAAATGCGTTGAATTACTTGGAATTCTAACATAGCAGAAGAGTAGATGAAACCCCAGCAGCATCCATGGCAGCTGCACTTCTATTTATATCTTAGAAAATAGGGGTTCATATATTTTTTGTTTCCTTCTTTTACTCCACAGGGATTTGGCATTCAGGAAGTTGTTCTTAGGGAGCATGTAGTCCATTCGTTACATGCATTGACCATATAATATGATTCAATAATATCATGCTGAGCCTCTATTATGGCTTTTCTCCATTAGCCTTACCAATCATTTCTATACTCTTTTATAGGATCACTTTTATTACTTCTCATACCAAGTAAACATTGTTCATACCAAGTTAACATTGTTGTATCAGAACACTCATGATGCCATGTATGTTTCTGAAGTGGTAGTAATTTTTTTAGATTGAAGGAATGTTTATTATGGACCATGTTTATTTATTAGATCCTTAAATTAGGATGGTTCCAACTAACTTGTTAAAATTAAATATATAGTAAAAAGAACGATTTATAATAAGTGTTGAACCTACAAATTCAGTTCCATTATTCTCACCCTCTCAATTAGATATTCTGGGTAAACTTTTTCACATGTTATTTTACAATCAGTTAGGTTCTTTAGTATAAAAGGAGTTACCAAACAAATTGGAATTATGATATATTGAAAACCCTTTCATTCTATCCAACCACATAAAATAATTTCATTTATGTTTTAATTAAATATTTTATTTTGAAACAGTTATCAATTGTGAGTAGGGTGATCCGACCAAGCTGAAATTAATAATCTGTTTATCATAATGTGGGTTAGCAGACTGAACTGCCACTTTTTTAAAAAAATAATTTTTTAGTTTTAATCTATTTATTTTATTGTAGTTATTGATATTATTTTTTGAACAATAAAAATAAAGAAAAAATTAATAAAATTAAATCAAATTTTAATATTATAATTAAAAAAATTTAATGTCTAACAAAATAAAAATAAATATCAATAATACATCACTAAATCAAATATGTATAAAAATATTAATGAAAATAAATTTTTATTTAAAATATTGATCACCATCAATTTTAATTTCAAAAGAATAAAATTACTTTTTAAAAGTGTAAAAAAAAAAAATTTAATCTACCACTTGTGGTCCACCAAATTGGTAGATTAGACATATTTCATCTAAATAATGAGAGATTGGGGACAATACCTTCGAATTTGACACACTTTGGCATTGGTAGGTGTGAGAAAAAAAAGTGGGTATCATCAAATAATTTTTTTCATACCAGACCCACCAGATGATACTTTGCATTAGCAACATGATTATAAAAAAAAAAAACTTTTTTTTTTGTCTAGATCTTGTTTTTCTTTTTCTCTCTCTTAGGCTTTTTGTTCTAAATCCTAATTGATTTATTTATTTTATAATCTCATAAACTGAAAAAAGATATGATTTATAAGATAGTAGCTCTCACTATATTTTGTTCATATAAAATAAATCTTACAGGAAAAGATACATCTACAAATAAGCTTCATGTACAGATGATAAAAAATAAAACAAAAATATTTATGATTTTTTGAATGTTCATGTATTGATTAAATAACTTTAACTCTGATCACATAATTCTTTTTTTACGTAATTTGTTAGTAAAAAAAAAATACGTCATAACTGTATGACAATATACGACATGTGTATCTCTACAGATCCAGTTTATTCAAACAATATATATATATATATATATATATATGAAATAACATTATATCATAAAATATAAAAAAAATTAAAATCAATTAATTTTGTGTTGTATATTGTGTTACAATTATGATTGTAAAAAAAAATACATAATTGTATGACAATTTAGAACATGTATATATCTCTACTTTCTCAATAATAATTGTAAGATCTAGTTTATTAAAAAATTTCAATATATACATACATAACTATATCATTTTATATATATATATATATATATATATATATATATATATGTGTGTGTGTGTGTTTTTATTTGATATTAGTTTAGAATGTTGTGTGATTATACATGGAGGAAAGCGTTCTTAGACAGAAATAAAAACATGATTTATAATTTTTATAAAATTTTAAGACTTTGTATGCATTTTGAAAATTTTAAACTAATAATATATATATATATATATATATATATATTAGTATAGACGTCACTATTAATTACTAAAATAATGACATATTAAAAATCTTTTATGTGAATTCTTGGTTAACATCTCTCATTTTTCATATGATTTTATATGGAGTTATTTTTTTTCTATATATTTTTTTTTTATGTATATGAGCAGTGTGCAGTCCATTACTTATTTTTGTAATTACTAACTAATGATATTATATGTTGAGTGGTTTCTCCATTTTCTTGTTTCATTGTCAATGTTTGTTTCTTAAACTGATATTATGGATGCTTATCGTCCTTGTGATTAATTCAATATGCATGCATGCTTATAAGACTTTTGATTTTCTTACGTGTTCTGCATTGTCTCTTTTGGTTTCAAATTTGTGGTCCATTATTTCCTTGTCTAATGTAACAACCATATTCTTAATCATACAATTCATTTATTTCAACACCTCTTTAATTACAATTTCATCTGTACGAATGGACTCCAATTTGCATTTTGAACAAGAGAGTGATTGGGAAGAAAAAAGAAAAGATAGAGAGAAAAAAAATATATGTGATGAGTAATGTAATAAGCAAAGAAAAGAGTTACTTAATATCACTTTAAGTCTATATCCTTCTGCATGTTGATCTATTAATATAAATTGTTTCAAATGATTAAGTGTTTAAAATGGTTAACATCGATCTCACTTTCTCCTTCCAACAAAATGACAATCAAACATTGATAATATTCTAGAATTTAATTAAAATATATATTCTCTCATTCAATCATGGTAGACTTTATGGACCATGCCATTGATTGATCTCATATGATATGAACAAGTATTTTATTAGGATTTTACATGTACGGATCGACTATGACTTCTTGTTAATATCTAGCTAGCTACTCACCATCACTTTTTTTCCTTCTAGAAAATTACAAGAATATTCTTATTGCATTGTCTCATTAAACATATGATCCTATAATTATACCCAAATTGATAGTGTAATCCATTTTTTAAATTATTACAAACAAAATTATAAAAATAAATATTTTTTAGATAAAGTTGTTAATAGTGTAGATAATATTAATTAAATTTATTAATTTGTCATTTATTTTATTTATTTTTTATTAAAGTTTTCAACCATTGACAATTTCAATTTAAATAAGATGTAAAAAAAATTATACAGTCTTTTTTTAATCATCAATAAGGATTGAATAATAAGAACCACTCAGATGCTTCAACCCCTTATACATACCTATACATTAGAACACATCTTCTCAGACCTCCGTTCCACCACAAGGAAAGAGCCAAAATTAATCCAACACTACATACCCAGTAAAAACACACTTCAAACATATGAAAGAACATTAGAACAACAAACCTTAGCCACCTAAACCAACAACCAACCTATAACCCTATCCATCAAAATAAAGATACCTGTGAACCTAAATTGAAACAAACCATTTATATCAAATTCAAACAGACCATTTTTTATAATATATAATATAAAAAAATTATATAGTGGGGTGACAATTTTAATGTATTTTATTTAAATTGAAGTTTTTAATTATAATTTTTTTTCTTTCATGAATAATAATTAATATTTTTTAAAATAAAAATATGTATACTTAAAAAAAATTATTTTATAAATAATATCAAAAAATTATTTATTTTTATTTAAGAAAATCATATATAAAGTTGAAGAATTAAAGTGAATTTTTTTCACAATAATTTTAAATAAATTTGGTTAAAAATGACTTGTGTGATAAATTAAAAATATTGACTATATTTTTAAATATGGTCAATGTTAAAAATATTTTGTTGTTTTTAAAAATTTAAATTATGTTTGTGAATTATATTTTAAGGTTGATACAATTATAAATAAATGGGATGTGGTTTATGTATAAATTTTTAGATTATATAATATAAATGTTAATGAAAGTATAGACTATATAACATGTAAAAGTAATAATATACATCTATTTATGCTAAAATTAATATATTAAAAAATAAATTAAATTATTAAAAAAATAAGATAAAATTAAAATATTTTATGAAAATAATATTACAAAGAATGATTTTATAATCTAAATGAAAAATTTTCTTTGCTTTGACGTGACATTAAGAATATTTATTTACCTTGTTGTTCTGAATTGTTTGATCCATTTCATTATGCAAAAGAGTTATATTTATTTAAAAAAATTGTCTACCCGTACAATTTTTTATATTTATTTAAATCTTAAGTTATTAATTTGGTTGGTAATTTTAATTAAAAAAAATATAAAAAAATATAAAATTAATAAATTTAATTAATGTTTTCTATATTAAAAAATTTGACTCAGAAATATTATTTTCATAATTATTTTTGCATTTTTTTATTTGTGTGTTTTCAAAATGGATTACCCCTTTTGGTCAATTTTTCATACTTATAACAAACTTATATTTTGTTTGGTTAATTTGTCGACTATATGATATTGATAAAATTTGTACTCATAGATTAATTTTTCATACTTATAACCAACTTACATTTTTTTTGGTTAATTTGTCGACTTTATTATGATATGATATTGATCATTCTGTGCATAATTTGCACTCATAGGTAATCTACACAACCCAAAGATTTATATTTCTTTCAAGAAAAATGTAACTTGGACAACCACAAACAAAAATACTCTCTTGAAACTGAAACTAAAGATTTTTTAATAAGAGAAATGAAACTACAATCATGATGATTATATAAAAAAAAATTATTTATGTTATTGATTTAGATATAAATATATATAATAAAAAATAAATTTACAATTAAATAATATGAAAAATATTAAATTTATAATATTGAGGGTTGTAATTTAAAAAATAAGATTAGTCAATATCATTATACTTTTAACAATTTTGGTAGAACTGTTTGGATCTTGCCTCTTCGTGGTTGAATTGAAATTACAGGAGAAGTTCTTGATTCTGGACTCAATTCGAATCGATAAACAGTCTGAAAAGACTGAAGGAGAGAACCTATGTAGAAATTGTAACTGAAGTAAGGAGGGAGATCACCACCACTGCGAAAGCAAAAGAGGAAACGAAAGAATAGATTTTCAAATTCTCAAAAACCCTTCATTCATTTCCATTAAAACTTCACCCAACATTTATTAAAAAAAATAATAACATGTCACATGCCAACAAGCTCATCAGTTGTTGTCAAATGGAAGTGCTAGAAAGAGACTTGTTAGTATATGGGGACTCTTTTTTCAAACTGTTCTTCATGTGTCACACTATCTGCACTCATGAGAACTTAGTGGTGAAATAGACGGATACAAACTCCCTCTGCTGGTGTAGGTATTAGAACACCTGAAACTTTCTCATCAGGAAGCATAACTTCCCACTTGAACTTGTTTATAAGAATGTGAATGAAATTGAGGACCACAAACCGCATGTAATCTTTTCCAGGGCAAGATCTTGGTCCAGCTCCAAAGGGTATCCAAGTGTATGGAGCAGGAAGAATATTCCCTTCAAACCTTGAGGGATCAAAATTTTCAGGTTCAGGAAAGTACTTGGGATCCTTATTTGTCCCAACAATGGACCAAAAGATCTGTAAAAATGTTAAGAAGTTAGAGACCAATTTAATTTACAAGCTAACTTACATTTATCAATTAATATCTTACAGTCTCTAAACCATGGTACCTTCCACCCCTTTGGAATAGTAAAACCTTCATAGGTGATATCTGTTAAGACCTCTCTGAATACACCTGGTGCAGTTGGATGGAGTCTCATAGTCTCCTGTGCAACAGCCCATGTGTATTTCAGTTTCTGTATGCTGTCCCAGCCTAGTGCTGCACCAGATCCTTTGGATTTTGTCACATCAGCATGCTCTGATTCAAAATTAAAGAAAGTATGATATATAGTCTATCTTTGAAGAAGAAAAATTAAATATACTTCATTTTTTTTGGCTTACCTGTCACTGCCATGGTAAGTCAACATTATTTTTGTTTAAGAATTTTGCATCTGAGTCCAAAAGGAAAATCCAAAAACACAAACTGTATCTTCCTGGCTTAAACCAATATTTTATACAGATAAACCGTATACTTATCTCAGACTACCTTAAAGCTGTCACCTAAAATATTTTATGCAGACAAAACTTAAATGCATTTTCTTAAGTATTTTTAACGTTGTTAGTGACTTAAAATTAATGTTTCAGTTTGGTAATTTGTATAGGAAAAGGGTTGTGAAAGTTATAAAGGATGAAAGTTCAATTCAGAGTAGAGAATTGTACTAAAATTTTAATGTTGTGTATACATAATTAGTATCTTAAATTACCTGATACGATTTTTTGGTAGATATCAGGCCTCTGTCCAATGTGTTTGATCATGAAAGCCAGAGTAACAGCTATTGGCATGTAGCTGGAATTCATCAACCCCATGATGATGTTGCTTATTTCAAGTCTTGGCACATATTTTCCACCCTGCTCAGCACCAACTACGTGTGCTAGTAGATCATCCACAACTTGCCCCTTAGACAAAGCATCAATCTTTTCTTTGATCAGAAACTGGATCTCTTTTCTTATAGAAGCTGAAGCCTTCAGCGCCCTACGGTATGCAGAGCCAGGAAAATTCACAGGAACAGAGTAGATCCCATAAAACAAGTTCTCAAACTCACTGGCCAATTTTGGTTCATCAATGCCTAAGAAGAATTGACAAACCAGTGTGAGGGTTAAGGCCTTCACCAAAGGGTACACCTTCACTTCTGTTTTTCCTTCCCAGTGTGTCATGAAATGTTGGTGCATGGTTGATCCAATCCTGTTCCCCATGTACCTTGCTATTCCCTCAGGTTTCAGAATCCCCAAGATCGCCACAGGAGCAGCAGATGCAGCTTCTTGTCTTGGTTTTGGCTTTGCTGCATGTGTTTGATCAGGAATATTGAAGAAGCTGCGCTGAGTCTTCATGTACCAAACTTTGACAAGCTTTGCCTCATTGGTGGAGAGAAATTTGTTTGCTGCAGGGCCATAAAGAACCACTGTTGGCTCTCCTAGAATATTTGTGTGGAAGATCTCTGAGGAGTACTTTTTGACCCTCTCTTGAATGAAATGTTGAGTTTTGATGAACAAAAATTGGTAGGTTTCACCCAGTAGGGGCCACCCTAAGGTACCAGGGGGCAAGGGTTTAGTGGGAACTGGTCTTCTTCTTTTCTGCAAAACATAGACAGATGCAATGAAGGTGATCACAGTAAGTAACAAAGATTGCATGAAAATATCCATTTCAAGCTACAAATTCTTAGCATGCTACATGAGAGAGTCTTCAGCCTACTTTTTATACTAGTCACAGAGGTAGTCCACAACTCTCTTCAAGTTTTATTGGGTTACTGATCCAATTTTTTAAAATCATATAAATTGAGGTAACTCTTTATTTATTAAGCTAAAAATTATAATTTTGAATACAGTATGCTTTTTTTAGTATATTTAGATTAAAGGGAGACTGAAGAAGAAAAAAAAGGGGAAAAAAACACTAAAAATGTGGTTGTTCAAATTGAGAGAAAGATTGAAAAGTAAAAAGAAATAAATAGAAGGGTGCTCATATATTATATATTTGAACACTAAAAACATATACTTTACATTTTAATAAATTAATATTTTATTTTTTAATTTCAAATATTATTATATTATTATAAGCAGTTGTTAAATGTATTTTTTAAATGATTAAAAAAATAAAATAAAGTCAAATTTAGTATTTTATAAAATTAATTTAAATTGATAAATTTAATTTAAAGATCTAAAAGCAACTCAGTTTATATTTGATTTAAATAAAGTTTTAAATCAATATTAAATAAATTGAACTTATAAAATGAATCAATAATAACAAATATATGTTTTGATTTTTGAATAATACAAAATTTGTATATGTTTAAAAATATATATAGAGTAGGTTGATAGTCAACATCTAGGTTTGTGCATGAGCATAAATCTATAAGTTTAAACAAATGTTATATTGTAACACGCCAGCTGTTATAAGTTAATTAAACATATAAATTATATATATAATTTCTTCACTCGTGTATTATACAGTGCATGTTTATAATATGTATTGAGAATATATACAATAAATAAATAACATCCTGAATTTTTTTAAAATTATTTGTTCCTTTGACTAAAAAAGTGATCATATATAGTAAGATTATAAATATAACAAAATTCAAGTCAATGGTAATATATTATGAATATATATAACAAAATTTAAGAGTAAGTTAATTATTCAATTAAATATATAATAATTAATATTAATATATGACTAATTATAGATTAAATCTATTAAAGGTTATTATATGATTACAATGATAGACTCTTCTAATAATACTAGTATTAAGTTTGGATTTAGAAATTATCTTTTTCAATATATATTTTATCTAATAATTTTGTAAGTAATTTTTTACACATATTGTAAGAATTTTTTTTTTTAAATCAGTAGCTCTTATCACATGATAGTTTTATCTATTTAATTTAAAATGTATTATTAAAATTTATATATCTTATTAAATCTCTTAACTTAATACTTAAAGACATAACGTATAACTTTAATATTTTTTTAAAAGCATCCTCTAAACTTAAAAAAAACGATTCTTATATAAATTTTGTATACTATAAAATGGAAATATGATAGTGTGAATATGTAATTAATTTTTTTTCCCATTAAAACACGAGTACACATAAAGACAACGGCTTATTAATAAAAAAATGTTTTAAACAACATAAAACTATAGAATGAAAACAAACTCGAAAAAAAAAATGAATAATAAACTTAGTGTGTTTTAAACATTTATGTAATCATAATAACTTCAACTATTTAAAATGAGTGATAATTATCCAGGTATACATGTCTACATACTGTTTATTTTTTATGGAAAGAAAGTTAAAAAGTTATATTTCCATGACTAAAATATGAAAACTTACTTTTTAACCCCACTATAATTTCTATTTTAATTATTTTTAAATTTAATACATTAAGACATCCTAATGTTAACTATACATAATTTTAAATAATCCAAAAATAACATTCGAGTATAATATTTTTTGAGAGAAGTAGTTCTTGATAATACAATATTATATAACACGAAACCGTAGTTCCCTTAGTATTTATTATATTTTACCTTTTCTATGTTTCTTATTATTTATAATTTTAATATAAAATGGATAAATTAATAATATCAACCTTTGCATGGAACTACCTGTTTCTAAGAGTATTATAAAAATAGGATTTGTAGTTTAAATAATCAAATAGAAAATTAAAAAAAAATAAATCGGATGTACTATTTTGAATATAATTATTTCATCATCACTCTTCTTATCGATAATATTTGTATATTATCTCTTCATTATTAATGTTGTGTCTACTTATCTGTATTTGTATTGTTTTCTATTCATTTGAATTATCATAAGAGTTAGATAATATTTTATTTTAGGTCTATTTACAAAAATTCAAAAGTATGGTTCGAATTTGATTATATTATAAATTCTATTAAAAAATTAATTTTAAATTTAATTTAATTTTATAAATAATTTATAAGATGAAATTTACATTTATTTATAACTTTATATATTATGATATGTTTTTATTTTTAGTTGATTTGAGATTCTAATAAATTTAACTTAAAATCAAAATTAGATAAACCAGACAATCAATACAAGATAATAATAAAAATAAATTTAAATTATAGATAAATACAGTAATAAACATATATACAATCAGGGTCATAAAGTGTTAAAATTACCACGCAATTTCTTTTACTATTTCTTAATGTGAGTTTATAACTACCATTTAGTTAAAGAAAATGAGTGATGGATAGACGACTTTTATTTAAATAATATAATTTCAAAATTATTTAAATGATGATTATACTAATATTTTATTCGTAATTGTGTTGTGTTTTTAAATCGAATTGTTAGTGAAGAAAGTCATACTAAATATATTTTCATTTATCTCATTATTCACATCACACTCCCTTCCTATTTTTCATGTTTCCTGCTCTAAACTTTAGTCACTTATTTTCGACAAAATTATGCAAGAAAAATTAAAACAAGAAAAAGATAATTTAGAAGTTTATTTTAATTATTTTTCCTTACTTTGTTTATATTTTGTTATACATTTTAAAGATAAAAAATAACTCTCACCATGCTGTAATATTTATAAATATAAAAAGTCATGAATATCACTAAACAAAAATCTTTCTATAAGTATTTCATCACCATTAAACACTTATGATAACAAATTATTCAAAAAATATTATAAGTATTTAGAAACATGATAACTATATTCTACTCATTTTAATCAAAGTTATATGTGAGATACTTGATAGCATATTTTTAAATTGCATTAAACTAGAGTTTTGAATGCTACCCATGTTCCACTTTGCTCCATTCAACACTCTAGTTTTTGTACATTGCTTCAGAATTGCTTTTTTTTTTTTAGAATGAAATTTAATTTCCAATTATATTTCAGAATTCTATTTCCAGAACACAAAAATCTATTCCAAATTTATTTTCAAAATATATTTTTTAATTCTGAATTTTGAATTTCGAAATGAAGGAAAATTTTGAGATGGAAAGTCACAATTTGTAACTTACAGAAAGAATTTGTCTTGCTAAATCTAGGCCCTAACCATGTGGGTTATTGGGTTCGACCCGACCCAGACCAATCTGCAAAAAGGGTTTGTTGTTCACAAGGGCATGTTTGTTGGGTTAAATAAAAAGAACGTTGGGACTGTGATTATGTCCTACTAAGAACGTTGGAACTGAGAAGTGATAAGCACTTGGTTTCTTTGAATCTGCACTAAAACCCTACGCACGTATCGTGGTGCAAGTCCAATCGTCATAGCTGTAATGTCTACCCTCGAAATTGAAGCTCGAGAGTAAGTATCCTTCACTACATCTATATTTTCCTCCGTATTTCTATTTCGTTTGCGAATTCTTCAAATCGACAAATTTAATTTTCTTCGTTTACTAAAACTTATGTTTCGATTTTGTTCATGGCTAATTGAAATTCGTTCATTGGTTCTCGCGCAGTGTTTTTTTTTTTTTAATTTGTGTTATTGTCAAATTTCGTTTGCCCTTCGCAGTGTCATCAAAATTGTGCTTCAGTTTTGCAAAGAAAATTCGTTGCATCAGACTTTTCAGACGTTGCAGAATGAATGCCAGGTTTCTCTGAACACTGTTGACAGCATTGAGACTTTTGTTGCTGACATTAACAGTGGGAGGTGGGATGCTATATTGCCTCAAGTTTCTCAACTCAAGCTTCCCAGGAATAAATTGGAGGATTTGTATGAGCAGGTATTTTGTGACATACTTTGGTTAATGACATATAACTACTGATTGTTTAGTGTATAACTGTATATTCGCTTTATCACAGTCTTCCAATGCTGGTTATGGACTTTTTTACGTCTTTAAGACCCTTCCATTACATGAACAGTATCAATAGGGTAATAAGATTAAAATGATGGGCTGAAATGTTGATATAGAGGTTGGTAAGGGTAAAAAACGTGATGCTGTTTGCATAGGAAGTGCTGGATATTGTTACTAATCAATCTGCCTAACCTAACTATGTTTTTGGTCAATCTTAGCTAGTAGCAGCCACTGGCCAGGTGGATTTGTGATTTCGATTTGTTGATCATTGTCTAGTGACATTTGCTTTTTGTGCATTGCTCATTCACTAGATTTTAAGTGCATAATCATTTGGTTGTTTCCCTTGGACTTGAGGATATCTTTATTTAGATTGCCATTTTACTGGAAAGAAAAAATTTCGGGAGTTGTAATATTTTCTCTGCTATATTAGCAGTTTAATAATTTTTTAACCTCCTTTACTTTGGGGGGATAAATGGCCTGTTTTGGTGGAATCGATTTTTGATTAGAAATTAGGATTCATGTTGGAGTTATAAGGTTGGCTTGGTGGTAAGAAGTGAATGAAGGGAAGGGAAGGTGGGATAGGTAAAGGGTTTAAATCCCCCTGCTAACAAAAAAACTGACATATTAACAACTAACATTTGCTGATAAAAAGAAAAGAAAATAAAAAGGAATTGATGTTGAAAGATTTGATTTCGGAAGAGTTGAGGTTAAAAAAATTGATTTGTAATTCTGCATTTGGGAATGATGTTTTAAGAGTGAGTTGAGAAGAATAGATGTTGTTAGATGAGAAAGTATAATCGCTTTTAAAGTGTAAATATAAATAATTTTTTATGCCTCACATCCAGATTCAATTATTGACAATGAAATAAGCTAAAAAAAAAATTCATTTATCTTTGAAAATGCTAGAAAGTTGCCAAATGAGGTTGGATACTTTAGGAATCTAATTTTTCCCCTCCACTGGGAAAGTGATGCTAACAAATCAAGCTAAAAAGAGAATTGAGCTGATAAAAATTAAGCAGTGTTCATATTTGTTATGGGCCAATTGGCCTCTAGGGGATGTGATATTCAGGAACTCTCATTCAGCACTGTTTGATATTTGTAAAATCTCGCCTTATACTGATCTGTATAACACTGTAATAATGGTATCTGTTCTAGTCAATATTTCAAAATTTAAAACATGGTTGCAGATTGTACTAGAAATGATTGAACTTCGAGAACTGGATACTGCTCGTGCAATTTTAAGGCAAACACAGGTGATGGGTGTAATGAAACAAGAGCAGCCTGAAAGATATTTGCGTCTTGAACATCTCCTAGTTAGAACTTATTTTGATCCAAATGAGGTTAGTACGTTATTCTTATTTTTATTTTTGCAATTTCATGTTGTCTAACTCAAGACACTTGTTTCTTATTTCGCTCTAAGCTATTTGTATCTGCAATTTGCTAGAGTTGTCATCATTCATCTTCAATTCTTATGTATATATAGCAGAAAATACATGTCAATAATAGACCATGCATTTGGAGACTTTACTCCAAATGAGGGCTTAGACAGTGCAATGGTTGCAATGAGGCATTGTTAGGACTATGGAAGTTATGTAACAGTAATTTTAAGAATGCAAAGTTACAAAACTGCCATGAGGCAATTGTTGTTTAGGAGTTAAAAAACAGGGAAACAGATCTGTGTTCTGTATTCTGAAGTTTTAGGGCAGGAAGTCTCTTCTAAGACATTCGTTGGAGCTTTATGTGGTGGATGAAGCCTTGGCTTTGTGTTTAATAAAGTCAGTGTTTAGTTTAGACAGTATTTTAATAAATAAATGAGCCTTATGCAGAAATTAGGAAGCCTTTGCATCCTTTTATTTTATTTTAGGGTATGGTTGGATGGAGGGCTTTAAACTTTTATGAAATACAAACTCCTGACATGGACAATGGACAGCGTTAAATGAAGTTAAATATAGGTAAAATAGCAGAAGATCTAAAATAATAATCAATATTTGTATATTCGTGTGTGTATTCACTCTCCTATGATAATAACAAGTCAAGACATGCTGTCAGATTTTGTTTTCTAAAATTTATATTACTTTTTAAGTTTAGTTTTCTGAATGTTTAAAAAATATAGATACTTTTTTTTAATAATACTACTATATTAGGGTCCTTGAAATGTCCATTAATATGGAGGCGTTGGCTTAAGTGTTTAATAATGGGTTGGCTCAAGCAGATAAAAGTAAAATGAGGAGTGCCTAACATGTGTTGTATTGGTGTTGGAATGTGTTTGATGCTCCAAAACTTAAAGCAATAGGAGTGTTCATTCTTCATAGCTTTGGATGGAAAGGAATGGAGGGTTAATTACTTAATTTTTTTATTTTAAATTTAGTGAGTTATGAAATGTGTTGAAAAAATGGATATCGGATGAATGGAAAGTTACATGATGATCTTTATTTTGTTCCTCTCATTTAAAAAATTATCAAATGAGGATAATATCCACATAAAATGAAAAATTTTCCTTTCCATTAAGCTTTCAAACTCTTCCATTCCGAACAATCACTTAAATATATTTTAACTTCTACTAAAATTATTATGGCACAGAAGTCATATGAGACCTGGCAGTGGGCTAGCCTTATAGACCCAGGAGTTCTGTTTTTTTTTTATTATTATGGTTAATGTTGTTTAGTTGATGAAATATTTTTTGAAATACCCACATTTTAATTCCAATTAGAGGGGAGTGCTAGCTTAAAGTATGGGCATTTTAAAGAAAAGTAATGGAAACTATTGATTTTAGTTCTTGGGGACCAAACCTAAATTTGGAAATTTTTCAAGGACTAAAAAAACCATTTACCCTTATTTTATTATTATTTGTTTTTGGGAAAAAAGAGTATAATAATGACAACTTCAAAGCTTTATTTCTAGCCATATCCTTGTGTTTGTTTCTTTACCCAAGGGTTCATGATTTGTGTCCTATATGATAGGCTTATCAAGACTCAACAAAAGAGAAGCGACGTGCACAAATAGGCCAAGGTTTTTGTTTTTTTACTGTTGTAGTTGTTACCTTGAAGTTGTGATACTATTTTTTTGTTGTAATGAATATCTAATTTTTTATTTGAAATGAAACTTCATTTTTTTAGGATTTTACCTTAAGAACTTCTCTTTCCTTGCATTTTCAGCTCTTGCAGCAGAAGTTACTGTGGTGCCACCATCCCGATTGATGGCTTTAATTGGTCAGGCTTTGAAGTGGCAACAGCATCAAGGTATTTACTTTCATGGTTTTGAAAAATAAGATTCCTTGTCATGGTTATTAAAAATAAGATTCCTTGTCATGGTTATTAAAAATAAGATTCATTGTCATGGTGATCATCTTCTTATTGTTTTTCCTGTGTTTCTTAATGCAGTTCACTGTATGTTTTTAATTTGATTTCACTATTTTCCATTTCTTCTTTGAATTTTGTCTTGGTAACCAAGTACAAAGTCTTACTTGGTCATTTCTACAACTTAAAATGCTGGATGAATTCAATTTTCAAATTTCATTTATACTGATGCTTGATTCATCTTTCATTTCTCTAATAATAAAATAAGCACAAAAGAAACTTGTTGGAAGGCCACTTGAATGGTGGCCACTCCTAGCTTGCCTTCTCTGTGGCCTATTTGGGCCACCTTCATTGTTGTCCAGCACCTTCTCTGTGTGTTAATTAGAGCCTATAATACTAGCTTATATTTGTCATTGCTAGAGATGATAAATGTTTAGTTCCCATGATATCTTTACATTTTGACTGAGCTATGCTTTCCTTTGGGTTCTCTCAGGGTTGCTTCCTCCAGGAACACAGTTTGATTTGTTTCGTGGAACAGCTGCTATGAAACAAGATGTGGATGACATGTATCCAACAGCTCTTTCTCACACGATAAAGGTATCTTATCCATATTTAAGGCATTGTTTCAGTTATGTTTTTATGGAGATGAGAAGTGAACAACACTGAAGGAGTCAGAGAAAACAAAAATGTAGATCCAACAGTGTATGTGGTACAGAATGCAGCAAGTTTTCTTTCATAATCTAACCCTTCTATTTCATGCCTGCTTATGTGCTTGTTTAGTTTGGGACTAAAAGTCATGCAGAATGTGCTTGCTTTTCACCAGATGGGCAGTTTCTCGTGTCATGCTCAGTTGATGGGTTTATTGAGGTATGCATAATTTGAGTTTTTAAAGTTGCATTTTGAGCTGCTTTCTTCCTGTTTTTTTTTGGTAATATTTCTAGGTGTGGGATTACATAATTGGAGTTTTGAGCGTCCTTTCAGTTGCTTTTTCCCTGACTTTTTGGAATATTTCTAGGTATGGGATTATATAAGTGGAAAGCTGAAGAAAGATCTTCAGTACCAGGCTGACGTGAGTGAGTTTTTATTTGATCAGTTTTACCTTCTAATTATAAAATGTCTTAGTATGTATAGTCAATGAATTTGGAAATGGATGTTTGGCCAAACTATTTCCTTCGTATGTATGATATACTTAGCCCCCAAGATTGCCTATCACTTACATTACTCTGGTAGAGTAGTACCTTTGATCTTTGTGTAATTTTGGGTTTTCAAATTTGACCACCATCAAATTTAATCTTGGCTTTAACATGAAGTATACATTGTGGTATTTTAAATTTGTATGTGTAAATCCATGCTTATAAGTTATATTACATATTTTATTCATGCAATTGTTTTTTTCTTTCATTAAGCGATGTCTTGTTTTGCTGATCTGTCTCTTGCTCACTTTGTGCTCAATAAATATATCAAAACATCTCTGATTGATTTATGTTTTCTAAGAATTTTAATACGATTATTAACATGAATGTGTTTAATATTCGCTAGCAATTTAGTTATACATATAATTTTAGCAGTCATTTCTGAAAGGAAATTTCTTAGTGTACCGTAAGTCTTTTCCTTAGACATTTTCTGATTCGATGAACTTGCAGGAAGTGTTCATGATGCATGATGATGCTGTGCTTTGTGTAGACTTTAGCAGAGATTCGGAAATGCTTGCATCTGGGTCTCAAGATGGAAAGATTAAAGTGAGTAATTCATGTTTGCATTTAAGGCTGCATGAGCTAACCTTTAGAAGAATTTCTTATATTTTTGATTTTGTATGTGTTTATGCGTGTGTGTATTCAAGCTGTGCACAGCTCTTCAATATTTCTGTGAAATGGAATTGAGCTACTGAACATAATTCATTTGGCAAATTTTAGGATTTATACCTATGGAGCGTGAGTGAGTAGTGAATAGTGTCAAATTGTGCAACTAGGTGAAAAAGGTCATGATTAAATAGGGATGTGGGATCTCGAAAATTCATATTTTTGCTGGTAACCTCGATTTATACTGTAAGGTAACTTGGGTATATTGGTATAAATTTGTGAACAAAACAATTAATAGTTACCTTTTAGCATGGCCTTGTTGGGATAAATCTTTCCATTAACAGTTAAAGGAGAAGAAAACTAGTTTATGCATAAGTTAAAAGCAACCTTTTGGAGACTAGCATTACTACAACAATGTTAATTGTATCTAAACACTATTAATGCCGTGATTTGTGTTTAAAACTGGCATGGCATGGTCCTATTTTGTCTTATCTTGTGGTTCCTTGAATATTTACTGATTTCCATGTGGATGTTGTAGTTCCTGTTTTTGGAAGTGTTTATGTTTTCAACTCAACTGTTAATATGTGAAACTTATAATTGTATATTTCACATTTCTTTTTAGGTCTGGCGTATTAGGACTGGCCAGTGCTTGCGGCGTCTTGAACGTGCTCATTCCCAAGGTGTCACAAGTGTTTCCTTCTCTCGTGATGGAAGCCAGTTATTAAGCACTTCATTTGACAGCACAGCAAGGTTTTTTCGTTTAGTTTTACTTATTTTATGTTGTCTTGTTAGAGATAACTGTTTACAGGCCATGAGTTGAACTGACTTAAATTTTAGGCTTGAGAGGTTCTTTTAAGTTGTTAACAAGGAGGGCATGAATGACCAAATGATTAAAAGTTGGCATTAATTGGTAGATGATGCAAGCCTAAAATACAACTTAAAAATGCGGGGTTGACAATGTGGCCATTGGTGAAAAGCACGGTGGTTTCAATATGTTTTTCTTTCCAAATAAATGCTAAAATAAATATAATAGTCATGAACCAACTATCGTGAAAGGTTAAAATGGTAGCTGAAGGCACATGATTTCTTTATATCTAACTGGCAACAGTCACAAGAGATCTCTTTGTGCTTGAAGTGTAGACTAAGTAGAATTTAACTTTTACTTAAAAGAATTGGATACTAGGGATTAAATTCTAGACATCATAAAAGGCTCCAATGACGTGTCATGAACAGTAGAAGTTTAAGTTGTTGCTAGGTGAAAGCACTTGAATGGTTTTATATCCTACACTAATAGCGTAATTATCAAGAACAATAACATAGTGTAGGAAATACAATTCCCCAAAAGTATCACAAAAGTTAAAGGAAACTATGATATAATGCAAGTTAAATACATGAAAATAACATAATTAAAGTCACATCATAATAAGCGTCATAACACGGGTTCCTCAGAAAATAGTACACTCAAGTAAAAACAATTGACACAAAACAAGAATAAATTGAGAACCTAGTGCTCGTGTATGCCCAGGAAGTTAGAAAATAAGCAGTTATCTCATAAGTTATAAACCTAACAAAATCAATTTTCCTCCTTTTCCCCAACATACAGTATGTTTGGATTTCAGTTCGGATGACTCAAACTTTAGTTAAAAACTAAACTCACATAATCATCATTGTCATAGTCATCAAGTGAGACATATCCTGTTGCCTGTATTTCCAATTCCTTAAGATCTCTTCTTCGTTCTTCATCCAAACAGTGAGTTAGATCTTGTAAGGGGAGTGTTGTTAGAGGTAGAAGGGATTGTAAATCAAATTACTCATTTTTGTGCTGCTCTTTAGCCCAACTCCTTGTTCAAATCTTAGTACTGCCATATAGTTTATATTTTTATATATTAACATTATAAAATGCTTTAATAAAATGTCAGCTACTGGTGAATGAAAAGATTCTTTTTTTGTGATGTAGGATCCACGGCCTCAAATCTGGAAAAATGTTGAAAGAGTTTCGTGGCCATACATCTTATGTAAATGATGCAATTTTTACAAATGATGGAAGTCGTGTTATTACTGCCTCAAGTGACTGTACGATCAAGGTCAGTTACTTGGCATATACTTGAAGTTCCGTGTTTATAGGGCATTCACAAGAGATGTATTTTTCCTCCTTGTTGTAGGTCTGGGATGTGAAGACTACAGACTGCATGCAAACTTTTAAGCCACCTCCTCCTTTAAGGGTGTGTCTTCAAAAATTTACTATTATGGGTTTTTTTTCCATTCAATTTTCTGACAATTTTGTTCATTTGCCTAATTTCTGATTTCTTTGAACTGTTAGGGAGGTGATGCTTCGGTCAATTCTGTTCACATTTTCCCCAAGAATACTGATCACATTGTTGTTTGTAACAAAACATCATCTATATATATTATGACCCTTCAAGGACAGGTATACATAAAAGAGTGGATGACCGGAAATTATTTTATTTATACTTTAGTCCATTAGTGTAATATCAAAGATGTTGCACTGTCCTCCTTAATGAATGTGTTTGTTCTGACAAGGATGAGTATGTATCTAATTCTGCATATTCATGCTGCTGAATATAGGCATTGACTTAAATGTGGACTGGAGAAGCTTTGGGCTTCATTTCTTTTCATCTGTTTTTTGAAAAGGAAGTGTTGTGACAGCATGTTAGGATTTAACTGCAAGATATGAAACTTTAGTTCATCTCTATTCTGAGCATTATTTTCTGTCAATTGATAGGTTGTAAAGAGCTTCTCATCTGGAAAAAGAGAGGGTGGAGACTTTGTTGCAGCCTGTGTTTCACCTAAAGGGGAATGGATTTACTGTGTTGGTGAAGACAGGTATCCTGATTTATGTATAATATGACACAGCTCTTCATATATTCTGGTAGACAGACTTCAAGTACATTATGGAATTACATCATGTATGCTTTATGATGATATTTTCCCATATTTCTTAAGCACAACACAATAACATAACCCAATAATTTTGCAGTAACTTCTGGATGATGTTACCAAATTAGTAATATTCTTTCTTGAAATAATCTAACCCTCCAAACATTTTCCAAATATTGTTAAATTCTTAATGGAATGACAAATTGAATGCAGGAATATATACTGCTTCAGCTATCAATCTGGAAAATTGGAGCATCTAATGAAGGTAATTGGTCATAATTTCCATAAATATTTGTGTTGTTGCAATATTGCATGTGAAAGATGGTATAAGACTCAGTTGATAAATAGAATTAGATTGAGCCAAATAAGGTGTATCAGATGATACCGCCTGAGTTTGATATCAGACGCAAGTTTTAGTCTGTGTATACCAGATACAAATTCAAACAGTGCATATCAGACTATGCGAAAATAGACTGGATATTAAACTGTGTATTTGCCACATTTATCTTGTTCAATATTTCGTTAAAACAGGGATTTTGTGTACAATTTGCTAATACTAACTCGAACCAGAATTGGCGCGCTTTTCATGCTGGTTTTTTATGCATTACTAATTTCTTCAGATAATACGTTATGCATTCTATGTTGATCAAACCCTCTGTCTGTGTTTGGTTAAATGGGATTTTATTTTCCCGTATTTTGTTCCCATGCAGTATGCTTCTTTTCTACCGAGGCTGTTTTCTTAAGAAATAATTTGTTTAATGATATAATGAAATTCTCGGTGGCTGATGGCAGGTCCATGAGAAGGAAGTTATAGGTGTCACTCACCATCCCCATAGGAATCTTGTTGCAACTTTTAGCGAAGACTGCACCATGAAGTTGTGGAAGCCTTGAACCCTTTGGGGCTATTTCTATGTTGTTAACACAAATGAACATCTTTGTTATTTCTGCAATGTATATAGTATTCAGGAGTTTAATTTTAATCTATTGTTAGTAAAATTAATTTATATTATTGACCAATGATGTGTTAGTTGAAAGCCGGTGCTGCGTTACGGGTTATTGACTCATTGAAAATTCAAAATATCTATTTGCATTTTTTATTTTATTTTTAAACCCATCCTTTTATTGACGTTATATAGTGAATATATTTTCCATGCACCATATTGTGAATCCATTTTATTTTATTTTTTAGTAACGTATATGGGATGCGGTCCTTGGAACTGAATGAATACTTGTATTGATTTACATGAAGCATGGAAGTATATGTTGTATATGTATGAGCTGAATAATACTGAGTACGTTGTATTGATGGCTACTGAATAATGAATAGGCATTCCATTATATAGTTTCAAAGACCATTATTAGATTCCTGAAAGGATTGGATCTGAACAAATAAATTAATATACAGACACGGTCAAGACTTACTCCCTTTGACTTTGACTGATGTGTATATGTTTTTTTTTATCAGTAATAAAATAAATTAAATTAAGTGGGATACTTCAGGGGTATCTCAATCTGTATACATCGACTATATAGATAGTTTTTCATAGGACATGGAGATAGCAATGAGAAAATGACTTAAACTACATAAAACACAAGCAACGTTTTCCATAGGACATGGAGATAGCAACGAGAAAATGGCTTAACCTACATAAAACACACCCAAGCAACTAATGAACAACATCACTTAGTGTGGACACCTAAACCCAACTGATGTGTATATATACTTACATAAATATTTGCTCCTTAATATACAATCAATTTTTTATTAATAATTGTTTTTTTATTAAATCAGACACTTAATAAATTAAATGTTTTTAAATTAATACTAAATTTGGTTTAAGTACCTGAAATAGTTTTTAATTTTTTTTATTATAATATATATTTTATAATATATGATGATGTATGGTGCATAATAAAACAGACACAAATTATAAAAGACCCTTACACTAAAATAACTAATTAAATATTCAATTTAAAGAAAAAAATTTAAGTACTCAATAAAAACCTACGGAGACACGAACATTAAATATTTTTTAGTTTTTTTTAACAGAAAGATGTTTTTCAGGTTCAAAATGATTTGTTCCTTATTTTTATAATTCTAATAAAAATTTATACAATAAATTTGAGTTGTTAGAAGATTAATGTATTTTTTTCTTTTTAAAATTATGTTAAATCTGTGCTACAATTATAAAAATTTCAATAAATATTTTTTGAATTGGACACTTCACCAATGAGTGTCGTACGAATGTCGGTGTCCGATACGTGTATCCGGCACGAACACGTCATTTAAGAGGGGTGTCCGAACTTCATAGATAAAAACAAACAAACACACACAAATATAAGTGTATATATATATATATATATATATATTTAAAATAATGTTTTTTTTCTTGTCAAATCGAGAATGTTTCAATTTGTCAGCAGTAAAATATATACGCTTTTTTATATAATTAAACTCACAATAAAGAAGCTATCTTAAATATATGAATTATATATAAATATAATTACCATAAGTAAATATTTTTTTTAATTTTTTATAGTTAAATTTATAATGAACAATTTAAGTTTTTATTTAAAATTATTGTAGTTATTAATAATTAATTTTAGAATTATTGAAATCGTATTTAAAAATAGAGACAAGAGATAGTAGATTGAATGCAGTACGTGGTTGAAATAATTGATTTTTTTTACTATAGTTATAGGATTGGTATGTGAAGTGTAGTTCCATAGAAAATAAGAGACAATATTGAGAATGATCAATTAAAAGATGGAAGAAAAGTGTATGTTATAGATTATGTTTTACTTTCTTAAAACAACTTGCACCCTTTTTAAGTGTTCCATGAAATCAAGTAAAATGAAGAATATAATGAAGAAGATAATAATTCAGATTGTTTTGAAATTTTAATTGGAAGGATAGATTATTTTTCTCTCTCTCTAAGACCAATGAAAAAACAAAAAATTAGACGCACAGAATGGGGTAGAATATGTACTATATATGCTGAAGATTTCGTTCAACGCCTACTGATAAAAGAGTGCATAATGTGCATTGAAGACTTGAAATCCTACTTCTGGTGTAAAACCATTTCAACACAAAAAAAAACTTGTTTTATTATGTTCTCTAGAGGGATTTATTGTCCACAAGTTTGATTATGACACTGGACTTCACTTGCATCATATATTGCATGATCCAACAAAGTGAAGAAACCTGTAAGATGAAATAAGTCTTGAGAGATGTTGGTATTTTCCGTATGCACAATAAGAGTCTTCATTTAATTGTTTACATACTAACAATAAGAGTACCACCATATCATCCACATATTCTTACTGATTTGATTAATGAAGACCATTTTCATTAATCTTTGGTACAATGAATTAGTGTTCTCGAGGTCAAAATGTACAATTTTGTAATAGTAGTTTGTGAAATCATGATGAAAGACAAATTTTTCTTGTCTCATTTAGATCTATTTGTATTCTCAGTACATGTTTAGAATGTTCAAAATTTTGTATCTTAGATATGTGTTTACAAGTTTTTCTATGTTGGAAAACATGCATGCATTTTTGGGACATGATTTGTTAAGATCGGTGTAATCTATGCATTATTTTTCTTCTTGACCAAGAAGATGTTACCAACCACATGCTCTAATGGACTTCTTAAATGAAATATGTGCCTATAAGCTTGTTGGCTTCTAGCATGGTTCTTAGTTTTCTTTCTTCACTTAACTTTCTTTTCTATTATGATATTGGCCTCACTTTCTTACGAACTAAGAACTTATGACAAATGATGTTTGAATAAATACTAGGAAAATCCACCCAATTCATGTAAAAAGGTGAGAGTTGTCTAAGAACGCTCTGGATAAGAGTTTTTTTTACTGTAATCTAATAACAAAGTTTTGAACTTATTAAACCACTCTTCAACTTCTAATGTGAAAAGGGTTTTCTCTTTGATGAGTTTATGTGTTTTGATATTATGATTTATTAAACATGACTGCCACTCAATTATGAACCATCAATATTCAATTTCATTTTGTGAACTCAACGTAGAAATGGATTAAAACAACTTTGAAGCAATTAAAATTTAGATTAAATCAAGTTTAAGCACTAGAAATCAAACACAAACAATTCAATCAGTAAAAATGTTTAAAAACCATGGATTCATGACTAGAATGGTATAATCAGAATTAAAAAATAATGAAATAAATTCAAGAACAACAAAATTCAAAAGATGTAAGACGATAAGCCACATTTCTCAAGAGAAAGATAAGTGCACATAGAATCTTCAATCTTCTATTTCTATTCATGAGTTTTGCTACAAATGAAATGATACATGCATATATAAACTAGATATACAATATGAAAATTTTAGGACTTACTTCTTTAGTTATTGTTTTTAATTTTTAATAGGGTTAAATAACTTTGTTATATCTTTTGAGCTAGATTCACCAAAGAGATCTAGACCAATAAGCTATGAGTCAACAACCTATGTAAAAGACTATAACATCCATTCTATTTAAAACTTTAAGATAATGAGTTAGTGAGTATTTTTCTTTATTTGTACTTACCTTTTTTATTTTCACTCAATATAAAATTTAGACACACACTTAAATTCTTAACACTCCTTTAAATGTTGTTATTGTTAGAGATATCACATTAACTAAGAATAATATAAAATTATAATATATAAATAGGATGCAATACTCACCTTACAAGTCAATTTTGTAAGGTTGAGTTAAGCATCAACTTGCTTATTAAGATGGTATCAAGAGTTGATGATGTTTCAAGCAAGTGTGTACCCATTATGATAAGTGACGGTAGAAGTAAGGCTCATTAGTGAGATATGTTGGTGGTTAAAAATACATAGCCATGTCTCATTGTTGCTGAGTCTTCTCTATGATTCCTCTCTTAAAAATGGTATTAGAGTCATGTAGAACTTATTCTAGTCAAATTCTTTAGGAGTTATTATGTCATTATTATCAAACTCTTATTAAACCACTCATAAATATTTAATCTTTGGTACGTTGCGATAATGTTTAAGATTGAAATGCTCAACCTTATAGTAGTCTTTTGCAAAATCCATGACAAAGACATTTTTCTTATTTGATTGATGGATTTAAATTTATTTTTTTTATCAGAAAAAAATTTAAATCTATTTAAGGATTTAAATCTATTTATATTTCAATTACGTGTCTAGAATGCTGAAAGATTTTTTATCCTAGATATGTGTTTACAACTTTGTCTATGTTGAAGAGTAGGTATACATCCTTAAAACATACTTTATTAAAGTTGGTGTAACGTGTGTACATTATTTTTCCTTCTTGACCAAGACAATGTTACTATAGCCACATGGTGTACAAGAGTCCTTAAATGAAGTACACGCCTAAAAGTTTGTTGACTTTCTTCAGTTAACTTTTTGTTTCTTTCATGATATCGGTCTCAACTAAAAAGCTTATGACAAACCTAAAAATCTAGTATCATTGGTCACTTAGATCTGATACCTATTCAATTAACTGAAAGCACTAACTCTTCTTTTAAGGTTTATACGAAATTTAATCTAACCAATTAATATTTCAATTGATAAAATTAGACTTAATTAAATTTATTTTAAGTACTCCATTAATATGAATATTTTCAATTATATTATTATTAACAAATCATTTTTATTCAAATTTTATTTTATTTTCCTTTAAATATAGGTTTGAATTTTTGTTCACAATGAGACTGAGTGACAATTAATTCTCATTTCAAACTCACTTCATCATTTTCAAAAGCAAGTTTATGGTGATTTGGAAAAGATTAGAGAAGAAAGAAGTAAATTGAACCACAAATTAGAAACATAAAGACAGAAATCACGATCATAACACTTCTTTAACTATAAAATAAAACTACAATACACTTAAACAAAAATAAAAAAATATCTTAAACCTTCAGTAGAATAGAAATGTTTAACATTGATTTAGTAAAAAATAACCAATATATTTAAAATTTAATTAAACCATAACAAAGATAGCTGAATCAATCTATACCAGAAACAACAAATACAATTGATTAAGGGACAATGATCCACTGACAACCCAATTTTTTTATATAATTACATTAACTCTCAATACTATTATTTTAATATATTTTTATATTATTTAATTACAATTTTATTCTTTATCATATATTTATTTTTAAATCTATCCCATCAACTTGTATAAGAATGGTATTGTATAAAATTTTAAGAATTGTCAAAGTGTCATATTTTCCCGTTGAGTATCACTTTCGGTAAACAAACCATTTAATACGCTCATGCATTATTCCCCACCTTCGACCATACGTCGAGGCAAAAAAAAATTACATGAAATGGAGGAAACTCTCCATTTCTTTTTTTCTTTCTTATTGTATAAAAGTTAATGTAAAAATAGCATTTTTTTTTAGAAGGATTTGTAATGAAGTACGTGGTTGAAATAATTGATATGTTTTACTAGTTACAGGACTAGTATGTGAAGTGTAGTTCCATAGAAAATAAGAGACAATATTGAGAATGATCAATTAAAAGATTGAAGAAAAGTGTATGTTAGATTATGTTTTACTTTCTTAAAACAACTTCCACCATTTTTAAGTAAGAAGATAATAATTCATATCGTTTTGAAATTTTAAGTGGAAGAATAAATTATTTTTCTCTCTCAAAGACCAATGAAAATAAAATAAAATTAGACACACACAATGACGAATGTATGAGGTAGAATATACTATATAGGCTGAAGACTTGTTCAATGCCTACTCATAAAAGAATGAATGCAAATTCTTCATGCACTCTCATATCTTTCTCCACTATGTCATAATGTTTTAATTTCAATAATATCTTTTTAATATAGTAAAAAGTGTGATATATTATTTTTTTATTGTGAGTCGTGGTAATTGTTTGGAGTGGTTTCGTGGCTATTAAAATAAAAAAAATAAAGGGCAAAAAGGTAAAAGATATGAAAAATAATATAATTTTTTATTTATTTAGTTCAAAGCAAATAGTCTTAATATATACAAACATATACCAACGGTAGATGCACTCTAGGTTTAGTTAAAGAGACATGTAAAATAAAAAGAATAAAAACTAGAATAATAAAAGACAAATTAAAGACTAGACATAAATACAAAAAGAAACAGTTAAGAATTAGAAAAGACAACATTAATATTAACTTTCGTTTAGAAGTCTGGTATCCATATCTTTTGTTAGTGGCGAAAGTTGTATTTTTAATGGTGGTGATTGTGTTTTGTTCGTCTTTTTTTTTTTAAGCTACAAAACTCAGAAGAAAATGAAAAATCAACGAAGTGCAAAAATAGAGTATAAAACTAAAAAAAATAACTTTGTACTAAAAAACGTTAAATATAACAAATTTTTTCATCAATTCTCTCACACACATCCAAATGATGAAAATGTTCTTTCAAAAACTTTGATTAAAAAAAGAATGAAAGTGTTGCGATCAGAGGCTGAAAGATAACGGATGCAATCGATATTATATAAAAAAGTGAAATTATATTTCATTTAAAATTATATAAAAAATTTAAAAATGTTAAAATCGATTTTTCATGTGAAAAGTTGTAAGGGAGAAAGATAGGAAGGTGGAGTAGAATTTGCAAGAACGCATAATGTGCATTAAAGACTTGAAATCCTACTTGTGGTGTAAACCATTTCAACACAAAGAAAACTTGTGTTATTGTGTTCATTGGTGGGGATTTTATTGTCCACAAGTTTGATTATGACTTCACTTGCATCATATATTGCATGATCCAACAAAGTGAAGAAACCTGTAAGATGAAATAAGTCTTGAGATGTTGGTAGTTTACGTATGCAAGAGGGAACATATATTTCCAACTTTCATATTACGTATAAAACATCTGCTATGCGTTTTCTTTTTACATAGACTCTTATTTTAGGTTTTTTATTCCAGTAATTTGAAGTATTTTATCTTTTGTTTCTCTAATAAAATCAGAAATACTAATTTTATCATGTGTTATGGTAGTAATAATTACATCATGTTAACATTACTGTGTATAACATCAATACACAGTGAAACATGTTCCGTTGTATTTAAAAAAAATGAAAAAAAATAAAAAAAATTACAAAATATGAAATAAAAATAATAATGTCTTATTTTATATAATTGAGACTAGAACTCTCAAAATAGGTTATTCCAGTTGAGTTTCATATGGTCATTTTGAGTTAGTAATTTAGTGACTCAATCGAGCAGAATTAATTTATTAGTGAGATAATTGGATCGACTCAATTTTTGAAAAAAAAATTACACTTTTTTGTTTTATTTTTTTTCTTCTATCTACTTTTTTTTCTAGTACATCTACTTTTTTTCTAGTACGAAAAGTGGAACCAAATTCTCAATTATTGAAATAACAGTGACAAAAATAATTATCATATTATTACATATATATAATGACCTTGATATTATTATCACTTATTTGGGTAGAAACGTGATATTATATGTTTGGCTGAGCATCAATCTATCATATAAAAAAATCTTTATATGTGAACAATTTAATTCCAGCAATTGTATATCGCAAGAAAATTAAGACTATTTTTGTTTTAAAGTGGAGAAAAAACACAGAAACAATTGCAATGAAAAGTAAAAGAATCTACGTAATAAAAACAACATGATAGATAAATTGAAAACTTTTTTCCATGAAAAACTTTCTTTGCAAATATGCGAAGAAAGTTGTATATTTATATATATTTTTAATTAATTAATTTTAATTTACTTTTTATTTTAAACTTAATTTTTTTTAAATATAAAATATAATTATAATTTAAATATAAAAAATATAATTAAAATTATAAAAAAATAATTAATCATATTATATATAATAAATTATAAATATAAATAATAATAAAAATAAATATATTTTTTTAATAATTAAAAATAAATTTATACAATAATTATATTAATTAAAAAAGTAAAAATAAAAATAATAATTTTATTTAATATAAAAATAAATTTTTATAAAAAATTTATAATTATAAATATTTTAATTAAAAATAATTATAATTTATAAATAAATATATCAAATTAATTTTTAAATATAAAAATAAATATGTAAATTTACATTTTTATCCATTAAAAAATATATAATTCCAATCACACCTATCACATCATCCACAAATTTTTATAAACTTTTTCCACACTTTCTACTCTATTTACCTTAATCCAAACATCCTAATTTTCTTTACACTTTTCCTTTAAATCATCTCAAATTTTTTTTTTTTTTCACACCCTAATTCAAATAAAGCTAAAAGTTAGTTGTGTGCATTAACTTGAGGTTTTGAGAGTTGAAAACGTTGGTTGCATAAATCATCAACAAAGTCAGAACAACTTTTAAACAAAATTCATTTTTGTTGTTCACAATAGCTATACGAGCAACGATTATCCAACATCTTGATGTTACACATTTCACATTGAGACATTGACTCATTCAAAAGTTTGGTTTCTCTGTGTTTCCATTTCTCTGACTTTTTCTTCCAAATATTACTTTAATTCAACAAATCAAAATATAATTAATTTGTGAACGGCCATTTGCCGCAACATTCTCTAACAAAAAAGTAACTGCATAAATCTAATAAGAATGTTGCAAAGAATTCAACTTAATTCTATTTTTTATTTTAGTAAATTATATTTAACATTGACTTTGTATTCTTATTATATAAGCAAATAAAAAACAATCCAGTTTACTTCTTTTAACTTAAATTGATAAATAAATTCATTTGTTAAAATGCGTAGTCATCCATCTTTTATAGATAAATTGCATCTATAATGTATTAATATAAATATTAAAGTTTTAATTTAAATGTTCCATTTTAATTTTATTTATTTATTCTGATAAAAAAAATAATTAAAATTTTAGTATGACAAGAAACACTATAGATTGTACTTTCCCCTCGTAATATGTGTTTAATATATTGAAACAATACTTAAAAGTTAAATCTTACAACATAATTTAATTTTACTAAAAACAATTACAATTTGAAATTTACTGACAAGAATAAGAATTAATGACTTTGAGAAAAGTTGTGGCTATGTAAATCAGTTTTCACTCTCATAATATTTTTGAATAATGCACTAAATTATTCTCTTAAAATTTAATTAAATGATTTTTTTATCGGCAATAAAAAATAAATAAATGGGAACCACTTCAGGGGTGGTTCAACCCTTATACATAAAGAGCAAAATAGTTTACCATACTCTTACCACGAAACACCTACCTGAATATCTAAGGAACAACCAAACTAACTATAGGAAAACATTAAATTATCATCCTCATACAATCCACTGGGTTCAAAACCCAATTAGAGTAAACGAAGGAAGCACAATGAGACTTTGCGTAAATCCACGACCAAACCTTTACCTGTACCAAGGTGAATACTTCGAGCGCATCTACCACCCCCTATCAAAGGACACACAATTCCTATGATTCCAAATACCACTCACAACTCCAACCCAAATTGCACCCCAAAACGTCATTAACTGAATCTGAAGCCTGACTTAACCTGAACTGTAGAAAGTTTGCCAAAGGATCCTTATGAATAACGACGCCTAGCCACTTAAAACAAAGACACCAAACACGCCAAGCGAAATCGCAGACGGAAAACAGATGACTGGACAACTCTTCCACCATCCCACACAGACAACACAAAGGATTCTCAATTACCACCCCGCGTCTTTCCAGATTTACCCTAGTAGCAACCTTATTCTCTATCACCCTCCAAGCTGTGAACAAAGCAGAAGGCAAGGCTTTGCACCTCCACAACTTACTGTAAACTGGAGGGACCTCCCCAACTGTATCCTTCCTAACTTGAACATAGGCTGAGTTAACCGTAAAAGTTTTGAACCCCCCAGCCTTCCAAATCCAACAATCTTCCTTCCCCAGTTCCAACTTCGCCCCTTGCAACAGCTGAACCAACTGCTCCTCCAGAGGCTTCTCCCATTCGAAAAAGGATCTACGCCAAACAAAGTGCCACACCCAAACACCATCAATCCAATTCCCAAGCTCAGCCACCTTTGCATCTTTAGCCATACTAAGGGAAAACAATCTCGGGAAAACGACCTTCAAAGCTCCACAACTCAGCCAACTGTCTTCCCAGAAAGAGATACCCTTCCCATCACCAACATCCCACTGAAAACCATCTCCAAAACTTCTTCCCCAACCCTCCGAAGCCCACACCTCCATCAAATCTTTCCACCAAAGGGAACCCTTTCTGATTTTACCCACCTCTCTCAAATTTCTCCAACCACCATATTTAGAAACAATGATTTCTTTCCACAAACCTCATTTATCCGTACCCAACCTCCAAATCCACTTACCTAACAAAGCCAGATTAAACTTCCTAAGGTCAATAACACCAAGGCCCCCATAATCACGAGGCTCACAAACTTTTTTCCAGGAGACCCAAGCGATCTTCCTACCATCAGAACCCCACCCCCAAAGGAAATTCCTTTGTAGCCGAACTAGCTTCTCTGCCACCACGGTAACTTGAATAGTGACATAAAAAATAGCGGAATTGAAGACATAACAGACTTTATCAAACAAATCCTCCCAGCCAAAGATAAACACCTACCTCTCCACCTTGAAAGTTTACCCTGAACTCTCTTTAACACCCCGCTCCAAAAAGCACCACGCTTATGACTTCCTCCTACCGGCAATCCTAAATAAACAAACGGGGTCACCATCACTTTACAATTAAGAATAGCCGCAAAATGTTGAAGCAAGCTCTAACTCAACCCCAACCCGCCAATTCTACTTTTCAAAAAATTCACCTTAAGCCCAGAGGCGAGCTCGAAGCAGAGTAGAATCGCCTTAATATTGAATACACTTTTTGTATTAGCTTCACAAAAGAATAAGGTGTCGTCAGCATATTGTAACATATTTACTTTCACATTAGCCTTGCCAACCACCAAACTGTCAATCAAACTCTTCTCTTCTGCCATCCTAGAAACCCCAGTCAATCCTTCCGCAACTATAAGAAAAAGAAACGGGGCAAGCGGATCGCCTTGACGAAGTCCCTTCCTAGGAATAAACTCCCTAGTTGGGCTACCGTTCACAAGCACAGAGACTGAAGCAGATTCTAGGCAACCTTTTATCCAGCGAATCCATTGGACACAAAAGCCCAGCCTTTCAAGCATATAATAAAGAAAATCCCAACTTACCGAGTCATATGCCTTCTCGTAGTCAACTTTGAAGAAAACACAACTCTTCCTTTTCCTTTTATATTCTTCCAACACCTCATTAGCCACTAACACACTGTCTAACAAGCCCCTACCTTCCAGGAAAGTTGACTGTCTAAAATCAATAACTTTACTTATCACCTTTTTCAGGCGTAAAGACAATGCTTTGGAGATAATCTTATAGAGACATCCAACTAACGAAATAGGCCTGAATTCGCCAAGTTGCTGGGGATTTTCGACTTTTGGAACTAAACATAGGAATGAAGCATTTGAGCCTCTAGGCCAATTACTCTTAGACGCAAAATCCTTCACTGCTGACAACACATCCAACTTTATAATTTCCCAACAATGCTTTAAGAAACCAAAATTAAAACCATCAGGGCCAGGACTCTTAGAGCTATCACAATTCCATACCGCACCCCTTATTTCATCTTCAGAGAAGTCTGCAATCAACAACTCATTGTCCTCCTCCGAAATAGAGTTGAACCTAACATTATCCAACCTTACCTGACACCCTTCTTTTCTGGCAAACCTATCCTCAAAGTAAACACGGACCTTGTCCTTGATCACCTCCTTATCCTCACACCACCGGCCGTCAACAAACATTCTATGTAACTCGTTTCTCGCCTTTCTCCACTTCACAGACGAGTGAAAGAACTTTGTGTTAAGATCTCCCTGTTTCAACCACTTTTGTCTTGCTTTTTGGGACATGATTGCCTCTTGTTTAAACATAACTTTATTAAGGTCAGCTAACAAAGATATTCTTTCCTCCCTTTCTGATTCATCCAAGCCTCTATCATCAAGAAAGAGACCCGAGCGAATCTATACAAGAGATTTAGACCACCTCGGACAACAAATAAATTGATGAAAATAATTGGACTATCACTTTCAGTAAACAAACAAATTAATACGCTCATGTACTATTCTCCACCTTCCACCATACGTTGTGTCAAACAAAATTACTTAGAAATGGAGAGAAAAACTCAATTTCTTCTTTATTTCTTATTGTATAAAAATTAATATACAAATAATATTTTCTTAGAAGAGGAAGAAAAAGAAGCATGCTTGCATGTGCTGTTGCAGCTGCATTCGGAGCATTATAAATACATGTCTGAGTAAGAGTTGAATATCATAAGCCAAAGGAGCAAAGTATGGCTTTGTCTTCTCAATTACTTGTTCATTTTGGCTTATTACTCATCCTCCTCCACCTTCACCTACACCACCTCTTCATTGGTGTATCAGCAGCCACTTTAAGCATCACCACAGACACAGAAGCCTTGATCTCATTCAAGTCTCAACTCAGAAATGACACTCTCAGTCACTTATCTTCCTGGAACCAAAATTCATCCCCATGCAATTGGACCGGTGTCCAATGTGACAGGCTTGGCCAAAGAGTCACTGACTTGGAGCTTTCAGGTTTGGGACTCTCAGGCCACTTAAGTCCTTATATTGGTAACCTCTCCTCTCTTCAGTCCCTCCAATTGCAGAATAACCAACTCACTGGACTCATTCCTGACCAAATTGGCAACCTATTCAGTTTGAGAGTTCTAAATATGAGCTCTAATATGTTAGAAGGAAAACTTCCTTCCAACATCACCCACTTGAATGAGCTTCAGATTCTTGATTTATCCTCAAACAAGATTGTCAGCAAGATTCCTGAAGACATCGGCAGCTTGAAAAGGCTTGAGGTTTTGAAACTGGGAAAGAATAGCCTCTATGGTGCAATCCCAGCATCTCTAGGAAATATTTCTTCTCTCAAAAATATCAGTTTTGGCACCAACTTTCTCACTGGTTGGATTCCCAGTGACTTGGGTAGGCTGCATGATTTGATTGAGCTTGATCTCATTCTTAACAATCTCAATGGAACTGTTCCACCTGTTATATACAACTCATCTTCCCTCGTTAACTTTGCCTTAGCTTCAAACTCTTTGTGGGGTGAGATTCCTCAGGATGTTGGTCTCAAACTTCCAAAACTCATAGTGTTCAATATCTGCTTCAATTATTTCACTGGTGGAATTCCAGGGTCTTTGCACAACCTCACCAACATTCAGGTCATTCGCATGGCTTCCAACTTTTTGGAAGGAACTGTGCCACCTGGTTTGGGAAATCTCCCATTTCTTCGCATGTATAATATTGGTTATAACAGAATAGTGAGTTCAGGTGTCACAGGTTTAGACTTCATTACTTCTTTGACAAACAGTACTCGACTCAACTTTCTGGCAATTGATGGAAATATGCTGGAAGGTGTGATTCCTGAAACCATTGGAAATCTCTCCAAGGACCTGTCAACATTATACATGGGACAGAATCGTTTCAATGGAAGCATACCTACCTCCATTGGTCTTCTTACTGGCTTGAAGTTGTTAAACATAAGCTACAATTCAATCTCTGGAGAAATCCCACATGAGTTAGGCCAGTTAGCGGAACTACAAGAACTATCTCTAGCTGGAAATGAGATATCAGGGGTTATTCCAGACTCCCTTGGTAACCTACTCAAGTTAAACCTGATTGATTTGTCAAGAAACAAACTTGTGGGGAGAATACCTACCAGTTTTGGGAATTTGCAAAGTCTGCTTTACATGGACTTATCAAGCAACCAACTCAATGAAAGCATTCCTATAGAAATCCTCAATCTCCCAAGTTTGAGCAATGTTTTGAATTTGTCAATGAACTCTTTGAGTGGACCAATACCTCAAATTGGGAGATTGAGTGGTGTTGCCTCCATTGACTTTTCTAGCAACCAATTGGATGGTGACATCCCCAGTTCATTCAGCAATTGTCTCAGCTTGGAAAAATTATTTTTGACCAGGAATCAGCTTTCAGGCTCCATTCCAAAGGCTCTTGGAGAAGTGAGAGGCTTGGAAACTTTGGACCTATCCTCCAACCAACTCTCTGGAACCATTCCTGTTGAACTTCAAAACTTACAGGTGCTTAGGCTCTTAAACCTCTCGTATAATGATTTAGAAGGAGCAATTCCAAGTGGTGGAGTTTTCCAAAATCTCTCTGCTGTACATTTAGAGGGCAATGGAAATCTCTGCTTGCAATCCCCGTGTGTGAATCGTGGCGAAGGAAGACGAAATGTAAGACATTACATCATCGTAGCCGTTGCAGTAGCATTGGTTCTGTGTCTCACAATTGGCTCAATACTATATATAAAGAGCAGAAAGGTGAAGGTATCATCATCATCATCATCTGAACTGCTAAAGCTTCTTGCACTAATGATCTCTTATGATGAGCTTCGTTTAGCAACCGAGGAGTTCAACCAGGAAAACTTACTAGGTGTTGGGAGCTTTGGCTCAGTTTACAAAGCCAATCTAACTTATGGAACTACTGTTGCAGTGAAAGTTCTTGACACCCTAAGAACTGGTTCTCTAAAGAGTTTCTTTGCAGAATGTGAGGCTATGAAGAACTTGAGGCATCGAAATCTGGTTAAGCTCATCACATCATGCTCCAGTGTTGACTTCAAAAACAATGACTTTCTGGCTTTGGTGTATGAGTATCTATGCAATGGTAGCTTGGAAGATTGGATTAAGGGGAAGAGAAAGCATGCAAACGGAAATCGGTTGAACCTTATTGAGAGACTGAACATAGCAATAGATGTTGCGTGTGCATTGGACTACCTGCACAATGATAGTGAAATCCCAGTTGTGCACTGTGATTTAAAGCCTAGCAACATTCTCTTGGACACAGACATGACGGCAAAGGTTGGAGACTTTGGATTGGCTAGGTTGCTTATTCAAAGATCAACCAATCAAGTTTCCATTAGCTCCAGTCGTGTTCTTAGGGGTTCTATCGGCTACATACCTCCAGGTTAATGCATATTCATACTAGTTTCTCTTTCCCTCTTTATGAACCTTTCATTTAATATCAAATTATGAAACATGATGAATAATTAGTATGGTTGGTTTTGCAATGCAGAATATGGATGGGGAGAGAAAGCATGTGCAGCTGGAGATGTATATAGTTTTGGTATAGTGTTGCTAGAGTTATTCTCTGGGAAAAGTCCAACTGATGAATGTTTCACTGGAGGGCTAAACATAAGAAGATGGGTGCATTCAGCATTCAAAGAGAAGACAATGGAAGTCATTGACCCTGAGTTGGTGTCCCTCATTTTGTATGATGACCCTTCAGAAGGACAAAATAACGTACAAGTGTATTGTGTGGATGCAATTCTAGGAGTAGCCATAGCTTGTACTGCAGACAACCCAGATGAACGCATTGGCATTAGAGATGCTGTTCGCCAACTCAAAGCTTCTAGAGACTCTTTGAATCACTCTGATCACACTTCTACTGCACACATCGTTTCACTAAAGTAATGCTGAAATGTTATGATCAGGGAAATGCATAACGTAATAATACTTTTGTTGACCATGAAAAGATGAAGTTTTTAGTTTGTCTAAGTCAAAGAATACGATAGAAATTGAGGCACTAATAATAGATTATAGGTGTTTATGTTTGTGGTTAATTACACTTGTAAAACTTATGTATCTCTTCTAATTATTTATGGCATATACTTTCTGAATGTGAGTTGTTCCAAGAAGACCAGGCATATTTGTCACCCAGAAGCTATAAATAAAGATTTGTTCTTAATAAGCCATTGACAAATTTATATAGAAAATAAGATATCACTTTTATTTTATCCTTAAATTCCTTGCAATGCAAAATTCTTTTTTTTCATTTTTCTTTGAAAATATACATTTTCATCATTAATATTCTTATTGGAATTACTAATGATGATTTTCTTCTTTTTCATAAAACAAAATGTTGATAAACTAAATTAGCATTTTTTTTAGTAACATTTATAACCTCACATCCTCTTTTTTTTCCTTTTCGTAACTATTTTTTGGCTTTATTCATCTTGGCTTAATCGTTCATAGTACAAGGGTCAGTTCATGAGAAGTTATATTTTAAAATACTACTAAATTTTGAATTTTATTTTTTAGTATTATCAATGCAGAGATAGACAACAGAACAAAAAATATGTATGCCACCTTCGTGTTAAATGGTAAATAAAGATGAAACAAGAGTTACTCAACAAATTATATAAGAAATCAGAATTATCACTAATCACTTGTAGATGCATCCACACTATCTGATATTATACATATTAAACTTTACACTTAAGTATAACGAATGAAAAAATAGCCCAATACATTTTGTAACCCAATAAAGCAAAGACTAGAGATTAAGAAAACAAAGCAAAATGAAAATGAATTGCTGACGAAGAAATTAAAGGCAGTAACCCTGTTAGGTTGTTATAAGATTTTGAAAATGACTGCCACAGGAATGTTGACAACATGACCTTTGTTACCATACAGCCCGATTCTCCCATAGCTGGCAGCAGAGCTGTTGCTGGTTGCATTGAAGATCACAGACAAGACTTGTCTCTCCCCACTGCCTAGAGAGAAGTGATTGGGAGACACTTTCATAGAAGTGCCATATGGAGCACTAAAACCAACATTGTATGTTTCATTTCCAGCAATATTTTGGATTGTTCTTTGCACTACTCTAGATTGGTTCAACCTTGCTATTGTGATTGAGGGCAAGTTCAGATCAGGGCCATATACTGTAGAGTTATAAGTCCAGCAATTTTGACCGGTGTAGTTTAGCACTGTAGGAGTTGAACCATCGATACCACATAGGAATGACATGTAATCATCATAGCCTACAAAGAAAATTATGTGTAAGCACACTTCGGATTCAGAAACCATTTTGTTCATTAATCAAACTGCTTTCATAAATTTGAGCTAGCTAAGTGAGATATTGAACAACAAATGCAGATGAATTTTTGAAGCATTTGAATCTGTATGGACATTATAATCATTTAAAAGTTCATTAGTTGAGTGTAACTTACTAGAAACTAAGAGTAATCCTGGATTTAATGCTGCAGTAGCATTCACAAAACCACTTCCCATGTCAAAGGGAGTTGCTGGAGATAGGTTAAGGTCTACAGTAGGATATGATATCTGAGCCAATATTGACCTCCCATTGTTGTCATACAGAGAAGCTGAGGTGGAAAGTGAGGATCCAATGGCTGCAGGACTGAAATTGGGAAACTTTTGCTTAACTGGCGCAGCAAGACCAGCAACATGAGGTGCAGCCATGCCTGTGCCAGACATCAATGCAAAATTCTCACCTGTTGCAACAATGCAGATCAGATATTCAATTTGGCTGTGTTCACATGCTTAATAAACCAAAATTCCTATTTCCTAGTGTAGATTATAGTCTATGAAGATGTTTAAGTTGGAACAGACCAAATGAACACCTTAGACTTGTTCATTTTTTGTTTTCTAGTAAAAAATTGTTTATGTATTGACAAACCTTGAAATTCAACAGAATCAAAGGCAACAGAACTCCAAGCAGCCCATATAGAATTTCCAGGTGCTACCAAATTGTGTTTCATAATGTCAGCTTCATGAGGAAGACTGTCCTCTGGATCGGGTCCTCTGGCAGAGTAATACACATTGAATTCGTTATTCATTCCTATTGTGTTTCAGTTTTTATTTACATGCTACAATTCAAATCCAATCTCTTCTTTCCTAATATGTGAATAAAAAATATTAAATAATGAATTCAATCGACATGTTTTCACGTGGATTGATTATATATCACATTAGGGAAAAACTCAGTATTTTTTTGAAAATTTGGATGCAACTGGATAATTATCAAGGTCATCTAAAAGACATTCCTCCCTTAATAAGGTGTTGCTCAATTCCTACCTAGCAATTGTTAAGCCCTCAACCCTTTATAGCCTAAGTTGTGATACCAACTATGAAAATAGGTCAAAAACACAAAAAAAAATAAGGCTGAATTGTGTTTTAATAGTTTTTAAAATTTTCACAATGTATAGTTTAATGAAATATAGTCAAACAATAATTTTACTTGACAAACAGTATGTAAAAAATTCTTTTTCAAAGATTCAGCTGATAAAGTTCTTCTTTTAGTTAGTGCAATGAATAAAAGGTAAATAAAAGAAAAATTTATGCTATAAATTTTATAGTGGTTCCTTTGATAATGTAAATTGTTAAGTTTTTTGAAAATGAAGTTTGTATTAATGAAATTTTAATGGTAAAATAGTTGAAAAAGTTTTTTTTTGTGAGATTTAAAAAAATATCCTAAAAAGAGAGGTATTAGAAAATACCTCGTTTTAATGGATATTTTCCCTTTTTTTCTCATTTACCAGCATTCGAACACGGGTTTGGAAGAAATCAATCCTCCAATTGATTACCATCCAAACCAATGCATGCTAGTAATTTTAAAGGACACCCTTTAATATAATATAGTCACTAAAGTTTAGAAAAAAAAAATCCCTCCAACCTCTTTTTATTACTTTTATAACATATTAGTTACTTTTATTTAAAAATTTCGTTATGGAAATAACCACATTTAAGTATTCGTTATTTATTTATTACAACACTTTATTTATATATATATATATATATTAAATATTTTGAAGATAATGAATTTTTTCATTTTAGACTACTATATTACTTCTATTTTTATACATACAATTATTATTTTTTATTTTTTTTAGATAAAATATTTTGAATTTCATTTTTTTTTCTAATGGTATTTTATTTTTATAATGTAGTATTTTTATTTTTATGGTTATAAATAACTTTTTTAACCAATGATTTTTGCAGCCTTCCATTTATATTAATTCATAATTGATTTTATAATTAAAATATATTTGTTACTACTATTTGCTTATTGTCTAAGATTTCAAATTATATAAAGGATTAACTTGTTCTTATTTCAATTTTATACACTTGCCGGATCATGTCCTTAAATATTTAATATATCTCTATTATGGCCTTAATTATTTGAAGTAGCTTTTACAACAAATATTTTTTTTACTTCTATCTTTATTATTATATTCAAATTATTATAATATACTTATATTAATGTTTTTGGAATAGGTAGAACATTGCTTTTTTTTTCTTTTTATAATCAGTTTTTTCATTAATTCAAAATCAAGCTGAGAAATGAAATTAGATTTAGTAAATAACCTAAGGTAGATTAAAGAGCAAACACTGAAAAAAATTATAAGCAAATGTATAAGAACTGCTAGTAAAAGATAATTGATTCCAAAATATATAAATATTTATATTTAATTTTCTAAAAAAGAAATTATCGACCAAGTCATTATAACCTCAAAGCAAAAAAAAAAAAAAATATATATATATATATATATATATTTAGTTTCATTATAATTGATTTAATATGTACTTAAAATTCTTTCGAAGCTTAAAAAAAATCCCCATCGAAACACAGCAACATAAAGAATTTTTTTGTTTGAATTAGTCATTCAATTTTAATAAATATACTTACATTCCTGGATTGATTCCTTTTAATTTTATGTCAATTCATTACTGTTTGCATAGTAAACATCAAGCTCATAAAATTTCTTGTTAAGCTATATGTTTTTTACAACATTGAAATATCTTAAAACAAAAGTACAATGCTCAAACTTCATCAGATGCTTTGTTAATACTTTTTTTTTTTAAGTCATTACTTACTATAACTTCCAAAATCAAACTATTAAAACTTTCACTTAATTCCAACCATCTAATTTTTAAATATTGACATTTATTTATATACTATTGTGATTTATGATTTTTTTAAGCATATGTAATAACATTTCCTTTCCCAAGATATTATACATCCTGCATTACTTGGTCTACCACAATCTAAATTCCGTTATACACTCTTATCACATGTGAAAAGGGAATCACATATTAACAACACAACTCCATTGAATTAATAATTATTTTTTATAATATCATTTTAAGAACAATGCAGACTAAAATATGTTCAAACACCATTCTTTAGTTATTTCAATATGTACTCGTCAAAACTCATGGTTGGACGCTTGGAGGTGGTCTCCGAGGTGATCCGTCGTAATTGCAGCTTCAGAATGCTTAAAGATCATGGTGAGATGATAGGAGCTCCACATGTTGGCAATACTTTGACGATAAATTAGTGAGAGCATAAAAGATGTGTAGTATGTATTGCATAGAATAATAGTTAATAGTCTTTGTTTTTTTGCGGTCATCCTATGTTTGTATAATTTTTCATCAAAATAATATCCCAATAGACTAAACAACAACAATCATATCTTTTATCTTCATAATAATGTCGCAACAGACTAAATAATAACAATTATATATTTGATTTTCATAATAATATTGCAACAGACTAAATAATAACAATCATATAGTTTATTTTTATAATAACATCACAACATATTAAATAATAACAATCATTTTCCTAATTACATCACATCGGATTTATATTAGATTAAGATCATATCGGTCATTTTATCGATATAATCCGAACATCACACAATAAAATCTCAACTATTCAAACTCACAAACTGATCAACTCATAATAAAATTCAATTTAACTAACTTTATATTCTATCATACACAATCCAATTACTAGATCAACTTATTATTTAAATAAACTATACAAAAGTTCTTTCCAAACCATAGATAGCTTCCCTTATCTTAATTTTTTTTTATAATGGAAACTTAAATCACTCAAGAATCTAGGGACCTAAAGTATGTTATCCAAATATCATCAAAATTTAGCATATCATAAAACAAGTTTAGAGGAACATTTGTTCTGAATTGTCCTCGTCAAGATTGATGGTTAAATCTTTAAAAAAATAGAAAATAAATTATCTTTAAAGAGAGAAGAGAAAAGATAAGATATGTTAGGAAGTTTACAAGATGACTTACAAAAATTTTATGTATTTTGTTTAACTAATTTATAAAGATTTATGAGGCTCAATTCCCTGTCTAGCACCATTTACACTTTTATTTCCCTATCTAACACCCTTTTATTTTTTATTTCCCTATCTAGCACCATTTCAAAAATAAATAAATAAATAATAAATTAATTTTCTTTTATAATTTTAATTTTGAATACATTAAAAAATAAGTATTTTTAATGTTTAAAATAGTTAGAAATATAATTAATGAATAAATAAATGAGATTTACAAAATAAAAATAAAAAGTAATAAATTTAAAAATGTTTAGTTTATTTTTTTTTTAAGAATGAAGAAAATAAAAAATTAAACTCTACAACAACATAAAAGTTGAATCTATAAACATAAATTAATATTTATTTTTATTATTATTAATGATGTAATCATGTTAATTTCAAGTAAAAAATACATGACATAATTATAAAAAAATCAAAGTGAATTAGTATTAATTAATATTGAACGCACAAATAATATTGAAGTGTTTATCTACCCTAAATGCAAAATCCTAAAAAAAACTAATGCAATTGTTACACTTAATGCTTAAAAATAAGAAGAAGAAAATGTAAAAATAAATAAATATAGAAAATAAAAACAAAAACATTGCAACATACATTGGTCAAATACTATGTCCAAGTCCCGACATGAAAATAACCTCAAAGGGAAGACCTAAGTCAAGTCGAATAAGGATTGATATGGACATAAGAGAACAACATGATCGAAAAAAAAATGTTCATATTGTCAAACACCAAGACACACAAAAATAACATGTCCCAACATTATTGGATTGTGTTTTTCTCGTCATTAATTATGTTTTATTTCGCACAAACTATTTAATATACCAGTAAAGAAAATATTAAATGAATGATTATCTTTCATTTTTTTTTTTATGATCAACATCTACTTATTTAGTATCGTCTTATATCTCTTATCTTTATCTTGTTTTTATTTTTATTTTTTTTTATATCTTGTATATTTATCTTATTTTGTTTTGCCTTTATTTTATATCTTATATGTTTTTAGTTATTATTTTTTTTGTCATTGTTTATTTATTTTTGTTTTTATTTTATTATTGTTGTTTTTATTTTCTATACTTATTTATTTTTGCATTTTTTTTCTTCTCATTTTTAAGCATTAAGTGTAGCATTTGCATTAGTTTTTTTTAGGATTTTGCATTTAGGGTAGACACTTCAATATTATTTGTGTGTCCACTATTAATTAATACTAATTGACTTTAATTTTTTTTTATAATTATGTCCTGTATTTTTTTACTTGAAATTAACATGATTATGTCATCAATAATAATAATAAAAATACTAATTTATGTTTATAGATTCAACTTTTATGTTGTTGTAGGGTTTAATTTCTTATTTTCTTCATTCTTAAAAAAATAATTTTAAACTAAACATTTTTAATTTATTACTTTTTTTTATTTTGTAAAAACTCATTTCTTTATTCGTTAATTATATTTCTAACTATTTTAAACATTAAAAATACTTATTTTTTAATGCATTCAAAATTAAAATTATTAAAAAAATAATAATTATTTATTTATTTATTTATTTTTGAAATGGTGCTAGATAGGGAAATAAAAAATAAAATGGTGTTAGATAGGGAAATAAAAACAAAAGGGTGTTAGATAAGAAAATAAAAGCAAAAGGGTGTTAGTTAGGGAAATAAAAGTGTAAATGGTGCTAGATAGGAAATTTACCCGATTTATGATGATTTTTATAATTTTTTTTAAAAAGGGAGAATGAAGTGTGAATGAGGAGAAAATGTTGAATTTAGAGAGATTGTTTGATAAATTATTAATTAATTTATTTTTAATTAAATATTTAGTTTTTAATTTTTTGGTTTTTAATTTATTTTATAAATATTATTGAAAATTAATAAATATTTTTTTAGAAAATAATTTATTTTTATTTTTCAACTAATTTTTATAAAAATTGTACTTTCAGAAATATATGTAAAAAATAAACTGTTAGTTAGCAGCATTTGATTTAATATTATGGAATTCTATTTTATGTGTTTTCTCCTTCTTTAAACTTTACAACCATTTTAATAATAAAATATTATATATTTTTAATCAATTTTTTTAGATAAAATAATAATAATAATATTATTACTATATTATTATATATTTTTAATCAATTTTTTTAAATAAAATAATAATAATAATATATTTGATTCTTGTCATTACGCGGGAGATTAACTCAGATAGTCATCCACATTATTCAAATCCAACTCATTGAGCCTTTTACCAATTAGTAATTAATATGCACTCACTCGGTCAATTAATGACACCCTCTTATCTATAAATATAACAAATAGAAGGCACTTCCGGGGTAAGTTTTAAAAAAAATTCAAAAAGAAAAAAATTCAAATTTTAACTAAAAATAGCAAGCTGAAACTCATTCTGGGAGTGATAAGTGGCACTCTATATGACTTACACGTGTACAAAATCTCATTTCTTTAAATACTCCCTTTTTTTATATACACTTTCAGAGTTTCTCTCTCCTATTACTCAACTTCCCCGATCTCTCTTATCTGGTTCCCTGCACCGTTCTTCTCTTTGTTTCCTTCTCTCTCCTATTTTTCAACTTCCCCTGTTTCTCTTCTCTGGTTTCTTGCACCGATCTTCTCTGGTTTTCCTGCGTTGTTCTTCTCTGGATTTCCTGTGGTTCTCTCCTATTTCTCCAGGTTATTATTTACTCTTTTTGAGTTTTTCTTATCAAAGTTTAGTTCTTTTCATGTTTCTGATGATTTTTTTCTTCTTTGGGTTTCCTGCACGGTTCTTCTCTGGGTTTCCTGCGGTTCTCTCCTATTTCTCCAAGTTATTATTTCTTCCTTTTGGGTTTTTCTTATCAAAGTTTCGTTCTTTTCATGTTTCTGATGATTTTTTTCTTCTCTGGATTTCCTGCAGTTCTCTCCTATTTCTTCAGGTTATTATTTCTTCTTTTTGTGTTTTTCTTATCAAAGTTTAGTTCTTTTCATGTTTCTGATGATTTTTTTCTTCTCTGGGTTTCCTGCACGGTTCTTCTCTGGGTTTCCTGCAGTTCTCTCCTATTTCTCCAGGTTATTATTTCTTCTTTTTGGGTTTTTCTTATCAAAGTTTAGTTCTTTTCATGTTTCTGATGATTTTTTTATTCTCTGGATTTCCTGCAGTTCTCTCCTATTTCTCCAGGTTATTATTTCTTCTTTTTTGGTTTTTCTTATCAAAGTTTAGTTCTTTTCATGTTTCTGATGATTTTTTTTCTTCCTGCACGGTTCTTCTCTGGGTTTCCTGCAGTTCTCTCCTATTTCTCCAGGTTATTATTTCTTCTTTTTGGGTTTTTCTTATCAAAGTTTAGTTCTTTTCATGTTTCTGATGATTTTTTTCTTCTCTGAGTTTACTGCACGGTTCTTCTCTACGGTTCTCTCCTATTTCTCCAGGTTATTATTTCTTCTTTTTGGGTTTTTCTTATCAAAGTTTCGTTCTTTTCATGTTTCTGATGATTTTTTTTCTTCCCTGGGTTTCTTGCACGCTGGGTTCCCTGCGGTTCTCTCCTATTTCTCCAGGTTATTATTTATTCTTTTTGGGTTTTTCTTATCAAAGTTTTGTTCTTTTCATGTTTCTGCTGTTTTTTTCATTTACATTTCATTTCAGTTTCTTCCGCAACCAGTAGTGGAAGTTGAATGGATTTTCATTCATATCCATTGTATGTTCAAGCACCAAGGTGAAATCTTTTCCAGGTTAAGTTTGTCTGTCCTCATGGTTTGGACTTCTACTCAAAGACATATTCTATTGGATTTTGCTTATCAAAGTTTCGTTTTTTTCATGTCTCCGTTGATTCTTTTACCGCTTCGTTCTTGACATTGTTTTGTTCTTGACATGTTGATTCTGTTTTCTTTTTTGTTACGTCTCATAGCATAAAAATTATATTTTTTTTTTGTTTTTCTTATCAAAGTTTCATTCTTTTCATGTTTTGATTTTGTTCATCTCTTTTACCGCCGCTTCTTTGTTTCTTTGCTGATAAAATCGTTAATGGAGTTTTTTTTACTTAGGATTTGGACTTCCACTCAAAGAGATCTCCTTTTTTACACCTTTTTTCATCTATATTTCAGTTTGTGTAGCAACCTGTAGTGGAAGTGGAATGGATTTTCGTTCATATCAATAGTACATTCAAGCATCAAGGTGAAATTTTTTCCTTCCTCTTTTCTCAGAATTGTTTTCATTGTTCATTTTTTTGCTAATAAAATCATTAATTAAGTTATTTTTGGGCTACTTAGGATTTGGACTTCCTCTCAAAGATGTGCAGCAAAATTTTGTTGGGATGGAGGAAATTTTGTCAGATCCATGCACTTTGTGAAGACCCCAGATTGATCTTTGACAGTGGAATAACCTCAATTCATATTATGGTGTTGTTAGTGCTATGAAAATTCAATATTGTATTCTTCTGAATTTAATGTCCACAGGAGAAAATTATTTGTTTATTTTATTTTAGTTATCAAGTTTTGTTTAGATTCATGGTCAAATTTTGTAATTTCATACTAAATATTATTATGGAATGTTATTTTGTATTTTTTATTTCAATATGTTACTTTATAGCTTACTTTGAAAAGAGACATGAAATGTGTGTTATTTCTTTATAATAATGTGTTGGCATAAATAAGTTAAACTTCATAAAAAGTTATTCTTCAATTTAATGTATTTAATTATATTTAATGTATTTAATTTTATTATTCACATTAATGAATTCTTTCGAAAAACTTTAACGTTAAGATTATTCGCATTATAATATTCTTCAAAATTCAAATTCAAAATTTAAAATTCAAATTCAAATTCAAAATTCAAATTTGTTCAAAATTCAAAACTTTAATGTATTTAATATTCAAAATTTACAATTTCAAGATCATTAATTACCTTTCTGACTCATATCTTCTTTTTTCTGACTTATTCTGCTGCACACTTATTTCCAATTCCAAGATTATAATTATTATTATTATTAATCTTAAAATATTTTCAAATTTTACAATTCCAAGATCATTAATTACCTTTCTGATTCATATCTTTTTTTTCTGACTTCTTTTGTTGCACACTTATTTCCAATTCCAAGATTATTATTATTATTATTATTAATTTTAAAATATTTAATTTTTCATATTTTCAAATTTTACAATTCCAAGATCATTAATTACCTTTCTGATTCATATCTTCTTTTTCTGACTTCTTCTACTGCACACTTATTTCCAATTCCAAGATTATTATTATTATTATTAATTTTAAAATATTTATTTTTTCAAATTTTACAATTCCAAGATCATTAATTACTTTTCTGATTCATATCTTCTTTTTCTGACTTTTTTTGCTACATACTTATTTCCAATTCCAAGATTATTATTATTATTATTATTATTATTATTATTATTATTAATCTTCAAATATTTAATTTTTTAGATTTTCAAATTTTAAAATTTCAACAACATTAATTACCTTTCTAACAATACTTTCATTATGCTTTCTTACTATCTGGTCCTATTATTTATTTTCTATTATAAACAAATACAAATATTAAATTAATAAATGTAGTACTTAAATAAAAATTTACAATAAATAAAATATATAAATTATTGAAAATTAAAAATAAATACAAATTATAATTATTGAATGTCATACTTAAATAAAAATTTATAATAAATAAAATTCTTAAATTATTTAAAAATATAATTAAATACAAATCCTAAATTATTGAATGTCATACTTGAATAAAAATTTATAATAATAATATTTTTAAATAATTTAAGAATTTTAAACACATAAAAATCCTAAATTATTTAATGTCCTGCATAAATAAATAACTTTTTTAAATTATTCTAAATATCAAAATAATAATAATAATTATAAATGATTTAATTCCTATTTAAATGAAAAGTTGAAATAAATAAAATTTCTAAAATATCTAAAATCCTAAATAAACACAAATCATAACTTATTTTATGTCATACATAAATAAAACTTCAAAAAGTTTTTAAAAATCCTAAATAAGTACAAAATCATAAATTATTTTATTTCCTACTTAAATAAAAATTTAAATTGTTCAAAATCTTAAATAAATAAATATCTAAAGATTTGTAATATCATTCTTAGATAAAATCAAAAAATAATTAAACTTTATAAATTAATCAAAATTCTAAATAAATTCATATCCTAAATTATTTAATTTCATTATTAGATAGAAATCTAAAATTAATAAATTTTTACGTTTTCTAAAATCCTAAAGAAATATAAAACCTAAATTATTTTATCTCCTAAATAATAATATCAAAGAAATAAATTTTCTAAAATTACTAATTTGGATATACTTATGTTTATTTCTTATATATTAATATTTTCATTGTATTTTAGGATGAGTACTTTTCTACATATAACTCTTTATTGTTACTAACTTTCTTAACCAATTTTATCAGTTTGTTATACTTTAATTATTTTTTTTTTATTCGCATATGCTAATGATTATTTCTTATATATTTTTAATTTTTTTATTTTGTCATTTGCATTTATTTATATATATATATATATATATAATACAAATACTAAATAAGTGAATGTGATACTTAAATAAAAATTTACAACATATAAAATTGCTAAATTATTTAAAATTTTAAATAAATAAAATTCTAAAATTATTCAAAATATTAATAAATAATATTTCTAAATTATTTAATACCCTACTTAAATAAAAAATTTAAATAAATAAAATTTATAAAATATCCAAAATCTAAATAAATACAAATCATAAGTTATTTTATGTCATACATATATAAAATTTCAAAAGTTTTTAAAAATCCTAAATAAATACAAAATCATAAATTATTTTATTTTCTATTTAAATAAAATATAAAATAAATAAAATTTAAAAGTTTTCAAAAATCCTAAATAAATAAAAATCCTAAAGATTGTAATGTCATTCTTAGATAAAAATTGAAAATTAATACAATTTTAAATTCATCAAAATTCTAAATAAATCCATATCCTACACTATTTTATGTCATTATTAAATAAAAATTAATAAATTTCTATGTTTTCTTAAATCTTAAATAAATACAAATCCTAAATTATTTTATTCCTTACTTAAATAATAATCTCAAATAAATAAAATTTCTAAAATTACTTATTCGTATATGTTCATGTTTATTATATATATATATATATATATATATATATATATTTGCATTATAATTTTTTTTCTCATTTATATATATATATATATATATATAATTATATAAATTATATTTTTTACATAAAAGTGAAAGAAAATGCGTCAAATAAATCAACAAAACTTAGAGCGGGATGAAATAATTTTATGTTAAATGACTTTGAAGAAGACAATAGTATGGTTTTCGAACCAAAGGTTGACATACTAAATAAATGAAATTCGGGTTATTCAACTGTAAAGATGAGTAATTTTTTACATAACTTTGTATTGTTACTTACTTTTTCGAAAAAATTGTCAGTTTGTTATACTTAAATTATTTATTTATGTTCATATATTGTATGTTTATTTATTTTTTATTCACATATTTGTCATTTACATTTACATTTATTTTTATATATATATATGAAATAAATACAAGTCCTAAATTATTGAATGTCATACTTAAATAAAAAATTTAAATAAATAAAACTTCTAAATTATTAAAAAATTTAAATAAATAAAAATTCTAAATTATTTAATGTCTTACTTAAATAAAATATATGAAATAAATAAAGTTATGAAATTATTAAAAATATTAATAAATAATAATTCTAACTTATTTAATGCCTACTTAAATGAAAATTTTAAAATCAGAAATTATTTTATTTCCCACTTAAATAAAAATACAAAATGAATAAAATTTTAAAGTTTTCAAAAATCCTTAATAAATAAAATTCCAAAAAATTGCAAAGTCGTTCTTAGATAAAAATAAAAAATGAATAAAATTTCTAAATTAATCAAAATTCTAAATAAAACTACATCCTACATTATTCAAAATATTAATAAATAATAATTATAATTTTTTTAATGCCCTACTTAAATAAAAATTTGAATTAAATAAAATTTCTAAAATATCCAAAATCCTAAATAAATACAAATCATAAGTTATTTTTATCTCATACATAAATACAAATCTATATATTATATAATTATGAATTATATAAATTGACAATAAAGATTTATGTGCACAAGTAATAATTTATATGACAAAATGTGATTTCATAATTTAAAATAATTTTCGCCTACAATATTTTTATGAAAGAAACACACATTTTTTATTACTTTTACTATAACTGTACTTGGTATAATATAATGAATTAATTTTTTAATTAGAATAATTATTCTGAGAGATTTTTGCATATTAACGTAACATGAAATTGGTGAATAGTACTTCATTTTCTTCGTAAATATCTTATGGGAACATAATATTAGATAATTATTTATATAATGTAAATTTGTTCAATTTTTCTATTGTAATGTATATGTTATGGAAAAAATTTATTCATTCCTTTTTATTTATAATTAATTTGTGTACTACTAATCTATGTAGCATAGGCACGGACACGGGAACACGAGGACACGGGGACATGGGGACACGGGACATGAGGACACAGGTACACGAGGACATGGATCTATATATTATATAATTATGAATTATATAAATTAACAATAAATATTTATGTGCACAAATATTAATTTATATCACAAAATGTGACTTCATAATTTAATATGATTTTCGCCTACAATATGTTTCTGGAAAAAATACAAATTTTTATTACTTTTACTATAACTGTACTTGCTATAATATAATGAATTAATTTTTTAATTGCAATAATTATTTTGAGAGATTTTTGCATATTAATTTAACATGGAGTCGGTGAAACGTACTTCATTTTTTTCGTAAATATCTTAGGGGAATATAATATTAGATAATTATTTATATGATGTAAATTTGTTCAAATTATTTTTTTTATTGTAATGTATTTGTTATGACAAAAATTTATTCATTCCTTTTTATTTATAATTAATTTGTGGACTACTAATCTATGTAGCATAGACACGAACACGAGGATACGGGGACACACGGACACGGATCTATATATTATATAATTATGAATTATATAAATTGACAATAAAAATTTATGTGCACAAGTATTAATTTATATGACAAAATTGACTTCATAATTTAATATGATTTTCGCCTACAATATGTTTTTGTAAGAAACACACATTTTTTATTACTTTTACTATAACTATACTTGGTATAATATAATGAATTAATTTTTTAATTGCAATAATTATTCTGAGAGATATTTGCATATTAACTTAGCATGTAGTTGGTGCACAATACTTCATTTTCTTCGTAAATATCTTATGAGAACATAATATTAGATAATTATTTATATAAAGTAAATTTTTTCAAATTATTTTGTTCTATTGTAATGTATTTTTTTCATGAAAAGTTTTCTATTGTAATGTATTTGTTATGGCAAAAATTTATTCATTGATTTTAATTTATAATTAATTTATGGACTACAAATCTAGGTAGCATAAACACTGACACGGGGACACGGGACACGGATCTATATAACATATAATTATGAATCATATAAATTGACAATAAAGATTTATTTGCACAAGTATTAATTTATATGACAAAATGTGACTTCATAATTTAATATGCTTTTCGCCTACAATATGTTTCTAGAAGAAATACACATTTTTTTTATTACTTTTACTATAACTGTACTTGGTATAATTTAATGAATTAATTTTTAAATTACAATAATTATTCTGGGAGATTTTTGCATATTAAATTAGCATTAAGTTGGTGAACAGTACTTCATTTTATTCGTAAATATCTTATGGGAACATAATATTAGATAATAATTTATATATTGTAAATTTGTTCAAATTATTTTTTTTCTATTGTAATGTATTTGTTATGACAAAAATTTATTCATTCATTTTTATTTATAACTAATTTGTGGACTACTAATCTATGTAACATAGACACTGACACGGGATACGAGGACACAGGAAATAGGGACACGAGGACACGCAGAAACAAGGACATGGAGACACAGGGACACAGATCTATATATTATATAATTATGAATTATATAAATTGACAATAAAGATTTATTTGCACAAGTATTAATTTATATGACAAAATGTAACATCATCATTTAATATGATTTTCGCCTACGATATGTTTCTGGAAGAAATACAAATTTTTTTATTACTTTTACTATAATTGTACTTGGTATAATATAATGAATTAATTTTTAAATTGCAATAATTATTCTAAGAGATTTTTGCATATTAACTTAGCATGAAGTTGGTGAACAATACTTCATTTTCTTCGTAATATATCTTATGAGAACATAATATTAGATAATTATTTATATATTGTAAATTTGTTCAAATTATTTTTTTCTATTGTAATGTATTTGTTATGACAAAAATTTATACATTCCTTTTTATTTATAAGTAATTTGTGAACTACTAATCTATGTAGCATAGACACTAACACGGGGACACGGGACACGGGGAAACAGTAACACGGGGACACAGGGACACAGATCTATATATTATATAATTATGAATTATATAAATTGACAATAAAGATTTATGTGCACAAGTATTAATTTATATGACAAAATGTGACTTCATGATTTAATATGATTTTCGCCAACAATATATTTCTGGAAAAAATACACATCTTTTATTACTTTTACTATAACTGTACTTAATATAATATAATTAATTAAATTTTTAATTGCAATAATTATTCTGAGAGATTTTTCCATATTAACATAGCATGAAGTTGGTGAACAGTACTTCATTTTATTCGTAAATATCTTATCTGAACATAATATTAGATAATTATGTATATAATGTAAATTTGTTCAAATTATTTTTTTCTATTGTAATGTATTTGTTATGACAAAAATTTATTCATTCCTTTTTATTTATAATTAATTTGTGTACTACTAATTTATGTAGCATAGACACTGACACGGGGACACAAATCTATATATTATATAATTATGAATTATATAAATTGACAATAAAGATTTATGTACACAAGTATTAATTAATATGACAAAATGTGACTTCATATTTTAATATGATTTTCGCCTAAAATATGTTTCTGGAAGAAACACACATTTTTTATTACTTTTACTATAAATGTAATTGGAATAATATAATGAATTAATTTTTTAATTGCAATAATTATTCTGAGAGATTTTTCCATATTAACATAGCATGAATTTGGTGAAGAGTACTTCATTTTCTTCGTAAATAACTTATGTGAATATAATATTAGATAATTATTTATATAATGTAAATTTGTTCAAATTATTTTTTTCTATTGTAATGTATTTGTTATGATAAAAATTTATTCATTCCTTTTTATTTATAATTAATTTGTGTACTACTAATTATGTAGCATAGACACTAACACGGGGACACGGGGAGACAGGGACACAAATCTATATATTATATAATTATGAATTATATAAATTGACAATAAAGATTTTGGTGCACAAGTATTAATTTATATGGAAAAATGTGACTTCATAATTTAATATGATTTTCACCTACAATATGTTTTTGAAAGAAACACACATTTTTTATTACTTTTACTATAATTGTATTTGGTATAATATAATGAATTAATTTTTTAATTGCAATAATTATTCTGAGAGATTTTTGCATATTAACTTAACATATAGTTGGTGAACAGTACTTCATTTTCTTTGTAAATATATTATGTGAACATAATATTAGATAATTATTTATGTAATGTAAATTTGTTCAAATTATTTTTTTCTATTGTAATGTATTTGTGATGGCAAAAATTTATTCATTTCTTTTTATTTATAATTAATTTGTGGACTACTAATCTCGGTAGCATAGACACTGACACGGGGACACGGGGACACGGGGACACAGATCTATATATTATATAATTATGAATTATATAAATTGACAATAAAGATTTATGTGCACAAGTATTAATTTATATGACAAAATGTGACTTCATAATTTAATATAATTTTCGCCTACAATATGTTTCTGGAAGAAACACACATTTTTTTATTACTTTTAATATAACTGTACTTGGTATTATATAATGAATTAATTTTTTAATTGCAATAATTAATCTGAGAGATTTTTGCATGTTAACTTAGCATGAAGTTGGTGAACAATAGTTCATTTTCTTCGTAAATATCTTATGGGAACATAATATTATATAATTATTTATATAATGTAAATTTTTTCAAATTATTTTTTTTATTGTAATGTATTTGTTATGGCAAAAACTTATTCATTCTTTTTTATTTATAATTAATTTGTAGACTACAAATCTGTGTACCATAGACAGTGACATGGGGACACAGGGACACAAATATATATATTATATAATTCATATAAATTGACTATAAAAATTTATGTGCACAAGTATTAATTTATATGACAAAATGTGACTTCATAATTTAATATGATTTTCACATACAATATGCTTATGGAAGAAACACACATTTTTTATTACTTTTACTAGACCTGAATTTGGTATAATATAATGAATTAATTTTTTAATTACAATAATTATTCTAAGAGATTCTTGCATATTAACGTAGCATGAAGTTGGTGAACAATACTTCAATTTTTTCGTAAATATTTTATGGGAACATAATATTAAATAATTATTTATATAATGTAAATTTGTTCAAATTATTTTTTTCTATTGTAATGTATTTGTTATTGCAAAAATTTATTCATTCTTTTTTATTTATAATTAATTTGTGGACTACTAATATATGTAGCATAGACACGAACACGGGGATACGGGGACACACGGACACAGATCTATATATTATATAATTATGAATTATATAAATTGACAATAAAAATTTATGTGCACAAGTATTGATTTATATGACAAAATGTGACTTCATAATTTAATATCATTTTCGCCTACAATATGTTTTTGTAAGAAACACACATTTTTTATTACTTTTACTATAACTATACTTGGTATAATATAATGAATTAATTTTTTAATTGCAATAATTATTCTGAGAGATATTTGCATATTAACTTAGCATGTAGTTGGTGAACAATACTTCATTTTCTTCGTAAATATCTTATGAGAACATAATATTAGATAATTATTTATATAAAGTAAATTTGTTCAAATTATTTTTTTCTATTGTAATGATTTTTTGTATGAAAAGTTTTCTATTGTAATGTATTTGTTATGGGAAAAAATTATTTATTCATTTTTATTTATAATTAATTTATGGACTACTAATCTATGTAGCATAAACACTGACACGGGGACACGGGACACAGGGACACGAATCTATATAGCATATAATTATGAATTATATAAATTGAAAATAAAGATTTATTTGCAGAAGTATTAATTTATATGACAAAATGTGACTTCATAATTTAATATGATTTTCGCATACAATATGTTTCTAGAAGAAATACACATTTTTTTATTACTTTTACTATAACTGTAGTTGGTATAATTTAATGAATTAATTTTTAAATTACAATAATTATTCTGGGAGATTTTTGCATATTAACTTAGCATGAAGTTGGTGAACAGTACTTCATTTTATTCATAAATATCTTATGGGAACATAATATTAGATAATAATTTATATATTGTAAATTAGTTCAAATTATTTTTTTTCTATTGTAATGTATTTCTTATGACAAAAATTTATTCATTCCTTTTTATTTATAACTAATTTGTTGACTACTAATCTATGTAACATACACACTGACACGGGGACACGGATCTATATATTATATAATTATGAATTATATAAATTGACAATAAAGATTTATTTGCACAAGTATTAATTTATATTACAAAATGTAACATCATCATTTAATATGATTTTCGCCTACGATATGTTTCTGGAAGAAATACAAATTTTTTTATTACTTTTACTATAATTGTACTTGGTATAATATAATGAATTAATTTTTAAATTGCAATAATTATTCTAAGAGATTTTTGCATATTAACGTAGCATGAAGTTGGTGAACAATACTTCATTTTCTTCGTAAATATCTTATGTGAACATAATATTAGATAATTATGTATATAATGTAAATTTGTTCAAATTATTTTTTTCTATTGTAATGTATTTGTTATGACAAAAATTTATTCATTCCTTTTTATTTATAATTAATTTGTGTACTACTAATTTATGTAGCATCGACACTGACACGGGGGACACGGGAACACGGGAACACAAATCTATATATTATATAATTATAAATTATATAAATTGACAATAAAGATTTATGTACACAAGTATTAATTTATATGACAAAATGTGACTTCATATTTTAATATGATTTTCGCCTACAATATGTTTATGGAAGAAACACACATTTTTTATTACTTTTACTATAACTGTAATTCGAATAATATAATGAATTAATTTTTTAATTGCAATAATTATTCTGAGAGATTTTTCCATATTAACATAGCATGAATTTGGTGAACAATACTTCATTTTCTTCGTAAATATCTTATGTGAACATAATATTAGATAATTATTTATATAATGTAAATTTGTTCAAATTATTTTTTTCTACTGTAATGTATTTGTTATGACAAAAATTTATTCATTTCTTTTTATTTATAATTAATTTGTGTACTACTAATTTATGTAGCGTAGACACTGACACGGGGACACAAATCTATATATTATATAATTATGAATTATATAAATTGACAATAAAGATTTATGTGCACAAGTATTAATTTATATGACAAAATGTGAGTTCATAATTTAATATGATTTTCACCTACAATATGTTTATGTAAGAAACACACATTTTTTATTACTTTTACTATAATTGTATTTGGTATAATATAATGAATTAATTTTTTAATTGCAATAATGATTCTGAAAGATTTTTGCATATTAACTTAACATGAAGTTTGTGAACAGTACTTCATTTTCTTCGTAAATATATTATGTGAACATAATATTAGATAATTATTTATGTGATGTAAATTTGTTTAAATTATTTTTTTATATTGTAATGTATTTGTTATGGCAAAAATTTATTCATTTCTTTTTATTTATAATTAATTTGTGGACTACTAATCTTTTTAGCATAGACACTGACACGGGGACACGGGAAGAGGGGGACACAAATCTATATATTATATAATTATGAATTATATAAATTGACAAGAAAGATTTATGTACACAAGTATTAATTTATATGACAAAATGTGACTTCATAATTTAATATGATTTTCGCCTACAATATGTTTATGGAAGAAACACACATTTTTTATTACTTTTACTATAACTATAATTGGAATAATATAATGAATTAATTTTTTAATTGCAATAATTATTCTGAGAGATTTTTCCATATTAACATAGCATGAATTTGGTGAACAGTACTTCATTTTCTTCGTAAATATCTTATGTGAACATAATATTAGACAATTATTTATATAATGTAAATTTGTTCAAATTAATTTTTTCTATTGTAATGTATTTGTTATGATAAAAATTTATTCATTCCTTTTTATTTATAATTAATTTGTGTACTACTAATTTATGTAGCATAGACACTGACACAGGGACACGGGCACACAAATCTATATATTATATAATTATGAATTATATAAATTGACAATAAAGATTTATGTGCACAAGTATTAATTTATATGACAAAATGTGAGTTCATAATTTAATATGATTTTCACCTACAATATGTTTATGTAAGAAACACACATTTTTTATTACTTTTACTATAATTGTATTTGGTATAATATAATGAATTAATTTTTTAATTGCAATAATGATTCTGAGAGATTTTTGCATATTAACTTAGCATGAAGTTTGTGAGCACTACTTCATTTTCTTCGTAAATATATTATGGGAACATAATATTAGATGATTACTTATGTAATGTAAATTTGTTTAAATTATTTTTTTCTATTGTAATGTATTTGTTATGAGAAAAATTTATTCATTCCTTTTTATTTATAATTAATTTGTGGACTACTAATCTCTGTAGCATAGACACTGACACGAGGACAAAAATCTATATATTATATAATTATGAATTATATAAATTGACAATAAAGATTTATGTCCACAAGTATTAATTTATATGACAAAATGTGACTTCATAATTTAATATGATTTTCGCCTACAATATGTTTATGGAAGAAACACACATTTTTTATTACTTTTACTATACCTGTAATTGGAATAATATAATGAATTAATTTTTTAATTGCAATAATTATTCTGAGAGATTTTTCCATACTAACATAGCATGAATTTGGTGAAGAGTACTTCATTTTCTTCGTAAATAACTTATGTGAACATAATATTAGATAATTATTTATATAATGTAAATTTGTTCAAATTATTTTTTTCTACTGTAATGTATTTGTTATGACAAAAATTTATTCATTCCTTTTTATTTATAATTAATTTGTGTACTACTAATTTATGTAGCATACACATTGACACGGGGACACGGGGAGAGGGGGACACAAATCTATATATTATATAATTATGAATTATATAAATTGACAATAAAGATTTATGTGCACAAGTATTAATTTATATGACAAAATGTGAGTACATAATTTAATATGATTTTCACCTACAATATGTTTATGTAAGAAACACACATTTTTTATTACTTTTACTATAATTGTATTTGGTATAATATAATGAATTAATTTTTTAATTGCAATAATGATTTCGAGAGATTTTTGCATATTAACTTAACATGAAGTTTGTGAACAGTACTTCATTTTCTTCGTAAATATATTATGTGAACATAATATTAGATAATTATTTATGTAATGTAAATTTGTTTAAATTATTTTTTTCTATTGTAATGTATTTGTTATGGCAAAAATTTATTCATTCCTTTTTATTTATAATTAATTTGTGGACTACTAATCTCTGTAGCATAGACACTGACACGGGGACACGGAACATGGGGACACGGGGACACAGATCTATATATCATATAATTATGAATTATATAAATTGACAATAAAGATTTATGTGCACAAGTATTAATTTATATGACAAAATGTGACTTCATAATTTAATATGATTTTCGCTTACAATATGTTTCTGGAAGAAACACACATTTTTTTATTACTTTTAATATAACTGTACTTGGTATAATATAATAAATTAGTTTTTTAATTGCAATAATTATTCTGAGAGATTTTTTTGCATGTTAACATAGCATGAAGTTGGTGAACAATACTTCATTTTCTTCGTAAATATCTTACGGGAACATAATATAAGATAATTATTTATATAATGTAAATTTGTTCAAATTTTTTTTTTATTCTAATGTATTTGTTATGGCAAAAACTTATTCATTCCTTTTTATTTATAATTAATTTGTAGACTACTAATCTATGTAGCATAGACACTGACATGGGGACACGGCGATACAGGGATACAGGGATACAAATCTATATATTATATAATTATGAATTATATAAATTGACAATAAAAATTTACGTGCACAAGTATTAATTTATATGACAAAATGTGACTTCATAATTTAATATGATTTTCACCTACAATATGTTTCTGGAAGAAACACACATTTTTTATTACTTTTACTATAATTGTATTTGGTATAATATAATGTATTAATTTTTTAAATACAATAATTATTCTGAGAGATTCTTGCATATTAACGTAGCATGAAGTTGGTGAAGAATACTTCATTTTCTTCGTAAATATCTTATGGGAACATAATATTAGATAATTATTTATATAATGTAAATTTGTTCAAATTATTTTTTTCTATTGTAATGTATTTGTTATTGCAAAAATTTATTCATTCATTTTTATTTATAATTAAATTGTGGACTACTAATTTATGTAACATAGACACTGACACGGGGACACGGGACACGGGGGCACAAATCTATATATTATATAATTATGAATTATATAAATTGATAATAAAGATTTATGTGCACAAGTATTAATTTATATGACAAAATGTGACTTCATAATTTAATACGATTTTTGCCTACAATATGTTTATGGAAGAAACACACATTTTTTTATTACTTTTACTATAACTGTACTTGATATAATATAATGAATTAATTTTTTAATTGCAATAATTATTCTAAGAGATTTTTGCATATGAACTTAGCATGAAGTTGGTGAAAAGTACTTCATTTTCTTCGTAAATATTTTATGGGAACATAATATTAGATAATTATTTATATAATGTAAATTTGTTCAAATTATTTTTTTCTATTGTAATGTATTTGTTATGACAAAAATTTATTCATTCTTTTTTTTTATAATTAATTTGTGGACTACTAATCTATGTAGCATAGACACTGACATAGGGACACAGGAACACAGGGGGACACAGATCTATATGTTATATAATTATGAATTATATAAATTGACAATAAAGATTTATGTGCACAAGTATTAATTTATATGACAAAATGTGAATTCATAATTTAATATGATTTTCGCCAACAATATGTTTTTGGAAGAAATATACATATTTTATTACTTTTACTATAACTGTACATGATATAATATAATTAATTAATTTTTTTAATTGCAATAATTATTCTGAGAGATTTTTGCATATTAACTTAGCATGAAGATGGTGAAAAGTACTTCATTTTCTTCGTAAATATCTTATAGGAACATAATATTAGATGATTATTTATATAATGTAAATTTGTTCAAATTATTTTTTTCTATTGTAATGTATTTGTTATGACAAAAATTTATTCATTCCTTTTTATTTATAATTAATTTGTGAACTACTAATCTATGTAGCATAGACACTAACACAGGGACACAAGGACACGGGACACGGGGACAGGGGACATAGAGACACAGGGACACAAATTTATATATTATATAATTATGAATTTTATAAATTGATAATAAAGATTTATGTGCACAAGTATTAATTTATATGAAAAAATGTGACTTAATATGATTTTGCCTACAATCTTTTTCTGGAAGAAACACAGATTTACTGATAGTATTTTGTAATAATTGTACTTGGTATAATCTACTTAATTCTATTTTTTAATTGCAATAATTTTTTGGAAAGTTTTTTTTGCATCTTAAATTAGAGCATGAAGATAACATGAGATTGGTGAAGAGAACTTTATTTTCACCATAAATACGTAATGGATACATAATATTAGATAATTGTTTATATAATAATTTATTTGTTCAAATTATTGTATTGTTATTGTATTGTATTTATTATGACAAAAATATATTGATGAATTTTTAATTATTTATGTTATGTTATATTAAATTTATTAATATATTAAAAATATGTAAACTTATAGTATTGCAATATATTTAATTTCATTTCATAAACTTAATAATTTATATATATATTTAAATAAAATTATTATTTTTAATATTAATATTTAAATATAAATATTATAAAAATCCCTGTGCGTTGCACGGGTCAACCGGCTAGTACATAACATACATATTCTCAAACTTTAGGAAACAATCAAGTTACCCAAACTTCACATCGACTACAACAAACTTTTAGTTAGTTTTGTATATGAAGATTTAAACGTGTTCTTGTCTGAAATCCTCAAAAGTGAACCTGTGCGCAAGCAAAACAGAGAGTGTAAGAGATGGAACCTGCCACGGGGATTTCTACCGCGAACTCGGTGTAGCAGAAGACGGAGACCAAGGCGGAGACACCGGAAACGACGTAGGAGACCACCATTCCCTTATTCTCAAAATTTCCGTTCTCCTTCTCACTCTCAGTGTTACCCTCCTTCTCCTTCTCTGGTAGGGTTTCTTGTTTTCGCTTTGATTTTATTTGGTTTCAATCGGTGTGTATCTTTGATTTTATTTACTTTGATTTCATTAAGCAAAACAATGAAATATAAATTTCTAGATTTAGTTGTGATTGCAGATTATGATTTTGTTGAAACAACTTATTGAAACCAGGATCAGGGAAGAAACAAGAGTTGGTTGTCACGGTTCTGCATAATATCGGGATTGTGAGTGCTTTTTTTCTTCAATAAAACTTTCCTTCTCTATCCCTTCATTGAAACCCCAATCGAAGCCCAAACCAGTCAATACCTTTGACGACACCTCCGCAACCCAATACGTAAAAATATTTGTGGGAGATTTATTTCCGAAAACACCCTTCGTGGTTGAGTTTTATGAAGGATTTATGGTAGTGCAGAATCGTGAGAAAAGATGGATGTGTTTCTGAAGGTGGCAATTCAATTACCCATATTTTCCCCACTCGTTGACCACAACCCGACGCGCGAACGTTCTTCCACGGAGCTACGTTTCTCACGTTGGAACAACGCCAACGCAGAGAAGTTCAACCAGCGCCGCCGAACGATCCATGAAATTGAAGACGAAATCTGCCGTACTCGCCGCTACACCGTCGCCGATAACATCATTAACACTGCCACCGCCGCCGCCATTTCCTCCACTTCCGAAACTTTCAAATCTCTCGGAACCCCCTCCGCTCCGTCTCAACCTTCAATCCCGGGGAAAAAGTCGAAATACTCTAAACCACCGCCGAAACCGAAACCCTTGCTGGATTGGCATCCCGTGGTTTCTCGAGTAGAAAGACTTGAGTTTCTACCGGGGCCGGAGAACGTGAAAATTGGTGAGGACGGAGTGTCTTACGTCGTCGATGGCGCACCGTTCGACTTCAGGTTCAGTTATACGGAGACTCCGAAAGCGAATCCGGTGAAATTGCGCGAGCCGCCGTACGCGCCGTTCGGTCCGCCCACCTTGCCGCGGCCGTGGACCGGGCGGAACCCAGTGCCGCCGAGCAAGACGACGGTGACGGACTTCCACTTGCTCTCTCCACCGCTGTCGGATGAGGAGGGAGCTGAACTGGTCCGTTTGGCCGTTCCAATTTGGGAGTCGAGAGAGCAGGTGTTGGGAGAACCCTTGACTGAGAATGAGATCAATCGCTTGGTTAAGAGGGCAGGGAAATCTTCGCGCCAACTACATATTGGTATTTTTTATTTATTTATTACTGCTGGTTTTTTGTTTTTAATTTTGTAATATATTTTAATTTTATAGCTGTGTAAAAATTATCAACCAGTTAGAAATCAAGTTGCCGATTTACCATTATCAGATTGAATAGCAGTTTAAGCATAAAAATATCTTTATGCACAATTAGATATAATTTTTTCAAAAGTTTCACATTATTTTAGAGTTTTTCCTTTGATAACTAATATGGTAATTTGATTGTTGTTGGTGTATGTATGCGAATCCTTTTGGAGGGCTTGTGTTTATCATCTGCACTTTGCACTTTATATTACCTTGTTTTAAAAAATTGTAGGAGTCTTATGAGCAACAATACTTAGATGCAATTCTGCAAGTGTTTGTAACTCTATTCAAATAAATTTCTTCATAATTACACTTGAAAGAAATAGATGGAACGGATTTATGATGTGATTTACAAATGTGATTACAGTCTCAATTTAGAGAGACCGTTTACAACCTAATAAGTCTCCTGATTATGCAACAATTACTTATTAGAGAAAAAAAAAATTGTGCATCTTTCATGAGTTACAGTTCATGACAGAAGTTTTATAAAACTGTAACTTCTTAAGTTGATTTTAGTTTATGATCGAAACTATAGCTTTATAGATTCCCAAGCAATCATTAGATTCAAAGAAATGTCCACAATAGAAAATGTGAGTCTAGGGAGCTAAAATAGATCCTCTCCTAGTTAAGCTTCGGCTATTATACAATCTGACTCTAGATCCACACAGCAGCTATTGGGTTCTTCATCTGTCCCGAAATCCCATTTTAATTTTAATAAAATACAAAAAGAGTGAACACAAGTCGAACCTGTTATATTCTTGCCACCATAGGTCCTTACTTGAAATTCATGGTTAAATTAGCTTTTTTTCTCTCACATTTTTTTTTTAGCTTTTTTCTTTTTTCTAAAGAATGTCTATTAATTCATTCAATCCTACTTGTACTCTATTTTCTCCAAAAAGAATAGGTGTGCGGGACTTAAGGCAAGACAATTCCTCAATTCAAATACACAAGCAGAAATGAGGCATTAAGTCTAAGTGCTTACAGGAAAGCTTATTCAAGAAGAGTCTTTGTATTTTTCTTTCGCAGAGTTTCGCCTTGGTCATTTATTACAATAAAACATGATATTTAAAGTTGGTTTGATGCTGTGGTAAAATCTTAATTTTGATTATAGAACAATACCAAAAACACTTTAAAAGAAATTGAACCTAAGCTTTTTTCTTTTAAGAAAGGTTACTTGTAAAAGATTATTTGAACACTGAACGAGGAGTGGAAAATAGTGTATGCTGGATGAGACTGAGTGGGTCACTTTTATGCATTTAACTGGTTATTGGAAATGGAAATTTACTTTTGTTTATGCACTCAAATTTCTGATTTAGGCAGGGATGGTTTGACACATAACATGTTGGAAAACATACATACATATTGGATGCGGTGCAGCGTGTGCAAGATAAAATGCAGAGGAGTGTGTACCGTTGACATGGATAATGTGTGCCAGCAGTTAGAGGTTTGTTTCTTCTGCTTGTATTCACTTATAATTTGCTTAGTGCTCTGACCATTTATATGTGTATAAATGTGTCTTATGCTTTGAGAATCCACTGGAAATAAGGGACTCATTTTGTGTGCTGTGTCACGTTGTCTGGTTTTGCCAGGAAAGGACTGGGGGGAAAATCATTCACCGACATTTTGGCACAGTGTACCTTTTCAGGGGGAGAAACTATAACTATGAAACGCGTCCACGATTTCCTCTTATGCGGTGGAGACCAGTGTCTCCAGTATATCCTAAGCTGATTAAACGAGTACCAGAAGGTTTAACACTTGCCGAAGCAACTGAAATGCGTCAAAAGGGAGGGGTCTTGATGCCCATCTGCAAGCTAGGTAGATTGTTTTGGACATTCATTACAGTTTAACAATTCTTGTTCTTTCAAACTGACATGTCCCATAATTTTATCGTTGCAGCAAAAAATGGTGTATATTCAGACCTTGTGACTAATGTCAGAGAGGCATTTGAACAGTGTGATCTTGTGCGAATAAATTGCCAAGAACTAAATACAAGTGACTACAAAAAGATTGGAGCAAAACTAAAGGTATAACAATGTTCGCTTACACTTTTTGAAAATACTGTGCATTAACTTATGTAATGCAAATCTTTCAATGATGCTATAACTAACATCTTTTTCTTCCATATATGTTCATTGACTCTAGGACCTTGTTCCATGCTTATTGCTTTCATTTGAAGATGATCACATACTTATGTGCAGAGGACCAAATTGGAGGACCTCTTTACCAAATCCCAGAGATGATGACAAGGAAGCCACTAAAATTAATGTTGACAGTGGAAATTCCAATAAACTGCCTCCAGATTCCCGAAAATTGTCAGCAGCGTGTCTACAGAAGAATACAGCTGAGCATCTATGCAATGAACCTCTTGACATAAGCATTTTATCTAATTCAGATGATTTGAGTTTGCACGAAGCTGATCCTTGTTTCACAGAAAATAGCAATCTACCCATGTCTGTTGTTTCTGATGCTGCTTCACTCCCTATGAAAACATGTGAAGTTGAAATCACAGAAGATGTCATGGCCATTTTTTGCACACCAGAAATGGTACCGGGAACTTATAAAAACTGTCAGTACTGTAGCAGATCCTCATTCGGACAAGTTGCTTGATGGTTCAGAAGCAGTAGATGTCAGTGAGCCATCAAGGTGTGCACCTTGTACAGAAGGAGTTTTACTGTTGTTGGACCAAGCTGTTGAGAAAGGCCATGCTCTTGTTTTAGATGATAAATTTTTGGATGATGACTACATTTATCAAACCACTATGGCTTTTGCTAAATCAACTCCATCCGAGCCTCTTTATAAACTAAACTACCAGACAGGTTATGATTGTGACAGGCAAGATTTGACGTAGGAGTCAGAATCCTTGTAAGTTTTAACTCAAAATTTCTATTTGTATTAGTCTTTTTCTGTGACACTAGAGTAGGTTATCTATTTCCATTTGTTTGGCAGAAATTTTCTTGCAATTATTTTTATGCGTTGTGTACAGTTTATAAAGTGTTAAGAGTGTTATGCACTGGTTTCATCCGTAGTTCTATTCTAGAGTCACTCAGGTGAGCAAGCACTTTTTGCAATATAACTCTTTTGCCCATATTACTATATTCTATAAGAATTTCTTCATGGCTGTAATGTATGTTCGATTTTACTCTATTAATTTCAATGCCATAAAATTTTAGAGAAGATGGCATGTATTTATGTAACTGATACCAACTCAAGGTACAATTGGTTCCAGAAGGAAGGTTGAAGGGAGCCTTAGACTCTTTTTTCGTAGCGGATGAGATCGAGACTATCTAGTAGACTGTCTGGGTTGTTTTGTTGTTTGGCTTGCTTTCTTCCTTGAGGTTTCTTTTGTTTTTATTTTCGATTTTTAGATTAGTTTGTATTTTCTCCAAAATATTAGTTTTTACAAAAACGCCATAAAAATTGCATTTTATAGCTTATATTTTGCTTGAACAGTCTAACGAGTGCTTTGATCATTTCTAGGGATATTCTTTGAATTGGACTTTGACCTTAGAAGCTTTAGTATGTTGATGCCATGAAGATTGGAAATCTAAGTTAAAAAGCAAAAAACTGAAGAAAACCGGCATTAGACTGTCAAGAAGTCTTGGTCAAAAGGCACTAGACAGTCAATGTTACGCAAAAAAGAAGTTGAAACACTTAATTTTGTTAGTTTAGATCAGTTTTGTGGGCCTGATTCAAGGCCACCCAATTGTGAAGTCTTGAAACTCTATAAATAGAAGTGTAGTTTAGAACTAACACAATCATCAAAGATAGATAGTTAGTAGTTAGTCATAGTCAGGTGCGATAGTAATTAGGGTCACGCTTCAGTTTTACAACTTTTAGTTTTCTGTCAGACAACCCTGATGAACGCATTGGCATTAGAGATGCTGTTCGCCAACTCAAAGCTTCTACAGACTCTTTGAATCACTCTGATCACACTTCTACTGCACACATCGTTCCACTAAAGCAATGCTGAAATGTTATCATCAGGGAAATGCATAACATAATAATACTTTTGTTGACCATGAAATGATAAAGTTTTTAGTTTGTCTGAGTCAAAGAATATGATAGAAATTGAGTTGCTAATAATAGATTATAGGTGTTTATGTTTGTGGTTAATTGCACTTCTAAAACTAATATATGTCTTCTAATTATTTATGGCATATACTTTCTGAATGTGAGTTGTTCCAAGAAGACCAGGCATATTTGTCACCGAAAAGCTTTAAAGAAAGATTTGTTCTTAATAAACCATTAACAAATTCATATAGAAAATAAGATATCACTTTTAATTTATCCTTAAATGCCTAGCAATGCAAACTAAAATTCTTAAAATATACATTTTCATAATTAAGATTCCTCAGGATGTTGGTCTCAAACTTCCAAAACTCAGTGTTCAATATCTGCTTCAATTATTTCACTGGTGGAATTCCAGGGTCTTTGCACAACCTAACCAACATTCAGGCCATTCGCATGGCTTCCAACTTTTTGGAAGAACAGTGCCACCTGGTTTGGGAATTCTTCCATTTCTTCGCATGTATTATATCAGTTATAACAGGATAGTGAGTTCAGGTGTCACAGGTTTAGACTTCATTACTTCTTTGACAAACAGTACTCAACTCAACTTTCTGGCAATTGATGGGAATATGCTGGAAGGTGTGATTCCTGAAACCATTGGCAATCTCTCCAAGGACCTGTCAACATTATACATGGGACAGAATCGTTTCAGTGGAAGCATACCTACCTCCATTGGTCTTCTTAGTGGCTTGAAGTTGTTAAACATAAGCTACAATTCAATCTCTGGAGAAATCCCACATGAGTTAGGCCAGTTAGCGGAACTACAAGAACTATCTCTAGCTGGAAATGAGATATCAGGGGTTATTCCAGACTCCCTTGCCAACCTCCTCAATTTAAACCTGATTGATTTGTCAAGAAACAAACTAATGGGGAGAATACCTACCAGTTTTGGGAATTTGCAAAGTCTGCTTTACATGGACTTATCAAGCAACCAACTCAATGAAAGCAATCCTATGGAAATCCTCAATCTCCCAACTTTGAGCAATGTTTTGAATTTGTCAATGAACCCTTTTGAGTGGACCAATACCTCAAATTGGGAGATTGAGTGGTGTTGCCTCCATTATTGACTTTTCTAGCAACCAATTGGATGGTGACATCCCCAGTTCATTCAGCAATTGTCTCAGCTTAGAAAATTTATTTTTGACCAGGAATCAGCTTTCAGGTTCCATTCCAAAGGCTCTTGGAGAAGTGAGAGGCTTGGAAACTTTGAACCTATCCTCCAACCAACTCTCTGGAACCATTCCTGTTGAACTTCAAAACTTACAGGTGCTTAGGCTCTTAAACTTCTCGTATAATGATTTAGAAGGAGACATTCCAAGTGGTGGAGTTTTCCAAAATCTCTCTGCTGTACATTTAGAAGGCAATGGAAATCTCTGCTTGCAAGCCCCGTGTGTGAATCGTGGCGAAGGAAGAAGAAATATAAGACATTACATTATCGTAGCCGTTTCAGTAGCATTGGCACTGTGTCTCACAATTGGCTCAATACTATATATAAAGATTAGAAAGGTGAAGGTATCATCATCATCATCATCATCTGAACAGTTAGCCTCTTGCACTAATGATCTCTTATGATGAGCTTCATTTAGCAACTGAGGAATTCAACCAGGAAAACTTACTAGGTGTTGGGAGCTTTGGCTCAGTTTACAAAGGCAATCTATGTTATGGAACTACTGTTGCAGTGAAAGTTCTTGACACCCTAAGAACTGGTTTTCTAAAGAGTTCCTTTGCAGAATGTGAGGCTATGAAGAACTCGAGGCATCGAAATCTGGTTAAGCTCATCACATCATGCTCCAGTGTTGACTTCAAAAACAATGACTTTCTGGCTCTGGTGTACGAGTCTATGCAATGGTAGCTTGGAAGACTGGATTAAGGGGAAGAGAAAGCATGCAAACGGAAATGGGTTGAACCTTATGGAGAGACTGAACATAGCAATAGATATGTGTGTGCATTGGACTACCTGCACAATGATAGTGAGATCCCAGTTGTGCACTGTGATTTGATGCCTAGCAACATTCTCTTGGACACAGACATGACGGCAAAGGTTGGAGACTTTGGATTGGCTAGGTTGCTTATTCAAAGATCAACCAATCAAGTTTCCATTAGCTCCAGTCATGTTCTTAGGGGTTCTATCGGCTACATACCTCCAGGTTAATGCATATTCATACTAGTTTCTCTTTCCCTCTTTATGAACCTTTCATTTAATATCAAATTATGAAACATGATGAATAATTGGTATGGTTGGTTTTGCAATGCAGAATATGGATGGGTAGAGAAAGCATGTGCAGCTGGAGATGTATATAGTTTTGGTATAGTGTTGCTAGAGTTATTCTCTGGCAAAAGTCCAACTGATGAATGTTTCACTGGAGGGCTAAACATAAGAAGATGGGCGCATTCAGCATTCGAAGAGAAGACAATGGAAGCCATTGACCCTAAGTTGGTGTCCCTCATTTTGCATGATGACCCTTCAGAGGGACAAAATAACGTACAAGTGTATTGTGTGGATGGAATTCTAGGAGTAGCCATAGCTTGTACTGCAGACAACTTAGATGAACGCATTGGCATTAGAGATGCTGTTCGCCAACTCAAAGCTTCTGAAGACTCTTTGAATCACTCTTATCACACTTCTACTGCACACATCGTTTCGCTAAAGTAATGCTGAAATGTTATGATCTGGGAAATGCATAACGTAATAATACTTTTGTTGACCATGAAATGATCAAGTTTTTAGTTTGTCTAAGTCAAAGAATATGATAGAAATTGAGGCGCTAATAATAGATTATAAGTGTTTGTGTTTGTGGTTAATTACACTTGTAAAACTTATGTATCTCTTCTAATTATTTATGGCATTTTTTTTAGTAACCTTTATAACCTCACATCCACTTTTTTTACTTTTTAGAACTAGTTTTTGGCTTAATCGTTCATAGTACAAGGGTCAGTTCATGAGAAGTTATATTTTAAAATACTACTAAATTTTCAATTTTATTTTTTAGTATTATCAATGCAGAGATAGACAACAGAACAAAAAATATGTATGCCACCTTCGTGTTAAATGGTAAATAAAGATGAAACAAGAGTTACTCAACAAATTATATAAGAAATCAGAATTATCACTAATCACTTGTAGATGCATCCACACTATCTGATATTATACATATTAAACTTTACACTTAAGTATAACGAATGAAAAAATAGCCCAATACATTTTGTAACCCAATAAAGCAAAGACTAGAGATTAAGAAAACAAAGCAAAATGAAAATGAATTGCTGACGAAGAAATTAAAGGCAGTAACCCTGTTAGGTTGTTATAAGATTTTGAAAATGACTGCCACAGGAATGTTGACAACATGACCTTTGTTACCATACAGCCCGATTCTCCCATAGCTGGCAGCAGAGCTGTTGCTGGTTGCATTGAAGATCACAGACAAGACTTGTCTCTCCCCACTGCCAAGAGAGAAATGATTGGGAGACACTTTCATAGAAGTGCCATATGGAGCACTAAAACCAACATTGTATGTTTCATTTCCAGCAATATTTTGGATTGTTCTTTGCACTACTCTAGATTGGTTCAACCTTGCTATTGTGATTGAGGGCAAGTTCAGATCAGGGCCATATACTGTAGAGTTATAAGTCCAGCAATTTTGACCGGTGTAGTTTAGCACTGTAGGAGTTGAACCATCGATACCACATAGGAATGACATGTAATCATCATAGCCTACAAAGAAAATTATGTGTAAGCACACTTCAGATTCAGAAACCATGTTTGTTCGTTAATCAAACTGCTTTCATAAATTTGAGCTAGCTAAGTGAGATATTGAACAACAACTGCAGCTGAATTTTTGAAGCATTTGAATCTGCATGGACATTATAATTATTTAAAAGTTCATTAGTTAAGTGTGACTTACTAGAATCAAAGAGTAATCCAGGATTAAATGCTGCAGTAGCATTCACAAAACCACTTCCCATGTCAAAGGGAGTTGCTGGAGATAGGTTAAGGTCTACAGTAGGATATGATCTCTGAGCCAATATTGACCTCCCATTGTTGTCATACAGAGAAGCTGAAGTGGAAAGTGAGGATCCAATGGCTGCAGGACTGAAATTGGGGAACTTTTGCTTAACTAGCGCAGCAAGACCAGCCACATGAGGTGCAGCCATGCTTGTGCCAGACATCAATGCAAAATTCTCACCTGTTGCAACAATGCATATCAGATATTCAATTTCACTGTGTTCACATGCTTAATAAACCAAAATTCCTATTTCCTAGTGTAGATTATAGTCTATGAAGATGTTTAAGTTAGAATGAACATCTTAGACTTGTTCATGTTTTGTATTCTAGTAATAATTTGTTTATGTACTGACAAACCTAGAAATTCAACAGAATCAGAGGCAACAGAACTCCAAGCAGCCCATATAGAATTTCCAGGTGCTACCAAATTGGGTTTCATAATGTCAGCTTCATGAGGAAGACTGTCCTCTGGATCGGGTCCTCTGGCAGAGTAATACACAACCTTTGGGGCCTCATTGTTGTAGTTAGCTTCTAATCCCCCACCAATACTAGCAACAGCTCCAAATTTAACAATTTTATTTGAGTCCCCATCTATTTCCAGTGAAGAATTGTAGTATTCAAGTAATATCTGTCCAGTTGAAAAAAAGAAGTAGCTGGCATCAAGGTATCATTCCCACACACATGTAAGCAAAGGATAAACATAACTTGACTATCGACATATGTCAAAATCCACACCATGTTTTTCATACAGACATTAATTGCTTAAAGAGAACAACAAAGATGACATATATATGCGATGTAATAAAATTCAAGCCCAAGAACAAAGACGGTATACATGTGCATTTAATCATGCATGTTCAAAGGAGAAAATTAGTAATGCACCTTGGAATCATTTGCAGATGAAATTATTATGCCAGGTATTTTCATTGGAACTGGGTTAAGCTGAAAAGAAGTCACAAAAGGATCCATAGAGAAAACAATCCCAACCGCACTAAGGTTCATGGCTGTTTCTAAGGCCTGTTTGATGGTGGAGAGCCCAAGTACAAATCGGACTGAATAGCTACAGATCAAAAGGTTGCCCTTGACCAAATCCTGATTGAATATACTTCCATCTTGACACTCACCAATATACATATCAGCAGCAACTCTTGTGGTTTTGTTCAAAGCATGTCGGGCATGAATCAGTTTGAACATTGTGTTCTCATGTGTGCCGGCTGGGAAAATGAAAAAATAGGGTAGTAACTAATCAGTAAATCTTATTAAGCACACTGATATAACATTATAATTGTACATGTTAACAATTGAATCAATTTTACTCAGAGGAACTTCAATGTAACACGATTAAGGCCTTAAGGTAACAAAAACTGGTTGTTCACAATGTAGCAGTGTCGATTTTAGATCTTGGATTTCTCTGTTCTTGATTGGGTAAGAAAGCAGAAATTGTTAAGCAGTTCAAAACTACCAAGTATTCATGGTCCCAATAAATGTCTATGTATCACATTCAAATTTTACAATTTATGAAACATAATTAATAACACTTGATTATTTGTAATGTGAATATTAATTGAGACTATTTTAGACCAGAACCATCAAATAATGTCTCATGAGAATGATGCCAAAAAAAGTAGTTCCAAACATTGCCTGATTTGATTCCATACAAGTTGGAACCTGAAGGGACTTCTGAATGAATACTATGAAACAAATCCTGCAAAGGTGTTGAGCTAAGGTTGTGTGGCCCATCAGCTAATATGTATTTCTTGTGTTTGCAAGAAGGTAATCAATTGATATGATGGAATGCTAAGTTGGCCCTGCTTTTTCGTAAATCGTTGTAAAACATCATAGATGATTCTCATTTAAGGAACTCAACATGTCATTAAACTCCCTAGTCATTTGATAAATTGCTTCTTCGGGATGTCTAAAGGTGGTGTCGAAGACCATGTTATTCCTCATAAAAGGCAAGAATGAATACTAGAAATCAACAATGATATCAATATCTTAGTTAAAATTGATATAGCCATAAGCATCAAACAATAGTAAGTATTGTTATGAATAAATTTTTTGCCATTCCAACACTCAGGAATGTGAGATATAACCAATACTCTAGTGTAACATATGTACCATTGAATGTAAACAATTGTCATACATGAGGCTACTATAAAATCAACAGTTAGGCATTATTATGTGATTATATCTTTCTTCTCTCATAGCAATCCATTAACCGTGACAGTCAGATAAAGTCAACGTATGTGGAGTGGAATACCTTGATGCCTTCCAAATAGTTGCATCATGATAACAATAGGATGTCACTCCACAATAGCATACCAAATTTAATGCACTATTGACCAAGCAGCCTTAGAGGCATCAGAAGTATTCAATCTCCTTATAGCAGGTATGCATGCTAGCATTCATAAAGGCCATACAACCATAGCTCAACATGTTTGCAGAATAAGTCCCAAAATATCCATTCCATGATGTTCCTTCTAGTTCAACCTTGTATGAATCAAAGTCAATCGATGGTTTTGATTTTTCAACACCATTATTTAGTACTATTTTTTTATGTCATCATTAATATCTCACCAATCATCTATGGAAGAATAATATTGTCCTACAATTCCATTTAAAATCAAGGGAAGTATAGTGACAACGAAGATGATGATGATTATAAGTGATGGTGGTGATCATGACAAACTCACACCCTTAAAGAACAATAGGTGGGGATTCTGAAGAGGAATGCAAGAAATTACTTTCTCATCTGCTCTACTTTAGTAATTTCAAAACCAAATTGCACTATTAAGGTCAAAAGTCCTAGTCTTAAACAGTCATGTATAGCTAACCGGGATAAGAGAAACAGAATTTTACGTGCAAGTCCAACTCCAGGTATTGTCACATTATTTCCAAGACATAAGGAGTTGCTATAAACTCGATCATGAGTGGTGGCACCAACTGTAAAGATCCAAGGACTGAAGGAGGACATGCTCATAGGTGATGGTCCAGTGTTGCCAGCAGCTTGCACTACAAAAATACCTGCTTTTACAGCTGACAGCAATGCCATATCAATTGGGTTGAAGAAAGTTGCAATACCAGAAGGCCTCCTATTAGGAGTGATTGACAAGCATATTATGTCAACCCCATCCTGAGCTGCCTGCAAACAATTGATGTAAAGAAGAAAATATATCAAGTGTCAACAATTGACCAAATAAAATTATCAAATACTGCTGACAGTTAGCATAAATGACAATACAAGTAAACGTACCTGGTCAATAGCCGCAACAACATCTGCTGCAAATCCTCCAAATCTCTTGTATAATGCCTTGTAAATGGAAATGCTGTAAAAGATTGAAATGGATAGCATTAAGTTACATGCATATAGAATAAAAATCAATTATGCTTGCATGAAATTACTATAAATCCAGTTTAGGAAAGATCCATTGTTTCATTTTGTTCTTGAACACAAAAGAATTACATAGATCGTTTCTATAGTATTTTTCAAGTGCCAAATAAATTTACATAATTTGTTGGTTGCTGTTGAAAACAAAGTTATGTGTAGATAAATTCTATGGAAATTAAGCATTCCACAAGGCACAAAAAGAGATAAGTGATAGAGACCGAGATATAGAAAATAAGTAAAAGCATGACACAATGTGGGAAAAATGTATGAAGGACAAGTAATGTACAGAGGGACATTGGAATGGTCCATTTTATAGGAGAAATAACTATTTTTGTTCTGAATCTGGCCCAAGCATTGAAGTTTTCTTTCAGTTTTTTTTTTCAGAAAATCATGTAATTTTAAGAGAGGAAATATTTTCTCCTTCTGAAAATCATATTCCAAATCTTATGTATAGACCTTTTAGCACCTTGTTGAGCAATTATCTGCAAAGCAAAAAACATTTAGTATTTCTCAGATAAATTATATCTTTGTATCACTAGATATCAACTTTCTTCTTTTTTCCCTTTAAAGTCCTGTGGTCCATTTAGTCTCATCTTCTCTAATTATTCTCCAAAAAAGAATGACACATGAGTTTTTAACTTGTATAAAGTTCAAGATTAGTTACTGCGAATGAGGAGCCATCCCACTAGCATTTCCAAAAACTTGTCCAGCAACGACCACTGGAATTCCATGGTTTCCAGCTGCAACAGAAGCTGTGTGCCTGTATATTATAGATACATCAGAATGAACAACATTCAGTGAAAAAACAAGTAAAATGAAGTTTTAGTTTTTTGGTACACTTAATTCAAATGACTATCATATTTTGAACTTCTGATTGAAAGAAGCATTGATGTGTCTCACATATAAGTTCATTTTAAACTTTCAAGCATTGGTAAGTAGCAATCCCAGATCATTTGTCAATAACATTTTTTTAAAACTATTGAAGCAAAAGAAAGGGGAAAAACTAATTGATGAGTTCAGAATTCTGATGAACATAAACTACAAAGAAATGATTCATCAATGTTCTAGTAGAGGAGGGAAAGAGACTTCAGAAAGATAATGGAGTTATAGAAAGACAGATTTGTTAATGTGGACAAAATGAGGGGAATGCGCTTAATGGGAAATGGTCAGTTGTTGTTTACAACAAATGAACACAAGACTCAATTGGAAATGCGAAAAACTCACGTGCCATGGCCATCTCCATCAAAGGGAGAAGCATAGTCCTGAGATGAGTTAAATATTCCTCTGGTTATAGCAGAAGCTGCAAAATGTCTGGCCCCAACAAGCTTCCTATTGCAAGAACCGGATGGAAAATCTGGAGTAACCTCACAGGCGCCAGAGAAATTAGCAGGAATAGGGAAAGGATGTTGAGATTTATCATCAGCAAAACTGGGGTGTGTAGGATCAATGCCAGTGTCAACAAACCCAATAGTAATTCCTTCTCCAGCAGTTTCAAACCCACCTGCTTGAGACCAAGCTCCCTGTGGCAGACCCAAAAATTGTGGAGTGTGTGTGGTTGCAGTCCTCACTGAAAAATCCAAAACCACATTGGACACTTCTCTTCTCCTTGCCAGTTTGTCTGCCTTCAAGATTTCAAAGAACAAGAACATGTTGGTTGAAGAAATTTATCAAATCACATATAGAAACACCAAACAAACCATGAATAAATGGAAACAAGAAATGCAAACAAGCACATGTTTCTTCACAGAATAAGGGCAAAATCAAGATGCTGAAAAGTAAAAACCATACCATACCTGCTGTTGGGTAACCAGCACAGCAAATCCATTAATCAAGAAGTGATAGCTATAGAGCTTCAGATATTTCTCCCCCTTAAACACCTTATTCAACAACGAGTCATGAACTCGGGCAAAGTATGAACCATATCCCTTATCTTCCTTTGTAACATTCTGATGTCTGAAAAAACCAAAAGACCATACAATCTCTCAAATATATGCACAACTAGGCAAAGAAAAGTCAAGAAATTAGAGGAAAATAAACATAAGAATGGAACAGAGTACCAAGAATTTAGAATATCAAACAGATGTAATGATAAGATTCTCAAACAACTTGTCCACATAAGAGTTATGTAGATACCATGGCAATCATTTTAACAAATGTTTATCATCATAACATAAATGCATAATTTCAACAAATGTTTATCATCATAACATAAATGCATAATTTCAACAAGAAGCCTTAGATATAAAGGTGTATCAATACACTTTGTAAACCTTCAAAACGAATATGGGGTACCTTGGTTTATGAACTCTAGTTCTTCTTTTCCCAGATGCACCATGTCCAGACTTGTTACCCACAGTGATCAACTCATGATGGTAGAGAGAAGCAGGAGCTTGTCTGAGAGTAACAATGTACACAGCTGTTGTTACTTCACTTTGACACAAGGAAGGTATTAGAAGCATTGCCAAGAAACACAGCACCAGTGAATGTTTATGTGACCAATGCATGTTTTCCATTTGGGTTTTGGAATGCAAAGCCCCACCAAGCATGAACAAGATAGTGACAAGACAACTATTGTTCAGTTCAGGATGTACAGTCCATCTTCAGCTGCGAGACTTGTTGACCTTTAACATTTATAAAAAGTTCAGTGAACTCTGAAACTGTGTCTGGTTTTGCAGTTTGTTCTGAGGTGGAAGTGTGAAGTGAAGCCAACTCAACACTGATATTAACAGTTTATTAATTTTCCTTACTTATGTAAACTTTTAAATGTAATAAATTGTAAAAATAAAATAATGTAACAGTTTAATAACTAATTAAAATAAAAATGGAAAACAACTCTATCTCGTCTAAATTTAAAAAAAAAAATTGCAAATGCAGATAATATTACCTTCTTAACAAATTATAACCTGTTTAGTATTATGTATCACTCATGAATTTGTAGTTTTAAGAACCAATGAGACTCTTTTATGCTGCTATTATGGACTAATTTCTTATTTAGAGAATCCACACATAATTACGACCAAATTACTGCCACAAACCTTTTCATGCAGTTGTTGAGTTGAGCCTTCATGCATACTCTCTCAAGTACTTACAAACTATAATACTGATTCAATATGTAATAAAAACTGATATAAGACATTTTATTAGATGATAATATAAAAAAAATGAACAGGTCCTGTAAAAAAACTTTAATATACCCTTAATGCAAAAATCAAAGCCCTTTACATTGGATACTGATTTATCATAATCTTGTTCATAAAAGGTTACAGTTGCAGCCTGAGTTATACACAGATGTGTAGGTATATATCTATTTAGTGCTGTTTCATCTTAATAGTATCATATGTTTGGGAAGAGAAAAAAATATATAAATTGTCTTTAGTCTCCACTTCTGACCAATGTGATACCGGAATCAGGTTTAAGTTTAGACATGTATCTATATCACAATAACTTTACTTGTTTTAGTAATGACCAATACAAAAAAAAATGAATTGTTTCAGTATTTGGTGTTGTGTACAGTGATGAATGGGATATTGAATATGCATATCCTGCACTAAACCTAAAAAATAGTGGTGTTTTTGGGTGAAAGAAGAAAGTGGATGCATGATGGTTCGGTGGCATTTCAAGTGCAAGTGCCTTTGCGCACATGTGAGAGTGATAGTGCACCACTTTCTGTGCAAAAAAGAGTTTTCTCAAACCATTCTAACTCCAAATTGCATGTTTTGGAATCTCTTTTTGCTTTCTTCATTACTTGTCATTATGAGATCCACGCATGCCTCCATTCTCTTTTTCTTTCTAACCATTTTAAACCTTCAACCAACATTGCCACATTTTATCAAACTTTTTTGCTGTAAATAAAATATGGTTGAAGTGCACTCACCACTCAGTAGTAAACTCATAAAGTATGCAAACTTGTCAATGGACGTGCTTCCTATTATATTCATGTAAACAGACAAAGTATATATTATTATTTATATAATAATTTTTTTGTAATATTCCTCTCTTATCTCTTTGCATTACATTACTATATTATCACTTAGATGACAAAACTTCATAGAAGGTGGTAACATTATTATTAGTCTATTATTTTTTTATTCGTTGGATTATAAGATTGAGTTGTAGTAATCTGTTTTTTTTATAAGGGTCGAAATGTGCTATGTTAATTTATTTTATTTTTTATCGATAAAAAAATTGGATTTCTAGTAAATCATCTAGTAAGAGAAATGTTTCTTTGTAAGGCAAAAGAACCTCTCATTCTAATAGTTCGTGATGACTTTTGTTTGTATTGCAATTGATGGCTTTGTGCATGAGTCTCCAATGTCACAAGAAAGGGCTTTTGGGGGTGTGTGAGATTCTCATCATTCCAATTTTGTATCAATTATCCTCTCAAGTTCCTAAATCTCAGGATTCTATATTTGTTTTGTTCAAACTTTTGGAACTTCAAAAATCACAATCTTTAACCATCTTCATTCTAAATGTAAAGAGTCGTGAAGACATTTATGATAAACGTCTTGCTATGAGGAGGGAGATTGGTGTGTGCAAAGCTTCAGAATTGGATAATATTTGAAAATGGTGTTTATGCATTTTTTTTTTTTATGATCTTTCAAAGTGTGAATTTTGGTATAATCATTCTTCATCTTTGACGTTGATTATTTTTAATCAAAAAGTTAAGTGAGTTATTTTTTAAATCGGAAGAAAACAAAAGTTTAAGATAAAAAGTAACTTTCTAAAAGTTTTTCTATATAAGAGATCAAATTACTCGAATATAAAAAGTTAAAGATAAATTACTTGTTAGAAACATTAGATTAGGAAACAAAATGAGAAAAATAACGAAGAGTTCCATCTTAAAATTATTCTTGTAATAAGTTGATCCATCTTCTCTGAATATAAATTATTTTATTTTTATCTCACTTTCATAGTGGAGACATTTTTACCATAATGATGAGATTAGAAATCCTAATGAAATGTTAGAGAAACTTTGTATTTCATCCTTATTAGATGAGATTGAAAATAAACAAATATTGTAATTGTGGGTTTTACTTCTCAAGTCGATTAATGTTTTTTCACGTTAAAAATTCTGTGTCATTATTCTATCTATTTTCTATTATTTGTTTATTGTTTTCACAAATACACATCTTATATCTACATTAAAAGAGAGAGATTTAATTCTGAATTTTCTCAACAATAATTACTTAGTAAAAAAAATCCCTAATATATTTCCCACATAATATTGGTGTGGTTTTCTCATTTTGTTGTAAGTTTTCACTAATTCACTTAATTAAATTATTTTTTTCTCTTTAATTCTCCTTTTAAAACTGATATTTTCTTTTCCATAGCCACACATTTTTCTATATTTCTTTATAAACATATTTTCTGAACTTTCATATCAAATCAAACTGTACATGTTCCTCTCAATTAGTTATTTGATCAAAAGATGTCCTTAATTTTATTAACATATTTAGCTAATGCTTGAATTTCTTTTGTCAACATTAGGCCAACATAATGATATATTTAGAAATTATCATTAAACTTATTTTTATTAAATCAGCAATCTTTTGAAAATTTTAACTCCCTATTTTTTGACATTTTAATTATTACTATTATTGTTATCAATAAATAATTAAGTCATTTTAAACTTTTACTTTTACATTTTCATTTTTAAAACTGAAAGTTTCAAATGCTTCTATTTGTTTTAATTTATACTTTTATCATCGATAAATTTTAATATAAATACCATGCAAAATTTACTAAATTTTATAAATACCCATGGATTTTTTTTCCTGGAATGCTTTAAATTCTTATTATGTACTTATTGGGAAGTAACTTATATGTTTAAGGTAAGCCACAACTTTAAGATCAATTCGGAAGTTCTATTATATATTCTCACCAGCTTTTTACTCTATTTCTTGCAACCTCTGTCGTCAACCACAATTTGTTATTGGAGACCTTTCGGATGATGGTGTTTCGATTGTTTAATCATATTCCAATGTTTTCTACCAGAACACTCCTTCATCGACATCTACAACAGAAAGAAATGACTCTACTAAGGACTAATTGAAATATCACTATTCAAAGTTAGATAGAGTTGTGAGATGTTATTTTATGTTCAAGCTTTCTGGATTTCCTCAATCGGAGTTACAAATGCCTCTCTCCACTTGGTGAACTGTGCATCAGAGCTGAATAACTTGTGCATGGCACTTAATTCTTCAGCACTCGCCTTTTTCAATAACCCTTCTAGCACCAATTTCATCTCTTCAAAAGAGTCACAATGTCTTCTGCTGCTATCTTGTTCCAGCTTTCTCAAACCAGGACCAAGAAGTCTGGTCTTGACATCACTTAGAGAGTTACTTGAACCATGACTGAGCTTACAGTCATCAATGCCACTGTCTGAAGATTCAGAGACAACTTCTTTGTGATTCCAGTACTCGACGCATTGATGATTGGGATCCAGAGCTTCAATGGCCTGGAAAAGTTCAGAATGGATTGAAACATCAGAATCAGATCACCATAATCTAGTTCAACAAAACTGGTTAAAGGAAATATTCATGTTCTAAAACTTTATGAATATAATTCTATATTGGAAAAGATACACCCGTGATGTTATTTTAGCCAAACAAGGGTGAGTATCTTAAATATACATTTGTTAGCATTACCTGAATGATGGATGGTGAAAGGAATCCAAACATTTTATGACCATTAATGCTTTGTAGAAGCTCCAAGGGAGGAGGTTCTCTTTCACCTTGATTCCTTAGCTTCTTGGTTTCATGATTTAGTCTCTCAAGAACTGACTCCCAGCACTTATCTGCTGAAGTGTTTGTGAAGGCCTCACTTGGACGTTCTTCCATGCTAACCTGAAATATATTTTACTAAATGAGAAAGAAATATACTATAACAAAAAATGTGTCCATGCAAATATCATAACATTAAAAGTAAAATAATGAGAAATTTATTATAGCTTAGTTTCATTGATATTATTTAGCAGTGCCATGCAAAAACTTTTCGGTTCAATGAAAATTTAGCAGCAGATGAGTTTCTGGAGACAATATCCAAGAAAAAAGATGCAACAAAGAAGACAGTATAAGAGTTGTTCCTACAATATATAATGGAGAAACTATAACTTTAAAGTCTAAGATGAGAGAAGAGTTTGTTAAAAGTAGAATACCAGTGCAGCATGAAGAGACATTTTCTAGGGTGACTAGAACCATTTAAATAAAGAAAAGGAAGAATATAATAGCTCAACTCCCAAATCCTTGCAAGCTAGAAAGCAAGCACCTCGCCCCTCTAAAGAAAAACTGAAACCCACACAAAAACCTCAGAAAGCAACCTATCCCACAAACATTATGTAGATAAAGGTCTTCTCTGAAACTAGTTAGCATTGTATTTTTTTAGCAAAATGCACCATGATTTGCAGTTACGCCAACAACAAACCTAGAGAGAGAGAAAAAGGGATTGCAGAGAGATACCCTTTTTTTGTGAATAGGCCTGTACACCTTAAACTCCTATTTATATTATTAAATAGGTTATGTAGTAGATATATCTAGAAACAGAAAGTAATCAATATGATTTTAAACAGAAACAAGCTCAGCAATGATACCTTGAAAAGAGGCCCAAGAAATCCAGCATCAAAGACTTCAGAAACATAGTTACAAATTCTTGGTGGATCAAGAATGCTTAAGAACTTAACACGACTCTTGAATCCTACATAAATTTTACCAAAACAGAAAGAAATGTTAAACTCCCATAAAATAACTGAAGATATACAAGCCCAGAAAAGATCACACTAAATCTTACCTTTTGGATATATTGCATGCTTACTGCACCACAACTTACCACACATAACAATGCCCAAATTCACGGGCTCAACAGACACAATAATCTTCTGCATTAAGAAGTTTTGGTTTGTCAAAGATACACTTGTATTGGACGTTTCAACAACACCTATTTTAAATACGCCGTTGAGTTGTTCTCTCGAATCAGAATGCATCTGCAGATCCACCCCAAACAATTTATAACCATCTAGTGTACAAGAATTTTGAACGTCCCTTGAACATGATGAAAATTCCTTCTCCAAGGAAGCTATACATCCAGCCCCGGGTTTCATTTTGTCTTGTTTCTTTTTTACCTCTGAATAGCAGACTTCCCCAACATATGGAACACTCTTATTATGATGGTATTCAGCAGCATGCAGAAAATGATTTTCAGGTTCAACAAACATAACATCAATATTCAAATCCAGAGAACCTTCCTTCACCTTATTGTCCATCACCAATTTTTTTTCATTCCCGATATCTTTTTTACAATCTTTAGTGCCATACGGTGCACTATAAGTTTCGAGATGAAATTCTGAGTGGACTAACTCTGCAGAAATGTGGCTGTAAGAACTGCTAGGTATATTTGAATTTGACTTATCATTGGTTCCTGCACAATATCTTGAACTTTTCCATCCTTTGTAACTCTCTGCATCTTGTTTATAGATGCAAGCATCCTCAGCATTAACAGAAACCAGTCCGGTGTTTCTATTTGCCCACACTTCAATAGCATGTGCTTCTCCTTCTAATGCCTCAACCAATGTACTTAGTTCATTCATGGTATAACGAAACAGTACAAAGCTTTCGTCCATCTCACATGAGCAAAACAAATGTGAGTGCTTGAGGCACGAATAACTATCGGGCGAGCACTTGCAACCTACGGCAGATAGGTGCAAGTCATAGAAGCAAGAGAAACATTCTCTTTCCTCAAACAAATCAAACTCACTGTCCATCCTAAGTTTCTTTAAATGAGTGGGAAGACATTCAAGCCTCTCCTTTTCCATAGTTATCCTTGTCTGTCAGAAATAAGGGTAACAAAGGTGAAAAAAGTACTAATGGAATGAAGAACAGATATCTGCATAGGAACTAAAATTAAATAATAAATGTCAACCATAGTGCTATGAAGCTTTCTAAATATGTGGAATGGATTGTGATCAAAGATGAAAAGTATGAAAGAATCATTACCTTAATTGCCTTGGTAAGAACTCCATCTTTCCCACAAGCACTACTCCATTTTATATATTTTAGATTTTCTTTTTCATTAAGAGTTAGCCCTGCAAGGGCAGACACGGCTTCCTGAGCACATCCAAATAATAACTTGTCATGGGACAATGAAGTCTTACGGCACTGCAAACTATAAAGCTCAACAGCATTCTGACCATGCACAAGCCAATCAACAGGAGCCACATTTACAGCCTCTGCGCAATTGAAGCCACAATTGAAGCCACAGTGGTACGCCCTTGGAAAGGTGATAACAAATTCACCTGAATTCTGAACAGTGCGATGTACAGGCACCCCCTCAGATTTAAGAATTGAAGGAGATAATTGAGTCACCTGCTCAAAGATGAAAAATCATAACCACCAGAAATCATGATACAATTCCAAAATCTATGTACTACGCAGTGTGCTAAAATCTAACTCTTGTATGAGAGATGAATAGATGTGCTAAGAGAGTTCCGAAGATATAAGATGGTGTCATTTTGGACGAATTGTTGAAGTTCAGCAAACTACCCAATAAGAGAAAGGTCACAAAACCTTAAACTCAACAACAATAGAGTTGAAACTTATGCGCCATACAGAATTATACAATTAATACAAAACCAGGTATGAAACAAGTTCATAGATTAAGTCAGTAGACTGCATATGAGAACTACTGCAACAACAATAGAGCTGAAAGCTGAAAATTATGTGCCATACAGAATTCATCTCACAGGACATTTGTCTACCAGAACCAACAAGTCATTTAGACTATGCTTAGTCTTAATCAACACGTTGTCCCTACCAAACCCAGTGGGAGCTTACCAAGTAGACTCTATACTGAACTAGTGAACTTTGATTCTTGGAAAGACGAAGTATTAACACTTCTAGAAGCTTAAGTTATTAGGTGTAAATGCAATAACAATTTTATATCTACAAGATTCCTCTCACAAGGAAAACTAACGCTTGAAGTGTGCATAGTGCATAAATCCATCATACCTAGTGCAAATTGTACTTCATTACAAACAATGGGGGCACTAAGGATCAAAATCCTGATCACATGTTCATAGTGGCTCAAATACTTGGAGATCTCACATTGACTAGGAATAATGGATGCAATTCTCATCTTACAAGTCAGTTTTGTAAGGTTAAATTGGCATAAATCCACTTATTAAGATGGTACTAGAGTCTATCCTAGTCAAGTTCATTGGAGTTATTATGTCGCCTCTATCAGACTCTTATTAGACCACCTACAAATATCTAATCTTATGCTCGCGAGAGGGTGTGTTGGGGATTCTACATCTACATCGACTAGGAATAACGCCAAATTCTAATAAAAAAGTGGAGTGCAATTCACCTTATAAGTTTGTTTTGTAATGGTGAGTTAGGCATAAATCCACTTAGTCATCATGAAACTGACACTGATGATTTTAAAATGTCATCATGGTTTTAGTTTCTTAACTTTCACAAGTACATCCAAAGCTCCTAGCAAACTTCCAACAAAACAGAATAAACTAGAATCTGTGTGTTTATCAAACCTTTATATGGAAACAGAATGAAAGCAACCAAAAAACTGAAATCAGGGAACAAGAGCAATTCCGAGTAGTGTACCAATTCATTGAGTAGATTTGGTTGTTCTTCAAATAAATCAGGCAAGTGCTTTCTCATTGCATCTTCCAAACCTGGAGCATGGGTTCCAGGTACTCCATACCATACTTTTGGGTCACCCCAATGCAGATAATTAAGTGAATAGAGGTGATGGTCCTCAACATGCTTTTTTAAGGAGAAAGAAACAATAAAAGGTGTTAGTTTTTTCAAGATTGTATGAATATCTGAAACAAAAAGAAATGAAAAATTAAAGACATTATTACTTTTTTTTTATAGCTCAATATTTCAAACAAATAAACATAAAGCAGTGGAACTAGAAGTCCTGAGATAATTATGCAGTTTACAGTTACCCCTCTCTAGATTCTACTCAATGTCTAATACTAGTTCTAGCCATCTATGTTCTCCATTGATCCTTAAATTAAATTATAGTTTAAATAAAACAGGCAGATATTGAAATTTCAAACCCAGCTTTCATGAAGAAAAAAAACTTAACTCTAACTTTACAGACAGATACAGAAAGTATCTGTTATGCCTCAAACTTTGTTTCTTTAATAGATTATACATAAGGAAATGTAATTCTCGCTACTTACCCAGCAGAATGAGGAAAAGCACATTCCAACATACAGCCATGGAACTAGAACTCCTGATATATCACTTCCTTCAAAACACAACGCAGAACCTGGCAATCGCGGGAAGTTATTCAGATTCCAGCCAGACACAGCATACCTGTCTGAATCATTCTTAGTTAAGGATGATGTCTTAGGAAAGCCACTTCCAAGTGATCCAGTTTCCAGGTCAGCTCCATAATACACCTACAAAAAAAATGGAATAATATAGCATTTTTGCTTATTTATGTTATATGCTGGTAAGACTAAATGTGTTATCAATGAACCCGAATTAGTACCTCAACCTCATTAGTTGGTTGCTCTATTATTCTCCAGTATTCACCTTCAATGTCCTCCACAGAGGGCTCCCATCTCTGCCAGTGATTATAATCGCTAACTTTTCCATATTCATTGGAATCATTCAATCCAAAGTAGCAATCTTTAAAAACCTTAGCATATTGCTGAAAGTCTTTAAGTGTGAAGTCTGACCCTGATTGGAATCCAAACTTCTCCTCAGGCTCAGAAGCACCGTTAGCTTCAGAACCTGATTTGGCAGTTCTCCTACCTGTACCCATCTTTGATTGCTTTCTACGTTTTCGCTTCCTTCCCCTACTTTTCTTTCTCATGGGCTCCCTGTTCTGAAGCAAATCAATTTGCTGGATACGAGTGGGAAACTTTGCATTTTCCCATAAATCTTTCTCCTTAAGAGGGCATGGTGGTACCCAGCAAGCTGGAGGGACAATCCTACATATGCCATAAGGTTCAGCTTGGGGGCGAATCTTAGCTATGTAACCAAGTGTGTCTTCAAACTCCTGAGAAGAAGAGTATAAACAAAAAAGTTCATTTAAAATAAAATATAACCACCACCAAGAGTTATAATACTATGATAGTGATAATTATAAGTACCTCAATAGTTGGATAGAACACAGGAGCTTCATCAATTGTAGGCCGACATGCTTCAACCGGGTCCCATCTGGCTGATATCTGTCACATGACAAATATATGCATACGTTTAAATCATTTTTCTTCTGAATATCCAGACTGATATTCATAGCAAATAAGTTAAAAGACTGAAACCAGTATTTGACTTCGTTGGTATAACAAGACACCTTAACAGCACAACAGATCATGCTAAATACCTTTTTATGCTGCGGACTGGCAGAAGACTCAAATGTGATATCCATTTCTGGCTTATGCCTGAGAAGATTATCCTGTAACGTATCACATGTAAGAACGCTAAATATGTTGACTTAATAAAAATTGATAGGGAGAAACATCATAGTCTAGCTAAGTTTAACGGAAAATAGCCTTTCCTAAGGATTGATTCAAATACTGTAACAGCTTAATTCCAAGCATTTATGTTACACCAGCAAGAAATCATGTGGAAATTCTAGAGTATCTAGTAAAAGCAGAACAGCGACTCAATCATGCCATAAGTGCCGTCTAATCTTCTAAAACAAGTTATACAGCATCGATGCCCGTCACTTGCTTGCACTGGTTAGGTATCCACAGTGTATGCCATTAGACAGATTTTTAGGCTTCATTGAAGCCTCAACAAGAAGGACTTCTTATATGCATAAGCTTCCTCAAATAAATTTCCAAAAATCAGTTATCAGAGGAAGGAAAAAGGAGCAGTATTGACTTCAACATTGTTGGAGGTAGCTCTCAGAATTAAAACATAACAGGATGCAATCTTGTACAAACAAAATTTCAGTATCAAACGTAGAACCAAGACAGTTATGGTACTTTGGCATCATTCTGGTTACTTACATCGTAGTTGAATAAAAAAACACGGTGATAAAAAATATTCATTAAATTAAGTGAATCACATTTTTATGGCTAAAAAAAACGCTACCTCTCATTTCAAGCTTTAATAAGATAGACTCATAGAGCATTACAACAGTATTTTTAAATTTCAAATTCATGCAATGCTCTCGAAACCAAGTAAGTAAATGCAATTCAATACAAAAAAGGGAACCGACAAAAGATTAAGCAATTCTATACCAGACATAAACATTCGGAAAAGCTAAACAAACTAGTCACCATCCCCAGGATGAGAAATTTCCAATCTTCCAAACCCCAAAAACGAAATAAGTCATATAATGTGTAAAGGCCAGCCAACAGTAAAAAATTAAGGGTTTACAACTCCTGGGTAAAAAATTAACAGCATTCTTCTGGGGAGCAGAAATTAGCACATGAACTAAACTCTGGATATATCAAACATGACACAGCAATAGCTATCACAGGCGAATACACACAATCACAATGTCTTGACTATTAAACATAATGAGAAAAGACTAACAAGAAAGAAAGAAAGAAAGAAAGAAAAAAAGAAAGAAAGAAAGAAAGAAAAAGACACAAAGATAACATTAGTTTTGAAACTTCATAAACAAGGAAAAGATCTACAATTTGTGGTGATCCATAATAACAGAGGATAGAAAATTTCAACAGAGCAGCAGCACATGATTAAAAACGCTCTAGAACACGTACCACATTGTGAATGTTTAATAAATCACCAAATGGGAAAAATAAATGAAGGAAAGAAAAAACCAACCTCTATACGTGAAATTCTGCAGCCAATTTCAACTGTTTCATTCCATGCAAAATGCAGGATCAACCCAATTGAATAACTTAATGTGCCTGAAACAAGAACAGAGACCATTGTAACTAACCTTATCAGACTCCCAATCAACCAAATAGACATTTCACAGAACAGTTTCCCACTTATCTATTACCCAACTAACTGACCCAAACAAACCTTAAAAACTGCTAAAAAGAAAAATGCAAAATCAAATGCAGAACACAAACGTACTCAATGCAGCAAAGTTCTTCTCGAAAAGTTGTTTCCACGTTGTGAAGGAAAACACAGCAGTTGCGTACAAAAGAATTAACCAAGAAAAATCCTTCACAAATCAACGAAAACCCAAATGCAAATTCAATTGCATGTGTGTATGTATGTATTATTATTATTATTTGTTATATCTATGCATGTACCAATCAATCTAGCAAACCCCAAAAATTATTGTAAAATTGCAAAAAATAAAATCTACAAATCTTGGATTCTAAATATTATTATACCCAAAATCAAAGTTACAGAGGCAGGTAATATAAAAATAGAAACAAAAGAATAGAGTGAAATAGAAAATATATAATATATGTTGACAGGTGGAATAGGAAACAAAAATTAAATCAATATTTTTCAAAATAATGGAAACAGATACAAAGTCCCAGGTGAAAATTCAACCCTGGTTACACCTCCACTACACTACAAAACATTTAATTTCATTATTAATGATAATAAATATTTTCTACAGAATAAAACAACGACAGCATTAATTACTATTCTTTTTCTATTTAAAAAGTTAAAATATAATTACTATTTTACATAACAATATCTTTGCAAATTTAATATATATTATGTCATTAATAATTAATTTGAAAAAATTTCTGAAATGGAAAAATAAATCTTTTTGTATCTGAAGAGAAAATAAAGGGACACGAAAAGAAGTGAAGTGGCGTCTGCCGTGGCAGCAGCTAGCGGCTAAAATTCTACACTGAAAAACTCCTGAGTCTACTTCAACACTTTTGTTCTTATATTAATAACATTAATCAAATTCTCATCTCAAACACTATTAGCTTAATCATCTACTAATTAAATAATGCTTTCAAAAATGTGCATAAATACTTTCATATAACCAATCACTTGTCATTCATTCATTCAAATCTTAACATTACTAACATCTACTTTTTTTTAAAAATTACTTCTAGGGATTAAAAAGTAAAAATAGGGAAGAACATGGATAAAAATTAATTTCAATAGTGCCTATTTTTAAATAGAACTAATTATATTTTTATTGTGTCTAATTTTCTTCTCTACAAACTATTTAAAATAGGTTAATGAATAAAATTATGAAATATTTTAAAATAATATATGAATTTATTTATTTTGTGTAGGCGAAGGTTTTGTGCAGTGCGCGCAGTATTAACTGAAAACGACGAAACAGAGACACAAAGCAACGAAAGCAGAGAATGAATGGCACGTTTTGTTTGAAAGTGTTGTTTGTTTTACACGTTGGCTTCTCTACTTGCGTTTGCGACTTTTTTTCCGTTACTTTGCCAAATAAGTCCTTGTTTAGATAACTATCACATCTCTTCTATCCTATTATAACAGGAACAAGATAATTTGAAAAAAAAAATAATCACTGATAACTTATTTCAGAAATAAAATATTTAATTAAAATGAAAATTATATTATTTAATGAAAATAATTGTATAAAAGACTATGGATGGAACTTATCCTAATTCATTCTAATAATATCATTATCCAAACAAACATCAGTTAATTACAATTGCAAACATTACTAAGATTTTGTGTCACACTTGTCCTGAAACAGTTCAATATCCTTTCTATTCTCTTTGATACATTTGAGACAAAATAGAGAAGTGAAAGAAGGAGGTAAAATATAGGAGCAAAGATAGGTTATTTCATTGAAAAGTAAGTTTTTATTTTGTGTACTTTTATTATTATTATAGAAAAATAAATAAAAATATACTCATAATTATTGTTATTATTATGCTACTTTATAAAGGATATATATTTTTTAAACTATTTTCTTTTCTTATCTTGATTAAATGATTTTATTTATTTATTTAAAAAATAACTATATATTCTTTACTTAAAAATAATTATATTAATTTTGCAACAACATGTAGTCAACCCTAAAAAAAACTCTATTTCTCAAATTTATTTATTTTTTCTAAGATTTTGTCTTACTTCATCAGTTCTAAAATCTAACAACACCTTGTAGTAGACGAGAGGAAAAAAATATTTATACTCGATTTTCATATAGAGAAAATTAATATTTACTCTAAAGATCTCATATTTACTCAAATTAAGATTAAGTTATCAATTTTAATGGGATCAATCGAGATAAGTGATTCTCTCAACTTATTATATCATATACTTAAATTATGTTATGTTTGGATAACTTATTTTAGATCCCTGAATTTTGAAGTAACTCAACAAAAACTTCTTTGAAATATTATTACAAAATATTATTCAACATTTTTCAATAATTATATATTTTTAAATTATGTTGTTTCAATGTAATAAAAATATAAATACATATGTGTGGGAGGCCTTTATTTTCAGTAATATTAATTAAAAAAAATTAAAATAAACTTTATCCTATTGATATAATTACGGATGACAAAATAGATTGGATTTGTCATCATTTAAGCGAGATAGGTTAACTTTTTGAATCCATCAAGTATTATTGACCCGACTCGTCTAACACGTCAACCTGATAAGCCAGCTCGCCAACCCATCCTTTTTATGTTTGAGATTTTCAAAAAAGAATCTCATGCTTTTAAAATAAAAATTGGTGGTGGTCAATATTTTATATAGAGTTTTATTTACATTAACTTCTTTATAAATCATTTGATTAATTGAAATATTGTTGATATTTACTTTATTTTGTAAGGTATTAAACATTTTTTCATTAAAATATTAAAAAATGATTTGATTTTATCGTTATTTATTGTATTTTTATTGTAGAAAACTAATATTAATGATTATAATCAAATAAATATATATAAAAAACAAATAAAAATTACAAAATAAATAAATAAAAAATAACGCATCAGTTTACCAACTTATCCTAACAAAACGTGTTATTATTCTTATCCCATACAAACTTAGTGAATCAGTCTATTCCACCTCACTTTTAACGAGCCAAAGACAGATTAGACCAAAATAGACACAAAATGACTTGTTATGTCATTCCCGATGAAAGACAATACTAGTAATTAGTCCTTTTATTTTTTATTTTTTTAAAGTATTATTTCATTCAAACGTTATTCTTTCTCTATTTTAATTTCACTTCATCTTTTCTCTTTTTCATAGCACACCCAACCCAAAGTTTAATGTTTTATGATTTTGCATAAGTGTTTTGTATTATGGTATGGTCTATTTAAAAAATAAACAAAAATAATAAAATATTTATAAATAGTTTAGCTCATTAAAATTATTATGGATATGAAATATATTTTTCAAACAAAATATATCCGCATGCAAATATTTATTGGAATGCATACAAATTACTTTAGGAAGAAAGGCATATAATTTATGGTTAGTATTACAAAATTATGTGCTTTAAAACATTAAGTAACACCAAAAACAATAACTGAGAAAGCTAAAGCAGCAGCTGAACCTCAAAATGCCCTATTATTTTTGGGCCCACTAAATTTTGCCTATTAAAGAGTGATGAAATTTAAGAAGAGAATTTAATTTTTTTCTTTTTTAGTATAGTTTTATCCTCTAAAAAGCATATAATTTGAAGAACATGTTTACTTCATTTATGTAGATTAATTATTATTCCTACTTTATTCATTATCTAACATGCATATTTGATTATAATAATTGTTGTCAATTTAATATATTAATACACCAGGTTCTATACAGTAAACCTATAAGTCATAATCAATAATTAATTATATAAAAATTCAATATCTACATATATTATATGCAATATACTTCAGGAATCGATTATTAGTCCTTAATTAATTATGTGAGTGTCACTTGTTTATTTTTTCTATCGTATGTAAATTAACCTAATATCAAAAAGCAATAGTAAAATAGTTATTTATCCAAACAAATTTATTATCACATTTTTTATTATATCAAATCAATTATGTAGATTTGCAAATATTTTTATTCCTTTTTTTGTCTTTAAATCATATAATTTTACTCTTCCCTCTAATTTTTTTTTTTCATTTTTCACTCTCTTTCCATTACTCAATTTAGATGTTAACTTTACACAAATAAATAATTAAACAATATATACTTTAGAATAAAAACAAATTGAATTATTTAAATTTAATATCTATATTTTTCAAATTTTATGTTTGAAAGATACATATCATGTTTTTTAAAAAATAAATAGTAAAATACGGGCGTAAAATACAAAACACTTTTTAAAAATCTTATGACAAAATTAATGATAAATTAATGTCTCATTGGCTTCTTATATCATCATTCAATATAATATATTTATGAACTATCAATAAATTATACAATAAATTTTCCACAAATAAATTCAAACATAAACTTTGCATAAATGATAACTATGTATATGATATAGTTGTATTCCATAGAGTTCAAGAAGAAAGTAAAAAGTATAAAGAAAATTATCATTTTTATAAAACATTGGAAGCAATTCAAAATGATGCAAGAATTTTTTTCAAATAAAGAAGAAAGAATAATTAATCAAATTATTGACAGTAGTAGAGAACTATCATCATACCTTAACTTTGCAGATAGCTGATAATCATGTGATCTTCACTTGTGAATCTTGCTTGAGGATGATGATTCACTTCATAAAAAAAAATAGTTATGAAGAAAAATAAAAAATCACAAAAAATACACGAAACAAAAAGTAATAGAGTTTGCTTAAGAAAGATTAAATGTGTTATGAGATGTTCGAAAGGAGAATAAACAAACCTGTGATGAATTTTGAGAGTAGTATTTGCTTTTATTTTTTTCTTCACACACTGTAGCTTTTATAGATCCAGAAAGAGTAGGTTTGTCCAATTAAGAATTTATGGTTCTTTTTGGTGTTTATATTTTTTTAATGAAAAACTGACATAACTGAAATATTGTCATTAATGAAAAATTTAATTTATTCCATAAAAAATGAAAAAAAAACATGTTTTCATAAAAAAAAATGAAGTGGCAAAGTATACAAATTTAATATGTGAAAAAGTAAACAATTAGAGCATTTTTGTGCTTTAACTGATCACAAATTATTTTTAATATTATTTGAAATATAATTATATATAAAATTCAATTTAGATTGTAGTTAAATAATATTATAAAATAATTACTCTGAAACATATATTGTTTATTTTTAGATTAAGCGACAAATAGTTTACTGTTGATCTAATTTAAAAAAAACATAATAAATAAAAACCTTCAGCTTTTGATCCCTAAAAAATAGTTTTAAGGTTGGTACTAACAAGAAAATATTTTGAATTACTCAAAAAAGCTCTCCACATTAATTGTTGCAGTTTTAATTTCACAAAAACAATTTAAATTAACTAATGCTATCATTTTGTGTTGTTTTTTTTTAAAAAAAATTAATTAATTTTCTTCATGAAAATAATGATATTACTTTGACAAAAAAGTGACATGTATAAAAAAATAAGAGATATAAAATAAAAAGATTATATAAAACGACTTTTGCTTTATAAATTACTATTAAATAATGATTTTTATGGGATTATAAGATGATAAAAAAATGTAGGGGTAAATTTGTAATTAGTTTTAACATATTTTTTATTATATCGTTTTTTACTATCTGACCTGAAAAATTATTTTTCATGTCATAAGTAATTTGAAAGCATTATATTCTTATTATATGAAAACTAAATAACAATATTTTTGGATAATATAATCTAAAATATAAACATCTTTTAGAGTTATCTTAATTAAAATAGTTATATTTTTCAAATAACCATATTTTAAAATAATTATACTATTGTGTTAAATCTCATTTTATCTTAATATATTTGTTTTGCTATTTTTGTTTGCTAGTATATATGGTTGAAAATGAGAATCACTTCTGAGTTTTCGGATACCCTTATATATGTAAAAAAACATATTATGTTACAGGCTTTACAAATATTTATTTTAAAAATAATAATTATTTTTTTCAAAAAAAATATAAAGAGGAGTAACCTTAACTTTCTTTAAAATTATGTTTTTTATATGTATAATATCCCGTTACCTAATCTATATAATCATATTTGTGAAATACGTAATCCAAAATAATCTTGTTCCCAAAGTTACTTCATCTTCATTTAATTATATCTTTTATCTGCAAACGATCAACCAACTCACATGTATCCAATTAGTAATTTTGGAGCTGTAAAAAGTGAAAACCTTTTTAGAATATTTATAGACCAAAAGGACCTGTTACATGGGTTTGGTCTGGCCCAATTAAAATATAAGATAATGAAAAAAAAAATTAGAATATTTTTTAATATTGAAATAAACAAAAATATTAATATTGAAATGCAAAGAAAAAATGTCTACTTTTTAATATTAAAAGGAAGAGAAAAAAAAAATGTCTGAGATAACAAAATAATGTATATAACAAGAGGTTAAGCAGAAATCGGGAATCAGCTATTAAAGGGTGAAATGGGTAAAAAAATATTTACCAAAATTGTTAATTTTTTATTACTATTAGAATTTAGAAGTTAATGTTATTTGCTTAAAAGAGGAAGAAAACGTAAATTCTTGCATGAGTATAATTTTTCAATCATATATTTTTTATTTATAAAACTCAAATATGAACTTTGCGAGTCTAATTCTAATCAAATTAATAATATTTTTAAATTAGTAATCGATGAACATGCAACACATTAATAAATTTTCTTATATTTTTGACCATTTGCTTCGTTTAAATTCAAAGGTATCTTCTAGGAATGGAAGACTAAGAATCATTTAATTAAGTTTCACTTCTCTTTAAGAAATTTCACTATTACCAGATAATCAATAAATAAATATTTTGTTAAGAGATATTTAAATTTTGTATTTTCAATTAATCAATCTCTATCATCTTGAGTATTAGTAGTTTATTTTAGTGGAATGTTTGCTTCTAATACAAAACCTTAAATAAATAAATAAACAAATAAAATATAAATATAAATATAAACAAGGATTGTGAAGTGCGATAAGGTTAAAAACAATATAGGGTGAATTTTGTTTGACTTTTTCTTGCTTACGCATTGAGAACAAGTTTAAGATATTTCTGTATATCTCTCTCACGCATATATTGATAAAGACATATACAATATATTTACATGGATTTTATAACATATACTTTGCATGATTTTGCAAGTATGTTTGGAAAAAAATAATAGCACCTTATAAGGTAGGTTAATTTTGATTAATTTAATGAAAAATAAGAAGTTATTGATGAAATGAATTTAATTTTATTATATATAAATAATAGTTTAATAAAGAAAATAAGGGTAAGAATGTTATTATATAGATGTGTGAGGATTTAGAAAGAGGTAGACTAATAGTCGCTGAAGAAATTTCCGAAGTGTTTGTGGGATGAGAAGATGATGAGGAAATATTGGTAGCAGAAATTGAAGAGAGAGAGAGAGAGAGAGAGAGAGAGAGAGAGAGGGTTGGATTGATTTTCTTCTTCCTTTTTCCTAAGAGAATCTAATCTCAATCCTCAACCTCCTTATTGCGCATATTTCTTCAGATTTCTTCATTCCTCTTTCAACCTTTTCTCTTCCCCTTCACATCCTCGTTTTCTCCGAACAAAAAATAAAATCTTTGTTTTGTTTTCTTGTTTTTTGTTATTTGACTTGGTTGTCTGAATCGGTTGTGGCAGAAGGGTCGTGAGACACAGGTATTGTCAGATCTTTTGTTATTCCTATTACTTTTTTGTTTTGGGTATCGGAAAATAATTTGTTTTTGATTGTTTTGTTTTGTGGTGTTTAATGTATTCAAAGTTTGAACATATTGATTCCTGGGGCTGCATGTTTTCGATTTGGATCAGGCATTCGGTGTCTGGATTCCTGTTTTACTTGCAAAACAAATTAGTGGGGATTTGGTGGAATTGTGTGTGACTCGTAGGGGGTTGTATGGTTTCATTTTGGTTGATTTTGCTTGTGAATGGTCTTTAACTTTGCAGCGATGCAGAGCCAACTTGTGTGCAATGGTTGTAGGAGCCTTCTGCTTTACCCGAGAGGGGCTACCAATGTTTGTTGTGCATTGTGCAACACGATTACCTCTGTTCCTCCACCTGGTAAGCTCATTGGTGTTTCTGTTACTGAAATTTTAAGATCGGAGAACTTACAAGTTATATTTCGTTGTGTTGCCGGTCTTTTTATCTATTGGTATGAACTAATTATTCAATGTGGAACAAATGAGGGAGATTAGGCTAGAAACAAACCATGTACCTGCTGGATTTAGTATTTGCATGTAATCAGACTCCATTGATGTTTATTCTGAGGATCTTTTTACCATAATAATGCTCGTGCAGGGATGGAAATGTCTCAACTTTACTGTGGAGGCTGTAGGACGTTGCTAATGTACACTCGTGGAGCTACAAGTGTGAGATGTTCCTGCTGTCACACTGTAAACCTTGTTCCAGGTACTGCTTTTAATATGTTTCCGGACATTTGATTGAGGGTTGGTGGCTTAGTATTGCTTTTGGTGGATTGCATGTTAATTTGCTTGTTAATATGAATATTCTGTTTTATAATTGCGGTGATAATTTGTTCGATTACTTGGTGGTTGAATATAGTTAATCATGAATGGAGTTGCCAAATTCTGGTGAAGGGTTCTGCAAGGAGTGCATTAAAGTGATCCTTTTTTTTAATTTCCTGTATATTCTGTGTATATATTTTATCTTTATGTTGATTAAAGGTGGTGAAGGGGAGGGGGACTTAATGAAATGTTTGATTGTTGGACTTGAGGGAATGGAGGTTTTCCAACTTGATTATTAGAAAGAAGATTTCTCTTTTTGAGGTAGGTGATGTGACCTCGATTCAGTCTTCCTCATCTAGTATTGCCCATACCTACCTCTCTTCTAAATTCTTTTAAGATGGAATGAGATTGAGAAAACTATGTGAGATTCCTTTCACATGGCATTGCAGATTGTAATGGGTCATCTGGTTATTTTAGTTTGTTGTAAGGCTAAAAAAGGACGAGGGCTTAGTCCTTCTGGTTCTTGTTGCAAAATGGTTATGGTGATTTCCCTTGGAACTCATCTATCTTTGATACTGGAAGATTTGTAGCAGCCACTGTATTCACAGTAGTGGCTGCTGTTGGCTGGGGTTTGGTCAAAGGTTATGGTGGTTTCCTTTGGAACTCATTCATGCATGTTCAAGTATTATTCTTCCACCAAAGGCATGTTGGTGGTTTGGGCAAAAAGAAATTAAAGTCCAGAGCATAATTTTTTCACATACCTTAAATATTAAAATGACAACTTCTTTACTCTGCTTTGAGATCCTTCACCCAAACTAAATCCTAATTTCACCTTTCACACAATTTCTTTGAATCTTCTCCCTTTCTTCCAGAGACTTTGGATTTTAGTACTTCATTTAAAATTTAACTATTTTGGCTTCTTCAAATTATGTGGCAAACATCCACCATTGACTTTTTACTTGAGTTTCTGTTATTTCATCTAATCTGAATTCCCATTTTTTTATCCTGTTATTTACTGCTGGTTTTGGGGTTTATATTTATCATTCTCCACTCCACTTGTTTCAATGACTTTTTAGATTGAAGTGTTCATATAATAGTTGTTATCACCATTTTATTGTTATTGGGCCTTGTGTCATTTTACATGCACATATATGTGTGTGTGTGTGTGTATAGTTTTAGACGATTGTATTGTAGGATCTAACATCTCATGGCACTTGCCCTGTCTTATCCAAGGTATGAGCTATGGTTTTGGGCAACCTTGATTAATTCTAGGAGCTTTTGACCATCACCCTGCTTCTTGGTATAACTTTAGGGTTTAAACTCGAAGTATCAATTCCTTAGCCTTTTTTGCAAGGCTAAAATGAAGATGAACAAGCAGATTTGGTGAAAACAAAACCCAATATATCTTGGCACTGTGATTAAGACCTTGAACTCATTGGGTGTATTTACTGAAATGAGGTTTAGTTTTGCTAAAATGCTTTCCAAAATAGGTGACAATTGGTCCCCTAAGCTGATGAATGGATGTTGGACAATGGATAGCTAGGAGGAGGAGCACAAATGAAGTAGAAATGGATAAAAGGATGGGAATAATGCATGTCTTTGAAGCATGAAACAACTTTTTCAGTGAATTTCGAACCTTTTCTTTTAGTGAATTCATTTTCCAGCTTATCACATACAAAATAGGTTTGTGTCAGACCCCCCTCCCCACCAAAACAAAAAGCAGCCGCCCATATTCATCAATTCTTCCTTCATGATTAATCAATGAATATGTTGATTCTTTACATCTATCCTCGCCCCTTTTGTATTGCTTACAGTCTTGAGAAGAACAATCTTAGCCGACTGTGTAACTAAATGGAAAGCAGATGTATTTATAGTCAGCTATTTGTTAATCCAGCATTGAGTTTTATTTCTTCGTTTAAAAAAAATATACTTTCATAATAATTTTTTCATTGCCATTTTGAAATTCCAATATTAATAATTCTGAATGGCACATTAAATACTCTACTTCAGTCCAAGTTTAGTGTCATTTTCATTCTGTCCATTTTTTCTTGGCAACTGTTTGTATTGATGAGATGGGTGCAATTCATTTTACTACACTTTACAGCTTCCACAAGGACCTCATACATGCATAAAATGTTAGTTTGCATGTTACAAGATGGTGGATGCTTAGGCAGAGTTGCTTTAACTGTTTATGTTTTCTTATTCTAGTGGCAGTCCAATGATAAATTCCTTGTTATATTTTAATAACCTATGCTTCTTGTTCAATTAGTTGTTTACTGACTATCCGTTCATGGGCTTATAAAGCATCTAATCAGGTAGCTCATGTCCATTGTGGGAACTGCCGGACAGCCCTCATGTATCCTTACGGAGCTCCCTCAGTCAAATGTGCTATTTGTCACTATATTACTAATGTAAGTGTAAGTATTTATTGATAGAATTATGTTAATCTGAGGATCGATCTTTTAGTATAAAATTTGGTGTAGGGCAGTGTATGTTGCTTGTAGATATTTGTTAGGACTTAAACACAAGAGTAGAGCCCAACCCAAAACACTAGTTCATTAGGTGGGAGGGAGAATCTCAAGGCTCAAGTAACTTATCTTACTCAATGTGGTACTCCTAACAATATTCATGTATGACCTATGTTTTCTAACAGGAAAGGCTTTCGTATTTAGATAATTTGAAGATATTTAGCTATTCTGCTATTTTGTACTGTTACCTTCTGTGCCCGTGTCATTCTCCAAGAGCATGGTCATTCCAGTAATCTCATGTTTTCTTCAGAGATTGGGATCCAGCACTACCTCTTGGCTATAACTTTCTTGAATCTCAATCAATGGTTGATGCTTATGTAAAGGGTTGATATACTGAATATATAATTACGAGATTGTCATTCTCCTTCAGACTTTTCAATTTACTGAATATATATATTTGTTTGTTTAATTTTTTTAGTTGCTTTTTATATTGTTTCGTCACTTTTGCTCCTCTTTCTGTCTTTTGTAGACGAACAATGGACGGCTTCCAATCCCTGTCAATAGACCCAATGGGACAACCAATGCTGGAACATTACCTTCTACTTCAACAGTACGCTTTTATTCTTATATATATGTTTGTGTGTGTGTTACTTTTTGTGATTATTTTGTTCTGATTATGTCATTAATTTTCAACCTTGCAGTCAATGCCTCAAACTCAAAGTCAAACAGTAGTAGTAGAAAATCCAATGTCTGTGGATTCAAGTGGGAAATTGGTAATTGTTATTGCTTTTAATTTTTAATCTGGAGATGATTTTCTTTCTGCATATTTAGTTCTCCCGTTGCTTTTTAGCATAGCGAGTTTTCCCTAAAAGAAGTTGGGATGTGAATGTGTCAGGTGAGCAATGTTGTTGTTGGCGTCACAACAGATAAGAAATAGCAGCATCACACATACAAGGTACAGTACATGTCACGAGGCATTATCGCAGTTACTGTCACATGAAGATATTGTTTGTGTATATGAATATATATATGATATTGCAGCCTGCAATGGTTCAATTGGAATCAATATTTTTCCGATCCAAGAGTTGGATGGATATGTATGTATGACTGTATATGAAGCGGACAGGTTGTGAAAAGGGCATAAAAACCTGTTTTGTGTGATTGCCAGAGCCTGCTTTGTCGTTTCCTTGGTACTCAATATCCAAATCAATTAGTTCATTCAGATTATATGTTCACTTTCAAATCCTAGACTACCATTTCTTTTATGGCTTCTGAAGCTTGTGCTTTTCTTGGTGATATGTGTTTAAATATCTGTTGATGTTGTGCAAGCATTGCTAAGATAAAATTATTGATATGATACATTTTTACTGGTCATTTTGAGAAAAAGAACTTGGATAATACCCAGCGGCTTCGGAAACTGAGATATAAGATTATCTTCATTTGACTTTTAGGTAAAGTCGTTTGGTAGAATCACGTTAATGGTATTTCATAGATAATGTTTTTTCTTTGAATTTGTGTTTCAATTAACAAATGCAAAATCGATCATGCATTGTGTTAGAATTTTGATCAATTTTTGAAGATTTTATACATGTTAATCGTTAATTTGAATGTTCATGAAATGTTAGGATATGTAGTTGCTTATTTCGTCGACTATCTAAGATAACTTGGGCTCTTTGCCCCCGTTTTTACATAAAATAAAAAAATCATTGTTAGTTAATAAGTTAAATCATTATCTGTTTGGATTAATAACATTTTATCCTTGTGGAATTTCTCACTTTCTTTAACTTATTTTCACTTTTATTGGTTCATCAATTTTTTTATAAAGCTTGGTTAGAATCATAACCACTAAGAAGTATTTTTTTTTTTTTCGTGAGATGATACTGAAGTGGCACTTTTGTGTTCCTAATTTATGCTCGTATTTCAAATACCAAACTAAACCTGTAAGAGGACCATTAAACAAAAAACTATCTTCCAAGAATGTATGCATTAGTTTAGATGTAATTAATCAAAGATCAAAGAACAGTTAATCCTACTTATTATAGTCCAACGCAAGTCAATGACAAATTTGTACTTATTTTTTTTACATCAAATGTGTAATTTAAATAAAGATGAAAGGGAAATTTCTAATCATGGATATTAAACAATTAAATCAACAACTTATCGGCCTTGAAGAAAGACAGTTTCAAAATTGAATATTACAGAAGTAAGAAAATTATTAAGGGTACTAAATTGATTTTGATTATTGGTGTACACACATTAATGACTTAATTTGTTTTATTGGGAGCTAAATTTGAAAATTTAAGAATATCCAACCACTTTCGCCTTCTTACCGAATCCCGAAAATTAAAATTTTCAAAAGAATTTTTTTTAAAAAAAACTTGTATAAATGACTCAGTTTTGAATTTTTTTGTCTGATGTTGATAGTCTTCATATGAACGAAGAGATTCAAAATATATATTTTATATACACTAAATCTCAAATCTACGAGAAAAAACTCAATATCTTAAAATACAAGAGACATCTAGCAATATATTATCATTAAAGTGTAATTTAGTTTCATAAAAGTTATTTAATTATAGTTTGTAAAAAATTATTTTAATCGAACAATGAATTTAAGGATTATTTAAAAGAATATACACAAAACTGTAAGAATCATTCAACATAGTTTTAATATTTATTAAATTGGAAAGTCTAGTTTTTAAAATGAAGAGAATTCATGTACCTTCAAACCCATAAAATAATGTTCTGATTACATTATTTAAGGAACTTACACCTCAAATTATCTAAAGCCTAAAACTTTAGACCTCAATTATGAAAGGCGATGAAGGATTATAATTGTTACTCATCTTTAGATAATAACTTTTCCTCCAATAAATCAACACAAAAATATTTCTCTCCCTTCCATTAGGATGGATGACAATATTTATCTTTTAGTAAAAATTTATCTTCATTTTCTTCCTTATTACTTAATGGTATAAATATGTTCAACAGCTCATCTTCAATAGGAAAAAGTATATTCCTACTCGCATTTATAAATGTCTTCTAACTATTTTAAATATTAATTAAATAATATTTTATAAAATATAAAAAATCTAGTAAAACACATGATACTATTAGATATTTAATGTCAAAAGATAAATATTTTTGTTTCAATTTTAGAGATACATTATAATTATATAAATATCTAATAAGAGTATTAAATTAATCATTGGATAAATGTTAAATAATTATATAAAAAGTTAAAAATATCAATGTATAATCTATAAATGAGTTACGAAACTAAGGACAAAATAATAATTAATATAATATTTTTAGATTAATAAATTAAATGTGTTTTAGTAATTTAAAAAAAAAAAACAAGTATAAGGATGTATATGAGATGAGATATCATTCCTATAATAATTATCTGTGTATATTTTTGGAGGAAAGAAGTTTAGGAAACTCAAACATTTCGAATGACATGTTGTAGTATGGTCTATATGGTTATGCATCATCGAAATTTTATTTCATGATAATTGGTTGGTTTTATTTTGTATTATATTTCTTCAAAACATAAAATATTGTCAATTTGAATTGGTGTTTTATTTATTTTTAATAACAAATTTAATTCTGTTAATTTTATTAATATGTGTTTATTAAAGACTCTAGGTATATATTAACTTTAATTTTTTTTTTAATAAATACATGTTGAAAATTATTAAAATCAAATATATATATATATATATTCATTTATATTAATCATTAAACTGAATTCAATCAAAACTATGAAAAAGTAACCAATGTAAAACTTTTTTTTATAAAGCTTCCAATGTAAAACTTATTATGTTAACAATGTAGTTTTTTTATTGTATTAAAAACAAAATATCTCAACACTTATTATACAAACTAAGTATTTATAGTATTGTTTTTATTGATAGAGATAAATTATCATAAAAGCAAGCACTTTTCTAAAGATGATCACTCTACACATAATTCACCATCACAAATAATAACAAAAGTTGTTCACACATCCACAGTTTTTATTTTTGACAAATACACATCCACAACTAATTAGAATATCATAAGTGTAAATAAACTATTTGCAGAGAAGCCAATTTGTCTAGTTACGGCAACCTTTTACACATTAATGAGTTGTAACTGGTGTAAGAGGCACTTCCCCTTTTGCCCCTTCTTCCACCTTGTTCCAGTGCTTGTCAACATCCACGGAACTTTTTTGGCTCTCGAACCCTTTTGCTGTGTCATAAGAAGCATGTAGTCCCAGTAGCACATAGTATACCAAGAGGAACCCTGTCCACACCCCAAACCTGATAAATGAATCTTTATCAATTGAGCCAAGAAGGAATATGTTAATGGCAATAGATAAAGAAGGTAGCCATGGAACCAAAGGCACCCCCCATAGTTTCGGTTGCTTTGCCTGTGGAACACAAAGCCAAAGACCCCCAGTCCCTAAAATCCACAACGGCACGAAAACTGCATACCCAATCCAACCATCACTGATCGCCCAATAGCCAGAAATTCCACACGAAGACCCTAAAATCAGCACAAGGCACAGAATGAGCTTCACTTTATTCCCCTTTGTGGTCACTCCACTTGAGTAATAGCGGCGCACTAGAAGCGCCACAGCCACAAGCATGAAGATGAAGAGAGTGGAAATTGACAAGAGGTTGGAGAGAATATTAAGATTAGTGAAGAAAGCAATCACGGCTGTAGCTGCAAGCATGGAAATTGTGGCATTGACGGGTGTCCCAGTTTTCTCATCAACATGAGCAAACCAAGGAGGCATCATGTGGGTACGTGCAATGTGGGTTAGGTAACGAGCTTGACCCACCGCACTCACCAACAACACAGTGGTCATTCCCTTCAACGCCCCAAATGCAACAATGTACTTAGCCCAATCCATTCCCACAGCACTAAACGCAACCGAATAGGGAGCATCTGGGTCAATGTCGGTGTAGCTTTGCATGAGGCATAGTGTCACTGCTAGCGAGCAATATGCGAATGTTGTAATCACCATTGAGCCCACAAGACCAATGGGAATGTCCCTCGCAGGGTTCTTGGTTTCCTCAGCCATGGTTGAGACAGCATCAAAGCCAACATAGGCAAAGAAAAGAACGGCTGAAGCCTTGAACACGCCACGAACTCCAAAAGGCATAAAAGGGGTGTAGTTTTCGGTGTTGGCCTTCGTGAGGCCTGCGATGATGATGAAGGCAATGACAATTAAGTGAAAGATTGTGGCAATGAAATTGAATATTGAAGAGCCTTTGGTGCTGTACACTGCAAGGATAGTGATGGCTATGAGGACTCCGATGGATATAGGGTCAAGATGGCCATAGTCAGGGTTCATTTTGTGGACTACTATACGAAAATCATCAGGGTGATGGCCACAGAGGGTGGCGAAATAAGAAGTCCATGACCGAGCCACGGCGGCGCCGCTGACTACATACTCCAGGAGGATGTTTCCGGCAGCTATGAAGGCCACAAATTCTCCCAGTTCTACTCTTAAGTACGCAAATGATCCACCTGACAAAAACAACACATAGCCAAAATGCTTATTAGTTGTAACAAAACAAGATTAATAGTTCCATATAGCATTTTCTTCTCACACTTTAGAAAAGTCAAACTTATGTTTTCTCGTGAAATTAGGTACGTATAAGATTCTTGAGACAGATGAGTTCGTATTACCAAATTGGATTTTTTATAAAAGTATAAGTTTAATTTATTTTTTTAAAAAAAAGTTAAGCTGAAGTCAACATCAGCATTAAAGTGGTGTAAGACCAGAAGCTATTCATATCGGCAAGGAAAAGATTTTGTTGACACAAAAAGCCAAATACATACCTATGACAAATCATTATAATAATATAATAATTTTTATATTAAAAAATAAATTAAATATAATTAAAATATTAATTTATTTATTTGTCAAAGTGTATGTTTATTATTGTGGATGGTTGAATATATCATCATTCTATCAAAAATTTAAAATTAAGAAAAAATATATTTTAATAATTTATGGAACTGTATATTTATGTGATGAATTTAAAAATAAATATACATAATAAAAGGTTGGTTTGGAAATAAATTATATAAAAAATATTAAAATAATAATATTAAATTTGTTTTATATGAAAAATTAAGGTTTGAAAATGTATTATTACACAACTAAATTACACCATTTTTATGCTTTTTGAGCAGTCTAAAATATCATTTCCTTTACATATATTTTAATTACACTTCATATGTCACATAAAAGTTGAAAGGCGGAGAAATAAATAGGTTTAGAAATAAATATATATAATAAAAGATAAATTTATAGTTAAAAATATTAAAATAATAATATTAAAAGTTTTAATACGGGGTGAAGTAAAAAATTGGAGTCGTAAAATGTATCATTGTCGTAATTTGACTCTTGGACTTTATTTTCTCTTTACAGACACTGCTGCTGCTGCAATAGTCATAAAAAATAATTCCTAGACACTATTTTTTTTTTTTATCTTATTTCAATTTTAGAACCTTTTTAATAATAAAATATTTTATTTTCTTAATAAAAATTAAAATAAACAAATTTTTAAAATAAAATAATAATATATTTGATTCCTATGATTACGCGGGAGATTATCACAGATACTTTAACTTTGTAATCATCCACATTATTCAAATCCAACTCATTGGGCCTTTTACCAATTAGTCATTCATATGCACTCACTCGGTCAATTAATCACACCCTCTTATGCATAACATAGATATTCTCAAACTTTAGGAACCAATCAAGTTACCCAAACTTCACATCGACTACAACAAACTTTTTTTTATATAATAGATAACGATCATTTTTTTATTAACAAATATCACTAATACCTTCACTGTTATAAATAATTGAGTAATAATTTAAATGTTCGTTTCTGAACCTTCTTAATAACTAATAAAGACAAATGAATATATAATGTATTAAAAATTAATATTTATATTTATTTAAACTAATTGGTTTCTTAAATAATAATAATAAAAATTCTAAAATCTAACTTTTATAATCAAGGTTTTTTTATTTAAAACCCTAGATTCAAAGCAGTTATTTTTGTATATGAAGATTTAAACGTGTTCTTGTCTGAAATCCTGAAAAGTGAACCTGTGCGCAAGCAAAAGAGAGAGTGCAAGAGACGGAACCTGCGACGGGGATTTCCACCGCGAACTCGGTGTAGCAGAAGACGGAGAACAAGGCGGAGACACCGGAAACGACGTAGGAGAGCACCACGGCGGGTCCGACCTCTGTCCTGGCCTCGAGGCCGGTGAGGACGAATATGCCGGAGCCGATGACGGCGCCGATGCCGAACCACATGAGGTCCCACCAGTTGAGCGTCTTCTTCATCTCGTGGCTGCTCCGAGCCTTCATCTCCACGATTTCCGTGTGGTCCTCGGATCGACTCAGCACTCGATCCTTCAGCCTCCAGGGCGTGTCCATAATCGCTCTGGCGTAGTTCTCCCAACTCTTGAACGACTCCTCCGGGAAGAAGTCGTTTCGCCGGAATGTCAATCCCCGCCGCCGCACTCCGCCGTGAATCGCGTCCTCACCTCCCATCCTGCTGAGTGCAACGTATACCTGTGAGAGAGCTGTAACAGAAAGAAAAACAAAACGACAGTGCGTTTTAGAAAATTGAATGAAAGAAAGCCGTTTCTTAGTTTTTGCTTACTGCAGAATCGGTGTGCCTGGTATTGTGGCGTAGAGTTAAGACTTATAATGTGCATGACATTGAAATCACAATTGGTTGACTTAAATAATAATAATAATGAATTTTGCGTTATAGAAGGTATAAATAATAATAATGAGGAAAATGTAGAGTATATTTGGAAAAAAAATGCACTCACTAAAGACTTTTATTGTATCTTGGATTATATATATGAGAGCATTTGAGTGAGAAATTGTTTATTTTGGAAAAGAAAAGACAGTGTTTATAGATGAAGTTTGGAAATGCACATGGTATGATAGAGAGGAAGAAAATGAGTCACATGGAGACACGTTGAAGTCAAAGATGTAAACTACAATATCCCTCACTTCATTCACATACACAAAGATTCTTTTAGTTCATCACACTATTATATTACCAACCAAAATTTTAATTCATCTTTTCATTTTAATCAATACTTAAAACTCATCAAATTTTTACTATATACTTTTCTTTAAAAAAACATGTTAAATCATTCCCATCACATATATTTTTTTTAATCCATTATGTGATAATTTGCTTTTAAATAAATACCTTTTCTAATTAGTTTTTAATATTTATTATCTTCAATAAATAATTTTAAGAAAAAAATATTTAAACTGAATCAAAATATACAAAAAAAATTTATCATTAATATTTTTTTTTGTATGAAATTTTGAATTTGCATATTGTTGATACTTCTGTTAATTAGGATATATAGATTCTAATCTTATTCTTTAAACTTATAAAATAAATTTTCAAAAGATAGCATTATTGTATAATCAACAATTAAGTCAAAGTAATGAATTATATGGAATTGATTAATGAATTATCGTACATTGCATAAATTTTTATAATGAATTTGTCTAACTAATTTGTGTATTGATTTATTTATTAATTATTTCATATACTATATTAATACAAATACATGAATTGATGAATTTAAATCAGACTAATTTAATAACTCATTTTCCTAATTATTTTATATTAATTTAATTTTACATATATTAAAAAATGCTATATATTCTATTATACTATATAAAAATAGAGTAGTCAGTGAGTTATTGTAAATTATATTTTATTAAATGATTTTTATAATTATTAATGTGTACCGAGAGGGAAGGTAAATAATACACGTATAATTCATACAAATTATTCTATCATTCATCAATTTTAAATAAAAAATTTATACATTTTTCAAATTCACGCTTAAATTAAAGTTTCTTTCACATAAATTATATTTATAAAATTTATATTATCCAAAAATTATTTAATATCTCCTTTATATATCAAAATGTTGTAATATAATTTTTTAAAAATATACATCAATATTAAAATTGTCATCTAATTACTTGCATATTTCATAAGAATTGACATATACATGATCAAAATAATGTGTAGTTATAACTCAATACTTTAGATTGATTAAAATTAAAATTTATATGAAGCTATTAATAATGAGATAATTTGTGTAAGTTATAAGGAAAGAGATCAAATGAGATCACAACAACTTACACCATCCAATTGAAATATATTACTCCAAGTTAAAAAGAAAGGAATAGAATCTTGTTACTTTTTGTTAAAATTAATGTCCCATTATTCCATAAAATATAGAAAGTGGGAAAAAGAAAAAGGAAGCAACATTGATTTTTCTGCAACTTTAAATATGACTCCATTATATTTTGTTTTGTTATAATGGTCATCAATGGGAAGGTAGTGATATATGAATTGAAATTAAATTGAAGGGATGGCAAAATATTCATATAAAAACCCTTGAGCTTAATTAGGAAGTAAATTTTTAGGTTTTATAGTTGATTATAATTATCAAGAATTGTATACTTTAATATAGTAAAAAAATTTATAATAACTATTTTTATTTTTTTACACTTCAAATTCATATTATAACATAATATAGTTGTCATTTTCTTCAAAATTAAAAATATTAATATAACTGACTTTATCAATATTATATAAGTAAAAACATCAAGTAATTATAATTTTTAAACTTTAATGATTTTAAACATATTACATAAATAAAAAAATATTTAAGTTACTAATTTCAATATTTTAAAAAAACTAATAAAATAAAATAATTATAATTTTAAAATATTACACGAGTAAAAAAATATTTTATCAACTTTTTCATTATACTTTTATAAAATATAATAGTAGTAATAATATTGTGGTTACTCTCATTTTCCTTATCTTTTATTTTTCCCCCATTTTGTTCTCAATTTTATTTTCTTAATTCTTCTTTCATGTTGTCGTGGTAGTAGACTTATTCCAAAACATTTCTACCCGATAAATTTCCTTTCAGGCTAAATATCTTTTTAAATTAAATTTCTTTTAAAAAAATTATAGTATTTAAGTTTCACGTTGATTTGGTTAGTTGATATAAAAGTAATTATCTTATCTAGTTTGCTTCTTCATTTAATTTTAGTATGATTTGGTTATTTGTTTTGAGGTGTCTAGTATTGTACCGAAAATCTAACTCTTTAAAATTATTATTAGGATTTCAAGTAACTCCTAATTAAGAGAATTTATTTCAAATTACATTGAGTATTATTCTTATTGATATTGAATTGATGAATTGTGTATTAAAATGGAATTTAATAGAACTATTATTTTAGTCATCAACTGAATTGAACAATACTTCTCGTCACTCGAATCATCACTCAAATTAATAGTAAAAGCTTATCACTCAAATTAATAGTAAAAGCTTAACAGAGAGACAACCATATATTATTTCTTCCTTTTGAAAGGCTACTTACTTAATATCTAATTTAATTAATATAACAACTAATTATTTTTTATTTTTAAAAATTATTTTTATTTAATAATTTTATTGTAATGACGATAAAATAACCCTGGAAGTATCTCTTTCACTAAATGCACCTTTCTAATCACCAATAACACTAGCTAGTGACTTTTTTTTTAAAAAAAAAAACACTTCAAAATTAGTACCTCCCTTATAAATTCCGCCCGTCATTGAAAAGTATATAGAGACTCTACCTTTACTGTAATTGACTTATTCCAACTAAACATTACCAAAAGTTACAATAATTATAAAAAAATCAAGAAAGATAAAACTATAATAAAATTCTTAATATTATTTCAGATTAATTTGATTCAATTTAATATATTTATAAAATACAATTTTAATACTCAAATCACTTGTGATTAAATTAGCTTAATTCAGATAAAATATGATTAATAAATTAAACCGATATAATTATTTGGGTTTAGATTCTGAAATGGTAGCGTGAGTACTTGCTTTCTGATAATTCTCGCGACTTGACTATTCAACTAGATAACGTAATTCATTCCATCACTTATTATGGATTATTTGTCATCCCCTTTCTCTAAAATAATACATTTTTATACCTGTTTGAAAAATATTTATAGATTCCATTTTACAGATATTCTATTTCACTTTTATTTTTTAAGGTTTAAAAAAATAAAGTATAAATTCAAATAAAATTACATAATAAAATATTAGTATAAATAAAATTAATCCTTTTAAAATTAAATTACATACATTAAAATATATAAAAAAAATGTTTTAGATTGCAGTGATATGTAGACGTTGTAAGTGTCGCTATTTCTGAATGTTGAAAGTGATGAATAATACAAATATAGTAAAATGAAAAAAAAATGGTATAGAATGAAAGTCATCATAAAAAACAAGAATATTTATTGACATGACATTAAATCTTTCTATTTGCCAAGACTCTAATCAGAATTAGGAATCAAAACCCAAGAAGTGGCCAAAACTCTACTTCGTAAAAATAATATTATTAGTTTATCATATTATATATTATTTTTAAATATTTTTCTAATATTTATTATATTATATATAATATGTTTTACATAAAAAAAAAAAGATGTTGGACTTAAAGTGAGGCGCAGATACTAAAAAGAGCAGGCAATTACTTCACCATATATGCACCCAATTTGTTTTAGTATGAAAAAAGAAAATGTCCTTGAATAAAATAGAATTACATATAAAAATATATTTCAGATCTTCTTTTTTTTGGAGTATGTTTTTAGATTTTTTTTCTTAAATTTTTTTTTTTGTGTTGTGAATTTGTTTTTAAATGGATTTTGATTTTTGAATTTTTATTTATGAAACACAATAATCTTTTTCGTATCTAGTTTTTCATAATATATTATTTTCAATTTTAGATTTTCGTTTTTAAAGTAAGAGATTTTCGGAAATTTAAAACTATGTAAGGTGCAGGTTAAAAAAAATTGGATGTAGGAAGAATTTGTCAAAATAACAAGAGAGGAGTAAAAAAGAATATTACTTCCAGCACCCTCATATTTAATTGCACCTTGGTTTAGTCATTTTGCCGTTAGAATGAAGTGCAGTTAGTAATAATATGGGTCCAGGAAAAAGAAATCCGAAAAAAATAGACACTGATATGACCCAACCCACTAACACCAAAGAGAAAAGGAGAACAGGGATGTGTGGGTGAGAAGGAGAAGGCAGCATGAACCCCAAAAGGGCGAGAAACTGAAGAGAGAAGCAGTGAAGGACGAATTTTTACCTAGGTCTGTTCTGCATAAATCGTCACTGTGCTTCTACTTGCTCTTGCATTTGACGGCTCTTCCAATTGATTCTAGTGATGTGAAGATATATGTATCCGAAAGGTCCTAATATAATACCATGATGATTAGCTCATAAACATGTGATTTTTGTTTTTGTGGTTCTAGGAAATCGATTTCTTGTTTTAGTATCAACTCTCATTTTGTATCGAATGCTGTCTTCCTAGCGGTAGGAGGATCTTTCTGTAGCTTTTATTGGAGCGAAGTGTGGATTTCGATAACTATAAGTCCAAAGGGAATCTGCGTGTGCTAGTTTATATTATGTTCCGTGGGGTATTTGGTATTGCGAGAAATTCTGGTTTTGTTCACGGTTATGAACAAGGATACATTTACCAGCAGAAGTTTAGTCTGGTGAACATAAAATTGAAATGGGTAAAAGATAGGACATTGGATGGTGTTGTTGCTGGTCAAAGGGATGTTAAGGCAACTGGGACCCTTGTCTCCATCATACATTCTTCTTCCCAATGCTGTCTTCCAATATACCATCTTTCCCGCTACCGTGGACAACTTGATCTTCCCGGGGACCTCAAACTCTCTACCTTCATCAGAAGATATCCGAATATATTTATTGAGTCCTGTTTCCTTGATACTGGAGGCTCTCCAGTCCCATGGTTCAGTTTGAGTCCTGAAGCCTTGGATCTCCACTACCAGGAAGTCAGCATCATTCAGCAACGTCAGTTGGAACTCAGGGATAGGCTGTGTAAATTGCTTATGCTCACAAGCGATAGGACCCTTCCACTACAAACCATTGACCAGTTAAAATGGGATTTGGGTTTACCATATGATTACCAGCATTCTTTTATTCCAAATCACCCTGAAAGATTCTCATATGTTCGGCTTCCTGATGATCGTGTTGGGTTGAAATTGTTATTTTGGGATGACGAGCTTGCCATCTCGGAGTTACAGAAGAATAGTTATCTACAACAAAAGGGAGAAGAAGACATAAAAAATGGAACGTTAGCATTTTCAGTTAGTTTTACCAGGGGTTTTGGTTTGAAAAGAAAATGCATGGAGTGGTTGAAAGAGTGGCAGAAACTCCCCTATACTTCACCTTACACCAATGCCTCTCATTTGGATCCCCGTACTGATGTATCTGAGAAAAGGGTTGTTGGAGTCTTCCATGAGCTCCTTCACCTTACACTTCATAAACAAACTGAGCGCAAGAATGTCAGCAACTTGCGTAGACCCCTGGCACTGCCTCAGAAGTTTACTAAAGCTTTTGAACGTCATCCTGGTATATTTTATATTTCCAAGAAGAGTGACACCCAAACAGTTGTTCTCAGGGAGGCCTATTACGGTCAAGAACCTGTGCAGAATCATCCCCTTGTACAAATTAGAGAGGAATTTGCAAGCCTAATGAAGAAAGGGCTATTGGATAGGAGTAGGGGTGTATACAAAAGAAACAGGGATACTAATTCGGTGGATGGTTTCAGAAACGAGGCTTGCATTGCTGATGAAACTAACCAGCTTAGTTCTAAGGATAAATCAGATTCCATCTTATATGATTATGATTCAGATAGCCCTCTACAAAGCTCTTGCTGATATATGTGAATGTGGTATTTCTATTTGGCCACTGTCTTAACGTGGCTTGGATTAGTGAGAATCTTAAATCTGGCCTAGATGGGATGTTTGCATATTACTACTGTTCAGCCACCTCCTTCTGCCACCTTGTTTATGAAGATCTGTCAACAACCAAATATATCAGCAATGCTATCATCTTAACAAGGATGCCATTTTCGGATTAGATGTAATATTCTGGATTAAGGGTTACAGCTCAATCTCGTTAGAAGATTAGTGACATGGGGTATGGGTAAGACACATAAAAAGCTGCAATTCAATTCCCTGTAATAAATTTTCGGTATCACTTTTTATGGGAGTCGAAAATTTAGCTCAAAAGCTATGACATAATACAGAAGCATCTTTTTTTTTTTCAGGCGTTCATTGGAGGTGATTTTTACAAATCAAATAATCTCCCTGAAAAACAGTTCGAATGAATTTGTTCTCATTATATTTATATGCAGCAAGTAAGTTTCAAAGCCCCATCCATTAAGGCTAAATATGAATACATTAGCAACGCATCTCTATTCCTGCAATTACATCAGAGTTGCATAGTATTTTTCTCACTTCAAATTCACGAACACTAAAAATAATCGGATTCGTATCTTTACGCCCAGTCTGTTTTTGAGAAAAGAGAAAAATCTTGAAAGATAATGAGGATTATTGTAATTAAGCTGAAAATATTAATGTAACTACCTTTTCTTTAGAAACGTGTAACTGTAAGCCTTATACTACCAACTTTCAATGACCAAACTTTGGTCTAGAATTCTTCGGCATTACGATTTCATAATATTCTTCGAAAGAACGTTATAATGCATACTAATATTGGACGTCTGACCAGATTTTGTTTTCTGCGGGATTTGTTAGTTATCTTTTAGAGAACATCAACACATAAATTACTAAGCAAATATTAGGAAATTGATAAAAGTATAGAAAGGAAAGCACCATTATGCCTTAGAACATGGCATTCATATCATACACCAATTGTGATTCATGTGTTGCAAAACAAACCGAATGTGAGCAGAGGTAAAAAAATATCATATAATATTATAGCCCCCACCCATACCCTGAAAAACAAAAAAGGAAGAAGGACGCTAAGTGAGAAAAAAAAATAACAAACTCAGTGCAACCTCGTCAACTCTTCTACTCTTTTGCATAACTCCTCTACAGAAACATCCATTGCCTTGGAAATTTCATCCATCTTACTGCGGTTGAGATCAAGAAATGATTCGATCAAATCTCCATCTAAAAAGTTTCTGGCTTCAACAGTTTTCTTCTCATTGTTAAATGACCTCCATTGCTCATGGCTGAGTCCTCCAACACCTTTAATTACCTTCCTCAAATTTGACTGAAGTTTCTCCAAGAACACATATTGCTCGTGCGGAAGAGAAGCAATTACCCCAATAACACCATTAATGGTGCCAAAGATAACTGTTGGAATCTGCCCAACATCAGAATCTGGCAAGCGCATTACGAGGGAGCCATGCCGGAACCGATTAATAAATTCTCCAAGGTGATACTCACCAACCACTTCAAGACGACCTCGCTCTTCGTCAGTGGCACCTTCACTATTTTTCCGAACAGTAAACAGATTAAAATTATTTTCCGCACCAAGGTAAATGTCATCGTCAAGGATTTCAACAGCCGACATCCAATTTGCATTGTAGTCACGAGCTCTTTCCTCAATAGCACCTTCTTCATGCTAACAATAAACAACAATTTATCATTACTAAAGAACATTTTAAAATAGAAATCCGTCACTCATCCAAAACGATAAGCAGCACAACAGTTTGAAATTTGACAAAACCAGATATAAGTTTGCGTCACAACAAATAAATTTAACCAAAAAAAGACAGCATTCGAAAGGTTAGCATAAGACAAAAAAAACTTAGCTTCAAGACAATTTAGAAGCTTACCTTATAGATTAACAAGGAAATTGACTTCATCAGATCACCGACTACAATAAAATCTCCTCTAGTTTGCACATAAAGAGCTAGGATGTGTCCATGATGTCCACATTCAGACTGCAATTCATGGGTTCCATCATCACGTAGCACCCATTTGTACAGCTGAATTTTTTGATTAATAGCAGCAAGCAATTTACCATTAAATGCATTCAAGCAATAAACAGCTCCTTTTGTCTCCTTCTCAGCAATTAGCTGTAGTTTTCCATCTTCAACAGTAAAAACAAGAATTCTTCCCTACATGTTTTAAAATGGAAAAAGTAAGCAGGTGTCAGAAGCTTTTACTAGAACATGCTGAAAAATTACAAATTTATCAACTTACTTTGGTTGGTTCATTTTCCTCTGGCAATACATATGCAGTTCCAACACAGTAATAAACATTATTATCATCTGAGAATGAGCAGCTAATTATAAAGCAACCATACTCATATGTGTCAAGAGAGTAAGTTGATATGAACTCAAAAGTCTGGTCATCCAGTAAGCGGACAAAGTGCATTTCAGAGTCTTCTCCACTTGTTGGGTTGTATTTCAAACTACAAATAGCAAAAGTCCTGGAGTGCTCTTGGTGGCAGATACGCCGAGCATGCTCTCCAAGCGGTATAGAGCGAATATGTAGTTTTTGTATGTCATCAATGGTGCCAATAGTAAGCTCACCTTCTTTCGCAATTGCCAAACTGTTGGAAGTTATGAACAGTGTATTCAGTACCATCACCTTTACATTAATGCACAATACAAGATCCAAAAACAGCACAAGGTGGATATGTCAATAATTCTAGGAAGGCAAACTAACAAAAGAACCAAGATACCTGTCTGGAAAAGCAGCAGAATTGAAAGGACACATGTGACTCACTTCCTTCAGATTTACATTACTATAAAGTAATTTTTTGTTACTACTGTAGATCACAGTTGGCCGATCAGATGCAGCGAATACATGGGTAGTATTCTTCGAGGAGAACGTCCGTAGTGTAATGGGTTGTGTCCCAAGAGATACCTTTTTCCTATCTGTTAACTCGCCAGTACTTGTGTTCAGCATGAAGTTTAAGAGATGTCCATCACCGAGGGCACATAGCAAGTAAGATATCTGGAGAATAAAATTAAAAAAGTAACATTTGAGTAAGATATTTTTAACAAGGAAAATGCAATTAAACTTGTGAATTAGTAGTTTAGCCATCCCTAAATTAATCCTTGAAGGACATTACAAAAATTAACATGAGAAGAGTAAAAGAATATTAGTGTTGCTGATATATATCCCTAGCATTGGCTACATGTAAAATCCAAAACCTCCACTCCAAAGATTTAAATGAGATGAGCATTTCATGGTATTTCAGAAACAAAAGAACTAAGCAGAATGACAGAATAAAAAAACTATAAAGCACATGAAAAAATAATACAAGGAAAGCCTACCCCTTCAAAGGCACAAAGAAGAACAGAACGAGGTATGATCTCCCCTCCTAGCTGTTCCTTGGTGACGAGATTCAGGTCTGGAAGAGAAAAAATTCTAACACTTATGTCTGTCCACATTCCAACAGCTGCAAGCTGACTGTGATTGGGGTTTTCACCGATGGGATTTATGTCTAGACATGAAATCTCATACTCCAGTTGGGCATGTTTTACTTCTTGCAATATTCCATCTCCAATTTCCAGGTAAACTAAATGCCCTCCTCCTGTGGCCAACAACACCTGTATCAAGGTGTAATGATAGTTACCAATCCGACTGCAAATTCAGTGTGTATAGTCATCATAAAATCAAACATATAGATTGAAGGAAATTATATTAATGGAGACCTAGATAAATATCAAAGGCCAAGGATAGAAATTGTGGCCAACATTAATACTAGTATCTGTATACCAATTGACCCAAATTATGTTTGGCTGACAATCACAAGTATAAAACTTATTCTAATGAAAATTTGGCACAAATTATATTATTGTGTAAAATGTAGTCTGTAGCTTTAAGTGTATCAGAATCTAGAATTTTCTACCTTTTGGAAAGGGTCTTCCAGCTTTCAACTTTCGAGGAATTAAAATAAGTAAAAATTGTATGCAACTTGATGATTTAACTTTTTTACCTTCAACATTCCACTGTTATTGGATTATTGTTTTATGTTAATAAAAAACATAGGACAAACTAAATATTATAACATCTGAATTAAAATATCAAAACAGAAAACAGTAACAAAGTTATCAGTGTAAAACACATGCATGTTCATATAGATATTTAATATTGGAGCTTCACTGATCACAAAATCAATCCTGGAAGCAGGCATTAAGAAACTATACGCCTAACTAACATTAGCTGAAAACGTTCTTGAAATTTTTCATGCTTACAGAAGACAAAGTCATCACTCAACATTTTTAAACAACCATTAGCAGATGGTCAACGCTTGCAGAATCAACATTTTTTCAGCTGTCTTCCACTTTTTAGTTTTAAGATTAATCAAAGGTAGCATTTTTAGCATTCCACTTTCAGTAATTTTAGAGCTTTCTAAACACTAATTTCACCCAAATAAGCAGTGAATAGAAAAACATGGGCTCAACTCATTAAAACTAATCATAAATTGCTGCTCATGGTTCACCTACTTCCACCTTCCTGACAGCTAAAGTACATCAAAATCATTTCCATGTGAACAAGTAGGAGGGGAAATGTGACAGGCTCTGATCTGCCTCTACTGGGAAATGCAAGATTGACAAGGAAACCCATTGCAATTATTAAACCACCAAGCAAATATTTCCTATAATCAAACCTGGGTAGCATTTGCTGTAGCTACATTCACTGAATAGCCTGATGGTGCGAACCATTCATTGCGGAGCTCTCTAGTTGTGGAACTGACCAGTCTGACAGAGTTTGAAGTGACCTGTCGTAATGGTTTATTAGATAATGGCAGGTGACTGACATAAAACAAAATTAAATAAACTAAAAAAAGCATGGAGCAGAAGAGCCTCTATTTATGAACATTATTCAAAATTAACTACAAAGGAACATGCAGAACTTAGCTCGAGAAGCTTCTAGAATATTAATCCATTTGTATAAAAGTTTAAATTTTCATTTCTTTAAATTCCAGGTAATTTATTTAGGTGCGCAGAAGATTAAAAATCTCTATAATTTTATAGAAAACAAAAAAAAGGTTTTATTATTATACCAAAAAGGAAAAAATATGTATTAGTAATCAATAGGTTGTGAAACAGTTTGAAAATTAAAGGAAAGTAATCCTGAAAAAATATAAAAAGATGGCCTAACAGTAAAATTTGATTGTAAATCTATATCATTATGCCAAAACAGTTCTGCAGCCATGAATGGCTTTCTTAACAATGTTGTCAGAGAGATGTGGGAATTAAATTAAGAGAAGAAAACCAACATGGTAAGAAAATAAGGTAAGAACCTACTTGAACAAGTTGATTATGAACAGCATCATGGCAAAATAATGTCTGCACTTGAGAACAGAATCCCTCAATCTCAGTTTCTTCCAGCTCATCCTCAAGATTCATTGCTAAGATTCTTGTTTCACTGATAAAACTAACAACCAGAAAAGTATCAAAAGGATCATCTGTTGAGGATCTTAGTGACCACATTCCTTTGATACCTTGAAGCTCTACTGATGCCTGATCAAATACATGCATAAAAAATTAATATTATACAAGGAATGTGCTATTGATATAAAAAATCATTTTCTCTTTCCTTTTGAATATCTTGGGTGCAAATGTTTCACACTAGGGTGAGAGGAAGGTCAGCTGACCTGTTCATTAATTCCAATCCCATTACGAACAACGCGAAGAGAACCATCCTTGTAGGCTCCAGAGCAAGTTACAACCTGACCTTGGCCCTGCCTCTCAAGGTCTACCACACAGAAGTCAACAATAGGCCCCAAATTGACATACCTTTCCAGTACTTCCACATAAGAACCTTTTGCATCAGGCTGCAGATTTAGTTTTATAAGCTGTGCATTTTACCATAAAAAATTGTCAATATGTTAAGTCTGAATATGTAAGACTAAGTATTAAGCATAGATAGGCCACAATAAAATTCAAAGTCATCAAAACAACATGAATAGAGGAAACGGTGAAGAAAACACTCAGATATTACAAATGCTTCGTAATACAGATCCGTTTTTCCCTCCCTTAATGTTACCAAGTAAAAATATTAGAAAAAAAGAAAATATCATTTGAAAAATACTTAATTTGGGTGTACCAGCTCCTACGTGTATTGACATACTGCTTTATGTTCTTACTAATTAGTATAATATTGCAAATGCTTCCTAAAACAGATCCGTTCTTTCCCTCCCTATCTTATATTACAGAGTAAAAATATTAGAAGAAAAGAAACTATCATTTGAAAAAGGCTTAATTTTGGTGAAGCAGCTCCCTCTAGTCGTCTTACTGCTTTATGTTCTTACTAATTAATATAATATTATACTATTTAGGTGAAACTATTTTTTTTCCTTTTTAAGGAATTTGGAATTGCGAACATTTCTTATTTATACTGCTAACTTATGTTTGGGGTTTACTTAAACTAACACAACCTTGCCATTTACCACATAAACAAAGCTACACTCTCTGTTAAGCTATACTTAAACAAGTACATCTAGAGTCAACTCACAAATCTGAATACAATTAATAAGTACTCAACCCAACATAACATACAGATTCCATATTAGATAAATATAATGAAACAAATCAGTCTGCATACTCGTTCAAAACCAGTACTTGGGAAGACAGAAATTTGGAAATAACATTTTATAAACTCGCAACAAAAAATTATTAAGTAATTTTCTAGTTCATTAGCCCACCTGTGAATCTCCGTAACTTGAACCAATGTAGACGAATGCATTATCCAGGTATGATATTGTAGATGCAATGGAAGTCTCTCCAAGGGGCTCAGTTTTTAGTCCAGTAACCCTACAAAACAAATGTAAATGATAAAACAATAAGATATAACATAAATACAGATTGTTTATTCAATGAATATGCTGATACCCAAGACAGTAATAAATCTGTTAAGCCAACATGAAAACGAGAATGAGATTACATACTTTTCTTTCTCATGGGTTATTACAAGTAGGCTAAGCAACCCTGTATGATCACCAAGTAAATATCTAGAACCATCAGGATCAACTCGTCCATAGGCTTTTGTAATTGACTGAAAACACATAAGGTATAATTAAGATTGAAGGGAATCCAAAAACATGTATTGTATAAATATCATGAAAATCCAAAAAAAAAAACACAACAGATGATTTAAATGGAAGAAACAAAAAACTATTATTTAACATACAGGTCCGAATGGGATAGCCTTGAAAGCATTAGCACTGCAGTATACTATGGTCTCTTCTCCAATAATAAGCACGCCACAAAGTGGCGGGGGAACTGGTATCAATAAATCAGCCCCATTATCAAGATTGTTCTGGGACCATGGACCCTCAACAAAATCTTTATCCTTCAGTGCAACCTCATATGTTTTAACATGACGAGCATCTTTATTATCCTGTCATAATAAAATATAGTGTCAAAGCCATCAAAATCAAAATCGGTAAGCAAATGACAGATATGTTTCCAACCAAATGCATTGCATAAAGGACATGCAAAAAAAAAAAATGCATCATACATTTTTATAGATGATAGAATCATAGAAACATAGAATACACAAGATATGCTAGAATATGAATCTGTCCAGTCATAAACTGAGACTACAACAGTACAACTATGAAATCAATCTCAAACCCTCTTTGGCACTCGTTAAATTGTCTTATACCTGTGCCAACCAACAATTCTAATACATGTCAATGTGATGATTACAATTGTGTCACTTATAAAACACAAGTTACATACAGAACTTGCCTGTAAATATGATTTTAATCTTCAGTGCAATACATGCTAAATTAGAAATTGAAAGTATTTAAAAAAAACGAACAGGGTAGGTACTATAATGATTCCAACTTGACTGTACAAACAATCTTTAGACCATATGTAGGCAGGTCTACTACAGTAAAAATATGTGTGCATAATCCCCCCATAACAAATTTTGGGGCAAAAGACACCTTAAAGTGTAGGCATTCTGGTCTAACTAAACATGCCGATGGACAGCTTACACTAAAACCAGCCACAGAAATTTAGCCTCCTTATATAAAGCTCCTAATTCCTAAATGCATGTAGTGTGGACCCAAAGACTAAAATAAACGAGCAGAGGAAAGAAAGAAGCAAAACATGATAACACCGCAGACTCAATCTATTCCATCAATGTAACTAATCAACTAATAACCCCAAAACATTAGGTAGAACAGGAATGCTAGCAACACACTCTAACATACTGTTTCTAACACACTTAATTATTTGTTAAAATTTATTGAAAAATACAAAATAAAATAATTCATTAACTAAGAGGGACCCACCAAAATATGTGAATTCCAATCAATTTCAACCAATAGTAAAGAGAGTATTCAAACATGTAATACAAAATGTGTTGCCAGTCTTCCTCATAGGTAGAATAAAATTAGAAACCTGGTAAAGAACCACAATGGTTGGCTTTGAACAACCATAAAGAAATTTGATATCCAAAACTTGGAGCTCCTCAAGCCTGAAAACAAATAAATTATAATTGAAATAAACTATATCAGAAACAGAAACAAAAATGGGTAAGACAAACTAGGGGTCGAAATTACAAGAAATATTTCTAAAAATACTTGCAATTTAAAAAATGTCAACAACTGTATGTGTTTTTATTTTAAATTTTAAGTTCAAACAAGGGTTCGAGAAGATTTAGGTGCAACAATCAAGATAAGATTATTTTAATATTATTGTAAGGATTGCTTGTAATTGTATGAACTGTACAAAAATGAATACTCTCATTTATAATGAAAAAGTGATACACTAGAAGGAACAAAATCAATAACTAATAATGAGAAATATTTGAATAGATATTTTCATATTTGATGTAATCAAATCATATTTCCCTATTTAATGTAAACAACTCATATCTTAAATGCTCCTCTTCATGTTGGAGCATATGTATCATTAATGAGACCCCTTGAGAGACTTTGTGAGAAATGACAGTCAATTGGTTACTCAATAATGACAGAGATTCATGCATTAATTTAATGCAACTGTATGAAAATGAAGTGCTAAAGAATCGATGGCAAAGGGCATCGATTGGCTTAGTCAAGAGGTGGTCAACAAAAAAAGCAGATCCAATTGTGAGGTCACATCAAAGGTCTGAGGATTCATTCAGCTATAGAAAAGCAAAAAATGCTTATTAAGGGCATCACAACTGCTACAGAGCAAAATGCTCAAAGCGTAAAACTGCTAGGAGGGTGTGGTGGCCATCGAAGAGAAAAGAAACTTTGACAGCACAGCAGCGAACAAGGAATAAAAGTGTAATGGGCACGGTGAAGGTAATGAAAACTGCATCCAAACACACAAAATCTTGCTTAATCTACAATTTTGGTTCTCTCCATAGTCATCCATGGACAAAATTGCCTAAGTAGAATCATAGAAGACATCGTGGATAGGATTGTGCAAGTGGACTCTCTTCTCACATTTGCACAAACGAAAGTTTTTATATAGTCTTAAGGGGTTTCTGTTTTGGGCTAGTGAACCTCAAATGACAGCCTAAATAGCCCAACACCCACTCCTAAATTTAACACGGTTATATATGAAAAAAATTACATTATAGAGAAATGAATAGTTTCTAACTTAACCTCTCATCCTCTCCATACCAAAAAGTGACAACGTATTTTGCTTTCACAACTTGGTCTATGCTCCACAACTACAACAGCTAGACTTGGTGGATTCTCCACCGCTCTTCTCGTCGTTGTCCTACTCCAAGGTATCCTTTTGTTCTTCAACAACTCCAGATTTTGATCTATTCATGGACAGGGGCGTCTACGTGTGATCCCTACAAATGTGCATGGCGACTTGTGAAAAGGAACTAGCCTCATGGACCCATTGAGTACTCCATTGCTAAGAGATGAACTCCAGATCTAGTGCTTTCCAACAATGAGTATTGGGTTCTGCGTCATTTGATGAGACGAAGCAACCAAGTGTTTGTTAAGACTTAAGGACAACAGTGGCAGATGGCCAATGACAGTGGCTAACAGCAGACAACAATGAATGCACCAAAAATGACAAACAGAACGGGATCAATCCACTCTGATACCAACTTAAGAATGGAAATATGAAAAAATGTTCAAGAGCTTAATTATCTCTTAGTTGTTCCATTCACATATATGGGTTCTTAAATCAATAAAATTACAAAAAGGATATGATGATCTACACATAGGTGCTAGATACGTAATACAAAAGATGAGGTAACCTATTCTAACAAGTTAACCCCTGCACATAAGTTAAGCAATTTTGACAACATAAAAGTTATGTTGTGCTCACCCACCATGTCTTGTGTTGACATGCAACAACAAAAACGAGTGGAAACAAAAAAGAAGCATATACTTGAAGTTGCTCGAGGCCTTGTTCCAAAATATGGAACCAAATTATCTTTGGGAATCTTAATTGGAACACATTTGATCAATATTATGTATAGCAAATTGAACTTGAAAACTTTTGTTGTTTTCACAAGTTTTTCTTAAAATAATAGACTCTTGATCACTTTACTTCTAAGAATATTTGGGTAACTACTTACGTACATACTCATGAACCAAATAATTAAACTTTAACCTTAAGCAAAAGTGAGTTTGCAAGCTATCCTCCCAATCAGAAAGGATACAAACGCTTTTAAAACATAATCAATTATGCATTACTTCTAAACAAAACTTCAGTTAGCAAGAGAATTATGCTATATATAAATATATACATATATATATATATAACGTTTAGAATTTGTTTATTAATTATTAATATTTTATTAATCTATGTTTTATATTATAATAAAATGAATAATTAAAATAAATAAAATGAAATAAAATAATGTAGATTTTGATATTTTGTGAAAATATTTTAATTTATTATTTTAAATATAATTTTTACCAATATTTTATAATTACTATTTAATTTAAAATTTATTTTAATTCTAATTTATATTTCTAAAAATTATTTCGTATATTAAATTATTTTACAATTTTTTTATTTTCACATCATTTAAATCAGTTACAAACTTTCCATTCATTTCTCTACACTTTCCGTCAATCCAAACAACATCACTTTCAGCTCTCTCTTCTTTTTCACTTTCTCAAATCCATCCTTCAATCTAAACAAAGCCTAAATCTACTTTTGCACTTCTGGTTCAGACCCTTGATATAAACACACATGCGTAAAGATCTATTGAGAGCAAGAAGTTTCTCAAGCACCCTTTTCAAAATCTTCTATTCTCAACCCCAACTTCACAGCAAACACCATCTGTTATTACACTGTTTCCATTATGTTCTCTCTTTAACATAACCTTTTATCCATAGAGAGTACCCAAGCAATTGGCAAACCCACCCTAAAAAACTACCTACTAATGGGGGAAAACCAAACACTTAAATACTCCACCAACCATACCGTACTACTTGATGTGGTACCTAGGCACCCATAATACCTAAGTCTTTATTCATCCCCCAAGATGCATATGAAGCCTCATCATTAATAAAAAGAAGCATTTCTACCTAAATAATAATTTCTTTAAGACAAAGATATTTGAAACCCAAGGGAAATGAGGTATGTCATTTGCCTGACCAGGAGAAAGTTGGATTTTTTAAAATCATCTCGTCAATTATCCATAGATTAAATCAACTAATAAAAGTACATTCATACTTCCCTTCGTTTTTTTCAAACAAAGATATACCTAAGTTCACTATTGACCCAAATCCTTTATGCATGAGATGCAGAAACCACTTCCAATCTTATGTAAAGACACCAACAATATCTAACTTGACATAGGTTCAGAGTTCCTTCTTAGGACTGTGGTGACTGGTAATCATTACTCAACGTCATGGACTTGGCTACTAGTACTACACTTATGCATACCTGGCAAAGGTCAAATTATAAATAGAATTCATGTGTAGACCACCAAGAGAATAAAAAGAATTACCTTATATTAAATGCTTCCTTGAGCTGTCCTTTATTGTCAAAGGGAATAACCTGTAATATCAATGAACAGTGAATCATTCAAACGCTATGACACTGTAAACCAAAGCATATTGACATTTGAATATAAAATTTTAGGATAGTGGATGAGAAGTTATATACTTTGAACAAACCATCATACAAGTGAAGTCCAATCAACCTACAATCAGGATCAATAATGCCAATCTGCAGAAAGAGAATGGAGAACAGCTGAAATGCACTGAACAACTTTCATATGATCCTAGACTTATCATTAATGTTGTTACAAATATCAAAAGTTAAAGAATACAATGACTTCCAAGCTTTAATGGTAAATAGTAATAAAATAATTTAAATACCTGACCGTTATCAGTGGGACGTCCTATCCGATCAGAAACATCCCCCATTGCCCTGGATGACAATAAATTTGAGAATTAAACTGATAAACAAGACAACCATTATGGCCCTTACTGGGAATTCAAATTTTTAATATAATATACAGAAATTGAAAGCCTTGCTGATTCTTTGAGCTATTTTGGCTCACTATTTTCATTTGTTTTCAATTTATAGGAGGATTTCCTCCCTTGCCCTACATGAATATACTCTTCCATATTTAAGTAGCAGTGTAGCACACATTTAAGTTAGGAATCTGGGGTCCCATTCTTATTTTGACTTACAATTCCCAACTTAACTCCACCTCCAAAGTCCTGTTTGGGTCTCAAATGACCCAGACAAGACCTATTCAATTAAGATAAGGAAAGGTCAGGATGAGGAAAACATTCAAACATTTTACTCATAAATTTTGAGCTTGTACATTTAGGACACTACTCAAGACCACAAAGTTATCCGGAAATAATCCTACTCAAAAGAAAGTAAAAGAGGCAGCCTAATGCCCGAGGTTCAGTCTGGGAGGTCAAGCGTATGCAATTTACCAAACTAAAATTTCCCTTCACAATTTCTAACGGACACTAATATCCTTCTTCATAAGGAAAGCTATACAAAACATATCAATCTGGATTTTCTGGTCATGCAGAAATGACATGCTATGTTAAGTGCAAGCACATAGAGAATACATGTCAGAATCGTAGTTTTCTCCCCATTTCTTCATTCAACAACGTCAGAAAGCTTAGCAGTAAAAGTATTACTAATGAAGTAATTAATCTATTAACAAGGATACAGCTTCAAAGTTACAAAACTCTCTTTTGCGCATTGCATATAAAGTTACCTATTCTGGCTAATTGGATTGTTGCATTACAAAATTCACATTGAGATTGTTAGCACCCCAGCTGACAGTTTATATGCCCCAAAAAATCGTAATAATTGGTTAAGATTAGAAACAAAGTGGATTTCAATCCATTCAAAAATAATCCTGAGCATGAGCAAGTCCACTCCAAAGGAAAAAAATTGTTGCTTCCTTACACATACCGGGTAACAAGCTCAGAAGTCTCAGAATCCCATTGAAGAACACAAAATTTGTATCTTTCAGTTGCGATAAAGAGATAATCCTGTGTTTCACCCTGTATGAGACCAAAACAAGCAAAAAACAAATTACGAAAGGATAAAATAAAACTAAAACATTAGACAACAACTCAAGACACATGGATGCTTTTAAATTTCTCACATGAGGGCGGAAGAGTTCAAGCGTAGCAATTCTTCCATATATCGGCACGTCCAACATAGGCTGCAAAGATAGGTTTCAGTTTCACATTTATCCGATTCAGTTACATATGCATCAAAAAATGAAGAGAACAAAACACAAACAACGCATATTGAAAGAAAATGATTGAAACAAGTAGCGTATGAACGGAAGAGCGCAAGAACCTGCAAGCCCTGAGGCGAGAGCAAGTGAATCTCGATGCGCGTGCATTTCCTGATGAAGAAACGAAGTGAAAAGAAGAAGATGAAAAAACCCTAAGAGAACAAGAAAGGGAATAGATGAATACGCGATAATGAGGTTGAGGTCTTGAGGACTGGTGAAATTGCCGACGCAGGAGTGAGTGACGTTGGTGGGTTTGTGAGCTGTGACAACGTAGTTCCATATACTCATCGTTCTCTTCTCTTCTCTGCTTCCTCAGAGCACGCACTCTGCTTCTGCGCTTCTTCCCAATTGAATAGGGTTTGGGTTTGGGTTCGGTTCGGAACGATTAACCGCTTAGGGCGCTGTCAAAGAACGCAACAAGAACCTCACTCACACAGACACTCTCTTTCTCAGACCCTCGAGCGGCTTTCACTTTTGGCTTTTGCCCTCGTTTCATTAAGCGCCAGCTAAAGTGTGAGTAACTAAGGTTTTTTTTTTTTTTCTAACTTGTTAATTTATTTATTTTTTGTCCTCCATTTTAATTTCCTCATTATACACAATAAATTATTTAAAAGACTTAAATATATTTTTGTTTTTGCAAAATTTATGGATTTTATTTCTATTTTCAATATATTTTCCAAATTTTTACCTGGATTTTTATTTTATTTTTAAAATTGATATCTAAGTCTTTTTATTTCATTATTAAAATACTGTTTAAACAAATTTAAAAACAAAAAATAAAGTAAAAAATTAGAGACGATAAATTTAAAAAATATTATAAACTAAGATTAAAATTTGAGCATTTATCATGATCAGACACGTATTTAAGTTTATATTTTGTCCTGTTTTTTTAGTGGCATAACCATCTTTAGTTTAATTATTGTTTTATTGCTGAAATTTAGAGCTAATCCGGTTTTGGTCTTCCGTATTTTAAAATATATATATATATTAAATTTTTAGTCTAAGTTTTTGGAATAAAAAATATTTTTTTAAACTATTTTTAGTTCCTGACTATTAAATTTGAGAAACTAAAACTATGTTTTTTTCTCTGAGAGATTAAAATTGTGTTGTACAAAATTAAAAATATTAAAGTCAAACTTATCACAATTTTGAAGTATTGCATAGTTAAGCTAACATTTTTAATATAAAAACCCATAAAACATAGTGCACTCCTCTCTTTTTGTTTCTATACAGAAAATTGAACATTTACAATATTTGGAAAGGAGGAGGGAGGGAGATTATCACCCCTTCTCCTCATTACAATTAAATTAATTTATTTATTTTTACATATAAGATTACATTTGATTGAGTTTCAAACTTCTCAACATTACAGCTAAAACAATTAAATTACATTAGATTGAGTTTCAAAGTGTTTGATGTTAAAAAATTGTTTAAAACTAATATTATTATTTTTTAAATGTGTTGAATTTATAAATATTATGTATTATGTCTAGGATCGACAAATAAAATTGACCAAGAGTCAAAAGTTTGACTAGGAAGGTGAATGTCATTTTGTAACAATATCAGTAAACTAGTAACGTTCAAGTTGCCGAATGACCGGACGGTCTAATGGCAAAATGGAGTCTGCATCCTAACAAACGGATAAGAGCATTAAATCTCATTAGGGATTGTAAAACATGGTTAAACAACCATTGGGCCTAGGTAATCATTTTGTGCAAATAAAGCCCAATAAGAACAATATAAATATAAGGGGTTCCTCAAGGTGAAGGGGGATGTTATGTTTGATTCTAATACTAAACCATAAAAGTGTCTTTCATTGACTTGACCATTAGAGTATTTTTATTGGTTCTCACCCTCTTGGACATTTGAAGAAGTGAGGACAAGAGTGATTCAATATAGGATATTCGATCTCAGACAAGTTGTAAGAAATTTGCATGTTATTATGAAATTTATTTAATTTTTGAGAAAATATGCATTATTAGTAGATCATGTGATGGAGAACTATCAAGCTACCACAACTTTGGGTTAAGAAGATTGAAGAAGATAAAGTTTTAATTATAACATCCATTTCTAAGAGTTTTTTTTTTTTTCTTAGTCTTGTAAATTTGTATAGAGGACTAGTTTGGTAATTTTTTAGTAGAATTTAACTAGACTTGTACTTGAACCATGTATTGTGTTTATTTTCATGGGTCATGTATTGGACCAATTAGAATAGGGTGTAAATAATTTTTTATTTATACAATAAAAAATGTGTAATTATACTTTTTTTAATATTTTTGTCCATTCATTAATTATTTTACTAATTAATTTACCAAATAATTCTAATTAATATATTAGTTTAGTAGTTCAGAATTAATAAATTAGAACTAACTAGTTTTTGTAAACAATGTTGTGAAGAGACGGCAATGGTGTATCCCTTTACATTTACTCTTCTAACAAAAAATAAAATGATAGTATTTTGTTCTATTTTTTTAATTAAAAATAATAAATATAATCTATACCTATATATATATAAAGAGGACTTTTTTTGTAATATTTTTTTACCTAATTTTTTTCTTCTACTTTTATTTAATATATTTTATTTTATTATTATGGAATATTTTGTCATTTAATATGAATAATTTTTTTATTTAAAAAAAAAATTAATGTTAAGAGACCTTTTTATATACAAACTAACTTCCTACCTTTCTCTTCATTTTTTATTTTAAGACAACAACATAAACAAAGAGAGAGCATATCCTCACCATCATTCGGTTCCTACACCCAATCTCACATATCAAATAAAATAACTTTTATTTTCAATAACTTTTCACTCCATTTCCAATCACTCTTCACTCCATCTCAAGTAACTTTATTTTTTGGTAAAATCATCATTCTTTTGTATTTACCATGAAGTGAATCTTAATCTTACGTGAACATTGTGTCACAGTGGAAGTAGAAAAAAAAACTCGAAGAAGAAAAACTCAACAAAAAATTAAGAAAAAAGATGTTGATTAATCAATTTATCATTTTTCTTTTACATATTATTTTTTATTTTTTGTTTTTCAATTTTGATTCATCCAAAATTATTTATGTATATTAAATTTTTATTATTATAAAAATTGAGTAGGAGAGGAAAATGTAGATACATAATCACATCAGCGTCTATATTTTCGCTAGTATAATTAAAATGAATACCTTTGTTTTTTTTTCCTCCCTACAAACAAGAAATAGATGATGGAAGAAATTTATTGAAAACACTATAACATTAACATAAATTGTGTTCAATTATATTCCCTAAACACCGTTCTACCTCTTTTTTCAATAAATAAATAGTACAACTACTTTACAGTTTTAAATTTATTTAAAATGAACAAAAAAAATTTGGATAAACCAAACACAGGAAAAAATAAAACATGAAAACGAATAATGTACAAATTAAACTTAGAAAAGAGATTATTTGCATGATTAGAGATTCTTGTTCTGACCCAACATGAAAGCTAAGAATACCTTAGCAACAAAAACACAATTACAAAATGCTAACAAAGCTACATTCCCTAACCTTCCTCTAATTTCCTTTTCCTTTTGTCCACGGTTTTGCCGACCATAGTCACATCCAAAAGTTTGAAACCAGTAACACGACAACCAGTTTCGACCAAACCAGGCTTTGGCTATGCTTCTTCAACAAAGGTGGTGCAGAAGCAACTAAAGATCTATCACATGAAAATAAATACAAAATAATGATTCAATAAAATACATACAAGCTTCTCTAAATTTAGACAAACTAGCAAGTTATGGTATGATCTCATACATACCCAGATGTAGAATAAACACATTTTCCATAGCCTGAAGAAAAAAAAGAAACAGAGAAGTTCAGTATGAACATTATCTACATACACTAATATTAAAGTTCCACTCATTTCAAAATTAATCATATTTTAACATTCAAATATATTCTACACTTAATTTTCAGGAATCCAGTAAATACTGCTTAACATATGTACTCATTTTGATGACATCAGGAATATAATCCAAAGTATGCACCTACTTTACTACATACACCAACTCATTGTAATTGCTTATTCAAAAGTAAATGTTCTGGTATCTTCTAAAAGAATAGCACACAAACAAAAGTAAATTATTTGATTGGATGGAATTATAGTTGCTTAAGTTAAGCACCTGTCTTTTCAGCACCTCACACCATTCTCAAGCAAAAAGTTCAATAAATATTTAACATTATTCATCAGCATATGTAAATATATTTATATTCATCAACCAGCAAGAAATTCAGGAGTTACACAAGTAAGGTTATTCATTATTACAGATTACATCACTATGGTACCAAAAGTGAAAAGATGCTAAGTAGACATCAAAACAAAAATGGCAGAGGAAAAGTACCAAAGTTCCCAAGATCCAAGAGGCTTATATAACTGTTTGTTACTTGTGATCTTCACATAAAGCATCAACAAATTATGGTGGGGCTAGCGAATCTTAATTCCATATGTCTTACTTAGCATGACTTTTTGTGGATGAAAAAAAAGTAGTTGGAATGGAAATCCTATTAAAAGTTATCAGTCAGATTTTAGACAGAAACTAATTATCAGTAAAACTGGTAAAAGTTCAATATCACAAACATGTTTATCCAAAATATTTGTTAACATGAACATAATCAACCTGATGAGATTAGCATTTTAACTTACTGGGGTTACGTTTGGTCAAAGCAGCAGTGCCTCCAAAATTGCATGCAATATCGGAATTCCCGTTTGTCTGAAAGTAGCTATTGAAAGCAAAGGATGCATGAGAAACTAGTGTTTGTGGTTCAAAACATGGTCCACCTTGTTGGATGGCTTTGCAATTTGCCATTCCAAGTCCACAAGCCCAATCAAGAGCATTCTGCAGGTCACCTTGGGAAACACCAGCAAGAGCCACACACCAAGTTGTGCCATCGATGAATGTAGTGTTGCCTTCAGGTGGTGACAGTGTTGTCACTGGGATAGCAGCATCTGACTTCTGTTGCACCACGATTCCCCTTCCCATGGCTAAATATTTTTTCCAAAGTCATGGAACAAGGAAAAACATAATAGTATTATTTATTAAATACATAAACCACCAATGACCAAATTTCGTGAAAATCATGTGGCAGCATCAACCTCTGGTCCACAATAACTAGTGAATAAAAGAAAGTAGTCTGATCACTTTTTACACACCTGAGGCATATAGTATTTAGATTACTTTTTGGAGATTGTGGCATGAAGGAAGTAAAGAATTTTAACCCCTTCATTCTTATCCTTTCCCTTTTCAAACTAAAAACTACCAGAAAAATTGTTTAGGGTTTAAAGCCCACGCAAGAAAAAAGAAACGTTACAAATAGTGACTCAAATGGGATGCAGAAAAAATTGATCAGAACTTGATAATAATAAGAAATGCAACTCAACCAAGGATTAAAAAAATATGATATCCCTTTTACCTGCTTACAAGTATACAAGGTGAAAAGGGGTGATTGGGTGGTTTGGTTTTGGACTTTTTTTTTTTAATTAGTTCTCTCACACATGAGAAGAAAAATTACAAGGAACAGTACTAAGCATGTTTTCTCCGATTTGTTTTAAGAGTCAAAAGATTGCTCTTTTTCCACTCTAGATATGAAATCAACGTAAGTCACACTATTTTGTTTGCCTACCAGGGTAACAAAACCCATGATAAAAATGGAAAGTACACAGAAAAGAAGATGAGATTTGCTGATTAGTTAGGAAGAGACAAAGATCACCAAGATCTCTTGAAGTGAGAAAGATTTAAGAAAATGTGACCCTTTTCTAAAAAAATGATCCTGAAACAGGCACACTGCATAGCAAGACACTCAACAACCAGATTAAAATCTAAAATGAAAAAAAGAAGAAAGTAGAAACAGCAAGATTTAGCTTCCCGTGAAGAGAGAAACATAAAGATGACCAAACTAGTGAAAAAAGGGAGAAACATGACATACCCAGATAGCATTCCATAAAAACAAGGAAGAGAAAAAGCCACATTTTGTTTCTCATATTTGCAGCTCCAAATAACTCCAAGGATTATACAGAACTTAATATTTCCAAGTTCTCTGACTGACTCAGTATTAGGGTGAAGAAAGGTTGAGTGCAATTAGTGGTGCTATAAGAGTAGTAGTGTCAATGGAATCACCGGTTACTTGAAGGAAGATTATCTTTTTTCCTTTTCACTTTTTGTGATTTTAAAATGATTTATGATGAAGAAGAATGCATCCTTCTGAAGCAAGTAGTACTATCTTTGACAGACTGCAGCAGAGGATACATTTGAGGCTTTTCACGAGCTACAAAAGAAATCCAACATGTACTATAAACCCTTGTATTGTTGTGAATCAATCAACTGCAATTTCGTTTTATCAACTTTCTTATATAACATTATACATACTTCCAATTTTCATCTCAAAATTAAACATTATATTTTATTTTATTTCAAAAACATGTGATTCATGTTTTTGTTCTCACAAGTGACATTTCGATAACTTTATCTTTCAACTTTTTACACATTCTATAATCATATTTGTTTTAACTTTCATGTATTTTATTAAGTATTAAATGTATAATAAGATATTAGATAAATGAAAGACGTAGTTTCTTTTTTTGCAAAACAATTTCTTTCTGTTACTAGCATGGTGATAAAATACGTAAAATTTAAAAAATGTTATGGTAAAGATGTGTGAAAACAAAATTTAAGTGGTAAAATATATGAAAAAAATGTGATAGTAAAATTTACCAAAATTAATTAAGTTCTAATATTCTTAAAATGATAATTATTGGGAGATAAAATGTGAAACTCTGTTTTAATAATTTTAGGTTTTGACCAAAATTTAAAATATTTTCATATGTTTTTACCATTTCATTCAATTGTAAAAATAATCTCTTATCTGAATTTTAGTCACTTGTAATGTTATTTGTTATTCCCAGAGTTTTATAATATGATTTCTACTATGAAATTAAGCAACTAATATATATATATATATATATATATATATATATATATTCCACAATAATAATATAAAATTAATTACAGTATGTCAATGGTTCGGCATAAATTAAGTTTAATTGTATATAGATATATTGTAAGGATGAATTTTAGAAGTATCTAGATAATAAGGTTTTGAAAATGAATGAATAATGAAAATTATACTTTTAAATTATATATAAAAGTATTTCATTGGTTATTTATTAAAAAAATACTATTTCTCTTAAATTTAAAATATTTGAACTCTCTCTACGTTCTTTTCAAGACACAAGAGTCATTCTTCATATTTTTTTTCTCTTTCTCAAGCCACCTCTTAATAGAGTGCAAAGACTACATCAAATTATACTAATTAGAATTTTGACACGAACTTCCTGTAACCAAGTCAAGACTAACTTATTTTTCTCTTTATTGTCTGTTTTCATTATGAATAAAGTTTGATTGTGTCAATTTAGTATATACTATTGTTATTAGACTATATATATGATATTGATATATTTTGGTTGGGAAATGAATATAATTTTATTGTTCGAATGTTATACCCAAAAATGTTTTACTTACCATCAGGTTTCGTTTAGTATTTAATAGTTTACGATAATAGAAAATAAATTTAATTAAAAATAGAAATGAAGGTAAAAGAAAAGATAGAAAAATATAGTTGTTCTTATATTGTTTTTAACAAAATAATAATAACTACAACTTCAATACTTTTTTTTTCTTCTTCTTTTATGTTTTAGGATACTTCAAATCAATCCCTTTTTCATGACCTATCGGTTTCTTCTGATAAGTAGACGTTTGTTATTTTAAGCAGTAGATCTCGAATTTTTTGAATTGTTTGGTCTCAATTCTTTCGGACAGTCTTTGTTGAGTCTTTGTTGGACTTTATCAACCTTATTAAACTTTTACTTTTTGTACTTTATATTTACTGAGTTTATTCTTAATATTTGGGTCTTGGTACAATATTAAGGCTAGTCATTATTTTACATTTTTCTATTTTATAATTAAAGTATTTTGATCATTATTAATCACATGGTGTTTGGTAGACCAATAATTTATTGTAGGTTTATCATTCTCTCTCGTTCTTATAATTTAATGAATTTACCTTATGAGTATAATCATCATTCTCTTTTACTCGTGAGAGTAAAATTCACTTAAAATATCATAATGTAATATTTTTAAAAATAAAATATATTTCATAACCTCTAACCCATCAAGAGTGTTTGTTCTTGTTTTTAAATTATCATGACAAAAATAACCAAATATAAAACAAACGTCTTCTGATAAAAAAAACATTGTGAACAAATTCTAAAATAAACACGTTATTTTGAACTCAAATTATAAATTTGAGTTCATAAAGGGATTTTAATAGACATGTATAATTACGGGTTTTTAGTTATCGACTAATAATGAATAATATTTTAAGACAATTATCATAAAATTAAAAAAAAAATTATATATATATATAGAGAGAGAGAAGTTGTGATTGAGTAAAATTATAAAAAAATTGACATAATGTATGTTTTATTAATTTGCTATTTACACTTTCCCTTCTTGCCTACGCACCCCCCCTTCGTACATACAGTTAAAGCGTTGTCTTAGAAAGAAAAGAAAAAAAAGGAGTTTAATGTCCAAAATCTTCTTTTATAAGACTTTCGGTTAACAAATTCTTTAGTTCAAGTAGTATTGATCTTATTTTATTTTAAAAAGTAATTTTTAAGTCCCAATAGTTATCATTGAAAATTTATAAACACCTTTGCTAATCGATTTACCGTTACTTTTTTAGAGCCAAATGTTGACAAAATTACAAAAAAAAAAAAAAATCTCAAACAAAATCCCACTAATAATATCATTAAGACTTCTACTTATGAGTTTAATATCTTTACCTTTCAACATTCACACACAATCCCTCCTCTTCACTAATATTTTATTGTCAAATAATATATTCAAACTAATCTTAATTTTAATATATTTAATTTCTATATACAGTTACTGCAGTTCATTATATATTGATCACAAAGTAGCATCAACAACTCTTCTTCATTCTACATGTGTATTGCATCATCCTACTTTGCACGTGAAAAAATAACACAAAATAAATTTATTCTCTTAATCATTGATTTCGCTCTAAAAAAAAGTTTAAAAAAGAATGTATTTGATGACGAAGCTACCCCATCCCTAATAATATTTTTTAATATATTTAATGTTGGTTTCAGCATTTATGAAGAGATGATTGTTTGCAAAATTAAAATAAAATGTTAAATCAAAGAGTATTAAACAAGTTTAAAACTTGTATTAAACTGAAATAGAAGGGAAACAATTTACTTTTACATCAAACTTGATTTTAAAATAATAAAAAAATAATAATAATTAATTGGAAATGTGTAGAACTTTGAAGTGGACCTGTGGGTCCACAGCTGAAATCACTATTGGGCCAAGAAGTTGACGACAGGTTCAGGCCTTGAGAACAGCAACAACAATCAATGATCCAATTAATGGGGGTGTGCATTTAACTCTATTTAGTTTGTAATTTAAAAAAAAAACACTTTTAATTAATAAACATAACTAAAATATGTATTTAAATAAATTATTCCAATATCATAACTCATCCTCTTATAGTGATTATATCTGGTAAAATTAGTCGAAAAAATTAGTTAGACGTTAAAAAATTAGGCTAAAAGTATTTCATAAAATTAAATAATAAACTAACTTAATAGTTATAAATTTATATTTTTAAGTTAATTTAATTTAATTTTACATATAAATTAAAATTTAAATAATATCTGTGTAAAAAATTGTTCTTCATTATAATTTAAAATAACAATTATATAAATAAAAAGATAAATAATTCAAAAATATAACAATAAGTAATAATCTAAAATTCGTAATTATGAAAAGAATTGGACATTTCGGTTTTATTTAATTATTTTAAGAGGTATATAATATGTTAAAATATAAATTTAATATAAGTAGATTATTTTGAAACGCTAATATAAGTAATTTATTAAAATAAATTAAAATACTATTAAAGAGCTACTTTGCCAAATACAGATAAATGATTTTATCATCATTTATCAGTTGTATCTATGATCTAGATGAAATATTTTACCAAATACACAATGAGTAGTTGCAAAAATTTTAATTTTTTAAATGATTGATCTTCTCAAATTCTGATCAAACACTAGTTTTTTTATTCTTATTTATAATCAATCACTGGAAGTAGTATATCTATTGAGAACAATAGATCATTTAAAAAACAATTTGTTATTATTGTTCTTACATTACATAAAAAACATGAATTATTATCATTTGGAATAAACTTTAGTAACTTAATCATGTTAACTAATTAACACAACACGAACAATTTCAAATTCCTTAAACATAATTTTTTTAGTTTAATAATGTCAACCACATGTGTAAAACATAAATTAAGGATAATTCAAATTTTTGATGTTAATTAACTAAAGTTATTAGAATCAACAACTCCATTGATTTGAAAGTTTTATCACAATTTAATTTTTAAATTATATTTAACTTGAAGAGTTAATTAAAGTGATACTTGTTGAAAAAAACGGGTAATTTTTCCACTAAAACAGAACCCTAAAAGAGTTATCCGACAAATAATATTGAATAAATACACCAAACAATTGTTAACGAAGTTCGGCCAATTTAGCCTAATCTCCGAACACCGCTGAAACAACCCACTTTTATTATTATGGAAGTAGATATTATAAATTGAAATATTTAATAGTAAAGAAGGAGATGTTAATTTATAACCCTTAAACCTCTTTCTCAAATAATGAATTCACTTATGTGAGAGTTGGGATTAAACCAGAATAAAATAAAAAAAACTATCGTGAGTTTCAAAAACAATAACTATAAGGACAAATATATTCAACTAAATTTTGTATCACTTGATGACCTTATTCATAAATGGAAGCAAGTTTAATGAGTTCACACTTTGTTAGAGCAATATATATTATAGTAATAACAGTAAACAAAAAAGTGGTATTAAAATAAGGTCACAAATTGACTAACATCTTCTCCAAAATCTATTGTTAAAATATAGTTAAAGCCATTAAAATCGGTTGACTCTACATGGATCTGACCCACCAAGTTTAAAATTGGTTGATGCAGGAAATGGTGACGTGGCATCACCTTACTAATCACATGATTAAATGTTAATCAGAAGTTGAATATGACATGGTGGGACAAAATCTGTTGTTAGTTAAACAACCAGTGTTCATGAATCAGTTTTTATATTACAATACTTGGAAACAATGTAGAACAGTTCGGGAACACACTGCGTGAACATCATATTATTATGGTACCGAGGAGGAGCAACTAAGATTCCACACCACATTTTCCATGGATTTTGGTTAACATCATTACTTCAAAAGCAAAACATCATAAACAAAACGAAAACAAATATATTTTATCTACCACTTTTTATTTAGGCTATTCGTGATGATTTCTCAAGTATTCATATCCAATTAGTTGTGATAACTTTATGATATTTTTGTAAATTTGATTTTGAAACATTGCTGTGAGAAAAACACTTTTTCACTACATCTGAAAACTTTACATTGCTTAAGACTGGGAATTAGTCATGATTTAAAAACACTTTATTTTCTTAATCCGCTAATATATGTTTTTAAGAAGATCATGACAGAATTTTGTTAATTTTTGTCCTATTGTCGGCCTATCAATAAAGCGGGAATATTGGTGGCTGTTTTCCTTCTTTCTTTTTCCCACACACTGTGTTTCCTTTGATTCTTCCACAACAATTTCAATTTCACCCATCAAAATATTTTTAATATTTATATTCTTTAGTGTTAATATATATCACAAAAATCAATCATAATTTATATATTTTCTTAATCCGTCGATATATTTTAAAAAATAAAATTATTACAGAGCACTCATACTTTAAAACGTTTCAAAACGGATAATACTTCAAATATTAACGAAAATTTATTAATAAGACATTAATTATCAAATTATTATTGAAGTATAAAATAATATATAATCTTACACATTAAAAAATATAAAAATATATTAGAGATCGTATCAACTAAAAACATTTCATATTATATAAAAATATCATTATATAAATGAATTTTGTAAGATTGAAAATAAATTCACAGAACTATAGGCTTAATTAATAATTAGTTTTTTAGCGGAATATTCGATAATCTTACAGAGTTTGTTTTACCTGGTCATGAGAATAACGTATTATACAAAAAATCTATACAAAAATCAAAGATTCTTTTTAATATGTTTGGCATATTCTGGCAACTGAGATATGTACATTTCAAACTCTTCCATAGATAAGTTTTTTATTTTTTTATTTTCATTTTGTTTTATGCGAGACAAATAACTGTTTTCCATTTTTTTTGAAATATTTCGTCTTTATGTGTAAGTTCATTTGGTAATGAACAAGCTCGTCTCTCACAAGATCAAAAGTCTGATTCTTATTGCCCATATGATAACCTTGCGATTATGAATACTTTTATAAACGTTATTTATTTGACCTACTTGATCCTACACTCACCAATAAAATTTATTTGTAATTTTTTAATGAAATTAAATTTTTAAATTATTTCCCAAAGTAATACCTATTTTTTTAGATTTTTAATAAAACTAAAACATCTCTAAGAGCCTATATCGGGTGCATGGTTGAGAGCTTTTGATATTATATTTTCAAATCCAATTTTCGAAAGAAATTGAATAAAAGGAAACCAGAAATAGTTTTTATATCTTCTCCATTTTATTTTATTTTTCAAATTGATTTTCTTAATTATGTATTTTATCATTTTTATTATTACTTTTATTCTTTTAATAATTTTCAAAATTACAAACAATTAAAAATAACCTTATATCTTAACATAAATAATTTTTAATAAATTTATTTATTTTTATATATTTAAAAATATTTAATTTTTATCAATATTATGATATTGATAAAAATAATTATCATATATTTGAAAAATATTTTTTTTTATAAATTTTCGTTATATAAATTAAATGATATCTTACACATTGTACAAGTTAAAATAATACTAATACGTGATTATTTTATCTAGCTAATAATAATTTTCTATTAATTTATTCAATTAATTTGAGTTTCTCTAATCATTTTTTTTCTTATTACATTTTAGTTTTTTTTTATTAGAACTATCAGATAAAAACAATGTTTATATGAAAGATCAAACCTATCGCGATGGTTAATTAAAATACCTAAGAAAATTTGGATTTTTTAAGACTTTAGTGCTAAGATAAAAAAAAAGCATGACAATTTATACCATCAATTTTAATTTTACAATTACAACTATATATTGTAATGTATCATTTTCACAAACTTTGGCTAATAGCAACCAAGACTTTAGAAGTTTATGAATTTGTTCTTGAAATCTATTATAATATTTAATGAATGTTCAACCATAATATTATGCCATGTATTTTAAAAGTTTTATAATTGAAACACATAACAATTTTAATCAAATCTATATAGTTAATCAAAGTGCAAAGTAAACTAAGAAAAGTACTAGATAAATAAATATTTTTTGGGGATGATTTGTCCCCTTCTTTTTCAGGAAATAAATATATACTGATATGAAAAATATTGTTTGCACAAAGATGGATCGAGATACATATATTTAGTTTTTTAAAAATATAGTTAGAAAATTTAATATCGTGTAGCTCTACCTAATTCTATTAATGAACTGTAATCCCTAAAAATATGATAGTTGCTTGTGAAGATAGCAAAGTAGAAAACAATGAGTGAGTTGAATTTGGCCCACAAATTTGTTTGGAGTGAGATTAGTATGAATTTGGTGCCACATTCATTATAATTGTGCACAGTTAAGTCGCACGTGAAAATCCATGATTTTAATATACACCATACTTTCATCTTTCTTAGTATCTTCTATCACTTCATCATTATTCTGCTTTAGCTAGAGTATGCTTGGTGCCAATTAATTATTATTGCTCCCTTTTATGCATGTTAAGTACTTCCCTTTAAACCATTCATCACACATTATTTAGGCTTCACACAATTCTATTCCTATCATAGTTAAGTACAAGAACAAAAATATATTTAATCTTTAAAAAAAATAAAACTATGTATTGTTATTCATATAAAATCCACTTTCTGAAATAACTATATATACTTGAACTGAATATAATTATCTCAAACTTTGTGGTGAAAAATGACAGTGTAGATTAGTTATGTATTACTGTGGTCTTGTGTTTTATCTTTAATGAACATAATTATGAATGAATTAAAGTGCATGGAAGGGTGTGTGGTGATGAGTATATGAAAGTTTGCTGTGTTTAAAAATTTGTGATGGAGCTGAAAAACAAACAAAATTGCATGAATAGTGATGTGCATTTGGGTTTCCCTTTTTGGGAAAACCTTGGCCCCTCTCAGCCATCCACATTTCCCTTTGACACACTTTTTCATGTTCTTTCCCAAAACACCATTTCCCATCCAAACCATCATGGGTCCCTTTCAACATTTTCTTCTCAAAAAAATCTACTTCTACAATAGTGAGAGAATGAACATCAAATAATACAAATATCATGTGAGAATTTTGGGGAATTATTCCTTTTTTTTTTGGGACCCAGTTATGTTATCTCCCATCAACCACACTGCATGCATGGACCAATTTTTCACCCTCTACAGTGTATGCTGTTCATTTGGAATTCTATGTAAAAGGATTTAAAAAAAATAAATTAATAGTGCATAAATAAGAAAGAAAAAAAATGTATAAATTTTAAGTTTAATTTAATTTTATAAAATAAATATTTTTATTTTATTTTATGTAACAAGTAAAAGTAAATTAGGTGAAGATGAGCATTTAATTGGCATCATTAGTGATACTGTTCCCTATCCTCTATACATAATAAGTTCACTCAATTCGCAGGTACAGACTTTGCATTTTTTTGAATAAAATTAACTCTGATAGTTACACTTTTTTGTTTTTACCTATTACATCATTTTCATATCACATCAAATCATTACACTTGATAAGTTTTCAATCTTCCTCATTAACACCTCTTCTTTTAGTCATTTTAGTTTTTTACATAACTAGTTTTTTTTCTCAGGATATAAATAATAAGAACATTTCAGGAGAAACAGAAACATGGAAAAATAGAAAAAAAAAATATTAAAGTAAGAAAGTGAGAGAGAAATAAGTATAAATAATAATTTTTATCTATTTATTAAAATGTGTAACTGTCGAACTATATAATTTTAGTTGGGTTAAAAGGTTAGGGTGCTGACAGAGACTCAACAAGATTCCCATGCCATGTCATCACTAGTTTCAAAGACATCTTATATTAGTCATGGGAAAGGCCACGTCATCACTTACCCTCTCATTATTTTAAATAATGCAAGTATCACGAATTTAAAATATAAAAAATATTGTAAAAAATTATATTTCATATTAAAATAATATTTTGTATTGATGAGATTTTTTTTTTTGAAGAAACGTGTGTCTCTGCATCTACAGGCATTATATTGTCATTCTTTCACCTTTCTTTTCATTTTGAAATGACTCTGTGTGAACGCCAAAAGCTACTTTCATCCCAAACCCAGATTTCTGTTTTCTGATAAGTCAATTACTGCAGTAAATCTTCCTGTTTTTCTTTTTTGGTTCAGTGCTTTTATATATATATATATATATATTCTATTTACTAAACCAAAAATATGTAATGGGAATGAGATTTGTGTTTTTTTTTTAATTTAATGGAGAATGGAGAACAACAAAATTTTTAAGAAAATTTGAATTCTTTAAGATTAAAGAAATTGAGTAAAAGTTGAAGAAAAATAAATAAAAAATTTACAAGTAATTTGACTGATGTTATAATGTATTTTTTTATTAACATCTTAAAAAGGTAAATTTTAAAATTAATTTGATGCAAAAAATAATTTTAAGAATATAAATATAAACTAAAATTAAATTATTATTTTTTAAATATTAATAAATAGAAAAACTATATTTCAAAATAGCAACATATTAAAATAAATTAGTTTACAGTATATCAAATTTAAATTAAGTAATTTAATTTAATGTATTATTCCTACCAAAAAATAGTTTTGGAGTGAAACATGGTGGGAGTCAGGCGTTCTTCGAAAGTGAACTTTCAACTGGTTTTCGCGACGAAATGGAGGTTCATCTAAATAAGATTATCCGATGCTTAAGTTAATAAATAAGAGAACAAGAATAACAAGTTCTTAGTAATATGAGAGTTAAGATATGAGATTAGATAGATTGTATTTTCTGTAGAGTGAATATTTATAGGTTGGTCAGGTGATATAATTTAAATGGACTGTTATAAGTATTTTGGATTAGTCATGTAACTATTTTTCACAATTTCATAAATAGTCATTCATTATTTAAGGCGTATTGATTAAACTGTCTTGATCATTAAATGGAGAGTAATGACCTGATTTAGAAGTCTGGTAATCACCCGTGTTATTGACAGTTATAGACGATATGTATATATATATATATATATATTATTTTAACTATTTATTTTATTATAATTTAAAAAGTATATTAATAAAATATTAGTGCTTACTAAAAAAATTATAAATTATATATAATTATATATAATTAATTATTGATTATGTATATAACATAATCTCTATAATAAGAGTTATTATATAAGTTTTAATTTAATATTGTGGAAATTTTACGGTGTTACATTAATTTTAAAATCTTTACAGTTTTAATATTAAAATCTCATTATACTAATACTTTAAATTATTTAATCATCAGTAAAAAAATATTATCAAACTGAACTTTTAAATAAATAACTCTTGTAATAATGATATCATTAATCAACTTAACCTCAACTTGTAACTTCATAAAAATCAACAATCTTTGACCCACCAGGGACAAGATCAAGCCTGGTTAAAAAAGAAGGGCATGGTGGTCATGTAACTTTTTAGCTTATATTTGACTTTATGCTAATTTAATTTGTAAAATTTACTTTTATGTCTATGTTAGGGATTCGCGATGTTCCAACTTCAATAGTAGAACAGTTTTAAGGGCTTCATAACTTTTTTGTTTGCACTTGGGAGTGAGAGTTACACTTAACAAATTTGTACAAATTACTATTTTATCAAGTGGATAAATTATTATGAATTATTTAATCTGTTTTGAATGATAAAGATTTAATAATTTTTTCCCATTTAAATCAAGGAAATAGTTGATTTTTTTAATATAATTTTAACTAATTATTATTATAGATTTTTATTTTAATATTTATGTGTTTTTATACTTTTTTTTTGTTATCAAAACTATTTTCTCTCTCTTCAAATTAATTAAATTAAAGTATAATTAATAAATAATTGTTTTCTAAAATTTTAAAAATAAAAGATAAAAGACCAATTTTTTTGTCATAAACCAACAATTAAAAAGATATAGAGAAAATACATTATTTATGTGAATACAAATAAAAGTTTAAGAAACATATAACATTATTTTTATATATATATATATATATATTTAAAATTATATCATATATATTTATTGCAAAGGGCAGTATATTAAATGTTGAATTTAAAGTTTTAAGATGAATTCAAAAAAGTTTGTAAATGTAGTGAAAGGTAATTTAACTTTTGAGGTACGAGATACAATTATTGAGTTAAAAGTCGGTAATTTAATGACTGTTTGTCTGTGTACATAGGTAATATAAATAAAAATTACACAAATTATATATTATTGATATTTTTATTAATGAAATTTAGTCGATGAGAAGAGTGAATTGTTATATTTAAAGTTGTAGCCATAAAAATATTAAAACTATTTAATAAATTTACATAAAATGATCAATTTAAGATGAAAGTTGAATAATAGTAGATAATATGTGTGGTAGGAGAATTAATTAAATGAGAAAAAATATTTAAGGTGATTGAAAGGAAAATGTAATTTGGTTGTTATTATTTTGGGTGAGCAAAGGTTGTTTTATTTATTTATGGTAAAAAGCATCGACAAGGTGAAGGTGAAAGATAAGGCAAGCGACGTTGACGGAACAGGATGTTCTGTGTCTGGTCATAAATAGGGTTGACCGTTGCACTGCATGGTTAGATGAAGAGAGGGGCGTTTCCGTCATTGCAGAATGACTGTAAAAACAGTGCACCACCCAAAAGCTTCCCCAACCACACTGCACCACCACACGCTCATTAGTGATTGCTCAGTAAGTTGTGAAAGCTTTACCAATGCTCCAAACAGTCCCTGCCACATCACAACCCCGCACGTGCCAAAACTCTCCCCTCTCACGTGCCCTGCGACGTTAGCTAACCTCCTTCCTACGTGTTCAGCATAAATACAACACAACTACCTTCTCCTGTATCGCCTCCTTTCTTTAACACCACTCTCTCTGTTTCTGGCCCAACCTGTTCCTCCCTCTTATTGCTCTGAAACGGCTCGTACCATCCAACTTTTATTCCTCTTTCAATGTTTTTCTGCTCTCTCGCTAAACCCTAGTCTTTCATAAACCCTCTCTGCACTGCATCACTCCCTATACTCGCTTACATTCACTCTACAGTTCCCATTTCAATTTCCAACCTTCTTTTCTCTTTCCTGTTCAACTACTACCATGTTAGAGACTGCTGCTGGTGGGGAACGTCATTCCGAGGCCAGTTCGGAGACTCTCAATTCTTCCATGCTCGGAAGCTCCATGAGTAGCGAGAGCATTTGCAGCACCAGTTTCAGCCGTCTTTCCTTTGATCTCCTCCCGCCCTCCCCGGAGAGTCTCACCCTTAAGCCTCACCGCTCCTCCGACTTCGCCTACTCCGCCATCCGCTCCGCCACATTCCGTCGCAAGGCCGCTCTGACCTTCCGCGACTTCCACCTCCTCCGTCGCATCGGCGCCGGCGACATCGGCACCGTCTACCTCTGCCGCCTCCGCAACCGGCATTTCAACAGCCCCGGAGAAGACGAGGAGGATGAGGCGTGCTGTTTGTACGCGATGAAGGTGGTGGACAAAGACGCAGTGGCATTGAAGAAGAAGTCGCAGAGAGCGGAAATGGAGAGAAAAATCCTGAAGATGCTGGACCACCCGTTCCTGCCTACTCTCTACGCGGAGTTCGAAGCCTCTCATTTCTCTTGCATCGTGATGGAGTTTTGCTCCGGTGGAGACCTTCACACGCTGCGCTTCAAACACCCTCACAACCGTTTCCCTCTCTCCTCCGCTAGGTAAAAATTAAAAACCGTTATCCAAAACGATGACGTTTTCTCTCTTCTGTTAAAAATGCTCACAACTCAACCGTTTTTCTTTCACTCTCAGATTTTATGCCGCGGAGGTGCTGGTGGCGTTGGAGTACCTACACATGCTGGGAATCATATACAGAGATTTAAAGCCCGAAAACGTGTTGGTCAGATCAGACGGTCACATCATGCTTTCGGATTTCGATATCTCCCTTTGCTCAGACGCAATCCCAGCCGTTGAATCCTCAGATTCCTTACACCTTCCATCTCCAAATCCATTACCTTACACTTACACTCACAGTCACACTCCCCCTCGCTCGCATTCTTTTATCAGTCCATTCTCTTGCTTCTCCAACCGGGGTTTCCGGTCTCATGACATGCGAGCCGTCGAACCGAACCTGCTCTTTGTGGCCGAACCGGTTTCTGCCCGCTCCTGCTCCTTCGTCGGAACCCACGAGTACGTCTCGCCTGAGGTTGCATCCGGCAAGTCGCACGGCAACGCCGTGGACTGGTGGTCGTTTGGAGTATTTATCTACGAGCTTATATACGGTCGCACGCCGTATGCAGGTCCATCGAAGGAGGCTACGCTGCGGAACATCGTAAAGAAGCCCCTGGCGTTCCCCACTGCCACGCCCGCGAGCTGTCTTGAACTCCACGCGCGGGATTTGATATCCGGCTTGCTGAACAAAGACCCGGCGCGTCGGCTAGGGTCGAAGCGCGGCGCCGCTGACGTCAAGAAGCACCCCTTCTTCAGAGGGCTTAACCTGGCGCTGATTCGCATGCAGACGCCGCCCCAAGTGCCTGGCTCGAGAAGGACTAAAACGACGTCGCTGTACCCTGTCAAGGGTGACAGAAACAGCAACCATCATAAACAGCAACAGACGGCGTCGTTTGATTTTTTCTTTTGAACAAAATTAAAAATAACAACGTTGCGGAACATACTATTTTTATTACCTTTAAAAGCTCAATTTGGTTCTCCATTTCCTCTTATAGAAAGCTTACAGGAGACAGTGTGTAAAAATGGTTGGACAATTCTAAACGAAGATTCGTTGCGTAACGTCTTTTCTTCCTTCTCCATCGCACACTAAAGATTACTACGGTATTCGTTCCAACCTGAATATGAGTTTTTATTTCTTTATTCCGCATAACTACATAAAGTCAATATTCTGTATAAATCCAAATTCGTTAACTTGGAAAAATGTAATTTGGTAGGACGCAATTATCGTCATTTATTTAGAAAGTGTATTATAAAATAGCAAGGGACTTTAGTTTTGAAACGGCAAACTGGGAGAGAAAGGTCAAGTTTACAACTCATCGTTCACCTAATTAAAGATTAGTACGTAATTAGAGTCTAGTTTTTTACTTGCTTCTGCCTCAGCATAGGGAACAAAGAAAAAACAGCATAAAGAAATGTGCGTGACTTTCTGAATTATATATACAGGATCACTATAGAGTCAATCTTTTAACATTTAAGGATATGATGAAAACTTCCTAACTTGTATTTAAAATAACATACTGTTTTGTTTCTTTAAAATAATATGTGCATCTGACTTAGTAGAAGAGAGAATGTTGACTATAATGTGCGAATCACGTAAAGAATTGCAAGACTTTAATAGGATATGTTTAAACATGTTGCAGCATGCAACGTATAAATATAAATAATTATACAGCATCATTTACAATGTTCACGATGTGTGTGTGCATCAAGATCTTTTATCTCCATGGACTGAATTAAGAATCGATTCCCTCCAGCTCATTCAAATTCTTTGTTTTCAGCCTTTACAGATTTGTTCCTTCTATCAAATGTCGTCATATTAAATCTTGTTTAATTTCTATTCTCTGCAACGCTTTAGAATCTCCCAAACTATTTTCTATCCTTCTACACTACATTTTCTCATGTCCTGTTCAATATTTTTTTTCCTGGTTGAAAGTTTGTTCAAAATATTTTTCTTTTCTGTCTACAAACTTCTTTTAAATAGTTTTTTTAATCAAAAGACAATAGGTTATATATTATGCACAACCCTAGGAACCTCAACAAATTTTGGCAATATTTCAGCCCAAAAAACCCTGCAGCTTTCAAAGCTTATAACAAGTCACCCCTCCAACACATTTCTAAATCAAGGTCATTCTAAATTTCCAAAAAAACTCCCTGGCTTCCTCCCTACTCTGTTGCATCTCAGAACACCTATGAATATTGTTTGAGTAAATGTGACTAAACGCTGTTTTGCAAATACCATTAGCATGTCACAATTGACCAGCTTCATTTGGGTAGACAAGCATGCCCACAATTAATCAACTTCCGGCCCACAATTGGGTAGTTTTCAGGAGGAATCACAACCCTCACCAAGATTTGTGCAGTCGTAAGTCTTTACCATGAACACAAATAGCAGAAATCATCATGAGTATTGATGCCCCCAACTTATCCCATACAGTATTATAATTACATGAACATGTACAGTCTAATGTTCCCTTCCCATTATTGGTTCCAGTAACCACAACAAATAGACGAACCGCATTGATCATGTTAAGCTGTTTTTTGCAGTTGGATTTAGCTTTGGTGGTCTAACTACACAGGCAAAATTCCCAGTCAAGTAGCTTAATAAAATTCAATATTGGATTCCAGCAATTCCTTTCGATACTTCTGCATAACTACTAAATAGAGACCTTTCCCAGCCAATTAGCACAGAAAGAGTGACAAGTATGCAGAAGCATATATTGAAACCATCAGCAATACAGAATGAAAGAACATTTAAAGGAGATCGGAATTTAGTACAAACTCATCCAAATAGAAATCATGTGTCAAGCTACATAAATGTTCCCAGGCAAAGTAATGCGTACAAGAAACAATCAGAATAGAAAAAATGGATTGGAGACAGTTTACTTCTCGTCCAAATCCAAGTCTTAAAGTTGAGCCATGTGGAAAATTTTGTCCACATCAACCTTCCCTCTTTTAAGGACTACTTTGTTCGTGTGATCCCATATAATCCAAATTATTGCAATCCACAGTCCCTTTCAGACCAGATCTTGCTTTTAATTGATATGGAAAAGATGGAATTGGTCAAAATGGCTCAAGAAGTTATCGTGCTGGACAAACTGAATACCCATTCAGCTACAACATGTATTCCAGACAGAAGATGCTATCTTACAAGCTAAAAACAAATGGACAATTTCTTCATTTTGCTGGCAAAGAGGACAAATTGTGGTATCTAAATAGATCCATCTTCTAACTAAGTTCATCCTTGTGGGGACTTCCCCTAGTAAGACCCTCCACTCAAGGATTTGAGCCCAAGAAAGAGCTTTTACAGACTTAGGAGTCCCACTTCTCCTTCACTAATTCCTTAAATTCCCACCACCGAGTGCCATGCCTCTAAAGATCTAAAGGGTTTTGGTCCCCAATCCTTTACATATAATTTTAGCACAATAGCTCAATGATATGAGATTTCCCTAGGCTGGATGTGTATTGTTTGTTATGTGGCCATTTCTGAAACCATTCCTCAAATACTAAGGCTCTATCTATTCTACTCTTGGATGTGTCATTCGTTCTGTTCCAGATGTATTTCCTACCAACTATTAGCACATCTAATAGAAGATTGTTCTCAATAAATCCACTAAATCCTTTAATCTCACTCCTCTGGCTACCCCTCTGATTTATTCCCCTCCTCTAATTTCTGCATTAAAGTCACCACCTATTATGCACCACAACCTAACTTGTTGAATTTGTTTAACTTGTTAACTCATCCCACATTCCCAGTTTTTCTTGCATATTACAGGAAGGATAAACATTAACTACAACTAAGTCCAGCAATGCCAACAACAATGGAACATCTACGAACAGTTGCGCGGAAATATTCCCAAATCTTGAAGGGTGTCTGCTCCCCATTTGCTGGTTTTTGAGGCCTTAGGAAAGCATTCAGTGGCTGTATACAGGCTAACAATATAGTAGTAAATCCAAATTCAACATGTCGAGCTGACATAAAAACCCCATGATCTTAAAATCTTATCCCTCCTTTCCCTTACAAACTTTCACTTACAACAAAACAACATGAAACTCCCAAACTTGTCAATTGAACCTTTATACGATCCCCTAACTCCACCTTGAAACTTTCTTCCTTCACCCGGATCGATATCATGGTGAGTAAAGAGTTCAAAGTTCCATTAAAAACTTTCGCACCTGTCGGAAACCCTACAAGCGAAGCATCATTCCACTCAAACTCCAGCATCCCCTTGGAATTGACTCTCATGCCATGTCCAACTACTCGGGAGTCAATGTCTCCTACAACTTTAATGACAAAGAACCCTTCCTTGACGAGCAAGGAATCCAGCCAAAAAAAAATCTGGAGAAGTGTAAAATCAAATACAGTAGATTTAAAATCATAGAGAATGAAGTGAAAACATCCTGTTTTACGAATGATCACAGAAGACAATCTTGCCACCTTTGTAACACAAGCCCTGTTCCCCAACATCATCAACGATCTTGCCATAGCTATACCTCAAAGGCATTCTCCCCAAGACCCTATGAAACTCCCCAATGCACCACCCTCTCCTCTTCCTATGCTCCCCTTTCCTACTACTCAACCCCACTCTCACCCCTTCCTCCCCGTCGTTCCTCGCGTCCCCGTAATCCATCACTCTCTTCGCCCCCACCAGCAAGGGACCCACCTGCGCCTCCTCCGCCATCACAAAGTTCATCAACAAATCCTCACAGTTCCGCACTGCGTCCACGATCCCCCGCGCGCGCTCCATGCGGGCGCCACCCACGCACGTGTACAGGTACAGGTACCGAGCTCTCAGAAACATGAACTTTGTGAGCACTATGGAGAACCGGTCCGGGTGGACCGTGTAGATCCACTCCCTCCGGTTCAGATCGAGGTCATGGGACCGCGCGAAGAGTCCCACAAGCCGATTAGGGTTTTTCTCCCACACGCGAAACGCGAATTCCAACGACTTTGAGTCCACCTCCACGTCGTCGTCGCAGATCAAAACGGAGTCGGTGGAGATGTGGCTAGGGCGCGGGAGGAAGCGGTTGTTGAGGCTGGCGGAGGGCTGGGAGAGAAGTGAGATGGGCGCGGAGGAAGAGGATATGGAGAGGTTGCGAGCCAGTTGGCGAAGAACACGTGGCGGCGTGGAGGGGTTTCCCCAGAGGACGAGCACGGAGGAGACAATGGGGGAGAGTGAGTAGGCGACAGCCAGCGAATGGAGGAGGGGGATGCGCGACTCCGAGAAACCGTTCATCAGAACGGTCACTTTGTCACGACGGAGGGCCTGCTGATTCTGATTCCGTGCGGCCGCGCATTCCTGTGGGTCTGCGGATTTTGAGATCGAAACCAAGCCAAATAGGGCGGCGAGGAGAATGACCGTAGCTGCCGGAGAGGCCATTTTTGTGGCAGTGTGTTGAAGTGGGTTGATGTTGGGTCACAAGAATGGAATTGACATGGAAGTTTGTGTTTTTTCTTCAAACATTTCTTGACATTATTTTTGGTAATGGCAGGTAGAGTAATGCAAGTACAACTTATGTCCAATAGTATGAAACATGAAGATATTTAGCAACTTCTTGTGCAACTCTTCAACTATATGCATTCTCAATAACAACTTGGTTGTCCTAATCCGTTCATATAATTCAATAAATGTTTCTCCTCTCATGCAAATAATGTCACTAAATTCTTTATCAATTTTTTTTTTTGTTTCTTCCTTTAATAAAATTCTTTAGTAATAAAGTTCTTTGTATCCCATGCACAACAAATTCAAATCAAAAGAAATGACGCTGATCATGACTTATATAGTATTTCTTTTCAATTGTTTTCGCATTTATGAAATTGAGATTCATGTTTTTACGACAAGATCATAATAAATTGTAATTGTGTCATCAAATTCTTGTGTGTCGTCGTCATTCTAAAGTGGTTTTCAATTGTTATGTTATTTATGTAATCTTAACCTTTATTGACAATCATAAAATAGTTTATGGATGCGTTTGAAATCGTTTATACTACGATCTAACTACTTTAAGTTGAAGTTACTATAATAACATTTGGGTTATGTAAAAGATGCATTAAGGTTAGAGTAGGGTTACGTAAAGGATAATGTTAAAATTAAGATTTACTTTAATCATTGTAATTAAATCTATACATAACTAATACTACTATTTAACAAAATTAAAATTAAATTAAAAACTTAGTTATAGTTTTAAATAAATTTATAAAAATTGAAAACAGTAAACACATAATAAAAAATATAAATGTAAACTCATAATAATAAAAAATATAAAACAGTAAACATAAAATAATTAAAAATAAAAATAGTAAACACAAAAAAAATGTGAATACATTTATAAATATTAAAAATAATAAACACATAAAACAATAAACAAAACAGTAAAAACCTAAAAAAAAATATTAAATACAATTATTAAAATTAAAAACAGTAAACACATAACAAAAATAAACAGTTTCTTGTTAATAAAAAAATTAAAAAATTAAATACATAATAACAATATATATAAATAAATAAAATTAAAAAAAAATTAAAAAAAAAAAAACAGTAAAACAATTAAAAAATAAACAAAACAGTACAAATTTAATAAAAAAAAATTAATACGATTATTAAAATTAAAAACAGTAAACACAAAAAAATATTAAACAGTTTCTTGTTAATAAAAAAAATTATAAAATAAACACATAATAACAACATATATATATATATATATATATATAAATTAAAAACAGTAAATACATAAAATAAAATAAAATAAAAATTAAACAATTAACATGTAATAATAAAAAATGTAAAAACAGTAAATACATCGACTAGAAATTAGAGTCTTTCATTGTATATAAGTGGGTACAAACCTCAATCCTATGAACCGATTTTATGGGGTTGAGTTAGGCTTAAAGTCCATATATCAGAACAATTTTGAGTCTATCCTAGCGAGTGTTTGTGTTGGGCCTATCGTGCTACCCGCTATCGGATCACCCAAAATATATAGTCCCACGCACGAGTTGGCAGTCTCGGCGTGAGGGGGTGTGTTGGAGATCTCACATCGACTAGAGATTAGAGTCTTTCATTGTATATAAGTGGGTGCAAACCTCAACCCTCTGAGCCGGTTTTATGGGGTTGAGTTAGACTTAAAGTCCATTTTCTAATACTTCTCATATACTTTTTAGAGATGTTTAAGGAAACTTGAAAATGAAGTAAAAAACTTCAATATATTAGAAATCACGTGTAGAACAATTTCTTGAAAAGAGTAAAGGATGATGAAAAAAATATTCAACTAAGAAAAATCATATGCATACAAGTAGGAGTTTGCACACTAGGCATCCATCAATACCATCAATACGCACGAACACACCACTTGTTTGGTATGAATTCTTTAATATTTTTTATTCATTTATATGAATGTATATATATGAAGTATTCCAACAAAAACATGTATGAAAGAGTAATGTGGAATTTATCGAGGAAAGATTTAAGAGGATATGTATGACTTCCTTTTATTACGTTTTAGTTAAACTATTTGTATCGGTACTGGGCGAGACCGGGACCCACCTGGCTGCCCGATGCCCAGTCAATCTGACCGAGGGACCGAATGGCCGATACCCCTTGAAGACTTGGCCGAGAGACCGAGAGGCCGAGACCTTTTGGAGACTTGGCCGAGCGACCGAGACCGTTGGAGACTCAACTGAGACAGCCGAAGGCCACGGGTATGTGACCGATGGCCGGCCCTCACCATGAGAATTTGGCCGACGGCCGAACCCTATTACAATTAACGCTCAAACCGAGATCAGTGAAGCTAATCCATCATCAAGAATTAGGTAATGCAACCCTAAGCGGTATCCACCTCGATAAGCGGGCCCAACAAGGTAGGCCCACTAGAATAATATAAATAGCACGCATTTCAAGGGGTAAGGTATGTCATTATTACTGTTCACCTACCTGAGAGCTAACCACCCGCTTTACTGACTTGAGCGTCGGAGTGCCTTCGCAGGTACCCCCACCATCCGGTGTTCACCCGACGACCGAGTCCCGAGTGCCGAAAGACAAGTAGAAGGAAGAGAAGGATTCCAGTTCATCACCCAGCCACCTGCCCGACCGAAGGAAGGAGAAGAAGACTTCAACAGTTCTCTAGGTCCCATCTCCCTAGCAGGAACAATTGGCGCCCACCGTGGGGCCGAGGGAAACTAGCTAAAGGAAAAAAGTAGATGGTTTCAACAAGAAGCATGGAAAGAATGACTGAAGCCGACCAAACAATGCTGTTGCTGTCTCTCCAGAGGGAGATGGCCGAGATGCGAAGAAAGGCCGAGGAGGCCGCTCAGAGAAATGAGCAAGAGCTGCAAGTTCTCCGCAGGGAGAACGAGGACATGAGGAAGAAGCTGGGGGAGGGAGGACCCTCTGTCATACCGACAAACGTGGTCGGCAAGTCCTACACCTCTCCCCCCAACCCGGATGTGGCCGAGGGGACGAGAGGCCGACCCCCTCCCCGCGAGACTGAAATGGGCGACGAGTCATGCCTAATCAGATCCACCCAGACGACCCTGACGGCCGACCCAAACTGCCGTCACCCTTTTACAAACAACATCATCGAAGTCCCACTTCCTGATAAGTGGAAGGGCTTCAACCGGGACCGATACGACGGGTCGACCGACCCGGACGAGCATATGGACGCCTACACCACCCATATGAGTCTCTACACCTCGGACGACGCCGTCTTGTGCCGAGTGTTCCCGACATCCCTGAAGGGTGCAGCCCTTAGTTGGTTCACCAAGCTCTCACCCAACTCCATCGACAGCTTTGCCACGCTCGTCGCAAAGTTCGAAACACAGTTTGCGACCAGCCTGCCGCACCATCTGACCTCAATCGCCCTAGTAGGCATCCGCCAGGAGAAGGGAGAGTCCCTGAGAGCCTTCGTGGATAGGTTCAGTAAAGTGGCGATGAGCATCCGAAATCTGAGTCCGGATGTCGCCATGCATCACATGCTGACAGCCCTGCGCCCGGGGCCCTTTGCCGACAACCTATGCATGCAGCCGGCCGACAGCCTGGACGAGCTGAGAAAGAGAGCCGCTAAGTACATGCAGCTGGAGGAACTAAGAGTTCCGCAACCAGGCCCGTGCCGAGGCCGGCGGAGAAAGGAAGGAAGAAAAAGACCGCCAGATGCGGCCGATACAGAGAACTGACCGGCGACGGGAGAATCGAGACCGATCAATTCGATTCTCAAGATACACGCCGCTGACGGTTGAGAGAGGGAGGATCTTGCACGAGGCCCTCAACGCTGAGTTGATCCCTCCCCCAAGGAAGGTGGTCAGCCCAAATAATGCCGATCGGAGGAAACAGTGTCGGTACCACCAAAACACCGGACACTCAACCGACGAGTGTCAGGCCCTTAAGGATAAGATCGAGGAACTTATCCAGGCTGGACATCTCCGCCGTTTCATCAGGAATGGCCGAGACCCACCCGGCCGGGCGGATCCACCCACACGGACGAGGTCACCCCAGCGCGGCCGAGAAAACCAAAATAACAGAGGCGACCGGCAACCCGCAAGGGCCGATCCCCCTCGAAGAGACGATCCCCCAAGGGAGGGCGATAGAAGAGGTAACCGAGAGGTTATCAACACTATAGCCGGCGGTTTCGCCGGGGGAGGAAGCACAAACAACGCCCGGAAGAAACACCTCAGGGCGGTACACCAGGTAAACGCCGTGACGTTCCGACCAAGGATGCCACCCATCACGTTCACGGACGAAGACTTTAAAGGCGTAGACTACCGCCAGCAGGACGACCCGATGGTGATAGCGGTCGACATAGATCGATTCACCATAAGGAAGACCCTCGTGGACCAAGGAAGTTCGGTAGATATCCTCTACTGGAAAACTTTCAAGGCCATGAGAATGACCGAGGCCGAGATGATGCCATATATCGACTTGTACACCACCTTCGGAGAAGGGAAGAACACCAGGACCATCAAAATCCGGTACCTAGTCATCGACGCCAACACCTCCTACAACATCCTCCTCGACCGACCATCCATCAACTGGCTGATGGCCATAGTATCAACCCCTCACCTCGCAATGAAATTCCCTTCGAAGACAGGAGACATTCTCACAGTCCACGTGGACCAGAAAGAAGCACGAGAGTGCTACGCCGAGAGCCTCCGGGTGGAGCCTCTAAGGGCAGACACCTCTCCCCTCCGGGCGAGAAAGTCCTCCCGAAAGAACCGTTCCCCCAGGAAGGACCGGCCGAGGGAGGCCCAGCTAACCGTGGCATTAGTAGACCTTGATCCCCGGGCGACCGAGGACAGGCTAGAGGCAAGAGAAGAGCTGAGAAGAGTCCCCCTCCTCGACGAAGAGCACAGCACGGCTGTAGGGACAACCTTGGCGGCGGCCGAGGCCGAAATCATGCACGCCGCGCTAAAAAAGAATGTCGACATGTTCGCATGGACGCCGGCCGACATGCCGGAAGTAAGCCCGGATGTCATCACCCATCGACTCTCCATATTTAAGGAAGCCCGTCCGATCTCCCAAAAGAAGAGGGACTTGGGCAACGAAAAGCGACTCGCGGCGAAGGAGGAGGCCGGCAAGCTCCTGTCGGCCGGATTCATAAGGGAGGCCCGATACACGACATGGCTGGCCAACGTCGTCATGGTTACCAAGCCTAACGGTAACTGGAGGATGTGCGTCGACTACAGAAACTTTAACAGCGCATTCCCGAATGACACCTACCCCCTCTCGAACATTGACCGCCTGGTAGATGGGGCGGCCGGCCACAAAATTATGAGCTTCTTGGACGCTTACTCTGGCTATAACCAGATAAGCATGCACCCGCGGGACAAGGAGAAGACGGCCTTCATGACGGCCGACGCCAACTACTACTACGAGGTCATGCCGTTTGGCCTCAAGAACGCCGGGGCAACCTACCAGCGCCTCATGGACAAAATTTTCAAGGGTCTGATAGGCCGGGCGGTAGAAGTCTATGTGGACGACATAGTCGTGAAGTCCGACTCGTTCGAGCAACATCTGAAGGATCTGGACGAGGTCTTCAAGGCCCTAAGGGGGGTAAACATGAAACTCAACCCCGAAAAATGTACTTTCGGGGTGGATGGAGGAAAGTTCCTAGGCTTCATGCTCACCCACCGAGGGATAGAGGCCAACCCCGACAAATGTCAGGCCAAACTCAGCATGAGAAGCCCGAACACCGTGAAGGAGGTACAACAACTCCTTGGGCGGCTGACCGCCCTCTCTCGATTTGTCCCCCGCCTGGCCGAGAGGACGAGGCCGATCGTTCAGTTGCTCCGTAAAGGTAAAAAATTCGTCTAGGACGACCAATGCGAGGAAATCTTCAAAAAATTCAAAGAGTTCCTCACATCTCCGGCCGTCATCCAGAAGCCGAGACCCGACGTCCCAATCCTGGTATATCTAGCAGTCTCGGAAGAAGCAGTCAGCGCTGCCCTAGTGCAGGAAGCCGAGGGCGAGGAGCGACCCATATACTTTGTCAACCGAACCCTCCATTCGGCCGAGACCCGATATCAGATGATTGAGAAGGTGGCTCTCGCACTCGTCCTCACGGCAAGACGGATGCGCCCCTATTTCCAAAATCACTCCATAACTGTAAGAACCGACTACCCTCTTTTTAAAATTTTATCTAAACCGGACCTTGCAGGGAGGATGATAGGATGGTCGGTCGAACTCTCCGAGTTCGACATACGTTATGAGCCGAGGGGCGCCATCAAGTCTCAATGCTTGGCCGACTTCTCGGCCGAGCTGACACCACTGCCCACCCTCTCGGACGGTTGGACTCTCTACGTGGACGGCTCCTCAAATAAAACAGCCTGTGGAGCGGGAGTCGTCCTGGAAGGGCCGGACGACCTCCTCTTGGAACAAGCCCTCCAGTTCGGATTACGGGCGACCAACAATCAGGCCGAGTACGAGGCCTTGCTGGCCGGGCTGAACCTAGCTTACGACATGAGAGCGCGCGAGGATACATGCAAAAGCGACTCCCAGGTGATGGTCGGCCAAGTCAACGGAGATTTCGAGGTTAAAGAGCCTTTGCTGCAGCGGTACTACCACGCGGCCAAAAACAGTATCGCCCGCTTCAACAAAGCACCCTTGCAACACATACCGAGGGAGGACAACAAAAGGGCCGACATCCTGTCCAAGCTCTCGATCACCAAAAAGAAGAGCCACCAGAGGTCAGTCATACAAATATGGCTGAGACACCCTAGTGTGACGGAGGTCGAGGCCGAGTGTCTGGCTATTGAAGAAGAAGAGGCCGACGCCGAAAACTGGATGACACCCGTCATCCAATATCTAACGGACGGCACATGCAAGGCAGGCCAAGAGAAGGCGATGAAGCAGCAATGCGCCCGGTACACCATGATTAACGAAGATTTGTATCGGAGAGGCTACTCGACCCCCCTGCTAAAATGCATCACCAACAAAAGGGCCGAGATCCATGAAGGAATTTGCGGAAATCACGCCGGGACGAGGACGATGGCCGCCAAAGTTCTGAGGGCCGGCTACTACTGGCCGACCATGCAAGGCGACTGTGCCGAATATGTGAAGAAATGCGCCAAGTGCCAAGAGTTCGGCCCCCTCCACCACACCATGCCGGAAGAACTGCATAGCATCATCTCCCCATGGCCATTCGCCATTTGGGGGATGGACATTATCGGGCCATTCTCCCCAGGGAAGGGGCAGACCAAATTCCTCTTGGTGGGAGTCGACTACTTCACCAAATGGATCGAGGCCGAGCCCTTCGCCTCCATCTCGGCGAAGAATGTACAAAACTTCGTATGGAGGAGCATAGTTTGCCGATTCGGCGTCCCACACACAATAGTAACTGACAATGGCCGACAGTTCATCGACCGAGGCCTACAGTCCTTCTATGACGACCTGGGCATCAATTCCGTCACGGCCTCGGTGGAACTCCCACAAACCAATGGGCAGGCCGATGCCGCCAACAAGGTCATACTCAACGAGCTGAAGAAGCGTCTGGACAAAGCAAATGGCCGATGGACCGAGGAGTTGATCGAGGTACTTTGGGCGTACAGGTGCACCCTCCAAACTACCACACAGGAAACACCCTACAGCCTGACATATGGAACCGAGGCAATGATCCCGGTTGAGGTGGCCGGGCCCACCATACGACGGCAGATGTTCGATCTCACCCTAAACGAGGAAAGCCTAGCGGTCAACCTCGACCTGGTAAGTGAGATGCGTGACAAAAGCAAAATTCGGGAGGATGCCTGCAAAGCCCGGGCATCCAGGCGGTACAACACCAAAGTCCGGCCGAGATGTTTCCAGAAGGACGATCTCGTCTGGAGAATGCGCAGCGACGCCAGAAAGAATGAAGGGAAGTTCTCATCCAACTAGGAGGGGCCTTTCCGAGTCCGAGAAGTTGCACAAGGAGGAGCCTATCATCTAGAATGGCTTTCAGGAAAAATTGTACCGAGGACGTGGAATGCCACGCACCTTAAGTTCTATTACAGCTAAAATCAATAAAAACACGCACTCTTTCCTCACCCAACCAGGGAGGTTTTAACGAGGCGTTTTCATCAAAGTGTTGGAAATATTCTACCAAACAAGTAATGACCGAACGCCCACTTGCTCGATTAACATCGCAAGTGCCGGCCAACCGATCGCCTGCTTGCTCGATTAACATCGCAAGTGCCGGCCAACCGATCGCCCACTTGCTCAAATTTAAACGATTCGCAATTAGTGGCCGATCGCCCAAATTTTACTTGCTCGAATTTAAACGTTCGCAAATAGTGGCCGGTCGCCCATGTTTTACTTGCTCGAATTTAAACGTTCTCAATTAGTGGCCGATCGCCCAAATTTTACTTACTCGAATTCAAACGTTCGCACTTGGTGGCCGATCGCCCGTATTTCACTTGCTCGAATTCAAACGTTCGCACTTAGTGACCGATCGCCCGTATTTCACTTGCTCGAATTTTAACGCTCGCACTTATCAACCGACCGCCCACGTTCTACTCGTCCAATGGGAGATCGAGTGATTATTAACTTGCCAAATTTTTACACCAAACCAAATGAAAGGAAAGCCAATTCATATTAATAAAGGAAAGCAGGGTGATACAACAAAAAACAAAACAAAGAGGTCACACCCCGGCCTCGGAGGAAAGCAAAAAATCAAGAAAAGGACACAACCCGGCCAACGGTGAACCTAATCTTGAATCTCGACGAACCCGCCCCCCTCAGCCTCGGCCTCCGCGCCCTGGATCTCGACCTCGGCCGGTCCAGCCTCTTGGGCAGCCAAAGCAGCCGCCTCGGCACTCGGCATTAACCGACCCTGATAAACTTCATAATCAAGGTCGAAGCTACCAGTGGCCGGCGGCCCACCGTAAAGCACGTGCGCTTGACGAACGGCCCTCTCGAAGCATTGCCTCAATAACTCCTCGGCCTCCTCATAATTCTCGTCAAGCTCGGCCTCGGCTTGCTCCTTCACGAGTTGAAGGGCGGCCATCTCCGTGGCCGAGGCAGAAAGCTGCCCATCTTTCTCTTCAACCAACTTTTTTAAGTTGGCGATCTCGGCAGCCGCCCTTAGCTTTTCGGCCTCCAGCTGGCGCCTCGCCTCGGCCGCCTCCTTCTGCGCCAACTCCCTCTCGGCCGCCTCTTCTGCAATCCGGGCCGAGAGGTTAGTGTTTGCAGCTAGGGACTGCTTCAAATCCTCGGCAGCCTCCGACAGCTTATGCTCCAAGGCGGACACATCTTCGGCCTGACGGTCTTGGCCTTGAAGCCCGCTCTGGACAAGGACGACCGACCGGCACATCAACTCGAAGCCGCTCCTTAGCAGTTCCGAGGGAGTGACGCTGCGCAGGGGGTCCCGAGCCTCATCTGGAAGCGCGACGCGAACCCTCCGGGAGAACCGATACCCGGCCCCCAAAATGTCGAAGGGTGTGAGAGCCGCCCGGGCATCGGCCACAGATGGACCGGCTTCTGCGTGCACCAAGGCCCCGGGAGAGCCTGACGCCGCCTCAGCAGATACCCGTCGGGAAGGAGGAGGCGTTGGCATGGACCCGGGAGACCGGGTGGTGGTGGCAATGTTGCTGGCGCCCCTCGGACGCTTCTTGGACTTATGGGTGGGGCCAACAGACCCCTTGGACTTGTGAGATGGGCCGACCACCCCTTCATCACTCGGCGGCGGTATCACCTCCAAGCTTCGACGACCCCTTCGTTCGGCCGCCTTCTGCCGATGCTTGTCAAGCACGCTAACGGCGCTCGGTCGCTCGTTAACCATTATCTCTGCAAAACAAATCAAGGAGTTAGAAAATAAAACAAAAGTAGACAGACTGACCGACCGACTAAGGCAAACCAAGACACATACCCCTCACAGCCGCCCAACGCGCAGACTTGGCATACGCACCAATCAGCACCCGGCACGGAAGCCTCCTCGGGAGGGCGTCAAAAAGAGCAAGGACACCCAGCTCGTCCTCACCCTCCGTCGGCCTCGGCCACTCCTTAAACTCGCAAGGCTGCCGAGTCCAGTAAAGGGAACTTCGACCGCCCGGTCGAGTCAAAAAAGAAAGCGGTCGCCTCGGGCCGGATCACGACCTTCACAAACCTCTCTTTGAAACGTTTATAAGAAAGGGCAAAGAGATAAAAAAGAACGCTACCGGGCCGACCGGCCAGCGAATGCCAAGCGGCCTTCTTGGCAGGATGGGAGTTATAATAAGAAAGAAAACACGAAGGCGTGGGGTGAAGACGCATAACGTCACACAACAAGCGAAAGGCTTGAAGGGACGCCCAGGTATTTGGGTGAACCTGGGTGGGAGCAACGTTGAGCGTCTGAAGGACACCCATCGTAAACTCATCAAAAGGAAGAGAAACAAAAAGATCAACAAAAAAGCAAGTGTACATATAAAAGAAAGGGGGACTGGAACCAGGCCCCCCCATGCACACCCTCTCAGCCGCCCCACAAGGTAGGATGCTAAAATGGGAAGAAAACTCCTCTGCCTTTAAAACCGGTCGCCTGAGCAAAAATTTTGCCACAGACTCCTCGGTCTCATAGATAGACGAGACATCCATCACTCTAGGATCCACCCAACTAAAATCCCCTAAGGGGACGGCCATTGGGGGCGAGCCCGATCGGTCAACAGCATTGGCCGGGGCATCCCCCCTCACAACCTCCATCGGGGATGGAGCATCGGCCACCCCAACCGAAACAGGGTCGGTGGTGAATGACGAAGAGGAAGAAGAAGAGGATGACGATTCAGAAGACCCCCTCGAAGACGAGCGACCAACGGGAGAGGACGGGTCGCCCAAGGGAGGAGGGGAAAGACTAGACTCGCAACACATTACTAACCTCGGCTGATAAACTAGGCTGGGCGAAGAAAGACGACTGAACGGTCACTCAACACTCGGCAGTGGACGAAGGATCACTCGGCTGCCAAGAAAAACTCGCGAACACAAATGAGGGACCTCGACGCTGGTAGACCCCTATTTATAGGGCCCATGGGCCTCGGAATGCGAAACGTCAAACCAATACCAACCGTTAGATCTTGTAGATCTAACGGTCCACGAACTCCTCCGCCCAAAAAACCCCTCATCAATGCGCGTCACGTCACGCCGTCTGAAGTCACGTCACGCCGCCTAGTCAAGTCGTACCTCGAGAAATGAAACGCCCGCGCGACCAAGGGAGACCGACCGACTCCCATTATCAAAAGACTCATCAGACATATCTGACACATCTGCCCTTGAGCCTGGGGGGCAAGTGTACCGGTACTGGGCGAGACCGGGACCCACCTGGCTGCCCGATGCCCAGTCAATCTGACCGAGGGACCGAATGGCCGATACCCCTTGAAGACTTGGCCGAGAGACCGAGAGGCCGAGACCTTTTGGAGACTTGGTCGAGCGACCGAGACCGTTGGAGACTCAACTGAGACAGCCGAAGGCCACGGGTATGTGACCGATGGCCGGCCCTCACCATGAGAATTTGGCCGACGGCCGAACCGAGATCAGTGAAGCTAATCCATCATCAAGAATTAGGTAATGCAACCCTAAGCGGTATCCACCTCGATAAGCGGGCCCAACAAGGTAGGCCCACTAGAATAATATAAATAGCACGCATTTCAAGGAGTAAGGTATGTCATTATTACTGTTCACCTACCTGAGAGCTAACCACCCGCTTTATTGATTTGAGCGTCGGAGTGCCTTCGCAGGTACCCCCACCATCCGGTGTTCACCCGACGACCGAGTCCCGAGTGCCGAAAGACAAGCAGAAGGAAGAGAAGGATTCCAGTTCATCACCCAGCCACCTGCCCGACCGAAGGAAGGAGAAAAAGACTTCAACAGTTCTCTAGGTCCCATCTCCCTAGCAGGAACACTATTTATTATTCTTGTGAAAAAATACCTTGTTTGAATAGGGAGATTTTGAGAGGGGATATTTTCGAACATTGTTTGAGTCTATTTTGCTTTCGAGTGTCATGCAATATACTCCCCTATATTATATTGAGGAAGAGAAACTTAGGAACCCAAAGTTCTTAGAAGGTGCAGGTTTTGATTCTCGTGATAATTGTGGTGAAAGTTACTCACAACAAAACGCAAGCATAATTAATTCAACAAGTTTATTCTGGAGATTGAACAACTTAAACAACAATTGACAACCAGTGATGTAATCCTCCATTACCTAATTAGCTCCCTAGTAATAACGACTGCATAATTGTTTTTTTTTTCAACAACAAAATTAAAATTAAGAACATGAACAAGACGATAACCAACAAAATGATTTACGTGATGGTTATAATGATAATTAGTATGTTGGAACATTTGTATTATACACTGCTTAGATTTAATTTTATTATGTTTAGATATTTTTTTATCGTGATTAATTTTTTTTATGTACTTTAGAAATGCATACTTCTCTGAATTTTTATTATTGATAAACTATTATTACCTAACATGACTTTATTTATTTCATTAAGAATTAATGTTTCTAATATTTATTGGTAGTACATTTAAAATTTGTGAAGTAAACAATAAATATATATATATATATATAAAATATGTATGGGGATAAAGTTACATACTAAACTATACATATGCGTCTTGTAAAATAGTTCGGAGCAATCGTACATCTTTTCTAACAGAGTCTTTACTTTATTATCATCAATGATTATCATGAGTAAAATGGTCTAATCAATAAGTTTTAAATGATGAACGACTATTTATGAAACAATGAACAGTAAAAGATTTGCAACAATCAAATCAAACAATACCTATCAGATATCCATTTTTCAAGATTTGTTGTATTATGTATTAATTAAGTTTGTCAAGTAAATAAATATCTTCTTACGACTTGTTTTGACACAAACTTTTGTTTGATATTTATTTGTTTTATGATAAAATTTTAAATATAAGATATATAGGAAAAGAAAAAGGAGAATAAAGTAAATTTCAACCTAATATATAATATATATGCATGTCATTCTTTCACTCTATACATCTTATTAACCTTATCACATTTTTTGTTCATTTATTGGAAAATTTACTAAGGTGGTGCAGTTTTTTTAAAGCAGAATCTATCAGCTTTGAAAACTTTTATGCTAATGTACTCGTCATCATTCATAAGCACGTCGTGACTTGTATTTCTATTTATTTTTAAACAGGAAGTGCACCGCTTTGTTAAATTTTTATCATTTCTCACTCTTAATATTTTTTTATCTCTTTCTTTCTTTACAAAGGACAAATAGATTAATGACAGTATCACTTTTGCAAATACAAATATAGAGTGCATGAAAAAGAATGTGCACGAATTATTAAAAAAAAAGTATAAAATATGCCTTCGTATTTTACATTGGCAATATCAATTAAGTTAAAAAGATTTCCACAATTTTATGAGAAGGAGAGAGAGATATAAATGATAATATAATAACTAAAAAAAATGACTTGTGTGTTTGATAAGAAAATGGGAAAAAAATTATGAGAGAAATGTATCTTCTATGAATCCATTTGTGGATAATGCGTGGATTGAGCGGTGATAGAAACCTGCCAAACCTTAATCTCTCCATCTAGAGTGCCACTGAAAACTGAAAGTGTGTTATTAGGTGAAGCTTCATCATTCTCCAGAATGGCCGCCAAGGATTTCACCGGTTTTCGGTGACCGTCCAGGACGGCAAGACATCCAAACCGTCCATCAGAATCGCGCTTCCAAATCCTCACCGTCCGATCTGCCGACCCACTGAGAAGCAAGTCAGAGACATTGACCAAGCACAGTATCGGCTTCTGGTGCCCCCTGAGAGCCCCACTCACGACCATGTGGTTCGCACTGTCCTCCCTCTCCCACACCAATATGGAACGGTCACAGGCCCCCGAGAACAGCACCGAAGCGTCGTCGTTTAGGGCCAAAGCGTTCACCGCAGACTTATGCTTCTCCAACGTGGCCACCAGCACGTGCCGCTTCTCCCCCGCGGGTCTGGCCCACACACGTATTCTCTTATCCGCGGATCCAGTGTACACGGTCCCATCGCAGGACACTGCCACTGCGTTGACTGCGTCCTCGTGCGCATTCACGGACTCCACGCACCTGAAATCTGAGAGCCGCCATATCTTCAGAGTTCTGTCCCACGAAACGGAGTAGATAGCGTCGTTAGTAACGGCGAGCCCCGTGACGGCGTCTGCATGTTCGATCCAGAGCCGTTTGTTATGGCGGCGGACGGTTATATAGTTCTTCGGGAGGAGGAAACGGTGGAGACGGTCTTTGACGGTGGGGAGAGTGGTAAACACGCGGTGGTGGGTCTTGTGATTTTGCCAGACGCGGATCTTGGAGTCCTGGTGGGTGGTGAGGACGAGGTTGTCGGAGAAGGTGATGGCTTTGGTGGAGTTTGAGGTGGGTTGGGTGTTGAACGTGTGGAGGGTGGTGCAGGTGTGGCGATCGTAGACATTGATTTCGTGGTCCGTTGCGGCGTAGAGGAGGTTGTTGGTGACGGCAAGGGAGGTGACAGGGCGAGAGGGGTGCGGGGTGAGAGAGTTGAGGCAGTGGTGGGAGATGGAGAAGGTGAGGGTATGGTTTTGGAGAGAGGGAATGGATGGGAGGGTTTGTATTGAGAGGTTGGTTTCGAGAGAGGAAGTGGTGATGGCGGAAGAGGGTGCTTCGGAAACGGAGGAGGAGGTTGTTGAGGTGTCGTATGCATGTGGCTTTTGTTTAAGGAGTGAGATTGTGGAGTTGTGAGTGGAGGTGGAGGAGGAAGAGCATGTGCGTAGCCACGACTTCATTCTCATGGTTTGGAAGGAAGAAGATGAATTGCAGAAGAGAAAGGTTGGCTTAAGAGGGTGGGAATTGATGGAAGAAGAAAAAAGAAGAGAAACAGGGGTTCGATGGGTTCGAGGTTGTTATGCGACGGAAGAAGGTATCTCTGTTTTTTATTGCATGTTGTGTGTTGAGAGTTTTGGGAGCGAGGGAGCATTCACTGTATGCCGGAGCATCAACCAGAAAACGCCAAAATTCCTCCTTTCAATGTTTCTCTTTTTTTGTTCTTTTCTTCTTCTATTGGTTCGAAACCTTCTTCTCTCTCTCTCTCGTCTTTCTTTGCTCATATCACCATGTAAGAGTAATTTATGATTAACATGCCATCAATCTCAATCAAAAGACAAATAAAATAAAAGGAAAGTGAGATAATTATTAAATAAAAAGAAAAAAAATTGTGGGACTCCCAATGTTCTTTTCTTCTTTTACTTAACTTTCCTTTTCATTTCTTCCAAACAATGTTTTTTTTTTTAAGAAAGGCCTCTCTGTGTTGGAAACTCAGCAGACAGAGAGTTGCAGAGAGTGTAGAAGACTGTGGGCGTCTTGACTTGGTTGGAAGTGGTTGCGAAAGTCCAAGTTGGCCATATTTTACACTTTGCACACATGTAGTCGTATAGATACAGTCTAGGCAATAGTTTTCACAATCAACAATTTGCATTTTTTTTATAACAAAATTAAACAAGACAGCTTTTGTGGTTTTGTTCTTGTTCTTGGTTTCAGCAAGAGGCTAGCTGTATTCATTTAATGAAACAATGGCCACATTTTAGTCAATGGGAGTTAGTTGCCTTTTTAAATTAACTAATGAGTTTAAATTAATGAATTCAACTAAATTAAATTAAAATTTAAAAGTGATTCTATATTTAAATTATATAGTAGTTTCGTTTTAATATATAATAATTTATTCAGTAACAATTTACACAGATACACAAAACATATTTTACATTTTGTCTGTTTCATTTCATCACAATCAGATTTCACTTGGATAAGAGGCTCGTATATTAATTATTAAAATATTACTTTTAAAAAAAACAATTGAAAATTTTGAATTGTTATTTTTTTTATAATAAAAAATAAATAAATGTAAATCATTTCAGAGTGGTCAAACTCTTAAACAAACATAAAATACAAAGGTGGTTCAACCCTTATACTAATCCGTTATACAAACATAAAATACCTAAGACACCATTGTTATATTCATTACTATTTATTGGAAAAATTAAACTAATCAAACTTGTATACATTTGGACGTGTGGAGTGTAAGGAAACATGTTTTGGTTACATATATGGAGTTAGTCTCTGAAATTAATTGGCTCAATTCCCTATCTAGCACCATTTACATCTTTATTTCCCTATCTAACACCCTTTTGTTTTTATTTCCCTATCTAGCACCCTTTTGTTTTTATTTCCCTATCTAACACTCTTTTATTTTTTATTTCCCTATCTAGCACCATTTTAAAAATAAATAAATAAATAATAAATTATTATTTTTTTAATAACTTTAATTTTGAATGCTTTAAAAAATAAATATTTTTAATGTTTAAAATAATTAGAAATATAATTAATGAATAAATAAATGAATTTTTACAAAATAAAAATAAAAAAATAATAAATTAAAAATGTTTAGTTTAAAATTATTTTTTTTAAAAAATGAAGAAAATAAAAAATTAAACTATACAACAACATAAAAGTTGAATCTATAAACATAAATTAGTATTTATTTTTATTATTATTGATGATATAATCATGTTAATTTCAAGTAAAAAATACAGGACATAATTATTAAAAAACCAAAGTCAATTAGTATTAATTAATAGTGAACACATAAATAATATTGAAGTGTCTACCCTAAATGCAAAATTCTAAAAAAAAAGCTAATGCAAATGCTACACTTAATGCTACACTGAATGCATTAAAAAATAAATATTTTTAATGTTTAAAATAATTAGAAATATAATTAATGAATAAATAAATGAGTTTTTACAAAATAAAAACAAAAAAGTAATAAATTAAAAATGTTTAGTTTAAAATTATTTTTTTTAAAATGAAGAAAATAAAAAATTAAACTCTACAACAACATAAAAGTTGAATCTATAAACATACATTAGTATTTATTTTTATTATTATTGATGATGTAATCATGTTAATTTTAAGTAAAAAATACAGGACATATTTATAAAAAAAACCAAAGTCAATTAGTATTAATTAATAGTGGACACATAAATAATATTGAAGTGTTTACCTAAATGCAAAATTATAAAAAAAACTAATACAAATGTTACACTTAATGCTTAAAAATGAGAAGAAAAAAATGCAAAAATAAATAAGTCTAGAAAATAAAAACAACAACAATAAAATAAAAACAAAAATCATAAATAAATAAATAAAGATTGTAGAAAAAATAATAATAACTAAAAACATAAAAGGTATAAAATAAAGGAAAAACAAAATAAGATAAAGATAAAAGATATAAAAAAAATCAAATAAATCAAAACAAGATAAATATAAGAGATATAAGACGCTAAATAAGTATAAGTTGATCATAAAAAGGAAAATAAATGAGAGATGATCATTCATTTAATATGTTTCTAGTTATTATTATTTTTTCTGCCATTCTTTATTTATTTCTATTTATGTTTTTATTCATTAATAATATTTCTAACTATTTTAAATACTAAAAATATTTTTTTAATGCATTCAAAATTAAAGTTATAAAAAAAATGACTGGATTGTGCAATTCTCGTCATTAATTATGTTTCATTTTGCACAAACTATTTAATGTACCACTGAAGAAAATATCAAATGAATGATAATCTTTTATTTATTTTTCTTTTTTATGATCAACATATACTTATTTAATATCGCCTTATATATCTTATCTTTATCTTGTTTTATTTTTTTTTATATCTTTTATCTTTATCTTATTTTGTTTTGCCTTTATTTTATATATTTTATGTTTTTAGTTGTTATTTTTTTTTCTGTCATTCTTTATTTATATCTATTTTTTGTTTTTATTTTATTGTTGCTGTTTTTATTTTCTATACTTATTTTTTGGTCTCATCTTTAAGCATTAAGTGTAACATTTGTATTAGTTTTTTTTAGAATTTTGCATTTAGGTAAACACTTTTCAATATTATTTATGTGTCCACTATTAATTAATACTAATTGACTTTGGTTTTTTTTATAAATATGTCTTGTATTTTTTACTTGAAATAAATAAAATTACATCATCAATAATAATAAAAATAAATACTAATTTATGTTTATAGATTCAACTTTTATGTTGTTGTAGAGTTTATTTTTTTATTTTCTTCATTTAAAAAAATAATAATTTTAAACTAAACATTTTTAATTTATTACTTTTTTATTTTTATTTTGTAAAAACTCATTTATTTATTCATTAATTATATTTCTAATTATTTTAAAAATTAAAAATATTTATTTTTTAATGCATTCAAAATTAAAATTATTAAAAAAAAATTATTATTTATTTATTTATTTTTAAAATGGTGCGGGAAATAAAAAATAAAAGAGTGCTAGATAGGGAAATAAAAACAAAAGGATGCTAGATAGGGAAATAAAAACAAAAGGGTGCTAGATAGAAAAATAAAGATATAAATGGTGCTAGATAGGGAACTGAGCCAAATTAATTTGTAAAAAAATCTTTAAAATCAAACTCGGAATTTTTTATATAGTTCATGATTTTATATTGAAAGTCTGTACTTAATATTTGACAATAACACGATTGCTTCACAGAAAAATAAATATTGAAATGAGTTGTTTGGCTTATTTATATAAAAGTAAATGTCTTTCAACTATAATCATATTTTTAATCAAATTAGTCATTTTTATAAAATAAAATTGTTTTTTTACTATAGGTTTCTTTTTATAAATTATAATACTACCAATCAATCATATATTTAATTTTTTAATTTGTATAACTTTTAAAATAATAATTATATAAAAATTATCATATATATAAATTTATGATTAAGTGGTACTTTTTACTATGAGAATATATCTTATTTATTCATTTATACAACTTGAGTCACTTAAAACGAAAATTCTACATGCAACTCCATTATTTTTTCTGACGCTCCATATTTAAAAAATATAAAAAGTAGTGATAATGAATTTTATAATTTAGAATGTAAATTTTGTATTTTGAATTTTATAATTATAACACAAAATTTATATTTTAAATTGTAGGATTCAAAATATAAATTGCAGGCCTGAACTAGATGCGAAAACAATGGGCCGAGCCTGGTACGCTGTAGTGTAATTGCAGGCCTGAAGCAGATGTGGTTTGGCATCAGTTGGGCCATAGAGTAACCACGAGGCCGAGAAAGCTGTGGATCACATATGAAAATAGCGTAGCAGAGATTTGATAACAAGGGGAAAAAGCTGAAACTAAATCGAAACAGAGAAGAAAAAGAAGAAGAAATATGGTGAGCGTGGCATCATACTTCGGGATGACGCTGGGTGCTTTCGTGTTCTGGCACTCCATGGAGAAAGTCCATGTCTGGATCGCTCTCCATCAAGACGAAAAGGTTCTTTCCCTTTGCTTCGTCGTTTTATTCTTCGTCTTTCTCTTAATTCCCTACTCCAATTTCATTCTTCGCCAAAGAAAACCCTAGATATAATCAAACAAATCATTTTATTATAATTTAATTTCATACTAGCTAAGTTTAATTTTATTTTAGGATTTCATTTCGTATATACATTGATGTGTTCCTATATGCTGTGCTGTGTTTGTATTTTCGCATTCTAATGAAACGCGCATTATTTTTTCGTGCGCCAAAGTTCTTGGATTTGTGCAACACTAATTTGTTTTTGCTTTCTTGACCCTCTTTCTGTTCATAATACGTTTCAGCAAGAGAGATTGGAGAAGGAAGCGGAGATCAGGAGGGTTAGAGAAGAATTATTAAAGCAGCAGGCCAATCAGAAGGATTCTCTTTACTGAATTCGAATATCTTGTAATTTTGCTGCCTTTTGCTTTGTAATTTCCTTCCAATGCTATGTCTTGTGCTCAAATAAAATATGCTACTCCTAGCTCTTCAAATTTAATTGCGTGGATTTCTAATGTATTCCTTTGCACACGCAATTGAATCATAAAATGCTTCGCGTGTTGGTAATTGTTGGAACACTTAACTCAGGTTATGAACCATATTTTTAAGCATTTCCATGGATTGTTTCGGTCATACTTGAACCTTTATTCTTCTTTGAAAGCATGAGTTTTGGAATTCAACCAAGTATTGGGTCGTATTATTAACTGACTGAAATAGAAGTCTCTAAACTCTGTAGTTTGTTCATCTGTCCTTGGTGCATAAATCATTTCCTGCTGCTGCTTCTCCTGAATTGTGAATGTGTTCTTACTTTTTCGACAATTCCCTTTGTCTGTGGTTAATTCTGATATACATGTATAATTGGACAGACTAGCTTGCTTAAAAATAAGTTGTAGAGTGGAGAATTAGTATCAAACCATTATCCGCTGCCCTTCTTTTGATCTCTTTTTCATACTTTTCACTTACAGAATTAAGGTTAAGTTGAGCAATAGAGGAATTATGAAGAGGCAATACTAACTGGAACAAGCAAGTGTCAAAAATGATTTACATGCTTTAACACTTTCCAAGGTCTTGACAATATTGCAACCTTGGGCAAGTACTCGGTGTGGAAGTAGAAGAACTTCTAGTTATTTTTTGCTGTCTAGATAGAATATTTTAAACAGAATAGCATGGTGCCACCATTGTGCTATGGCAGAGCATTACAGCTTCCAGTCACTACAGGGAACATCTAGCATCGCGTGCATAGATAGTGACTGAATTGAAGTAGATAGCACTGCTGTACCAACAAGTGGCAAAATCATTTTTTGGGTTACATTATGATTTCAAATTCTCTTTTTCAGAACCCTTAATTTTGACAAAACCCAGTAGCTCATGTTCATCAATCTTTGGCCCTTGTGTTTTCTTTCACTCTTCAAGTCAGCCATGTGCTTTCTGGCCCAAGTAAGCCCTTGAGTTTATGTTTTCCTCTCTGTTCTTGCCTGCCTCTGTTTACACTTTGCTGGCTGTTCTGTCCTTCCTGTGCCCTTATCAGAAAACCTTGTGGTATTATGAGTAATTGCCCCATCATTGTTATTGACTTTAGTACTTTTTACAGAATTGTGCATGGTAAATGTTGATGACTCCTACTACTAGTCAGTTATGCATTACATTTATGGTGATTGTTTGCTTAAGCTGTTGACTTTTGATTATTAATGATAAACATGCCATCATTTTAATTGATTTTTTCCTTTTAAATTTTTTTAGCATTAATATCAGTGTACTGTGCAGTATAAATTATTTGGATTGTATCTATTAGCCATCCTTTTATCCATGTCCCAGTTATGACATTTTTGGGGTTCACTACTCTAGGCTACTTGTGGGGATGGGCTGCTACTCTTGGCTCCGTAGTACTCAACAGCTAAATGTTTAAATTCAATCCAACGCCTGTATTGTTATGTTTGCTTCATGATACAGTTTGATTGTACTAAGTTGTTACTTGTAGATAACAACTAGAGTAGGAAACCACTTCCTGTCTGTGGTGTATATAGTCATGGCATGAGCTGATTGAGTTGTCTCATTTTCTATTAAAGGTCAGTGTTGTTAAGGTGAGGTAATTGCATTTAAATCATGTATGTAATTGGTATCTTTTGGGGATTTTACCTATTGCATGGCTTCACATATTTGTTATGTATATTCCTAGTTTCTGTGGAACAAGTAAAAATAGGATAATAGGTTTAGGGTTTGAGTTTTCTGGACAGTTCTATTAGCATTTTGCCACAGAATATTTCACTCTTTCCCCTTACTAGTGATAGTGATCAGTGATAGAGGTGAGGTGACACTCTCACTTTTTCGTTGTACAGTATTTGGCAACTATCTAGTATTTGCACAACACTTATTTCTTAACTTTTTGCATTTCCTATCGTTGGCTTTATTTCTCTCGTTCATTGCTCTTGTTATTCATCAGAATCAATGATGAACAAATCCCTTTGATTATGGAATTGCACTTGCACATTGTGTTGTATACAGGCTCATTGCCCCCTCAAATTACATTCTGCAACTAGTAATTCATTTATTTTCAAACCAACTTATTTGTTATAAATCAAGAGACCATAAATATGTATCGTCTGAAGCATATTTGTCACTTTACGGTTTACTGTCAATATGTGCTTTTTTTTCTTTCAAAATTTCAGTTTCATTGAATTTTGTGATTGTCATTTTGCGAAAGATATTATGATTATCTTTTAAGTAGACTTTAATTAAACAACTCATTATTACACTTAATGAAATAAAAACATGTCACGTAAGGAAACTAACTACATGCACTTTGCACTGTGAGCATGTTGGTAAAAACAGTAAGAATGTTGGTATCGGACTATAGTTAAGTATCACTAGAGTAAAAGTTAGAAGTCAATAAACTCGTCAAAGAAAATGTTGGTAAAAACAGTAAGAATTTTCCTTATGCATCAAGTGCCTACACTATTTACTCTTTTATTCATAAAGAACGCATTACGAGAAAGAAGGTTAAAGCTTGAGTATGCCATTGCTCAAAATTAAATTTTGTATAGTTTTTGGAAGCCACTAAATTTAAAATGTTTCGAAGAATGGAAATAATTTTTGGATATGGAAAAGAAAAATTCAAATTCAGAAAAAAATGTTGCATATAATTTAAAATTAGAAAACTAAAAATGAGTACTAAATTTTTTTATGAAAAGTTTTCCCTAGTTTGGTCTGCACCATATGCTATTTTTGCATCATGATGCACTTCAATCGGTAGGATAGTGTGGTTTGATGTTTTCCATCAACTATTGGTGTTCTCGTACAAAAAGAGTACAAACAGAGACTTGGTGTTATCATAAAAAAGAGACTGAGAGAACTTTTATTTGTGCTTTTGAGAGGACTTTTACCTGCTGAGTTGTGCCTGAGTCGATTGGTGAAACCCTTTTACTTCTATTGGTGAGTCAAGCTCCTTTCTCCATTCCACGTGCCCTCTCATTGGAAGAATATTTGCAAAAGATGTTCCACTCGAAGAATATTTGCAAAAGATGTTCCAACGCTCAAATAAATATTTAGTATTTGGTGTTCAATGTAATTAATGCGCGATAATGACGTATTTTTTTCTCGAAAATTGTGACTATTTATATGTTTATCATGAATCCATTATTGTTGGATCAGATTAGATTAAAGTTTGAATCATAATTAAAAACGAATTACTTAATATTTTCACTTAAACTCATTAATCTTCTTCTAATCTTAATCCATTTTGATTATGTTTCGATTCCGACCAATACTTGGAAATGGTTTTGTTAGTTGCCTCTTCTCTCAAAGGTGGTTAAAAAAACCCTTCAGTAAATAATAAAAACATAAATAATAATAATAATATAATTTTAATTTTTCATATCCTATTTTTTATATCTATCTTTCTGTATTTATATTTCTGCATTAAAATAATTTGAATATGGAAAGTGCAAACAGCTCAGGGCTGCCTGTGAAGACGTCATGTTCACGAACCATATCCCACGTTACACTTGTTATTTCAATCACAAAATAAAAAATATTGTATATATGGTTCAACGAAGTAAAATTAATTATTCAATAATGCACGAGATAAAGGAAAAATACTTAAAATGAATGAGAAGGCACACACATTTGTAGGATGATAATATCATGTCATTCCCATCACCAATATGCTCGTTGCAGTTAATGCAGTGGTTGTCCAACATGTTCAATAATAGCTTCTGGATGCAACAAAACAAAGCCCAAAAACATTATCAAATGTTAAAAACATTATTAGAAAACACGTTCAAATACTCTATTATTCTACATTTTATTATGATTTTCAGAAAAAAGTAAAGGGGTGACATAACCACCTCATCGTACTTAATGGATGAAGTTAGTAAAAATTGATACTTCAATTTGTGTCATGTATTTGTACAAAGCACTAATACTTTTATGATGACAGTAATTTATATAATTTTTTATTCTGACGATGTTTGATAAATGTGATTTTAATTTGGTTTCACACAATTGTAATTATATATTTATTACGTTTCAAGAATTTGAATACATTTTTTAATATCTACATGTCTATGTATCTTATTATTTTCAAAATATGTGGATCACCATAGGATACACGTTGTATTTAATATATATGTTCTATTATTTGTGCATTATAACTCAAAAGTTAACATCATTTGAAATTTTTTTGACATGATACATACGATTTATAAAAAGTTATTTTTAAACTCCTAAACACTTTCATTTCAAAAGATAAAGGTTCTTATGTATAAGAAATAATCAACACATGCATAATAAAAGTGTAACAAAAAATTACAGTGTTGTAATTGTAGTTTGCCCTCTATATGACTTTATATTTTAGAACTCTTCATCATTGTGAAGCAGTAATTTCGGAAATAAATGTAGATTTTCATATTTGTTGTTGTGACTGTGAACCTTGTAATTAAATAATATCTTGTTGTATATTTTTACGGGACTTTAAGTATTTTAACAAAAAAAGACTTTGTATATTCATGCTTTAACTTCGGATAGGTAATCTTAAAAAACTTTATATTATATACTTGAATAACTTGTATATATTTTGTGTGCTTGGATAATTAAAAAATATTTTGTGTACTCATTATAAGTTGAATATATTACTTTGTAATTTATTTTATATAGTAGAATTTGTAATTTTTAGACCAAATGACCGAATGGAAGAAAGATTGACAACATTATGAAAACCAAACTAAAATGAATAAATAATAAAATAATGAAACACTGTAGTAAAGTTCAATAAATAGGTTTAAATATATACAATATGTTTAATAATTGTAAGGTGTAAAGAGTAAAAGTCCAATTAAGTCAAAAGTTCAATAAGTGAGTACTACAAATAGGTGATCAACTTAAGAGGGAAGTAGAGTGAATTTTATCAGATAATTAAGCAAAATCGATTATGATTTTATTATCGGAGACCTTGAAGATACACACACCCGCCTGAGAGTTGATTATGAGTCCAGAAGCCGAAAATTGAACTTGATCAAATCCGACAACTGAGAGTCTATATTCTGCACCCAAGAACCAGCCCAAGCCAAAATCGGTGGATATTGTAGCCGAAAGCCCAAGTCAATACTGAGAAATCAAGAAGTTAAGGAAAAAAAATTGTAAGAAAAAAATTGTTTTATATAGTATAATACTTTTTCATTGGTATTGAAAAATTAAGTTAGAATATATAAAAAAAAAATCTTCTTATTAAACCTTCTTTCTACCTTCTTTCTACATACTTATATGTTGACTATCCCCTTCAAAAAAAGACATATAAAATAATCAAAAGACATCTTTATCTTATAATAGGATTTAAAAAAAAATTGTTTCATTAACTCTACTTAACTTTTTTCTTTCTAAAACTAGCTTACTATTTTTCAATAAATAAAATTACGAAGTGTGATAGTGACTTACTTGAATGTTGGTGTATGTGGATGAAGTTAAAAACTCAATCAAGGAGAAAAAGTTATAAATGAACAATGATTTGAAAACTTTATTTTTTAAGAAGACACCAAAATATTACAATATGCTTAAGAGATGAAAAATTTATGGCAAACCATATTTCCTTTGAATTTGAATTTCTTTGAGAATATGAGTGTTTCCATATAAAAGAGAGAGAAAACAAGGACAAAGTAAAAAAGATGTAGAAGAAAAAAAGTTAAAAAGTTAAAAAGTAAATTTAAATTTAACTTATTTTTATAAAATCAGGTTTGTAATAAGATGAAGTTTATCTTATTATATATTGATCTTATTTATATTAAGGATTTTCATGATAACTATTAATTAAAAAATAAAAAAATTCAACTATAATCCTTGTAATTAAGTTTCCAACTCTAACATCCATCGTCATTTATGTTCTCATATTTTTTTACCTTTTAACCCTTTCTTACTACCATATGTTAATCTTATTTTGTAATATATAAAAGATAAGAACAGTGAACATTTTGATTTGCAAAAAGCAAATATTAAACTTTCTAATATAAGAATAAATATATTAAGGTTAAGATGTTTTCTTGTAGCTTATGTTTTTAAATTAAAACCACCGACAATTTTTTTTTTTTTGTATTTTTGTTGATGGAGGTTGGTGTGAGAATAGAAAGAAAGCAAAATGTTGGCGTGTAAGAAGGAAACCAAAGCACTTTAATATTCCTTTTGGGTGGGACCGCTCAACAGGTGCTTCAAATCACTTCTCTTTACATAAACTATTTCATTTTTTACATCTAAGTTAATATTTTCTTAAGAATTATTTCATTCAATAAATCAATAGCCATTTTATTAGTTGGAGTACTATTGATGTGTGTTTTATGATTTAAAAAACATTGAACAAAATGTTTATAAGTATGGCATACAAGATTGATAATGACCAATTTGGAATACATTTTAGAAAATTTATTATGGAAAACACATTTTGAAAGTATTATATGCGTTCTAGAAATCTTATTCTAGAAATCTTTCTTAAAAATGCTTTCTGAAATTTCTGAAAAACATTTTTCAAAATACATTATAAATTTTGAATAGGAATGTTGTAAAGATTTTCAGAAAAACTAATTCGAAAGTTATTTAAAAAAGGGATAAAATTGTAATTTTGAATATTGATGGGTGCAGGAAGAACTTTGACGTGGTGTAGGGAGAAACATTCTTTGCCACACCTAGTACTCAACCCAAAATTATTGTTGCTAATTATTGAATTAAAATATAATGAGAATAATAATATAAAAGAAAAGGAAAGAGAAAGCAAGAAAGTGAGAGAGAGAAAAGGGTTAGGTGGGTTGTTGTTTGTTTAAAACATGTTTGTGAATGACGAAATGAAGTTAATGGGACCTGCGGCTTTGAGTTGAAATGGGTGCAGCAATCACCAACCATTCCCATTTCTCTATTTCCTCCTTTCACTTGGGATCAAAGTCTCTGTTACCATCATATTTACCTTTACTTCCAACTTCTTCTTCTTCATCTTCTTCTTCTTCTTCTCCTTTTCCCTCTTCCTTATTGCGCTCTTCACGACCATGATCCTCTGCCTCACACTCACTCTCACTCTCGGATCTCCCTCGCAGATCCCCTTTCAACGCTCACCATCACCACCACCGTTTCTCTCTTTCTCATGGATCTCTCTCCTTCGCGTCCAGCTGTAGTCATCGATAATGGCTCCGGGTACCCTTTTCCTCCATTTAAATCACCCATTTTTCTTCCAATCGTCATCCTGTGTTTTTCTCACTTTCAATATGTGGGCACCACGTGTTTGTTGTTATGCCCCACTGCGGTTTTTTTTTTTTCTTGTGACTTGAATTGTCTGCAATATTGGCATTCCCGAATTGTGTTTACCCTGAATTTGGAAATGGTGTTTTTTTTCAGGTATACTAAGATGGGGTTTGCTGGTAATGTCGAGCCATGTTTTATTCTTCCGACAGTGGTTGCAGTTAATGAGTCGTTTTTGAATCAATCGAGGAACCTTTCTAAAGGCAATTGGTTAGCCCAGCACAATGCCGGTGTAATGGCGGATCTTGATTTCTTTATTGGGGATGAGGCACTTTCCAAGTCTCGATCTAGCAGCACTTATAACCTCAGCTACCCAATTCAGCATGGTCAGGTTGAGAATTGGGATGCCATGGAGCGCTACTGGCAGCAGTGCATATTCAATTATTTGAGGTGTGATCCGGAGGATCACTATTTTCTCTTGACCGAGAGTCCATTGACTTCGCCTGAGAGTCGTGAGTATACTGGGGAAATCATGTTTGAGACTTTTAACGTACCTGGACTTTACATTGGTGTAAATTCTGTGCTTGCCCTTGCAGCTGGTTATACCACATCTAAGGTTGGTAATTATTAGTACATGGAAAAAAAGGAAAGTTATGTTGAATATAGAATTGGATGATTAATCTGAATGCTTTACATATTTAATATGATATCAGCAGCAACAAGTTTCGTAATTAAGTAAACACAGATTGCACAGGATGATTCATCAGCCCCCTGCAATTTGACACATTTGGATGCTTTCAGTTGAAATCATGAGAAATATGAACTGTTTTGGTTGTTTTGTATTATTACTACTACAATGACAATTTATCAACTCCCCTCATTATATTGAAATAAAATGTAAGTTGGTTATGCATAATTATATTTTCAACTTAATTACAGTGCCATATCAGCTATCAATAATTTTTCTTTCTTATTACATCTCTCTTATTTTAAGAATATTTTCCTTTTAAGCTGATCTGGAATTCTTCTTAGTGTGAGATGACAGGAGTTGTAGTGGATGTTGGAGACGGCGCTGCTCATGTTGTACCTGTTGCAGATGGCTATGTTATTGGTAGCAGCATCAAATCAATTCCTATTTCTGGAAAGGATGTTACTCTTTTTGTGCAGAAGCTCATGCGGGTAGGAAATCCTTCTGGTATATAATTAAAAGTTTATTGTGCTGGTATTGTTTCCATTTTTGAATATCTGTGAATTTCTGTAACCCTCTAGTTAAGGTTGAAGGATCTGACAAATTACCATTTGCATAGCTAGTGAAACCAATCATGTATAAACGGTAAATTATGGATGGAAAGGGTGTGATGCACTTATGAATCATGATAGTATAGTATTATTTCGACAATTTTAGTATTGAATAAGTAACAGTGAAATTTACTTATCTCGTGATTGAGTATGGAACTTATTTGTGTATTCAGGTATAAACTTTTGTTGAACTGACCGAGATTGTGATAACTAATAATCCATATCCAATTGTCAATCTGCATTTCTGCTAAGCCTGGTTCATGAACTGTGTTGTGTTGACGTTGCACCATGCAGGAAAGAGGAGAGAATGTTCCACCCGAAGACTCTTTTGAAGTGGCACGAAAAGTGAAGGAAATGTATTGCTACACCTGCTCTGACATAGTGAAGGTTGTCTTTAGTCCAATGCTTAGTTCTTTTAAAGAGTTTGTGCTATGCCTCTGCCATTAGTGTATTGAGTGTCAATTAAATCTCACTACTTTAAATTGCTTTTCTTTCTGGTGAATCAAGGGATGTAGCTATTGTTGTCTTTGAACTTATTAGTTTTCCTACATAACAACAGCTCAATTTCTCCCAGGAATTTAATAAGCACGACAAAGAACCAGCCAAGTATATAAAGCATTGGAGAGGCATTAAACCGAAGACAGGGGCACCATATTCCTGTGATATTGGCTATGAACGATTTCTTGGCCCCGAGGTTTGTTCTATGGCTTCCCTTTATATTTTCTCTATGATGGATACTTAATTATTAGGGGCCTGTGGATTGGATATTAATTGAATCAACTGGTAACTGGGATATTTTTTTGGGATTCCTACAAGATTATAGAAATAATTCAAAATTTTATTATCGGATCCATTCTCTAAATCAGTATGACGTATGAGTTAATGATGTACAATTCAGGGAAATTCAAAAGTGCCCAGAAATTCAAGTGTACCCTACAACCACCCTCCCCTCTCTTACTAACCTACTATTTATTCTACTAATTACTGAAAAGTTCGTTATAATTATACTCTAACTGCTCTGTGAGTTAGTTACTGCTGGATTTGTATCCCTATCCTTATCTCTATTCTTATGTCTTCTCACATACACTTTCCTAATTAGGGGTCTTGTATAAGATATATTTATACCTATTTTTAGTATGATTTTTACCTTGTGAATACCTAAACCTATCTCATGAACTAATGAATAATTAAATATATACTTTATAAGTTCCTCACTTCCTATCAATAATATCCAACGTAATAGAGGGGGGCTATCAAAGACATTTTTCCACTTCTCTTCAGAAGGTCAGACTTTTTTCCATATCCGTTGTGTTATTAAAGAGGTTCCAGAACTAGTGTGGCTAGGGGCAACGGAGGCTTAATTGCAGGCAGTTTAGAATGCTTCGGGTGCTTGGGTTTGAACCTGGGATGAACTGATAAAGTAGTATCCATGTCTAAGATTCTTGATATCATTCAGAAATTTATATCTATTGTTCCGCTGGAGTTGTTTCCTTAAACCACTGAAGAATAAACAAAAATGCGTAGTGCCTTGATCTAATTGTTGGGCTAATCCATGGGTTTAGTTTGGGTCATTATACGAACAGGGTCAGTCAAATTAACACATTTGTTTGTTTTCCCTATGATATCTGCAGATTTTCTTTAATCCTGAGATATATGGTAGTGACTTTACCACCCCTTTGCCAGTTGTAATAGACAAGTGCATTCAGTCTGCACCAATTGACACGAGGAGATCACTCTATAAGGTAAAGTACCTTGTCGACATGTATATTTTAAATTTTTAGTGAACCACTTTTATCATAAAATTAGAGATTTTCTTGGGCTCAATGATTAGCTTAGGGCATTTTTTGTTGTTGGCCAGATGGAATACAGTAGTTTCAAATGTTATATTAATCCACCACCACCTAGCTATGTTCTGAAATGATTGAATATTTTAACTCTTTTCTTCCTTTTCATTTTTATTTCAGAATATTGTGTTGTCTGGAGGTTCAACCATGTTCAAAGATTTTCACAAGAGGTTGCAACGTGATCTAAAAAAAATTGTGGATACTCGTGTCATTTTATCTGAAGCACGCTTAAATGGGGAGATAAGAGTAAGAGTTATACGTACCTTAAACCTCTTTAAATTGATCTTTATCTTCCTCTCTGATACAAGGATGAGAAATTCCTTAATATAAACCATGCTTGCTCTAGTTGTATGGACTAAACCAATCAACAACCAGTGCACCATAGGTTGTATTAAATAACGAAGTATTTAAATTAATCTTTCTCATGTAATTATTTTCCATTGAAAATAGTTGTGTTTTGGTTGTTCATTGGTTTGGTTACATAACTTGTGCTGACAAGGTCTACTCAACCCCCTTCCCCTGGCCTGTCCGCCCACACTTTCCTGTACAAAATTGTCTATTGGTGTATATAGTAAGGCCGGACTGCTATATATTTATTTCTTTGACCTTGGCATTACTTTTTTTTGCATTTGGAGCCTACAGTCGCAGCCAGTGGAGGTAAATGTAGTCAGCCATCCAATTCAGAGATTTGCAGTTTGGTTTGGAGGATCAGTGCTTGCGTCAACTCCTGAATTTTTTACGGTACGTTTCTGACAGTTTATTTTTTATTTATTTTTTTTTGCGTGGGAGGGGGTTTAAGAGATTCACTGTTTACATTCCATAAGCTAGCAGTTCGAGTTGGATCCTACACTAAAATCCCATATTTTCAATATGGGACGCAAGTCCCATTCCTTGCAATTTGATCCTAACATCCCTCCTCGCTCCACAACCCCGAGCCCATGCCGGCTGGTTTTAAGTGAGTTCTGTAGTTAGTTGTCAATGCCTCTTTCTCTGGCATTAATAACCAGGATTTTGTACGCTCTACCATATGATTGCTGAATTTATGATTGAATACATGTTAACAAAATGCATGGTCTGTTTGTTAAGTTCAGAAACATAAAACTTGAGCAGTGTAAAAATACGACTGGGACTTTTTTTTTTTGCCATCCCTGTGGATTGCCAAGTGTTTTCTTGTGATAATGTCATTTTCCTAGTGAGTATTCATAATTTTTTTTGTTTCTTTAATCCTTCCGATAAATTTCAAAGCAAAATTAGCCCAAGTTTTACAATTTCTGGTCCAATGTGCAGGCTTGTCATACAAAGGCAGAATATGAGGAGCATGGAGCAAGCATTTGCCGTACAAATCCTGTTTTCAAGGGAATGTATTAATGCAGCGATAGTTGATGAAGGACGCAGTTATTTGATTAGACAGTTGAATGAATGCCTGGTTGTTTTGATCTCCAATTCACCTTCTGATCTTTCTTCCCACCTATATTCAAGGTGGTGGTGGAAGTGAGTGTAAAATATGTATATTAAGCGAACACATGCATTTGTTTTCATTCCAGCACTCTCCCTAGGCAGTCAGTTTCACTCGGTTATTACAGTTGCCAGGAGGTCCAGGCGGTACTTTAATGGCTAGATAGAAACTGATCTTTGACAATACTGGCTCAGCTGAATTTGCAACTTTTGGTGTTCAGCTTAGAATCTGATGAAGTTCTGCATTTTTTGTCATTCTTTGTTGGGACTAAATATTCCATCGAGTACTTTTCTAGGTCACAAGTCAAATTCGTTTTTATTGAATTGTAATAAGCACCAGTGCAGGTTAGATTTGTGTTTACCGTAATCATATATTTTTGCATTTTTGGGGTACATATTGTACAATTTGTATTTTGTTTACTGATGATCAAAGCTAGAAATAATTCTTTTGTCACGTTAACTGTTCCTGATTCCTGATGTACTTCAGGTAATGTGAAACTATTCTCCCTGCATTTTAATATAGTAAGGCTCAAATAATGTTTTAGGTACTCGTAAATTTGTGAATGCTGTATATATTCCTTAAGCGATTATGTGAATGCCTTAACTGCAATATGTTTTTAATTTAAAACTATTTCAGTTAGGGTTTTCATATCTTATTTCATTGAATATGTATCTAATTTTGTTAAATCTTTCATATTCAATCATCAAACACAGAAATTTGATAGAAATAATACAAGTATTTTTTTTAAAATTATTTATTAAGAAAAAAAAGGGTAAATCAATAATGTATACAAACAATGTAGATTCTCTCTATTTTTTTTATCAAATTGATTATTATTTTCCCTTAATAATGATTTGAAAAAATACTTGTATTTCTCAAAAAAAAATTAAAAATTAAATACATGCTGAAAACAGACTCTGAAGTGGCCAGTAGGAGAACTTCACGTGGTGATGCATCAGGGAAGAAAAACTTTGGTTAACGTTATTGTAAAATATGATTGTGTTCACATTTAGTAAAATGACTTTTTAGTTAGAAATCATTGCATAATTGTATGGGTACATGTATAAATTAATTAATTTAAAAATTATTGTGATTGTGCTCAGAATAACAAAAAACAATGGGTGAATAACTACGAAGACAATTATTCCATTTTTATTGTTTCTTGAAATTTTAGGTGGCATAATTTTTAATTATTGTGTTTATATTTTGGTGAAAAAAATGTGGGTATAGTTGTGAAATGTAGTTAATCTGGGTTGAGAATTTGATTAAATGAGTAATGTAAGAGAGTGGTGAATGACATACAAATTAATGTTTGTGTTAACATAGTAAAAGATGGTTAAGTGTGGTTGACCTTTCGTAAAATGATTTTTTATAATTTAAAATTCATAGGTTTGACTTAAAAATGATATAGTTGTAAAAGGTGGTTAAGTGTAATTGACAATTGGTAAAATGATTTTTATCATTCAAAATTAATAGATTTTGACTTAAAAAATATAGAGGTGAATAAGTTAAGAATAACAATAAGTTTTCATGAGATTAATGATCCAATTATCATTCATTATTGAGACTTTAGGTGACATAATTTTATGAATTTGTGTATTGCATTTTGGTGAAAAACACAATTGTTAACATAATTATCAAATATGATTAGCTGTGCACACCATAGGGTACATGAGTAAATTAATTACAAAATTATGGTGATTTCCCTCATAATAAAAAAGCAGTGAATGAATTACATAGGAAAAATAATGATTCATATTTTATTGTTTATCTTGATTGCATTCTTAGGTGGAAAAAAATTGCGAGTTAACATAATTGTGAAATATGGTTAACTGTGTTAAAAATTTGGTAAAATGATTAATAAGAAATTATGGTTATTAATGTAAGAATGATAAAAAGTAGTAAGTGAATGACATGAAGTAAATGTTTTAATTTATTAGTGGTAATTATAAATTTGTGTGAGATAATTTAATTCATCATGACACTTGAGTTATACAAAAGTATGATTAACAAAGTTATAAAATATGATAAAATGTGTTGATAAACTGATTAAATAATCATTGTAGTTTGATAACCACATGATGTTGACCTAAAAATGACTTCAAAGTATTAGATTGACTTCTGCACTAAGTAAATTTTAATTCTTACTTTGAAGGCATAAGATCAAATATTTTTGTTGAAGATAACATTTTTCGTGGTTGAAAAAAAGATTTTTGTTGAAGATAACATCGTACCTTACCGGAAAAATATTAGATTGAGATAAATGTGATTAAATATATTGTACAAAGGTTAAGACGATATTTAAAAGTAATGGAAAATTTAGGATTTAGGGTTTTACAATTTCAATTCCTAAGCTTTGCGCTTGTTTTTTTTCAAATTTTTTTCAACATTATATAATCCCTAACCCTAATACAGTGTAAGTGTACGTGTATCATTATTCTATTTAAAATCAAACTATTCTTCTTAAGGAGGCATTGATTTATTACGTTAAGGTTATAAAGAATCACTGGTAATTTTTCTCGAAGTTACATTCCTGTGTTTATACATTTTTTTTATTCTCATTCTATGGGAGTGAACAGATTTTATCAGCATGAGAAAGTGAAAAGTTTTTTTTTTCTAATTCTATCATAACTTCTATGTTTCTATTTTTAATTATTTAAAATTTTAAATATATTTTCAGAAATATGAAAAGTTAATCAAACAACTATTTATTACTAATTGCCGTTAATATAAACCACATGGTATTTTAACTACAATAAAAAATTGTCAATGTTGAATAAAGTTTTCATCAAGTATACTTATGAGATAAAATCAAACTTGTCGTGCACGTTTTTTCCTTTTTAAAATCATCAAAACTTTTCATAGAAACTAATGATTGATGTTTGAAAAAAAAATGTACAATTATTGAAGCTAGTAACATTATTCTATGAGATCACTCAATATGCATGCGTGTGTACTGTAATTTGTTGACGACTACCTACCATGCAAATTTGTGTTTTCCCTAATCAATGTTAGTTGGGTATTTTATTACATTAAATTAAGGATGGTCATAAAATACTGATTAAAAATTTAAAATAAAAATACATTTATAACGTGAAAAAAATGTTTAACATTTACTTTTACATGTTATCAAAAGTATTTTGAAAGGTATATTAAATATCCCTAAGATTATTTGTGATCAAGATCCAAAATAGGATAAATATACAAAATAAGATATTTTGATCCCAAGAAAAAAAGAAAACTACTCTCTCAAGATTACAAAGGTAGAATATTTTAGTCCTTTTAACATTTTAAGTTATTTTTTTAGCGATTAAGTTTGATTTATTAATTACTTTGTTAGGAATGAAGTTGATATAATCCTCATTTTGATGTACTAATCATATTAACAACAAAAGACTGCTACGAAAATATGTAATGCAATTATCAAAGTAAAAGTGCTTAACATTTGTTTGTTTTGTTTTTCTCTTAAAATGCCATTAAAATATATTTTAATCAAAATCAGATAATTAAAATACTTCATGATAATGTTTCAAGAAGAATAAAAATTATCGTCCAATTAAAAATGTTCACTTAACACTCAACCAAATACGTGAAAAAGGAAGATTATTTCTGGTTATCTTTATCACGACAAATCAATTTAATATTTGTTTAAAACGCGTGTATCTTTTACAATCCTGTCAAAATTGAATAAACTTATTATAAAAAGGATTATTTAAATATTTTAAACGCTTGTCTCTTGCATATGAACTCGAATTTTTTTAGTTAAAATAAAATAATTACCAGTTTAATATTAATTATTCTGTATATATATATAGTATAAAAATTAAAAGTATTATAATTGCATGTTGGATGTATCTTTACATGCAAGACGCAACCTCTCCAGCTACACAATGACATTTTATAAGTAGAAGGCGGCGGCAACAGCAGCGGAGGCAACTCCGGCGATGGCGGAGAAATATATGGGGTAGGCCGCGGCGGTGGTGGGAGCAGTATCACCACCCTTCGCGTTGGCGAAAGCACCGGGAGGCACGGGTCCACCAAGGGGTGCAGCGACGACGCCGTTTAATGCGGCTCCGCTGCCGATTGCTCCAATGCTGTAATCATCATCGTCATAGTCTGCGTCGTTGGAATCAGCTGGTGCTGCCGTCTTATCAGCCGCGGAGGCGAGGCCAACGACGGCGAGCATGAGGAGGGCCAGAACCACAACACGGCATGCACGTGCCATTTTAAAAAAAATAATAGTAATGAATTAAATTAGGGTGTGCAGGTTTTCTCTAAAGAAAGGAATTAGAGAAAGTCTGCACGGAATAATATTAACTCTAACGTGTTGTGGTTCCGTAAAAGTCATGAAGAGGAGGGTTCGTATTATAGGGTACGAAACGGGGTTACGATGTGTGAGGGAAACCGTTTGTTACGGTACAGTTTAGGGGTTTTTGGCTACTTACAGTTAGGAATGTATGGTTTGTGGTTATAATTTATAACGGAATTAAACTAATAATGATGATAAATAAGAAAAAAAATTTATTCTATAAATATCTTTCAAATTGATTCCAGTGGTTCTAAATATTTTTTTTTTCAAACTAACATTTCTTGCAAATTTTATCAAAATGGTGCAATTTAGTTTTAGTATTACAAATAGGCAAATGTGAAAAAAATTATAGAAATGAGATTTTTTACATAAACAAACGTCAATTAAATTCATTAATCTGCCACTTTTTTTTAATTAAAGTTGTCAACACTTGCAGTTTAAATAAATTGTGAATAAAACTGGACATGGATTCACAACTTCAATGTATTTTGTCTCAATTAAAATTATTCGGTTGACAAGTTCAATTGTTTTTTTTTTAAATAATTAATATGTTTTAAAATTAAAAAATATATATAATAATAATTTAAAAATTGTTTAGAATTACATGAAGTGAATAAGAATATTGTGAAAATTTTTATTTTATTGATAAATAATTTTAAAAAATCAAAACTAAATTTTGCTTTGACAAAAAACAAAATTACCTTAAATTAAATTAAGTTGATAAAAATATGTTGTGTAATAAATGTAAAATATTTAGTACTTTTTAAATATTGTTAAAATTAAAAATAGTTTTGTAGTTTAAAAAAAATAAAATTATGTTCGTGAAGTAGTTTTATTTATAAAAAAAATGGATAACATTAAAACAATATTTATAAAATGATAAATAAGTATAATTTATTATAAAATAGAAAAGTAGGAAAAATTGTCATCTATGAAAAAGTGTCATATGGTAGTCTTATTCGTTGTCGTTTTGGGGTCGTTGTTCGGATGAAACTTTAGGAGGGGTGAAGGTGAAATATCATCGTCACTGACTTCGACTTTATTGTTCTCACTCTGATTTTCGAACATCTATGAAAATATTGTTCATCGATAATACTTATGAATCATGTTATGAAAATTCAATCAATAAAAAAGAGAGATTGTTTTTAAAAGGCACGTCAAAGAATTAATAGAAGAAGCTTCTTTCATCACTGCATAAGTTTTTAATGTTTTTTTTTTCTATTCCCTTCCTTCAATCACAAGGTCTTTCTTAATTTTCTTGGGCTTATAGTTCTTTATTGTAAGATATTTTGACCTACTCCCACCTTCAACATTAATGAGATATTATGAGTAATAAAAAGAGTTCCTCACACAACATCTCCCATTTTAACCTCCAAATAATTTTCCTCTTATTTATTGTTCAAATTAAAATACATATATTATGTTTTACTCTTTTATAAGAACAAATTCTTAGACTTCAGAGTCTTCCTCCAAAGCTCAAGTTCAGCATTCCTCCATTAAATTTATATCATTAAAAAAATATATGCATTTATTAATAAGTTTTTATGTAATTTTATCCTTCTAGAAAATTCCTTACTCTTGCTTTTAAGACTCACAATAGTTACATTATCGTACACGCCATGTACAACCTCAATTCACTATCTCTGATGCGACATCTTCTTTTAATCTAAACTTAATTACCCTTTTTTTAACAATTTCTTTTCTAATATACACCATTTTAAATATCCCCTCTGATTTTAAATACAGGAACAAAAAATGTTCCTCTACTTACCTACCATTTTTTTGGTACTTCAAATTTCGCCAAATAACTTAGCGGAACACAACTTTCATTATAATACAAAAAAAGACCAACAAATTTACAATTTTCATCGTCAAAGTCTTAAAAACTTCTTTTATATCTCAAACTTGAACTCTATGTACTATAATAAGCAAAATTTTGATCATGATCTATAAACAATTTTTTTTGTTTCATCATCCATAATGGCACGTAATCCAGATATTTTTTTTTTCTTTTCCTAGTTTTGGCAAGCTTATATATTTTACGTTCTCCATTTACTATCTTAAGATCTCGACAAATTGTTTCAAAAACTTTAGATCTTACCTCACAACTTGTCTCTTTTTCAATCACTTCAATACTTTGCCTAATTTGATTTTAGATGAGATAAATTCAATGATTAAATAAAGAGTCAGTGGTGTCAAGAGAATCGCAAATTAGTAGATTGAACCAACTTTATCTAAGCAAATGATCCTAGGATAACTAAAAAAGTCAAGACAACTGAGGTGTATATGAACCTTCACCATTTTCAAGTATCATAATCTAGTTGAAGCATATAAGATTAACGTTAACAACATCAGAAGTGGCTGTTGGTGAGGCCCCTGTTATCTGTTGCCTAGCTTGGACATTGTCGATGCATTCTTTGATTCTATTTACATAATAAACAAGGGATTAAAACACTAAATACTGTGCATGGTGAGCATAAATTAGAGTATGACACGGTGTAAAGAATTGCAATACACCAACCACACAGTTAACCAAGATCAATATCAAGTCGCTCTGGCTTTCCTCTTTCAGTGTGGTTGGCACCAAGCTCTACACCTAGTTGTCCTTTGTCCCCAGCCCCAAAGGCATACAACTTCCCTGATTCAGTTAAGGCAAAGGTATGAGCATTCCAATATATGGAATTGGTCAGACTAATCTGCACCACCTTTTCATTGATCTCTTTCATTGAACTCACAAGCTTTGGACTTAACACATTTGCATGCATGTCTCCCTGCACAACAACAAACATAAGATTAAACTTTCATACAATGCATTGTAGTCACCAACATAAAATTAGGTTTCTGATACTTGTGCCTCGGTTCTATAGGCATTTTACAAGCAAATGTAATCCATATTGCATAATAACCAGGTCTTAACAACGGGAGCTTGGACTGTCACATCATGATTGCACAAATAAAAGGAAGGCAACTTCCTTTTAACCAAGCCAAACAAACAATTCACAAATAAATACAGTGCAAGGCATGAGCAAGCAGACCTGTTCATTATTCTCAGGGTTATGGCCAAGACTGGCAGATTCTCCACAACCAAATGAATACACATCACCATTATCAGCCACTACAAAGGTGGTGTAATCTCCTGTAGCAACATGAACTGCTTTGACATCTCTCAACTCTTCCACCACCTTAGGTACAGATTCACATTCTTCATTACCATGACCCAAGCAGCCACAACGACCCCAGCCCCATGTGCAAATCCGGCCGTCCTGCCCCACCACAGCTGCATGCCAAGCACCAGCCGCAACCACCTTTGGCTGAAGGTTTAACACTTGGAATTGTTCGATCAAACGAGGATACTTCTCATCAGTTTTTGAGCCATGGCCAAGCTTCCCACCCAAACCACACCCAACAGAGTAGACAGACCTATTAAGATTTCAGAAAAGGATCACATAATCAATCAATAAACAAAGACGCGCAGACACACATAGTCATTACAATTAAAATGAAAGGTAATGTAAAATCTAAAAGAATAAAAATCAGCAATGCTTAAGCACTTTCATAAATCTTGAAGTTGGGAACTTACGATGAAAGTACATGTAGACAATTAAAGAAAACAGTATGGAAGATATATGGTTTGCCATTAGAGGAATAAATCATAATACAAAATATTCTCTTTTCGATCTAGCAATATGCATAGAAAAAATAATGATGGAAGAGTGCCCAACTTGCATCAATGATATAACTCTCAATTCTCTTCTTGCCAAAAAGGAATTCCAACAGTTAAGAGAAGGAGAAAAAAAAGATGAAGCTCACATTCCACTTGGTTGACAAACCAAACAAAGGAGGTAGCAGAAACCGGCAGCTATCTGCACTACTGGCATGTGCTCCAGAGCTCCTAATAAAGGACGAGGTTCCACATCATTAGGATCTGTATGGTGGCAGAGTTTTCCATCACTACCCCAAGAAAAAGTATAAACCCTGCCTTCTCTTGACAATACGGCTGTGAAAAAGTTTCCAATTGCAGCTTGCACAACAAATATGTTTTTCAAAGATTCAACTAACTGTGGAGCTGTAACCATTTTAGATCCTTGAATTCCATTCTCAGCTTCACCAAAAGAGTCTTTCCCAAAGGCATAAACCTGCCCAAAATCACTGATTAACATTGTTCTCCCTGTCGCAACAGTAGCTTGTATAATCCGGATGCCTTGTAAAGCTCTGCAGCATAATGGAGTTATGTTATCCTCAATTCAACAAGAACTGTGGAATGCAATAACTAAAGTTCCAACCTGATTGGTCGAGGTTGCCATTCCTCTTTAGTTGTACCATGCCCAAGTTGTCCTGAACTATTGGACCCAAATGAATAAACAACCCCTTTTGATGTCACAGCAATGCTATGACCAGGACCTGCTATTGCCTGTGATTTCTCTCTTCTGCAACATGCTTCTCCAGCCATCAAAAACCTCAGAACCAATTTCCAAGAACCACCACATCTTTGCTTCAAATCTTGCTGTTGTTCAGTCGTCATTGGCTTAAAAATGGCTCTCTTCTGGCACATGTCCAATGCAGCAAGCTCTGACAAGGACAAATCGAAATCCGGAGCAAAGTTTGCCGGCTTCTTGAAGAAGGAGCATGTTGCCTAAAAAATACACAATAAAAAAGAAACCAACAGTATTAGACTTAGTAATTACAATTAATTAATTAAGAGCTGAAATGCAGATAAGCACTGCACTTGCCTCAAGTTTAGCAAGGTCTTGAGGATACAAGCTACATGATGTAAGGACATGAAGGACAATTGAAGGATTAGCAGACAAGGGAAACTCTCCTGGACTGGAGTCCCCAAAGCAATGGCGTAGTTGGCGCTGAAATGTAGGCAATTGTGTGGCAACAATGGTAGTAATTGGCTGATCAGGGATGTTATGGTATTGTATAGTTGGGGTTCCACTGGTAGTGGCATCCATGGGCACTGCCAACCTTATACAGTGCCCAAACACAGCAGAAGAAAGGATCTAACACTTCTGGGAATTATGAAAATATGTGCAAATGCATTACTACATTATTTAATTTCTATTTCTCAGTTTATAGCATCTGAAACTCTACACATTGTTCTAACTTGTAACAAGCATGTACCTCAAGAATGTATTTGACTAGCAAATCTCAGGTCTCAAACCTACAAAGAAAAAAAATATACTTATAAAAGAGAAACAAGTTTAGTTTTTTCTAATGCAGTTGAATTACATGATTGTCTGTCTCTATTCACAACAGCACTATATAAATCAAAGACACCAGAAGGCAAGAATTTAGTCATGAAACTTATATACCACAATAAAAAAAAATTTGACCGATCGTATAATTGATTAAGGGTGAAACCTTATGATCAAAATTGAGGATCCAAATAAAGTGATGGAATCCAAAGAAGAAATCTTTGAGAATTACACTGTTCCCAGATTATGGGATATTCTACAATCATACACCCAAAAACAGAAAACTAAAAAAGGAAAAAAATTTCTGATCAAAGTTGAAATAATCGCATCAAAGGTTGATCATCCCAATCAAAATGAATCAAATTGCAAAATACCCTCTTCCATACGGAAATCAAACATCCCTTTTTTTTTGTTGACTTTCCCAGATCAGGGAATCACAAGTAACCCAATGAACAAGTACACTTGCTGGATACGCAACCAGAAAAAGGGAAAAGCAACAAAAATTAAAAAGAATAAGGAATCAAGGGAAGGGAGAGCCGAAAATAAAACATGGTAAACAAGTTTTGGGTGAATGGAATTCATTATGATCGTTATAGATCGAAACAGAGACACGTGGAAGCGGTGATTACTTATGAGAGGGATCAACAGCGATTCCTCAAACCGAATCTTCACCATCGGTGCAGAATTGTGGAGAGAGTTGTGAAGTTTTTTAAATGAAGGAAAGATCAAGTGAGTATATGATCAAATGGGCAAGAGCTGAAAATCAGAGTGAGAGAGAGAAAGAAAGAGAGTTGAGGTTTTGTATAGCTTTTGAGAGTGAAATGGATGAATCAATAATTTCTTGTTTCTGAAATGCAAGGGTCTCTTTTATCTCTCTTTTATTTATATGATTATTGCTAATGACGATGTGGTTATGATTGTTGTTACTCTTAAGTCACACCAATTTATTTAATTCTACAACCCATTTGCAACTAAAACTATCTTAGTGTAATTCATCAATATATTTCATTTTTTACTTTATTCTTTAAATTTTACAAATTCTTTTGAATTAATTAACTACCCACAATAAAAAGCTACCTGTTATAAAATTATAAAAAGATATTTGTTTATTTTATAAATATATTTTTTCATAAATCTAAAAATAATTACATAAAAATTATTTATTTTATTTTTTATCAAAAAGAGAAAATGAATACACGTGTAAGCAGATGTGTTTCCACCAAAGAGAATTTTAACTATTAATGTATGGTTTAATTACCAATTATATCTTTATTAATATAATTTATTTCATAACTATTTTTTAAAATTTAATGAACTATTTATAATAAAAAAATTACCCATAATAAAATTATTAAAAAAATATTTTATAATTATTTTTATAAATGTATTTTTTATAAAAAAATTTAAAAAATTATGATAATTTTTTTAATTTTGTTATCATAATTTTATTAGTAGTTGATTCTTATTAATAGGGATATGACTTGTTAGTTATTAACTAGAATGATTTAATAAATTAATTATTAATTAGATTGAGTAAAACTATTCAAAATCTTGAATAATAAAAAAATATTTATTAGTGTTCTCGCCGTCCATCGGATTACGAATGAGTTCTTCTTGGTCTCTTTTTTAGTACTCGATCTAGCAAGACGCTGGTATAACTACCTCCAAGCTTTAGCGAACCGTTCTTTTGGGATGAGGGGGGTTCCACCTGTGATTACACTACGACGCTCAAGTCAGTAAGAACACAAAATATAGTGTATATAGTGGAATATATTGCAAAGGTGCAAGTTGATATACTCCTCTAGGTGGTTGTCTATTTATAAGCCTTCATGAGCTTGAATTTTTGACTCTGGTTCCTTTAGGCATCAATGTGTCATATTATGATAACTTTACATAAAATCTGAATATCATATAATATAATCGAAGTATTTATGTAATATAATAAGGGATATTAGGCAAATAAGTTAGGGCATTTATGTGATATAATCAGAGGATATTTATAGTGTAATAAGGAATATTGCGTCAACATTTATAGTGTAATTAGGAATACTCTGTTTAGCATTTATAGTATAATCAGGAATCCTGCGTTTAACATTTATAGTGTGATCTGGACGGACTCTGATGAGCCTCTCAGTGGTATGGAGACACGGGTAGCTCGGCTTAATTCCTAGCCATTTATCGGGACGGTACACAACCCCCAGCCTTGAGCCAAGCCTGCTAGGTGCAAAGGCTAACGTCCGGTCTGATAGTGAGGTTGGTCGGCTTAATTCCTACTTAATGAGTGTGGTAAGCTCGACTTTCATGCAAGTAGGACACCTAAGTCGATCGGTTTTCTCCCAACTCCTGAGCCTGTTATAGGCTTCATTTTTTACGCAAGTTGGGGATCGCGTCGGTTGGATTTCTCCCCACTCTTGAGCCTGTATAGGTTTCATTTTTTATGCAAGTTGGGGACCGCGTCGGTCGAATTTCTCCCAACTCATGAGCCTGTTATAAGCTTCATTTTTTACGCAAGTTGGAGATCACGTCGATCGATTTTCTCCCTAAAAGACCATTTTTTTAAATTTTGTTCAAAAAATTTCCCTTAAATAAATTAATTCAAAGAAAAGTTTGAATTACTCGTTTTTTTAAAGAATTAAAGTTTTTCTTTTAAGTTCAATTCATTCCCTTTTAAACTTAGTCCATTTTCTCAACGATTATTAGCTATGATTGTTGAACTTAATCTTAAACTGAAACATATGAACATTAAGATTCATTCCAGTAGGAAAACTTAGAAGAAACCATCTATATAAAGTAACTAGAAAGATTTTAGGAATGAGACAGAAAGGATATGTATGGTCTGATAAATCTCGAAAATAATGGAACAAGATGTATGATCTTAAAAGAACTAACTTTGAAATTTAATTTGTTTAAGAGTAGAAGTAGTTAAAATGACTTGAACCTTGAATATTTTATTGTTAAAGTTAAAAAGCTTATAAATAGTAAAATTAATTATTCAAACTTCATTTTATAAAAATCATCATTTCTTTAAAAATAAATATTTGTTCTTCTCTATAGATTTATGAGTTAATCGTTCATTTTTTTTTTCAAAATTTGAACCTACAATAATGAAGCTAGCATAGAATAGAAAATATCCATTTGATCATAATTTCATTTAGAGTAAGTTCTTTTTTATTTTTTACTTGGGTTGTTTATAAGCAACGTAATTTACATGAATTTTGAGGTACAAAGATAAATTTTTGCTAGTCCAAGGTCGTAGTGGTATCTTCAGTTTGATTATCAAAGTTTTATGTTGTCTTATTTGAGTTTATTGTGTGAGCCAGACCGTTGAAGTTTCGTCGGGATAACTAGATTTTTGGCTAAGAGAAACTATTAATTATGCAAAAAAAATGTATATTTGTGTTTTGCACAGGTCTTTGGTGACCATTTTGTTCGCCTAATGAAATTTGATTTAGTGAAAACCCGAAAGTTTTATTTGTTGGGAGACCGAAAAGTCACTATATGAGTAGACCTTTGGTTGAGCAAGCAAAATGGTGGTTAGACAAATTTATACATGTGCCTAATTCGCCAATCGAGCATAATGGTGGTTAAAAGAGACAATGTTTTCTAGACTATGAAGAAAATATGTTTGTAAATGGTTTTAAATCTAAAAATTGTTTATATTTCACTAAATTGTTATAATTTATCAACCTTTTATTCTAGAATATTGTTATAATGTGATGAATGGTAAATTGAAATTTGCTAATATTAATTTTATGTTGGAGTATAGGGTTTCAAATGATAAATTTGATATGTATGTGACTTATTATGTGATTGATGAAGTACATGATGATATGTAACATTTGAAATGTATGATGTAAATTCTATATGATGAAAGAAGAAATATGATTTGAGTTTAAATTTATACGAGTAAGAATATATGTTGAGTGTGTTGTGATATATATGAATGAAATATACGAAAGTTGAAGTCACAAACTTGGGATGTTATATGAATACTAATAATAGTATGAGGTATTAAGTGTATGCATATATGATATAAAGATCTCTTGCTTCACTAATAGTTAGGTCACATAAACAATGACATTATGTGGTGCAAAACTGAAAGAGAGTTTATCATATTATCATAACACATATTGAGGTATGAAAAGTGAATCATAACACATGTTTAGATTTGTGTATGAATGTATTTATATTTTCTTGATTGATAAGATCAAAATTATAAACCTGAGAGATTTTGTTGTAGGTTATGTGTTGATAATAACATATGGTTGAGATGCGAATGAATTTTATGAATTCTGAAAATGTATGTATTGTGAAATTTTAAAATACTAACTTATCCTTATCTTTTATTGTAAATATGATATGATTATGATGACATATTCTTAAATAATAAGAGATGCTTGTAAAACAAGGATAATCTATACTATATATATACATTTATTTATATATATATATATATATATAAATAAAGTAAGTGTAGCAATATTTTGTGTTACTTATTTTGTTTGGTAAAGAATATACAAATAAATTAGATAGAAAAAATTTAATAGAAATATATATGAAATAAATTCAAAATTCAATTTTATATTGAAAAGAAATAAAAAAAAAACAAGAGAGATAGAAAAAAAAATATAATAAACTTCATTTTTTTAGTTAATTCACTTTGTATTACACCTAACATTATATTAAATTTATTTCCATTCATACCTTACTATCTCAACCAACTCCTTGTAGAAGTTTTTCTTTGTATGAGGTGAAAGGGAGGAGAATATAGAAGTTTTTCTTTGAATGAGGTGAAAGAGAGAAGATAAAAGAGAAGATAATAGTGTTTTAATGAGTGGGTTTGGTTGAGATGAAATTGTTGTAAATGCCCATGCTCTGCCCTTCTTGTTGGATTCAGTGGAATTAAGGTGAATGTGAGTTAGTTAACCATGACACCAGATCCATAATTAATTATAAACTTATCACATTATTATGTAAGTTACCTAGGATTCATAATAATTATACACTTATCACATAATTAATTAGGTAAGTTACCTAGAAATTCAAGTTATATACAAAATATTGACATGCATTACCTATATTCAATTATCAAATAATCATATTGGATTATATAATTTTTATAATAACAAAAAAATGAAAGAGAAGTGTATATTCATCCCAAATTTTTAATTTTATTTTTTTTCCAATGAAAGATATAATTATATAAATTTCCTTTTTTTCAATTTTTTGCACTATGACATCAAACAAACAACTTCATTTTTTTTTTTCATTCCTTCAATTCCTTTAGCATCAACAAATAAGAAGGCTTAGTTAGGTATGCTAAAAAAAATTCACTGAAGTGATAAGAAGGGGGATATGAGGTGGAAATCTCATCTAAGTCACTGTTTGGATAAGAGAAGAATAATATTAGAAACCACAATCCCATTGGAGCACGTTTCTCCAACGTGGCTTTTCCAAATATTAAAGACGTCTTTGTATTGAAATTTACAACTGAGTTCATTAAAACAATATAAGTCTTGCAGGAATAAATTTTTAACTAAAATTTTATGGTAAAACTATATTTTTAAAAATAGCCAAATATACCACAACTCTCCAAACTAGATTTGAAGTGTCCAAAACTAAAAACGAAACAGAGCTTAAGTGTTAATCCTCACTGAGAACCACTATTCCCATTCTCTCTCCACTGTCATTTTTATATAGAATTTTAGTCATCTATAAAAAAAAATATTTTGAATCTATAATAAAAAAATATAAAACAAGTTACCTCTTACCGAAAGAAGTAGTACCTCTTACCTATAAACATTAAAATAAGAAGTCAGTGATGTCAAGTGAATCGCAAATTAGTAAATTTAACCAACTTTATCTAAGCAAATGATCCTAGGATAACCACATTCAAAAGTCAAGACAACTGAACTGTATATAAACCTTCACATTTTAAAGTATCATAATCTAGTTGAAGCCTAAGATTAATGTCAAGAACCTCAGAAGAGGCAGTGGGTGAGGCCCCTGTCATTTGTTGACACTAAAACTGTACGTAGTGTGCATAAATTAGAGGATGACATGGTGTAAAGAATTGGGAGTACACCAGCAAACATAGTTAACAAAGATCAATATCAAGCAGCTCTGGCTTTCCTCTTTCAGTGTGGTTGGCACCAAGCTCTACACCTAGTTGTCCTTTGTCCCCAGCCCCAAAGGCATACAACTTCCCTGATTCAGTTAAGGCAAAGGTATGAGCTTTCCAATATATGGAATTGGTCAGACTAATCTGCACCACCCGTTCATTGATCTCTTTCATTGAACTCACAAGCTTTGGACTTAACACATTTGCATGCATGTCTTCCTGCACAAGCACAAGATTAAATTTTAATACAATGGACAACCAATACAAAATCCAGAGTTCATTTTGCACTTTGCAACAGTGCACATGAATTCAGTACTTTCAAGTCATGCTGGCCCGTCATTCAGATTTAGCATAAACTCGGGCATTTGTATAATGCGATCAGGTCTTAAAAAAAGAAAAGCTTCAACTACAAGCTACATTCTGAAACTGAAAGTTCCAGTTCTTGCAAAGCAAAAACCGCTAGCCAGTTCATCATATCATGATTGCATAAAAATCAAAGGAAAGCAACTTCCTTTCAATCAAGCCAAACAAATCAGAGTGAAAGGCATAAGAAAGCAGACCTGCTCATGATTCTCGGGGTTATGGCCAAGACTAGCAGATTCTCCGCAACCAAAAGAATACACATCACCGTTATCAGACACTACAAATGTGGTGTAATCCCCTGTAGCAACATGAACTGCTTTGACATCTCTCAACTCTTCCACCACCTTAGGTACAGATTCACATTCTTCATTACCATGACCCAGGCAGCCATAACGACCCCACCCCCATGTGCAAATACGGCCATCCTGCCCCACCACAGCTGCATGCCAAGCACCAGCTGCAACCACCATCGGCCTAAGGTTTAACAGCTGGAATTGTTCAATCAGACGAGGATACTTCTCATCAGTTTTTGAGCCATGTCCAAGCTTCCCACCCAAACCACACCCAACCGAGTACACTGACCTATTAAGATTTCAGATAAGGATAACATAATCAATAAACATAAAGTTACTTATTACGAATAAAATGATATGAAATGTCAAAACCAGTCTACGTATGTTAAAAATAAAAAATCAGCAATGGCTAAACACTTTCATAATCTTGGAAATGTGGACTTCTGATGCTAATATATGTTGGCAATTCAAGAGAACAGAACAAAATATGTTTTTCCAATCCAAGAATAAATCATAACATACAAAAGAAAATTCTCATTACACTCCATCCACGTTAATATGCGCAGAAAAAAATGAAGTGTGGAAGAGTGCCTAATTTGCATCAAATGATAGAACTTTTATCTCAATTCCTTTTGAAAAAAAATGCAACAGTTAAGGAAAGGAGATCAAGCTGGTGCTCACATTCCACTGGGTTGACAAGCCAAACAAAGCAGGTAGCAGAATCCAGCAGCTATTTGCACTACTGGTATGTGTTCCAGAGCTCCTAATAAAGGACGGGGTTCAACATCATTTGAATCAGTATGGTGACAGAGTTTGCCATCACTACCCCATGAAAAAGTATAAACCCTGCCTTCTCTTGACAATACAGCAGTGAAAAAGTTTCCAATTGCAGCTTGCACAACAAATATGTTTTTCAAAGAATCAACTAACTGTGGAGTTGTAACCATTTTAGATCCTTGAATTCCAATTTCAGCATCACCAAAAGAGTCTTTCCCAAAGGCATAAACCTGCCCTGAATCACTGATCAGCATTGTCCTCCCAGTCGCAGTAGTAGCTTGTATAATTCGGATGCCTTGCAAAGCTCTGCACCACAAAGAGATAAGTTAATTCAAAAAGTTCACTTTCTTACGTTTGCAGAATAAGATGTAAGAACTCTGGAATGTACTAACTAATGCCCGAACCTGATTGGTCGAGGTTTCCATTCCTCTCCAGTGGTGCCATGCCCAAGTTGACCGGAACTATTGGACCCAAATGAATACACAATCCCTTTTGATGTCACAGCAATGCTATGACCAGGACCTGCTATTGCCTGTGATTTTTCCCTTCTGCAACATGCTTCTCCAGCGAGCAAAAACCTCAGAACCAATTTCCAAGAACCCCCACATATTTGCTTCAAATGTTGCTGTTGTTCTGTTGTCATTGGCTTAAAAATGACTCTTTTCTGGCACATGTCCAATGCAGCAAGCTCTGACAAAGACAAATCGAAATCTGGCTCAAAGTTTGCCGGCTGCTTGAAGAAGGAGCATGTTGCCTACAAAACACCACATCAGATATGAAACCGGCAGTGTTAGAATTAGTACTTCCAATTAACAACTTAAAATCTGTAAAACAGACATCACTTGCCTCAAGTTTAGCAAGGTCTTGAGGATACAAGTTACATGATGTAAGGACATGAAGAACAATGGAAGGATTAGCAGACAAGGGAAACTCTCCTGGACTGGAGTCCCCAAAGCAATGTCGTTGATGCCGTTGAAATGTAGGCAATTGTGTGGCAACAATGGTGGTAATTGGCTGATCAGGGATGTTATGGTATTGGATAGTTGGGGTTCCACTGGTAGTGGCATCCATGGGCACTGCCAACCTTATACAGTGCCCAAACACAGCAGAAGAGAGGATCTAACACTTCTGGGAATTATGAAAATATGTGCAAATGTATCACTACCTTAATTAATGTCAGTTTTTCAGTTTATAACATTTGAAACTCTACACATTGTTCTAATTTGCAACAAGCATGTACCTCAAGAATGTATTTGACTAGCAAATCTCAGGTCTCAAACCTACAAAGAAAAAACATACTTATAAAAATGACACTTTTTTTAATACAGTGAATTATATGATTATCTGCCTTCATTTATAATCGCCCTATAAATCAAAGACACAAGAAAGAAAGCATTTAGTCATGAAACTGAAGATGATCAGAAAAACAAATAGATTTTACTTTTCATAGACACCATATTAAAAATTCAGGTGCTGTTGAAATTGAGGATGAAATTAAGGTGAAGGAATCCAAAGAAGAAAACTTTGAGAAGTATACTATTCCCAGATGATGGGATATTCTACAATCAAACAAAAAAAAACAAAATTTCCTGATCGAAGTTGAAATAATCGCCAGTAATAAAAGGTTGATCATCCAAACCAAAACTAATCAAATTTTAAAATACCCTTCTCCATGCAAAAACCAAAATTCCTTTTTTTTTTGTTTTTTACTTTCCCAGATCAGAGAAACACAAGTAACCCAATGAACAAGTACACTTGCTGGATACGCAAACATAAAAAGACGAAACCAAAAAATTAAAAAGAATAAAGAATCAAGGGAAGCGGAAAATAAAACATGGTAGACAAGTTTTGGGTGAATGAAATTCATTAAGATCGATATAGATCGAAGCAGAGGCACGTGAAAACGGTGATTACTTATGAGAGGGGTCAACAACAATTCCTCAAATTGAGTGTTCACCATCGGTGGAGAATTGTTCAGAGGGTTATCACTTTTTTGTTGATGAAACAAAGAACAGGTTGGCACGTGATGAAATGGCGTAGAGGTGAAAATCAAAGAAAGAGAGACTCGAAGTTTTGTATGGTTTATGGGAGTGAGTGGATGAATCAATAATTTTATGGTTCCTCAAATGAAAGGTATCTCTTTTCTTTGTCCAGCGCTATTATGTGCTTTCTGTTTATTTATATTTGTTTATTTCTGATGAAGTAGAGATGATGATGACGATGAGGTGTCGCTACACGCTATCGTTACGTATTTTTCCTTAATTCATATACATATTTTATATTTTGAGAATAAATTATTTATAAGTAGTATTATAATATAGGATAACATATAACAACATTTTAAAAAAGATAAATAATTATTTATTATTTGCTTTATATAATTATAATTTAACTTATAGTAAATAAATATTCCTAAAAATAAAAAAGTTATATCCTCTATCAAATCAATTTATTTATACTATTTTTTTTCAATCTTTTAAAAAGGGTTAATAATGTTCTCATGCTAAACAAACTGAGTAAATAATAATAATATAGTCCGACTTCTTATTTAATTACATTTTTATGTATCATATTATTTATTGTAACTGAATAGTTTAGAGATGATAAAGGAAATAATAAAGTTTGTTAAATCTTAACTTTTCTTACTTGATTTTGTTACTAATAACTTCCCTAAAAAATCCAAATATATGGAATAAGAATATGTGCAACTTGAAATTGGTTACCACTAAAAACATTCTTAAATTTAATGAACGGTTCAACTAATATTAAAATTTATAGTTGTGCATCTTAGAAGAATGGAGTTTACATGAACATTAGAAAAGTGATAACATACCACGTAGGAATATCACAATAATAAAATACTACAATATCTTCTCTCATACAGAGAGAGAAGTTGAACTAAGCGGCGGTAAGTTAGAAAACTTCAATCTTCAATGGAATTGGTTGATGGATTTTACTCACTAAATTTTTAAGAAAATAAAATAAAAAAATGTTTTTAATTGATGGTGTCTCTCTCTCATAATTATCATTCAAACGAAAAATTTATTAAAGCAATATTTCTTTTCTAAAACTTATTTTGTTGATTTACAATCAATTTTTAAACGAATTTTTTATTTATTAAATCATTCTAAAATTTAGTAATACATTATACTAATTCCTTTCTAATAGTATTATATTCAATAAGTAGGCACGAGAGTATATCTCAGACTTTGAAATGTTATCTCAATGAACTAATATTGTCCTTTCTAAATTTCAAAATAATATGAAGGAGATAGTTATGCAAAATTTGCAATAATTTATTAAAGGAAAATTAGTTTAAAAAAGTGTTTATACTACAACTTTTAAAGTCATTAGAGAATGATTTTAAAATCTGAACGTTGTTTAAAATAATTTAATATAAACAATTCTACATTAAATTATGATGGTTATTGTCTTAATTATCATTTATTTATATATCATAAATCATGATTACTTGATTAAACGACGTTTTAATGTATGTCATTTAAAAGAACATAGTAAGAAAATATAAGCGAGGTAACAGTTTTAGTTAAAATTGTCGTTTGTTTCAATGATTTTAGTTAAAATTGTTAGGTAGTTTTTTTTTTCAATTTGTTTATTATGTTTTTTTTCTATTAGTTAACTTGTATTGTTTAATCTAACTAATTAATCAATTATAATTTTACAATTAAATTAATAATCTAACTAATAATTTAAATAATAACCTAACTAATAATCTATTTTTACAATTAAACGATGAATTTAATTAATAATTTAAATAATAATCTAACTAATAATTTACTTACATATAAATAACAATCTAACTAATAATTCATTACAAACAATAAAAAAAATTAAAATAAAAACTCTAAAATTACTAACCTAATAAGGGAGCAAAGGTTGTGGAGCTAAGGAACTTCGAAGGTGGCGCACAACTGCAACCGGCAAGCAGAAGATGAGTAAGCAGTATCAAACTCCAAATCTCAATTCGTTCTACACTGAAAGTGGAAAAAAATAATAAAGAAAGCATATCAAGAATACAAAACTGTACATAAACACAATAAAAACAAGATATTAATGACAACAATGAGAAGTAAATAAAAGGCGCACAAAAAAAAAAACAACAATAATGAAGAAGAAAGCAAGAAGAGAAAAAAGTTGGAAGGGAAAATAATTAACCATATATAAAGGTTATGATCTAATAACCATTATGTATGGAATAATATAGAGGTATAAGCAACAATCCCCCACATTATATAATAACATTATCTTAAGGATGATTTTTTTTATAAATAATTATCCTAATTATATATAACATTATACTCGAGAAACTCTAAATTCATATATGTTATAATTATAAACATTGAATCTTATAGCACTATTTACACTTTATTCTTCATCTAAATTCTTTTATTTTTATTTTTCTATCTAGTATCTTTTTGTGTTTACCTCTCTATTTTACACAGTTTCAAAAAAATTTAAAAAATTATAAATTAAAAGAAATTAATAATTTAAATTTTGAATGTATTAAAAAAATAAACATTTAGTTAGGAGTATGATGATGATTTAAGAACTATGTATGATAAATTCGTGTGAGATATTTTATTGGGATGTATTTAGATGAGAATAATATAATATATATGTTAATATCTTTACTATGGTACATTATATGTGTGAGCCTTTTCTATGTGTATTGTGATGATTACAAAGATGATATTTTATTTTAAAGGTTTAGGTATTAAACATGAAACTTGTTAAAAAAAATAGATATCTTAATTTCACTAATTCACTAGTGAGAAGTTAAAAATGGTTTTACATTTAACACAAGCACGTGTATAAGTCATCCTGACATAAAATCCTGAAGTTGACTTTACAATATGAAATAAATCTAGTAATAAATTACATTGCCCATTAAAGATGTGGATAAGGATTTCCAAAGTCCTGTTGCAAATATTTTAGTTTAAACTGTTTATTAGAAATGTTTGTTAATGATTACCTTTATCTTATTAACAATAAATCAGCAGTGGAATTTGTAATATATATTGATGAAAGTGTGATAAGCATAATATGTATTATGTGTAATGTTTAGTTTCGTTATCATACATAATACTACGTATGTTTATAAAACAAAAACTATAACATATAGCACTTATAATCTAAACAATAATACAAGTTATGACAACACAAATATATATATATATATATATATATATATATACCTTAATGTAAAAGTTGTTATAAGAAACTTAAGTATGATTTTATTTCACTTTACTTTTAAACAACTCATTATATTTTTACAAATTTCACTCTAATAATGAGATCTTACAAGAATTTATAATTTATACTTCAGTTTCTTATCACAAAAAATTATTGAAATATTAAAATTAATATTCTAAGGTTGATATTATTAAGACTCAGTCTTGTATAAAAGCATATTCAATAACATAATAAAGGTCTTAAAATTAAGAATTTAGTTTTATATAAGAATACGGGCCTTAACAACAAAAATAATATTTGAATATCAAAAGTCATCTTCACAATCAATTAATATATAATTATAATAATTAAATTAATTTTTTAAGTTGTAAAAAAATAAAGTACAAATAAAAAGTTATAAAATGTGGATCTTGTAAAATTTATTATTGGATCAAAATTTATAAAAATATGTTGTGAGATGATTAAATGTAATGTAGCATAATAAAACTCTTTTCAAATATGAAAAAAAACAAACTCATAAGTTTCTTATACCACTCTTGGATGGTAAATGTTCCATAGTCTAGTTCATAATTTTATAGCATCCACTGTGCTAATTAACTTACTCTAATAAAAGTTTAACATAAGACTTAAATTTTAAAGTTAAGACTCTTCTTACTACTTTTGTACGAGATGTACTAAAAAAAACAAGTTGCCTAGTAAAATATACGTTGAAAAGTAAAGTTCGTCTATATTAATGTACAAGTTCACGTTAACCTACTAAAAAACTAAAAAATAAATAAGGTGAAAAAAGGAAAATAAAATATATAATAACCCTTTTGTATCTACACTTTACAATTTTAATTAAAGTTCGTCTTTATTAATGTACAAGTTGACCGTTAACATACCAAAAAACTAAAAAATAAATAAGGTGAAAAATGAAAATAAAATATATAATAACCCTTTTGTATCTACACTTTACAATTCTAATTATTTTGACTCCAACATTACACATAAAACAAATTATCCAATAAATACATTCCATCTTCATTGATCCTCCCATCACAAATATTTAGTACTAAATACAATATTACTATTATAACAAAAATGAAAACAGAACCACCCAAAAACTTTTATAAATTTGTATTATTAATTAAAAAAAATAAAACGGTTGGTCTTGCAGATTGGTCTATTGCAACTTCAGAACATATTTTTTTATGACCAAATGAGACAAGACAAATAAACTTGCCCGCTGAAACTTACAATCCGACCCACCTAAAAACAGGTTGATTAATTGTTTCAAAATTCATTTTGCATTAATAAGTGTACCAATCTACTATTTACTCTTTTTATTTTATTAACATTTAAAAAGTGTCTCTCTCTGTGTATATATATAACACTTGAAAAGAGCGTATAAATTCATTGGATTCAATTACATACTCGCTAATAAAGTAATTATTGATTAAATTTATTTTAAATTAATGAGACATGAAAAAGTTAAAAGGAATGAAAACATGAATGATGCCTAATTTAGATATATTTTCCTACATGCATGACACGCCATCCAATACGTAAATAATCGATAGCATAGATTCATAAAACCAACAGAAACAAAACAATAACAACAAATAACAAAAATTCCACACCATCAGAGAGGAAATAAATAAATGAATAACAAAAATTGCATGTTAGGTATAAAGCTGGCTAATTTTTTTGTTAATATCCTTAAAAATATTTTTAATTCATTTAAATTTCCTTTGTCACTGAAATTTTTTATTTGTTTTCATTCCCATAAAATTTGAAATTACATTTTTAGTCCTCCTAAAAGACGTGATATTTAGTTTAAATCCTTCTAAAATAACTTTCTCTAACTTTCATCCCTCCAAAATTTTAAATAATTATTTTTAGTTCTTAATATTCTTTTCAAGATAGAAAATAATATTTAGTTTCTGAATTTTAAAGAGTCTTTATAAAATTATTTATGTCGATATTATACTATAAGATTAGTACTTAAAATAATCAGTTAATATTTTATTTAACACATAAATGATTAATTAATATCGAGTGGTCATTTTAATTTAAAAAAAAACAAAAATAGAAAAAAAAATACATTTCTATTTAGGACTAACAATATGTTTAAACCCTCTGATTTTGTTTCTTTATCACATTTACTCGGCTTCTAAATATATGATGTCACCAATTGGCAGTTACTTGATAGTTGACACCAAAGCCAATTCACTATTTAAATTGTCAACAATTCGTTAAAAAAAAAATATAAGTAAATTCAGGAGGATCCAAAGCCAGATACCAGGTAGCAGGGGGTTCAAGGCTTAATAAGCTTAATTATTTAAGAAAATAAGCTGAGTTTCTTCTTTTTCCTAAAAAAACCCAAGATTTGACCTCAATCCCTGTTTTCTCTCCTATAGCATTGAAACCGATAATTAACAAGTAGACTGAAGGATCAAATGGCATACTATTAAACATACTGATACAGATTTGGATCACCTTTAGTTGCCTTCTTCCTATTCTACACGTAAAAAAATGCAGTTTTGGAAAAACTGAAGTAGAATGCTTAGTTCATTTTTTATATCTAAGAAAGGGATGCAGTGGATAATTAATAAGAAGGTGGAAACAATAACGAATTGACCCAACCCCAAGACAGTCAAAGCTCTAGGGTTTTCTAGGTTTGATGGGATATTCTTGGAGATTTATTCGTGGATATGGAAAGGTAGTTAGACCTGTGACAGATTTGTTAAAAAAGGGAAATTTAGTTGGATACCAGAAAGTATTTGAACAACTTAAGGAAGCAAATCACCTCTGCCCCGGACCTTGCGATGCCAGATTTTTCTCAACCTTTTTCCCATTGAATGCTATACTTCAGGAAAGGGAATAGGGCCAGTGTTAGCTCAAGGTAGGAATCCTAAAGCGCTCTTCCGAAAACCATTATCCGATACCGCAAGTCTATATGGGAAGGAATTGATGGCTTTAGTATTGGTTACTTAACATTAACGACCCTACTTATTAGGACAAAAGTTCACAGTTTACACGGATAAAAAAATTTAAGATATCTATTAGTGTAGAGGATTACAGCACAAAATCAACAAAATTGGTTGTTCAAGTAGTTGGGATACGAATTTGACATTGTATATAAATGGGAGCTTCAAATAAGGAAACAGATGCGTTAACGAGAAAAGTGGAAGATCAAGAGTTGCCAGACCTTATTGGCAGGAAGTTTCAGAAATAGACAAGGAACTATAAGTTGATCCTGTTTAGTCAAAAAATTAAAGATGAGCTTAAACAGGATACTGACTCCCATGGTAAATATACCCTGGAACATGGCAGCCTCTTCCATTTGAATACAGAAATTATTGCAAGAATATCACTCGAATGTTTCAGAAGGACATTCAGGGGTTTATCACAAGTATAGATGTCATATAGGATATCCGTATGGATTTTGTGGTGGGATTACCTAATTATAAGGAGTATGATGCAATTCTGATAGTGGTGGACTGATTGGGTAAAATGACCATTTTATTTTTCTCAAGACTCCTTATTCAGCTCGTTCTATTGCTGATGTTTTCCTAAGAATATCACTCGACTATTTCAGAAGGACATTTAGGGGTTTATCGCACGTATAGACGTTGTGCTCAATCTATATAATGGAAAGGGATGAAGAAGATGGTAACTGAGTTTGTAGCAGCTTATCATACGTGTCAACGTAGCAAATATCAGGCTTCGTCACCCGCAGGACTACTGAAGCCATTTCCTATTCCAAATGCCATATGGGAGGATATCGGTATGGATTTTATGATGCAATTCTCTTAGTAGTGGACAGATTGAGAAAATGGCCATTTTATTTTTCTCAAACATCCTTATTCTGCTCGTTCTATAGCTGATGTTTTCCTAAGAGAGGTGGTCAGTTTGCATGGTATTCCAACTTCAAAGGTAAGTGATATTTAGTATTTCTTAGTCTCTTTTGGACAGGAACTCTTTAGAAGACAAGGCACTATATTACTGAACAGAACTTTGAAAACTTATTTACGATGTTTCACTTCTGAACAACTGAAGGCTTGGGCGGAGTTTGTTCCATGGGCAGAATATTGGTATAATACCCCGTTATTAACGACGGCAAAGTGTACACCATTCGAGGCGATATATGGAAGGGCTCCTCCTTCAATAGCTAGAATTATTCTAGGAGAGATTTTGGTAGAAGCAGTAGTACAAGACCTAATGGAGAGGAACGAAGCTTTAAACAGTTGAAATATCATTTTGGAAGAGCCCGGTATCACATGACGAGATATGCTAATATGCATGGGATCCATCAAAAATAAAGGTGGGAGATCGGGTTTATTCAAATAGTCGTCCTTATTGACAAGTTCAATGCCTACAAGACTGCATCAAAACTGGCAGTTGGCTTCTATGGGACCTATGAAGTGTTCTAGGCGATAGGAGCAGTGGCTTTTCAGTTACAGCTTCCAGTGCAGGCCAGAAATTAATTCACCAGTTTTTCATGTTTCTCAGCTAAGTTGGCAGTAGGAGATCATCCAGTAGAATCAGAATTTCCAGTAGGATTACAGTGCCATTCCACAAGACTACAACCATATCAAGTGTTGGGAACTAGGATGGTAGAGCAAGGAGAAGAAACGGTACGGTAACTGCTGATTCAATGGCAGAATACATCACGGGAGGAGGCAACTATACAATAATACAACAAAAATTTCCGGAATTCAACCTTGAGAACAAGGTTTTTGTGGAGGGGAAATATTGTTAAGAAAGGGAATCAAGGTCATTCACAAGCTGACCCAAAACCTTTGTTAGTATATCAAAGGAAAAATAGAAGACGGTAGTGGGCAAAATACAGAAGTTGGTTAGGACTGTTGAGGCAGTAATGGCAAAGAGAGAGGAAGGGTATACTATGGAGCACTTGAGGGTTTATGGGGGTATGAAAAAGACTAAATTGTTGTGACAGGGATAGGTCCTTCTGTGAAACGAGAGCAACCTCCTCTCTGAAGAGCCATTATACTTGTGAGATTCAATCAATAAAATTCTCTTTCTTCAGTCATATTACTCTCCTTATCTCTTTTGAATCCTTAATTCCTAACACTATAACCATAACAAGGTCAACATCAACGACAACAATTGCAAGGAAATAACCAAGGAATCACAAAGGTACGTGTGGGAGACCCCAAGCACAACAAGCAATTCAACACGATACTAAGCTAAGGATAGGATAGACAAAAGCAATCATGGAATATAGAAGGTTTCAGAGCTTACCTTGATTCTGAGATTTCTGAGCCAAAACTCACAATCAGCATAACCTTCACTTCAGCCATTGTCTCAAACATAAACGGACTGATTTCGATGATAATTATCTTGATAGATTGCGATACTGGAGATAGCCAATACTAAAAATTGAAGAACAAACGCCACCATAAATAAATAAAACTCAATCGCAAGTAACATAAAAAGTGTGGCTTAGCGAAAAGAACAAATAAAAGTGGAGATGAAATAAACCTATTTTGAACAAAAAAATCCCGAAGAGGATGCAGAGGGTTCTGAAGCTGATGAAGCAAACGGCAACGGAAACGAGGCAACGAACGAGATGTGTAGCAGAGCAACTCAACAGTAGCGCGAAGATTCCAGAAACCTGTTCCACCGTCAAGAAACGTCGACGAAAAAACAACCTCCATCTTCTTGCTTTCTTTCAGATGCAAGGAGGAGAAGGAAACGAGAGAGAATAGAGAATTTTGGAATTGGTGGAAGAGGGAAGACACGGAAAAAATGTTTTTGAAAATTTTGGGTTAATTTTTATATTAATATAATTAATATTTAATTTGGGAGAGAGAGAAATGTAGTAGAACTGAAAAGAATAACTATTTTAAGGAAGCTTTACTAGTATTTACTATATAGCATTTAATCTTCTGAAATATTTTTTTAATAATATCCTTTTATGTGATTAAAAGATGAACTAATACTTGCATTAAGAAAAAATTATTACAAAATGATATTTTTCTCTTGTTATTACTGTAATAAATTATCACTCTTTATTACTATTGTGAGTAGTTAAAAAGTGTAAAAGTATAGAATGATAAAACATTAGTTGACATTTTTAAAAAATTATTTTATCTAAATTTATATTAATTAAATATTTTTAATTTGTGTGTCAAAATCTTAATGACTAATGTTTTTTTAACAAAGGATGTATTTTTTCTAAAGCAAAAAGTTAATGTATCTTCAAAAAATATAAATTACTTTTCTATAGCATTTATGTCTTTTACTATTAGTTGGAGATTTTATAAAATTATATTTTTTGTGACCTTCATTTATTATTAATGATATTGTCTTTTATATATTAAAAAAGTGTATTTTTTAATTCTTAAATAAACAATATATAATATGTTTTTCTCTTCCTTTTTATCTATTTTTTACAATATGTAATAAATATAATAAATTTTCTAGATTCTCAAAAAAAATATAACTTCTATTGAAAAATATAAAAAAAAAAATTTATCTCACAAACCAAATAAACTAAAAAAATGTTCATATTGGAGAACTGAAGGTCATAATAGAAGCAATTGTCAGCACAAATAAGCCTGGTAATAAAATTCAATTTCAAGTTTGATTATTAATTTTCTTATTTTCTTTACGTAAGTATTTATTCCATCATAAAAAAATTATTTATCAAATTAATTTCAAATATTACATTATAATTATAATTGTAATTAAATAATTATAATATATATTTATTTAAAAACAAGAAATTTTATAAAAAAATACTAAAAGGAGAAAACAATGTATCCCATGAACCTTCTCCTCAATTTTTTTTACTTGAATGCAAGAATTAAGAAAAGAAAAAGTGTAGAAAAAAAGGACGAGTGAAGGTTAAATAACTCCATTATTATTCCATTATATAACAAATATTAAGTCTGAGTTGAATATAATTCTAGCATAATTATTGGAATTTTTCTTGATACAAATGTGACATTTTTTTTAGTGTATAGAAAACCATCACGCAACACTTCACTTTGTTTCAATTTTTTTTTTCAATTTAACAAAGAAGTTGTCTTCACCATTTGCAACTTTGGAAGAAGTTCCCAAAATTGCATTCACCATTGACAACTTTGGATGAAGTTCTATTGAAAGTTTCCTTGGCTATTGACAACTTCTAATGAAAGTTGTTTGACAACTTTGGAAGAAGTACTCAAAGTTGCTTTTAATCATTGACAACTTTTATTGAAAGTTGTATTCACAATTGACTACTTCTATTGAAAGTTGTTCTTACCATTGGCAGCTTTGGAAGTTGTCAAAGTTACATTAAACATTAACAACTTCTGCTGAAAGTTGTATTCATTATTGGCAAGTTCTTGCCAGAGTTGCTTTCACCATTGACAACTTTAATTTAAAGTAGACTTCATCATTGACAACTTTAATTGAAAGTTGCATTCACTATTGACAACTTCTATTTAAAGTTCTTTTCACCATTGTCAACTTTGAAAGAAGTTGTCAAAGTTGTATTCACCATTAATTCTATTTGAAAATTATATTGGAAGAAATTTCCAAAGTTACATTATCCATGAACACTTCTACTGAAAGTTGGCTTCGTGGTTGACAATTTTGGAAGAAGTTGCCAAAGTTGCACTCATCATTGACAATTCCTATTAAAAGTTGCATTCACTAATGATAAGTTATAATGAAAGTTACATTCACCACTGACAACTTGTATTGAAAGTTGCCAACATCATTTGCAACTTTGGAAGAAGTTGTCAAAGTTGCATTTACCTTTGATAATTTTTATTGAAAGTTATTTTCACCATTGATAACTTAACTTATAAAAGTTATCTTGGAAGAAGTTTTCAAAGTTGTATTTACCATTGGTAACTTCTATTGAAAGTTGTCTGTGATTAACAAATTTCGTAAAAAGTTGTCAAAGTTGTATTTACCATTAACAACTTTTATTGAAAGTTGTTTTCATCATTAACAACTTTGGAAGAAATTAGCAAAGTTGCATTCAGCATTGATAACTTCTATTGAAAGTTGTCTTTGTCATTGGCAAATTTGGAAAAAATTGTCAAAGTTGTAATTCACAACTTTTATTGAAAGTTGTTTTCACCATTTACAATTTTGGAAGAAATTGTCAAAGTTGCATTCACCACTCACAATTTTTATTGAAAATTATTTTCACCATTGATAACTTTAGAAGAAGTTGTCAAAGTTGCATTCACCATTAACAACTTCTATTGAAAGTTGCATTCACCATTGACAATTTCTATTGAAAGTTGCTTTCACCATTGTCCACTTTGAAAGAAGTTATTAAACTTTTATTCATCATTGAAAACTTCTATTGAAAGAAGTTTCCAAAGTTGCATTCATCATTGACAACTTTCAATAGTTGTCTTCGTCATTGACAATTTTGGAAGAAGTTGTCAAAGTTGCATTCACCATTCACAACTTCTATTGAAAGTTGTTTTCACCATTGTCAACTTTTAAACTTAAACTTGCATTCATTATTGAAAACTTTTATTGAAAGAAGTTTCCAGAGTTGCATTCATCATCGACAACTTCTATTGAAAGTTGCCTTCGTGGTTGACAACTTTGTAAGAAGTTGTCAAAGTTGAATTCATTATTGACAACTTCTATTAAAAGTTGCCTTCATCATTGACAACTTTGGAAGAAGTTGCTGAAGTTGTATTCACCATTGACAACTTCTATTGAAAGTTACTTTCACCATTGATAACTTCTATCGAAAATTTCCTTGGAAGAAGTTTCCAAAGTTGCATTTACTATTGGTAACTTCTATTGAAAGTGACATTCGTGGTTAACAACTTTGTAAAAAGTTGTCAAAGTTGCATTCACCATTAACAACTTCTATTAAAAATTTGAAAGTTGCTTCATCATTGTCAACTTTGGAAGAAGTTGTAAAAATTGCATTCATCATTGACAACTTCTATTGAAAGTTGCATTCATGGTTGACAACTTTGCATAGGTTCCAAATAAAAAAGTTTGACTCACCATTGGAAACTCCAATTGCAAGACCACCACCAGCTTTATTTTCCCACAAGCAATGATTTATTTTCTCGCCAACTTTATCTTCAGATTATTTTCACATGGCTACAATTTTCACTTTGGTGTGGTACAACCACGTCAACCCGTGAAGTTGTGTCAACTTGACACAACTTTGTCCACGTCATATATATATATATATATATATATATATATATATATATATATATATATATATATTAATTTTCTTGTTTATATATTGAGTAGTAAGTTATGTAATATTTAAAATTAATTTGATACATAATTTTTTAAGGGTGTTAGTTTTAAGCAATAAAAATTTGGATAATTGTGTATGCATCATGTTTGACGGTAATGTAATATATTAATTTGGAAATAAATAGAGAAATGAGAATTAATTATTTGGAAAATAAATAGAGAATTGTGAGGGAGTTTCGTCTGCCTTGTTCACATATAAATTGACAATAAATCCTCATAAGTGTCTATATTTTAATATGAAATATTAATGAAATTAAACTCTTATCGAATAACAAATCTAATTAATTAGGTTTTGAATTAAGAAAAAAATTAAGTAACTTATGTTATGTTATGCCCTACCAAAAACAACTTGCTTTAATTTTTATTTTACTTTTTTTGTGCAGGTTCGTGGGTGAACCCGTCCCAACTCGGTAATGGCTCACACGGGCTTAAGCAAGTCAGTGGGTTAGTGAGTCCGCCCCACAGTTTTTGCTAGTGGGGTACGGGTTGACCCACATGGTCCATCCCACATTGGCATCCCTAATAAAAGGTAGTCTGCGAGTCAGCCCACATAAATAAAATATTTTTTAAAAATAGAAAAATTCATTAATTATAAAAAAAAAAACTATTTCTCCTGCTGAAAAATTAAAATTTTATCCATATTTTAATTCATTTAATTAAGATAAAAAATATTATGAATTCAAGTATGAAGGTTGTTAGAAGACTTGATTAAAAATAATTAAAACTTTGTTTTTGCATTTATTTTCTTCTACGTATGTAAATGTATGAGAGATCTTAACAAAGTTTTGGTACTAAATATTTTAATGAAGTTGACTAATCTTTTAAAATAAAATAAAATAAAAGTCACACTACAATAATAAGTAGGTGAGATATGATTTTTTTTAATAAAATAAGATAAATATTTTTTTATTTATGCGGTCAACGGGCCAATCCGTTTGTCTCACACGAACTGCGATTTATACAAAATGGACCTAAACGGATCAACGGAATGAAAATTGAACCAACAAGGTTGAGAGGTTGTGGTTGAGTGTTAACATAACTTATTTTTGTTCTTGAGTTCTTTTAGGTTGTTTAGGCCCAACTTTTTTTCTGTTTCTGTTAAGCTTTCTCCTTTTCTTATATATACACTGTTGCATTTTACTGTTTAATAGAAGTGAATATATTTCATTTTTCACCTTTTTCTTTTCACTTAGCATCTTCTTCTTCCCTTTTACGTTTCTGTCGCAGTTTCTTTTCGTTCTTGCGATTAGGGTTCATCAGTGATTTTCATTTCCACTTCGATTAGGCGCACCTCATTGTTGGAGCGTCACCCAGGGCAATACACATACATCTTCACGGATTGTAATATTCACTTCCCAAGATAAGAGCTCTCTTCACCAGAATCTCCCGTTGCCGTCGCCGGCGAGACGTTGTAATTTGTATTCTCCAATATTTAGAGAAGAGTCCTTCCTTTACCCTCTAGCAGTGCCATTTTAGTTAGCTCACATCTATCGTATTTATTATTTTTTTAAATAATGAAAATGAATGAGGAGCTTTTATAGAATTTGAAAATCTATTTTCATTGTTTTTATTTTTTTTCTTCTTTTCTTCTCCCGCATATATCCAATTTTTATTTCTATTGCTTGGTAAAAAATTTAAAAAAAAAACTGTGCACCCGTGTCAGGTTACGATACAACTATTTAACATATATTGTAGCGATGTGTTAAAAGGAAAGCCACACAACTGTATTTCTAAAATAAGTAATACTTTCGTATCTTCATTTAAAGCCACACAACTGTATTATTAAAATCATTAATCATTTGGTACCTTCATTAAACTGTAAAATAAATTATTATTTTATTATAATATAATATTTTATTTAAAAGGAAAGCCACACAACTGTATTATTAAAATAAGTAATACTTTGATACCTTCATTTAACTGTTAAATAAATTATTATTTTATTACAATATAATATTTTATTTTAAGAAAAGGATTGTGAAATAGTTATTTTATTATTTTACGTGCAAAACAAACTTTATTGCTCTTCTTAAAATAATATGGATTCTTTTGAATTGTGGATAACCTTAAAATCAGTACCCCTCATGCATTCTTAATAGGTAAAATCCTAAATAAGTCTAAATCTATCCAGTATCCAAATTCTTAATTAACTAATTACCAGAGTAGCTATTAAACATAATTATGTCTACAAAATAGATGGATTTGATTAATAATGACATTTGTATTTAATATACTTATAAATTTTTGAGTTTTTTTTATATATAAGGAATTAATTAATACAAAATTATTAAATTTGGCGTGAAATTGAGGGTGGGGTGAAAGAGGCATGTCTAATCCCGAGGTATAAGAGAAATGAAAATATAATATTAGTGAAAGCAAAAAAGTAAAGATGGATTTGTCCGAAGAAAATGATTGGAAAGTAAGTAAACATTCGAAAAAACAAAAAGATTGGTTGTGTTGTGGGTCTACAGCTGTACGACTCACGTCACTCGTTTGATCAAACACATGAAGAGGAAGAGTGGTTTGTTAGGTGCAGGAATTGTTATTGGTTTCGCATGCATTAATTAAAACCTCAACCTCCATGCATGTGACTATCATGCTAGCAACTGCCACAATATTTAAGGGCATGGTGTTGTGCAAATATAGGAAAATGCCATAACAAAAACTAAGCAAGAAAATGGTTATAGCAGAATGTAACAGAGTTGATCACTGTGTCCTCATAATCTCATGCCTCGGTTTAATCGTCACGCTCCGCCTCCTCCTCTCCCTCTCCACCTGGATCTTCCGAACCTGCTTCCGATCCGAGAAGAACCTCATCCGAACCTACGGTTCCTGGGCTCTGGTCACCGGAGCCACCGACGGCATCGGCAAGGCTTTCGCCTGCCAGCTGGCACAGCGAGGGCTCAACCTCATCCTCGTGAGCAGAACCTTGCAGAAGCTGGAAGCTGTTGCGCGTGAAATCAAGGCGAAGCATCCAAACGCGCGCGTGAAGGTGGTGGAGATAGACTTCGCGAGCGGGGATCTGTCGGAGGGTCTGCAGCGCGTGGAGGAGGCGAGTGAGGGGTTGGATGTTGGCGTGTTGGTGAACAACGTGGGGATGACGTATCCGCATGCGATGTTTTTCGACGAAGTCGAGGAAAGTGTGTGGAGGAAGATCGTTAGAGTGAACGTGGAAGGAACAACGAAAGTAACGAAATGTGTTCTGCGTGGGATGTTGGAAAGGAGAAAGGGAGCCATCGTTAACATTGGCTCCGGTGCTGCACTCGTTCTTCCTTCTCATCCTCTCTTCACTGTCTATGCTGCCACCAAGGCGTAAGCTTTCTCTTTCTCTTCTTTTCTTTCTCTCTATTCAAATCTTTTTCACAACTCAATTTTTCTTTTCTTCTTATTTTTCTTTCAGATTATATAAACGGTATTTAACTTACTAACCAAAATTTCACAAATGTTCTTCACTACGACCCACTAGCTCTCCTTTAACTGACACACCAACTATCACATCAGCACTTAACAATATTCCAACAGCAGTTAGGCATCCAAATAAATGACTCGTACATATAAAAAAAATGACTATTAAAATATAGTAAAATTGTATTAAAATTCTAATACTATATTTTGGTACGAAATCTTACCTATTATTTTCTTTAAAAAAATTTAAGAGTTTATATATATATATATATATATATATATATATATATATATTTTATAAATTTGTATTAATAATATAAATTATCTTAAATACTAATAATTTTACAGTTTATAAAAGTTTTAAATCACTATAATGATTAATTAATTTTAGTCTTTAAATTACTCTCTATTTAATAATTTTAAATTTGTTTAGGGTATAATTTAAATTTTTTTTTGAAGAGTATGGATTGGAATATAAAAGTGCCGACTATTTTATTTTACAGGTTAAAAATTTTATTTGAACATAATTTTATTATTTAAATAGAATTAAAATAATATTTGATGATTAAAGAATTAGCATAAAATTAAAAAATTAACTATCAAAACAACTACTTTATTGAATTAATTCACAATCGCTCTAAAATCATGCTTTAGCCAGCTAGTTTCACTTTAATCATGATCCCAGTATTATACGTTGAGTTGTTTTCTAAATTTCAAAATTACCTTACGATGTATTAATTATTTTCTATATTCATTAAATATTTAAATTAAAACATATTTTAATTATTGATTTACTTATATTTAGAAGACAATAATTATCATATATTGTCAATATAAACATTTTAATTCATATAATCTGCATGATAATTATTATAAAATATAGGCTTGTGATTTTTGATATTTATTATTTGTTCTAAATATAAATATTAAGTTTAAAATATAAATATACATATACGAGAACTAAGGCATTTATAAAGCATGCAGTTACGTGGATCAATTCTCAAGATCTCTGTACGTGGAGTATGGACAATATGGGATACATGTGCAATGTCAGGTACGAAGTTATTGAAATGTCTCCTTTTCCAGTTACTATCTTTGCAGTAATTTTCTTATAGATGTTCGTTTTGACTTTGTTAGTAAGTATGTGGTTATAGGGTAAACTTTGGTACAGTAGTGATGATGAATATGAAGGTTGTTGTTGTGGAGTAAATTAGTAGGACTAATTGTTAACAACATTAATGAGTGAAGGTACCACTGTACGTTGCAACAAATATGGTATCAAGGGTGGCTTGTATTCAGAGAGATTCGTTGTTTATACCTACAGCTGAGGCTTATGCAAGAGCTGCAATTGCTGAAATTGGGTTCCAAGCAACGTGCATACCTTATTGGGCTCACTCTTTTCAGGGCTTCTTAGCACACTTAATCCCTCACCCTCTGCTTGATTCCTGGCGATTATCCATCGGTATTCGCCGCCGGAACAATCAAAACCAATCCTCATTCACTTCAACTTTATCTCCATGAAATATCTTTTTTATTTTCTCAAAAACATATATACAAATATATACGTTATGTTATCTACCTTAACTGTTTCAGATTTATCTCTCTTTGCTGCTTATCATTTATATTGGGCTCCTGGGCTTGCTTTTCACACCTCTCCATTACCTTCTTCACACCCCTTGCTGATCCCATGTTGGGCTTTCTGGATTGAGTATTGCGCTGGCCCACCTGACTCAGAAACGTGGGTCGTTGAGAGATCCGTTGTCTTCCCCAAGTCACAGTGATTTTTGTTCGTGTATCTCTTCTTTCTCTGACCACAATTATAACTACCGAAGCTAATTATTATTTTTTTATAAAATTAATCTTCTTTTAAAGATTTTATTTTCTTACGATATAACCTGTTAGGGTTAAAACAACATATTTTAGATTTCTCTATACTTAAAACTCTCACATTATTTAAGAGTTAATGTGAATTTATTTGATAAATATGATCAATATAAAGACAAAATGGTGATAAAATCATCATTATTTAAACGAATCAAATGTAAATATTAATCAACAACATTGTTTTTAACGAATTTGAGGTGAGTACCACTATAAAAAAAATTAAAATCCTCTTTTAATAATAGTATCAAAATCATTATTATTTAAATCATCGTTGAAACCTAGGTTTTTAACAACTATGAAACCATCGTCGAATATAATATCATAATATGTATAGATCCATTTGTGTATTTGTGTATTGTATAAATGTATATCATATATGATGGTTAGATGAGAACCTTGAACCTATAGCATATGTATAGAAACCTTGCGTTTTCATTACAACTATCCATTTCTTTTATATATTTTTATGATTACCTCAATTTAACCATACGTATGTACCAAAAATCTTGCACATCCCACAATGAACATTATATATAGTCATCACTATTATTTATAATCAGAACACAAATTGTAGTTTAATTGTATAAAAAATATATATAATATTCTTATTACTAAACACCCTACTTTAAAGTGAAGAATAATTATCCTTAAAATAATGGCTACTAACCTTAAAACCATTGTTATATAAATTAAGCAAAATATAAATATAAGGATATAGTGCTAAAAAAAGTAGGAGGTTTATATTATCGAATAAATTGAATTTGAAACAACATTATATACGAAATATAGTTTAGAGATGTGGTTTTTCGTTGTGGTCAATATGATAACACATAAAATATAATTGGTAAGAAGGAAAATATTATTATTGATCTTATAAAATTTACAGCATGGCATGGCTATATATCAAAGTCAAGAGTTTAAATTTTTCTTTTTGAGAATGGTTCATGAATATTTTGTAAAAAATTAGTTATTTGGTTATATTTGACTTGAAAGGAAGTATACTATGTAACTTTAAATAGCATATGAATATGTCCATTTTACTTCATAAACTACTTCATGCTTGATTGAAGTAACTCAAATAAAAGAATATGACATTTCAATTCGTAATTAAAATATATAATTAAATTTGTGATCTACTTTTATTTTTATTGTTAGTAAGTACAACTTACTAGGCTCACTGCACATCACATGTTAGTTCTTTTATTATCAAATATAATTAATTTAATCTAGAAATAAATCATTTTTAAATGCATTATTCAACTAATTAAGTAATATTTTGAATAAATAAGATAATTACTTAAAACTTTTTAAATGAATCTAATTCAAACCATTTCATGTTGAATTGGATGAAAGTTAAACTTTCAATAAAAACAATTACACATAGAAATGAAAATCCTCTAAAAAAATGAATTCCTATTAACTCACTAGATACACAAACATCCCATCTTCTACTCAAGATCCATCGAAAATCAGCAAAATAATAGTTTAATTTAAAAAAATAATAATAATTTGGGATGAATTAAGTAGAAAAGTAAAAGTATTAATCTTTGTATTAGGTTAACCTAAAGTGTTCTTACGAAAGGCAACCTCTGTGTCCAAACCAAAACCATCAACGGCACGAACGTGAACCAAAGCGGAGTGGTTGAAGAGCGTGAGGAGGGGGTCCACGCTGTAGAGGTCGTTGGCGGAGTACTTATCGGCGCGCCGCGACAGCGCCACGTGCAACACACACACGCCGTTGGGCTTCAACGTTCGTTCGATCTCGCCCACGAAGCGTTCCGGGTAGAGCGCGTGGTCGAAGACGTTCGAGAATTCGAAGTCGAACGTGCCGTTATCAAACGGTTGGTTGTGAAAGTCGCCCTTAACCACGAGGGGAGGGTAGGGAACGAGGTCCATTCCGATGGAGTCGCTAACGCCGACGCGCCTTAGCGCCTCCACTTCTTGCCCCACGCGCGCGCCTACGCAAAGCGCCTTCGAGCCCTTCTGGAGAAGCTTCTTTTCCTTGAGGTCCTCGAAGAAGCGCGCAAAAACCGGGATCTTGCGGTCCCAGTCGCGCGTGGTCCATATTTTCCGGAGGCGCGGGTTGAGGGTTTTGTTGAGCTGGCGCTGGATGTAGGCGTCGTAGGAAGAGTAACCGGGTCGAATTCTGAGGTTGTCATTGCCGGTGGTGGCGATGCTGACGTGGCGGTAGTGTTGTTGCGGAGAGAGGAGTAGGAGGATGAGGAAGAGGAAGAAGGGGAGGGAGAGGAGGAGGGAGACGATAAAACATCTTAGGATGAATGGTTTTGTGAGTGTAATGTTCATTCCCACATGCATGTCGTGCTAATGGAACGTGTTCTTCCTCATGCTTAATCTTGCTTTTGCTTTTTAGGTCTATGCATGCATGGGACGTAACTTTTTGTGATTTTTTGGATAAGATGAAAGCTTAATTTTGAAGAAAGAGAGAAAGAGAGAGTCAAATAAAGGATTATAGATAAGCCATTTATGCTTTATAGTTGCTAAAGATAAGTTCTATTTCACCATCTACTCTATAGGATATATAGCATTCTTCTAATTTCTGTTTAGATTTGGAATAGAGTTAAGCTTTGTTCTTTATAATCATTTTAGAGATTATAAAACATTATTTTCTGCAAAGGATTTAAATGTTTTTTATAGAATAAATTTATTCTTAATAAATATTATGCACAGAAACATAAAGAAAGAGAAAAGGGAAGAAAGAAATTAAAATAAAATGAGAATTTAATTTAAATTTAAATACATATTATATGATCAATATAACTTTTATATATCTAATTTAAAATGAAATTTAATTGATTGATAATGTAAATAGTTTTACTATATACATGAAACATAAATTTAATAAAATAATTAAACCGATTTAAGTTAAAATACGACATCCTTTGTTTTAGGACTGGTTCGATTTGTTATTATATTTTGATAATATGCATATATTAGAACGTAAATCCATTTTCATTCCGTTGTTGATTTTTGAATTCAAATCAAATCGTTGAATTGAGTGGATAAATGTATTGAAATGTTGTTAATTTGGTTAAGTTGTTGATTTTGCAGAACTTTGGTTGTGTTTTTTTCTCAACACAATGGAGGAAAGTGGATAAATGCATTAAACTTGGAGCATATTCAATGATAAATATAATGACAGTTTTTCAAAATTAAAATTATTAAAATCTCATTTTCCATTTACTATGTTACAAAATAGATTACATAATTTTGGTTAAATTTTTACTGAAAATAATTTTTTAAAGCATTGATTGAGAAATAATTACTCATGATTGTCATAAAAAATAATACAAGAAGAACCATAATAAAAAATAATACAAGAAGAACCATACTTAGAAAGCATAAGTTGTACAGTATGAAGATCAAACATCTATGAGCAAAACTCAAAATATGATTTTTTTTTTAATTTTATACTTAAAATTTTAAGATAATAAATTTGTAAAAAAAATTATATAATTTATAGAAGCTCTTTTATATAACATTTCTAAATTTTTACTTTTAGCTCACCTATAAACTAATAACATAATGGGTTAAATGCACTGACCAAACAGCTAAAGCAAGTTTTGTCACTCATAACAATGATTGGTCCCCAACTACTTACAAGTATTAAATCCAATATTGAATCATTCCTCCCCAACTCCAATCAATAATTGGTACAAACATTCTATAACATAAAAGACATAGTTTTCGTATTATCTTTCTTTGAATTGAAAATAATTACATTGAATTATAAAATAAGAATATTGTTAAATGGCATATTTAGAGCTTACTTGATATGCATAACAGGATAAGAGAATTAATAAAGATTAAAGTTGATACATATTTACCCTTTCATGTGTTTGATACACAAAATAATAGAACTAAATAACATTAATATTATTCTATCATGTATTGAGATGGACCAATGTGATATGATAAAATAAGAAGAGGATAATAAGATAGTTAAGAGAATTTGTTTTACTAATTACTAAAATAGTGTGTAAAATGTGCATCCAAAATACAAAATAGAGAACATTCAGAATGTTTGAGATAATGGGGGGTGTTTTACTTAGAATACAAGAATGATAAAGTACTAAAAGAAGAGAATTTTGTAAATTTGATCAAATATCACTTTCTATGTAGCCATTAACATCTTGACCTGCTGTATTAACCATGTGAAACTGACTGCCTAGGAAGACTGCTGGAATAAAAAACAAATGCATATTTTCAATGACTATATATATTTTACACTCACTCCTGCCACACCACGAATACGGGTGGGAAGAAAGACCAGGAGGTGGAATTGAGGGATCAAAATAACAGGATATCCATTCAACTGTTTATCAAGTAACTGCATCCATGATCAACTAATTCCATGTTGCTTTAATACATCCCCTTGAAAACGGGATTTGTACGGCAAATGCTTGCTCCATACTCCTCATATTCTGCCTTCGTATGACAAGCCTGTTCATTGGAACATAAATAGTAATCTTGTTTTGTATAGAGTCATATCGGAAGGATTAAAGAAACAATAAGAAATTATGGATACTCTCACTACGAGAAAATTATTGCAAGAAAACTGAATACACATTGCCGTCCGCAAGGATGACAAACCAAAAAAAAAATAGTTTTACCCTGTTCAAGTTTCATAATTTTAAACTTAGCAAACATTAACACTATAACCATATTTTTTTTTACCAAAAATGCAATCATAGACTGTTTTAACTGGAAAAGCATACAAAATCCAGGTTATCAATGCCAAACAATAAGCAAGACAACCAACTACAGACGTGACAGTTAGGAGTTAGGAAATTAGTTTAAATGGTTACGATATTAATAGTTAGTTGAGGGGTTAATGAATTAAATAAATAGGAGAATGTAAGGGGAAAGGGCTCACTATATCTTGTATCATTAGAGAATTGAGTTTTACTCTTTATCATAGGAGAAACCATTGGAGGAGAGCTATTCTGTTATCTTCTGTCCTTTTTGAAATCAAGAAATATCATCTTCCTTCTTCTATTTTCTAATTTGAGTTCCTACCAAATTGGTTTGACCCACCCACAAATTTGACCAGATTGAGAAAACCCCATATCCAAATTTTGGAAAGAAATGGATAATTCATAAGGCTCTTGAAGGAAGGGACCACCAAGCTACTTGTGTTCAAGCAATTGGTAAAGACGAAAAACAAAACCAGAACACAGCAATGAACAAAATAAGTTGAGTGTTCAATGGAACTCTAGAAAAGATCTAATTAATCAGCTTTTGGAGATCAAGAAGTTTCATGGAATCAAAGAGATTCACACACTTTTGAACAAACTCTCTACTATTAGCTGAATTTAATTGGAAACCAGAAAACTACGATAGAGCCTCGTAAGAGGTTCTCATGAAATTGTGATTTTCAATAAAATTTAACCACAGAATAGAGAGTCCATTTTTAGCATTTCTTGAAAAACTATGATGCAGTTGTTGATGAAGAAAGAAGGCATCGGGTATATGGGTAATGTTGTCATGGCAAGACATTTCTTCAGAGGAAGAATCAAACCACCTTTTGGGGAGATAGATCTTAAAGACCTAGTTGAGGGGGTGAAGTTGAGGAGCTGGGTGCCAAGAACCTGAAGCTGAGGATTTGCAGCAGAAAATGGAGGAACAAGGTGAGCAGGACAACATCAGTATGGAGGGGAGTTGGCCAGAATGTGATAAAGCACAGGCTAGTTCTTGGACAAGAAAGATAGAATTACCCACCCCTTAATGGAAGCACAAAACAGAAATAACTTGAAGGGTAGCAGTTTCAACTCAATGTGACGGTGACCCAGCAATTCTTGCAAGTAAAAATAAAGACATAAAGAAGGTTCAACAATCAAGAATCATGCCTCATGTGATGGAAAGAAACCAAAAATGAAGTAATATTAGCACGAAAAAAAAATTCAAAATAGTTATGGACAACGAAGAAGTTGATCCTTCACTGAAAAGGGAGAAACAAAAGGAAAACAGTAAAGAATATGGGCTGCGATGACTATTTTCAGGACAACCCTGTAAAAGGTGGAGTTGCAACCAGGCCTTCTCTTTCAAAACCCAAATGTCCAGAAAAAGCTTGTTACTGTAAGACATAAATTGGACCATAAAGGTGGATGGAACATCCATGGCGTAGGAATCTTGAAACTCACATGCTAGGTGAGCCTTTATCCTTATATATTGGTTGCATCTAAGGTTCATAGCACGACAATGGAGCCAAGGCAGGAGAGTCCAGAGGCAATTATGATGATTCAAGTTATACAGTCAACCTCATCACCACCACAACCAAAGCTGTTGGACCTGAGTTCACATGCAGTGGTGACTGGCTTCACAGTTGAGCCCTCGTGAATGGACATCATTGAGGTATCTCTTGCTTAAATAAACAATTAGGTTCTGGAGAATGGGAAAAGGGGGTAGATTTGAAATTCTTCAAAAGTGGATCCAAATTTTGACCAATGGGTCAAGCACCTCTTCTTTCTTCTATTTTCTAACAAGTTTCATATTTCTAAACTTGCCAAACAATACCATGAGGTGGAACCAAATCCATTTAACCTAGAAAAGCATACAAAACTCAAGATATCAATGCCAGACAAAAAGGCAAAGACAACCTACCATGGCTTTTCAAGAACAAATAACTATACATCTCAAGCCTACAAATCCATATATGCTATCGCAGAAATTGTAGTTGAAAATAGATTTTTTTCTGTTTTGGGGACATGGTACTTATCAGTCATAGCAAGGAAGAAAGTTAGTCACAGAAAGTAATTTCCGCCCCCCCGCCCCCCCTCTAATTACATAAGCACGTTATTAGTACACGAAATTAGTCATTATGGGATGCATTCACTGTACCTCCTAACCCCAAAAAAGATCAGAAATGCATACCGTAAAAAATTCAGGTGTTGATGCAAGTACTGATCCTCCAAACCAAACTGCAAATCTCTGGATTGGATGGCTGAGTACATTTACCTCCACTGGCTGTGACTGTAGGCAAAAAAGTAAAAGCATGACCAAAGCAATAAATATACAGCAGTCCAGCATGCCATAACTACACCGGTGTGACTAGTTTGTCCATGCAACTGTTGGGCCCTAGGGGATGTGAAGACCTTCTGAGCACAAATTACATAACCAAACCAATCAACAACCCACGCAACACTATTTTCAATACAAACAATTGGAACAAATGAATTTATGTAATTATTGATTGTTGATTGGTTTAGTCTGTACAACTTGGGCAAACAAGTTTCTCATGTGTGCGTGTGAGAGAGAGGGAGAGAAAATCATCAATTTAAAGAAGGTTTAAAGGTACCAATTAACTTACTTTTATCTCCCCGTTTAAGCGTGCTTCGGATAAAAGGACACGAGCATCCACTATTTTTTTAAGATCACGTTGCAACCTCCTATGAAAATCCTTGAACATGGTTGAACCTCCAGACAACACTATATTCTGAAATAAATAAAATAAGAAAGAAGTAAAGAGATCAATTGTCAACAACATGTAAGCTGAAGGGCTTGAAATTCGTATGATCAGAAATTAAATATCATGGCTGAATTGATATGGTATAATATAACTTAACACTAATGTACTCCATCTGGGTTAACAACAAAAAATGCCCCAAGCTAACATTGATTCGAAGTGGCAGTTCACTAGAATTTAAAGTGCTGTTGGGGCTTATTTATATGCATGTCAGTATGGTACTTCACCTTATATAAGGATCTCCTTGTGTCAATTGGTGCAGACTGAATACACTTGTCTATTACAACTGGCAAAGGAGTCGTAAAGTCATTGCCATATATCTCAGGACTGAAAAAAATCTGCAGAGGGAGAAAATAAATTAAATTAACTGGTCCTGTTGATAGAATGACCCCAACTAAGCCGATAGATTAGTTCATGATTTACACAAAGCCACTACTACATTTTCATGAATTCTTCAATAGTTGAATTGAAGGAGCTACCTCATGTGGAACCAATGGGCGTGACTAAATGACACCAAGATTCTTAGAGATAGAAACCACGATCTACATCTAAGGTTCAAATCCTTCAAATCTCAGCCAGGCTACACTGCCTGCACTTAAGCCTACCTTGCCCCTTCCCACACTACTTCTTGGACCTCTTTTAGAGCCCATAAAGGAAAAGGAAAATGAAAAAAAAAAAACCTAACTATCTAAAGAGAAAGACCATAAAGGAAAAGGAAAAAATAGAAAAAAAAAACTCTAAACATCTAAAGAAAAGGTTTGGATGAAGACAAAATGCGTAATATCACTTTAATATTTACCATTTTCCATTATAGGCCCCTCCGTTTCAGTTAGATATTAATGATAGGAAGTCAGGAACTAAACAAGTATATATTTATTTAATTCATAGTTCATGGAATAGGTTCAGGTATTCACAACAAAAAAACCATACTAAAACAGTTATATAAGGAGTGGCCATCAAACAAACCTCAGGACCAAGAAATCGTTCATAGCCAATATCACATGAATATGGTGCCCCTGTCTTTGGTTTAATGCCTCTCCAGTGCTTGATGTACTTGCCTGGTTCTTTGTCGTGCTTATTGAATTCCTGAGTGAAATTGAGCTAATGTTATGTAGGAAAACTAATGAGTTGAAAAGAAAACTTTGGTCACATCCTTTGATTCACAAAAGGAGCAAACTAATTAAACAGGACAATTTATCAACACTCAACATGCTAACGCCAGAGGCAACAAAACTAATGGCAAAGGCCCACAACAAACCCCTCATGATTCTGTCAAAGAACCAAGTATTGATGAACTAAAGAGAGTAAAGACAACCTTCACAATGTCAGAGCAGGTGTAGCAATACATTTCCTTTACTTTCCATGCCACTTCAAAAGAGTCTTCCGGTGGTACCTTCTCTCCTCTTTCCTGTATGAAGCAATGTCAACATAACAGTTCATGAATCTGCTTAGTAAAATGCAGATTGACAATTGAATACAGATTATTATTTATTACAATCTCAGTCAGTTGAACAAAATATTCTAGCTAAATACGCGAATAACTCTGGACTATTAAATTTTTTATTTATATTTCTTAACTATTAAAAATATAGCAATAATATCATGCATTCCACACTGTTCATCCAGATTAGCATAACATGATTGGTTTCACTAGCTAGTGTGAATGGTAATTTGTGAAAATGTTCAACATTAACAACAACCCCACTAGGTAAGGTCAGCTAACTAGACATTAATCAGAGGTTTAAAAAAATTCACAGATATTCGAATAAGAGAACAATACCAACATAATAACCTTTTAATTTTATACTACAGGGGTTACCCACCCGCATAAGCTGCTGAACAAAAAGAGTAACATCCTTTCCAGCAATAGGAATCGATTTGATGCTGCTACCAATAACGTAGCCATCTGCCACAGGTACAACATGAGTTGCCCCATCTCCAACATCCACTACAACTCCTGTCATCTCACACTAAGAAGAATATAAGATCAGCCTAAAAGGAAAATATTCCTAAAATTAGACAGATATAATGAAAAACAAAAATTCTTCAACATTTTATGTCAACACAATGAGGGGAACTGCTGAATTATCCTATGTGCTAGTTCATGATATTTATTCTACAGAGTGGTTAACTTTTGATTTCAAGTGAACACAACCAAATGCGTCAAATTGCAGGAGCCGGTGAAACATCCTGTGCATTTTGCGTTTAATAGCTACCAAGCAAACGGGGCATTTCATGCATCATACTTAATATGTAAAGCATTCAAGATTAAACATCCTGTTCCAATTCTATACGCAACATAATTCCCAATCTTTATCCAGTGTATCAATTACCAACCTTAGATGTTGTGTACCCAGCTGCAAGAGCAAGCACAGAATTCACAGCAATGTAAAGTCCAGGCACGTTAAAAGTCTCAAACATGATTTCCCCAGTATACTCGCGACTCTCAGGTGCGGTCAATGGACTCTCGGTCAAGAGGAAATAGTGATCCTCCGGATCACACCTCAAGTAGTTGAATATGCACTGCTGCCAGAAGCGCTCCATGGCATCCCAATTCTCAACCTGACCATGCCGAATCGGGTAGCTGAGATTGTAAGTGCTGCTAGATCGAGACTTGGAAAGTGCCTCATCCCCAATGAAGAAATCAAGATCTGCCAAAACCCCAGCATTGTGCTGGGCCGCCCAATTGCCTTTAGAAGAACCCCTGGATTGAGTCAGAAACGACTCATTAACTGCAACAACAGTCGGAACAATAAAGGATGGTTCAACATTACCAGCAAACCCCATCTTCGTATACCTGAAGAAAAATAAAACAGTTTCCAAATTCAGAGTAAACCATATCGGATGAATAAATTTTCCAGTCAATCCAAGTCAAAAGAACTAAAGAAAACATCAGTGGGGGCATTTTAACAAACACGTGGTGTCCAATAAAAAAACCACAACATGTAGCTAAAAGAGAAAGTGGGTGATAGAAAAGAAAGTAAAGGGTACCCGGAGCCATTATCGATTACTACAGCTGGTCGAGAAGTAGAGGGGTCCATGAGAGAGAGCGAAAAAGTGGCGGTGATATTGAAAGCTGAAGGTGGATCCGAGAGTGAATGTGAGGCAGAGGATCATGGTCGTGAAGAGGTGAATAAGGATGAAAAGGAAGGTAGTATAGGTGAGAGTAAAGATGACGTTGACGCAGACTTTGATCCGAAGTGAAAAAAGAGAAAAGAGAAATAGGAATGGTTGGTTATTGTGGATAAACCCATTTGAAGTGAAAACTGAAGTGTGAAGGTGGAAGTGCAGATGCAGGTCCCAGTTACTTCATCATCATCATCATCACCATTCTGTTGATTTCCCAAACATGCTTTCCTTGGCAATCAAACAACAACTCTTCCCTCTCTCTTTCTCTCTCTAGATTCTGTCTCTTTCTATTAGTATTAATTGTAATTAATTTGACGGCAGTAATTAGTAGCTTTGTATATGCAGAGCAAGAACTTGACGGCAACAACCTGAATTGTGGTTGAAAAGCGGTGAGATTTGAAGGGCCACTTGCAGGGACCTACCAGCACGAATAACATGTAAGTTCTTTCATTTCTTTCTTACACGCCAACCTTTTTCTTTCTTCCTCCTCCATCATCAATTCATCAACCTCCATTAAGAATACTTTCGCTATTTTTTAATTTACATAAATTTCAAACATGCTCTTTCTTTCCTTTAACCTTAAAAGTTTAAAAAAAAAAAAACAAGAACACAATAAATGGTTTGAATTTTAATAAAATAGTCATGATATTTTCTGTACCAAATTGTACATTTTTATCATTCCATTTTTTTTTTAAATTTTATCATCTAAAGTTTTTTCCACATGTTATTATTCTCTTTTTTCAACTTCTACAAAATTTATTTTAACTAATGGAAAAGCATCTCTATATATGTTAAGAAAAAAATAATATTAATAAAAATATGTTTCATTCTTTGGGTGGACTACACCCGCTTTTTATATATATATCAATTTTAACGTCGATTTTGATCACTCAATAATTTTATTTATTTTGTTACATCAATTACATTCACTACTTTAAAACTTTAAAGTATTATTAATCGATTTTAGTTCATTAAATTAATGTTATTAATATCTAATATGAAGGTAAATGTTAATTATGTAACTTCCATCATTTAGATGTGGATTTTTAGCTGACTCAAAGGAGACGCTAATAAATAACATTGTAGTATCCGCTTATTTCCTTTTACGTTTTTTTTTTCTTGTCTACCCTAATTTATTAGTTAACATATTTGTAGTACATAAAATATCTTGTTTTCGATTCTTTGGTTTTTTCTACGTTTCAAGATATCACATGCTTCTTTTGATACAATTGACTACCTTATTATTATTTTTATAAATTTAAAATTTATTAATATTTAAAATATTTTTTATTATTAATAAAAATTTATATAATTTCTAAATTAATATTTAATATTGGTTATTAATTATTTTAAATTAATCATTATAAAAAACTAATTTAAAATATAAAATATTTAATAGCTAAAATATTTATAATTAATGTTACATGCCACTTTAAAAAATAATTTATGATTTTTTATTAATAATAAACTAATTTAAATACCAATAATTTTTTAATTTATAAAATAATATAGTAATTAATTATTTTTTGTCTTTAGTAATTATTTGTTTAATATGAATATTTTTATTTTTTTAAAATATTTAGTAGGTAACTTCTCAATTAATATGTGATAGTGCTAGTTGATGTTGTCTCCTTAGGCTAACTCTAAGTTCAACAAAGCTCTAAGAATTGAGCTCTCAAATGTGTGGATATCAAATTCTCTAATAATTCATTCAGTGACTATTCAATTCAAATTTTCATGGTTAATAAAATAAAATGGCTTCCATTTCTTCTTTGAGGTGCAGACTTTGTGCTAAAGTTCATACCTCTCCAATTTAAAGTCCAAGGCTCGTTTCTATTTATTAGACAATACACACTAAAAATAGAGATCTGATGATAAAAACAATATCATGTCTGCAACTTTGTTTCAGTTAATAATTAAGACAGTATTTAATTCTTACTTTTCAAATTCTATTCTGTTCATAATTATTTGTTCTGAATTATTGTCCACATAAATTATGATGTTTAAAACTCAACATAACTAAACTAACTAAAAATAACAACAGTTGGTGTCACAAAATCAGCCCTAAATTGTAAGCCAGCCCTAGCAGCACATGTGCAAATATGCAAAGGTGTTACAATAATATTATTCGGACAACTAAGTAAGTTCTCAAAATTGCAGGCACCATGTAAATTCAACAGTAGTTATGTTGTGACAACAGAAAGGAAGTACATAGAAACTGGAACTGAATGAGATCTATGATGGGGAAAAGGGAAGGTACTATAACAGTTGCAGCAAATAGAAATTGGAAAGGAATGAATAAAGGAAGTGACAGTAAAAAAGAGAAATAACAGAAGAGAAGGTGATATAATATAGCATTAGATAGATACAAGTTACAAGAGAATTATTGTATGATGACTATTTCAACATCACTGGGATCTCATCCTGTTGATCTGGTTCAGAGCAGGCTGCAAGATGTTGTACAGCACCCACCCAATAGCCGGTGTCACCACAAACAGCAGAAGCTGGCCCCTGTTGTCGCTCGCGGCTTCGGCGATCGACGCCACTTCAGCGGCAGCTGCATGTGGCGGCGCCGCCATGAGTCCTGCCAAGCCGCCAAGACCCAACCCGATGATGAGTCCTTTGGTGCTGCGCATACGGTTGATTTGGTTGAGCGCCGGCTGCAGGATGTTGAACAGCACCCACCCTATGGCTGGGATTATGGGCAGCAGCAGGGCCAGGCCGCGGTTGTCGCCTTCCGCTATATCCGCTATCTGCTGGACGGCGAACGCGGCGTCGCAGGTTCCGAGGGCCGTGAATATGGCTCCCGCGACGGCTGTGGGAATGGAGAGGTTGGTGGTTTCGGGTGAGGCGACAAGGCCCTTGGGAAGAGAAAGGAGAGAAGGTTTTGAGGTTGTGAGTTTGGTGGGGAATTTGGGTGACGTGGGGTTGAGGCATTTGGCGTTGATCATGGCCATTGCTGATATTGTTGCTGCCATTGGTGTGTTGGTGAGTGAGCTGAGAATGGTGGTGGGTGTGGTGGAGAGGGAAGATGGGGAACGTGGTTCTGAGTGGAGAGTGGCAATTTAGCGTTTGGAAAAGCCACGTTGGAGAAACCACGTCCAATGGAGTTGCAGTTTCTAGATTCTTCTCTTATCCCAACAGAGGCTAAGATCACATTTCCACCACATATTCTTCCTTTTCTTATCACTTCGGCTCCTCAAAATGTCCCAAATCCATTTTTTCTTGTCTTTCTTCGTAAATGCTTGCCCCAAACACGCCTTTTACCGCACCATGGAAGAGGAATAATTAATAACACTTGGGTTTAATTTCTTGTTTCTGACTAATATAATAAAAAATAAATATATCAAATTAATATATTATCAAAATAAATTTTGACAAATTAACTTAATTGATATAAACATTTTATTTTTTAAAATTATTTTGATAATATATATTATACTATTCGTATATATAAAAAAAGTTTATCACTTACGTAATATCTGAAATTTACATTAACTGTCTTTCTTGAATTTTTATTTAAAGAAATCATTCTTATTTTTTATTTTATTACTTCTCATTATTTTCTTTCTTTCTAACATTATAATATTTTTAAATTTTATTCTAATATAACAAGAATACAACCATATAATAAAAGCATCGAGTCAACTCCTATGTTACCCCAAGTGCTAATAATTGAGATTTTTTTTTTCTTTCGGATAAAGAACTGAACTTAAATATATTGAAGTAGTGGTGTACAAATTCATGTCGATCGGTCCAAAAATAAAAAATAAAACTGAAAAAATATATAATAAACTGTAAATTGAAAGAAACCAAATTATTTATAATTTGTTGTATCTTTTCTTAGTGAAACGCGAGTTTCATTCATTTTCAATGGGTGTTCCTAAAATTTAAACATAATGAACTAAACCAGTGATATTTAAAATCTTCAAAATGTAAGAATATAACAAAACAATAATTTGGTGTGTATGAAAACTTAAACAGGAACGTTTTGACTGTTGATTCAAAACTTGCTGATCTGGTCTTTAATTTTACCATTAGGTGGAGGCTAAGGTAAAAAAAACTGGTCTTGTACACTACTACTCAAAAATGTTTTTTTTTATATATATGATGATATTATTTAGTTTTATAATAACAATTTTAAAAGTTTATAATGGTTTTCAATTAGTTGACATTATAATTTTTTTCCAAAGAAAGTACATGAAAACTAAATTCATACTAAATCAATAAACTGCTTGGACGAGTATTTTACACTATTCTCAATTATGTGAAGTATAGGTTAAATTACAATTTTTTTTATTGAAAGATACATCACTCTGTTATACTTTAATCGATTTTGATATAAATAAGCTTCTTAGAGATTATTTTTTTATTTCTCCTTTGGCTTTTAAAATTATCAACTAATTTCAAGACTTTAAAAATGAAATAAAAATCGTGTAAAGTTTTTAAATTGATTGAGTGCATTTAAAGAAATTAGTTATCGTTGCAAAAAGTTTTAGATCACTATAAACTTACAAGTTAACATATATAATGATTTTTACAACAACTATTTTAAATGTTTTTCTAGATTTTACAATAACTATAATGCATTACAAATTAAAATTGTTATTTTTATAATAACTATTTTATTTTTTAGAATTACTCCAAAAATTATTTTTATGAACAGTGCAAAAATATTTATGCTGAGAATATAAAAACAAACTGAATTGATAATTAAACTTCAGTTTGTCTTCAAAAATCTTAAAATCAGCAATACCAAAAAATAGTTAAGGAGATGAAAACTATAACTAAGACATGTTCCAAGTATAGCTGCATACTATTATGATAGACATTTCTCTATATTGATATGTACTGAATCATGGAAGATTTCATAATAAGAATGTAATCTTGAAAAAATGAGAAGAACTTTCAAGAGAGAGAGGAACATGACTAATCCAAATTATAACAAACTATCATATAAGTTCTACGTTTAGTATTATATATTCAACATGCTTTAATAATTAATTCATATATACACAGAGATATACTTAGATATTAAATCATTATTTTATACCATAATCTATTATAATAAAGAAGATAATTTACCGTTATTTTGTTAATTGTTACTCAACCGTTTCATGCCTGTTTTTGCTTCTCTATCTCCCTCAACCTTAAGTACCCCGAAAGATCCGCCCCCAAAATCTCATTCTTTTGAAAACCAAAAAAATCTACAACATACAAAACATATTCAATAATCGCACTTAATGAAACCAAGATTTCAATAGGAAGAGACAAAAACAAACTTTGTTCATGCACACGTTATTATTGTTTTCTTCTCAATGTTGTTATTGTGGATGTGATGAACTAAAGATCATATTAAGGGCATGTTGCTAATACGAATGAATGAATGTCTTCGTCTACGGGTGCACGTTCTAAATCAAATGCTAACTCTGAAATGACCAAAGCTAATGACACTACCACCAGCCCTGTCAACACAACCCCTCAATCAAATTTGCCTGACACTAGTGGCAAGAATGAGAAGAAAAAGAAGGTGTTTATTTTTTATATTATTTTTTTTTTTCCCATGCATTACATTTTTCTTGTGTTTGAGTCTAAGGGTATGGTGCTTTTTTCTTTACCCTTTTTCTTGTTTGGATGAAGTCTATCCTTCCAAAGATTTTTGGATCAAAGCGAAATGGGAGAAGCTCAGACGAAGAACCAGTCAAGCCAAGCACGGAAGAAGAAGATGGAGTTACTCTTGGTATTCATTACATGCTTTCTTTTCTCTCTTTCCGTAGAAAATCTAAATTTCCATGTTGCATGGTTTCACTTTGATTCATGTTATTTATATACGTTTTGTATGGAAAGATCTGGAGAAGAAGATTGAGACAAGAAAAAAAGCATTTTTGGAAGCTGCCCCCATCATGAGAAAGAGTTTCTCAGGTACTAACTTATGCATGATGCATTAAGTTGTGGCACAACAAAACACGATTTTTACATTCTCTAAATTCGAAACAACATAATTTGTTTAATTACAAAAATAAGAGCATTAGAAATAAATTTGAACTTCTAAAACTCATTATTTCAGAATTATTCTTATATTTAATTTTCGGAATAATCAATCTTTAATAAACATACATGACTACTAGAGGAAGTTCAAAATATTATTGATATAAATATATCCAAAATTGAGGATCTAATTTAACTTGAAAAAATGGTAGGTCAACTCTAGATTCTGACCCAACTTGTAAAAATCAATGTACCTATCAAACAGGAAGAAAAATCTACTTTGGTTGTATTATTTTGGTAGCTTACCTAACAACAATGAAATTTTGGTTATTGGTAAGATGTTTTCTAATCCGGGGAAATTTTCTTGTTTGATGTGCACCATAAACTCTGCACTCTTGCAATGTACACCTAATGCAATTATAGATTTGGCATGGCGTGATAACATGAAAAAATTAAACCATTGTTTTAGTTTCTTTTCAACTCACAGAAAGGGAGACTAGCCCTGGAATCGAAGGCCTAAATTTGTCCAATTTTGAACGCCCTGCGATAATGGCTCCGGAAACTGAACTGCAGAGTTTCAGGTATGTGTGATTTCATTTTCAATTCAAGCCTTCATTCACAGTTGTTTTGTTGCCTGAGATAGTCAAGCTCACGTGCAATCTTCATTTTCATGTCATTCCATTTGGTAACGTGGATTGCAGGATCTTTGTTGCAACGTGGAATGTGGGAGGAAAGTCACCAAATTATGATCTCAACCTTCAAGATTTCTTCTTAGTGGAAGGCTCCGCAGATATATATGTCTTGGGGTACGAAAATACAAGGAGTAACATTTTCATTTGATCTTAACAGTTTAAATATATGGTTATTTTGTAGTGATTTGCTTCCATGATTTTATTGTGAAGTTTTGCTTTTCTAGTTTTGTGTAATAATCATGGAAACAAATTAGTATGGAGCTAGATACTGATCTAAACAAATTGTTATTCAGTTTCCAGGAAATTGTTCCTTTGAGTGCTGGAAATGTTTTAGTAATAGAAGACAATGAACCAGCTGCAAAGTGGTTGGCATTGATAAGTCAAGCACTAAACAGACCAAGAAATGAATACAGTGATTCTTCTGACTCAGGAAGTGGCTCCAAAACCAATAGTAGTTCGAAGGATGCAAAGTCTCCGGCAAGTTTGAATTTCTTTCAGAAGCCTTCTCTTAAAGTTATCAGTAAAAACTTCAGGGCAGAGGGTAGCAGCCTCCTTAAGGCTTGCAATTGTCCAGTGGATTCTCCAACCAGGGAAAGACGAAGGGTAAGAAAGTATAGTGACCCTATGAATAAGTTAGATTCTGAGCTTCAAGGTGATGATTCTGTGGAAGAGTTGCTTTCAATTACAGAAATACCCTCTTCTCCTAGCGAATGCAGATACTCCCTTATATCGAGTAAGCAAATGGTTGGGATTTTTCTCACCATATGGACTAAGAAGGAATTAGTGCCACACATTGGACATCTTAGAGTTGATTCTGTTGGGAGAGGGATCATGGGTTGCTTAGGTAACAAGGTAAGCACACATTATTATGCATAATTTTTTTATATATTGTTTTCATGTAAGTTGTTTTCAGAAGCTATCCTATAAACTTCCAAATGTTAGACAAGTACTTATGCTATAAGGTAGTTCCAGATTGTAAATAAGTTCTTCCAAATGAGTCATTAGTAAATATATATAAAAGATGTTGCCTAGCCACTAATGAATATTCATGAAACTAAGAACTGTTATTTTTGTCATGTACTACTTACTATGAAGACTAATGGTGCACATGGAATCAATAATTGATTGCAGGGGTGTATATCAATGAGCATGTCATTGCATCAAACAAGTTTTTGTTTCGTCTGTAGTCACTTGGCTTCTGGGGAGAAAGACGGCGACGAGTTGAAGAGAAATTCTGATGTAGCTGAGATCCTCAAAAGCACACAATTCCCTAGGATTTGCAAGAATCCGTGCCGTCGAGCACCAGAAAGGATAGTTGACCATGAGTGAGTTGATATAATCTTCTTTATACAACACATAATTTGCACATCTCATTGTAAAATTCTAATCACTTCTACCCTGTTCTGCAGTCGAATAATATGGCTAGGAGATTTGAACTATCGGGTGGCTTTGAGTTACGAAGAAACAAGGGTTCTATTGGAGGATAACGATTGGGACACTTTGTTAGAGAAAGATCAGGTGTGTCAATACATTCATATTCTACCAATACAATAAATAGTTCAATGACATTTTACAAACATTCAGATACTAAACAAAAAACTGATGTAAATCTTTAGACTTGTTCTGCTTAATTTAGATTTGCTCTAATAAAAACTGGAGTGTTAGCATCAACATTTTCTAGTACTGTGTATCATTTTTACACAGGTAAAATTTATTGACTTGGGGTTTCATTGTGTACAGTTAAACATGGAAAGAGACGCAGGAAGAGTTTTTAACGGTTTCAAAGAGGGAAGGATTGTTTTTGCTCCAACTTACAAGTACTCACATAATTCAGACTCTTACGCTGGTGAGACTGTCAAATCAAAGAAAAAACGTCGAACACCTGCATGGTATTGCACGTCTCTTGATTCTTATAATATCTTATCAAAGGTCAATTAATAAGAAGTGTTAGTTTAGTTTTCAATACAAATAAACCTAAATCTTGACAATTACTTTCTTCAATTGCACAAATGTCAGGTGTGATAGGATATTATGGCGTGGGAATGGTATTGATCAATCATCATATATTCGAGGAGAGTCAAGATTTTCTGATCACAGACCTGTTTGTGCCGTCTTTTCTGTGGATGTGGAAGTAAGAAGCAGAAACAACAGGTTTAGGAAGGGTTACTCCTACACAAGCCCGAGACTAGAATACGAAGACTTCATACCTCAAAGGCATAGTTTCTACGATTATTAATTTAAGCCTCAAATCAAACTTGTATATTTCCTTAGGGTATAAAGAGGAATGGTTTGTTACATCCTACTTTGTCCCCACACTCACCAAGGTGACCATAGCTAGTTATTAGAGTCCTAACATTATAAGAGTAAATACATGTGGCCTGAAGTGACTGCAATATTTGTTATTACATACTAGAGATCAATGTAAATAGAGTTTAACTATTCATTGAGAGTCAAACACCAAATTAAGAACAAAAACTGATAATATCTGTACAAAGCTAAAGGCTATCTTTTGTTACATAAGGAGAAGATGCCTTACTACTTAATATTTCAATAATTAACTCTTATTACTTAGTATAAACATAACATGTGCGATCCAAACATGAGACCAGTAACCTATTTGTAGGTTAAGTCCCAAATTGAGGTTATTTCTTGGCCTTGTGGTGTATCTTGCTCTGAATTTCGATTCAAGTTCATGTCGATCTGATCCAGTGCAGTGTGCAATTCAAGATCTTCAAGGGAATTTAGCCATAAGCTTCCATAATCTTCTGGTGTCTTTCCTACAATATCTCTCAATTGATCATTTAGATCTCCCAAATGGTCATTATCATTCTGATTAGCTCTTGCTACTTCCATATTCATCCAATCATCCTCACATATAATTTGTGTGTCATTGGACACATTATCGTGAAGGAGAGTAGGGTTTTGACTAGTGCGATAACCACAATGGGACTCATGGTTCATCCTTGAGTTTTTGTCCAGAAATCCCATACCCATTTCACTTTGTGGACAGTGGTAGTATTGACAAGCATATAGCTTATCAGTAGTAGCATCTAAGTCAATCACACTCTTCCTTTTCTCAATGATCCCACCAAATAAATTGGAGTCACCATTCAACTCAGCTACACAACTCCCTTCATGGGAAGTGCTAGTGGAGCTTTCACATTCATTTTCATCTTCGTCTAATAGAGATATTTTGAGGCACTTGTTGGTTAGTTGCAACAGAGCTTCTTCTTGGTTCATAACCTTGGACCAAGTTGCTGTGTCCTTGGCTGTCATTTTGTCTTGCAAAGTTTTGGACTGAGTCACCAACCTTCTAAGTTTATCCAAATTAGGAGATATGTGTTTGATAACTGCAGCCAGGAGAGAGACTTTCCAAACCTTTTTGAGGTCATGAGGCTTCTTATAAGGAGGTGGCCCGTGTTCTTGGGCCAAAAGACCTTGTTCACCCCACCAAGCTTCTGTCCCTGTTGGCCACCAGGGTGGAGCAAAGCCTCTCTCAAGAGGGAATCTTCTTTGGGGAGGCATACAATGTTGCATGAGAGCAGAAAGGAGTGAACTCAAAGTAGTGTCTTGCAAGTCATTAAGGAGATGCATGTAGGAAGTTGGATCCAAATCATTAATTTGAAGGAGCGGCATGAATTTTGCAAGGGCAGTTGGAGCATTTTGATCAAATTTGACCTTTTCTTTCCACCACTCACGTAAGCTGTCAGAAGAGCCTGTCACTGGCTTACCCTTCTCAGGGATAATCCCATACACAAAACCTTGAGCGTTGCAAACTTCCATGATCTTCACCATGTATTTGAGGATTGAATCTTGTGCTCTTGACATCTTCTTCCGCCTACAAGCTTCTTGTTTCGCTTCTTGGTCTGACTCTTCTTTGGGGCGATTCTCCTTTAGCTTCTGCAGCAGGATGCGGTCCTTCCACATTCTCTTCTTAAGCTGGTCATAGTTGATCTCTTCTTCTTCTTCTTCTTCTTCATTTTCTTCATCAAAGGGGTTGATGTGTTCGTGAATCTCCACCATGATATGAGAAAAAGGTGTGTTTTGAAATACGTTTTTGATAAGAATACAAGATATGCATGGATGTTGATGCGTACTTAATTATATATAGATCGGAGTGAAGGTACTAGAATGGCGGTGGTAGAAGGGTATGATCTAATCTGAATTAAGCATGGGAATTTCAACCAATAAATGCATTAAGGGATTAGGACAAGAAAGTCCGTTTGAAAGGTAGCAAGTGTTGTAGTGTGGTCAATTACCTGAGGAAATGGAACTGAGTGCCGCGTGTTTGGCATAGGAAGTTGTTTTAATGCACATTTTGTATGCAACTTCTTATATATTATATATGTGACATCATGAGCATATGCCAAACTGCATGGAAAATTTGCACATTGAGGTGCTGTCACCATGCAATACTGATCATCTTCTGCTGATAAAAAAAAATGCAATACTGATCATCTTCTGCTGATAAAAAAAATGCAATACTGATCATCAACATGATATCAGTTGTTTTTTTATAAGCCCTTCCTTGTGAGACTTGCATCATAGATGATGTAATCCACAACTTATTGTTATCACTTGAGACAATAAAGATGACTTTGACTTGTATTTTGCAAGGGGACAAAATATAACTGGCAAGATATAAGGTATAACATCAAAACACAAAAATATTTATTTTTCTCTTCTAGTATGTTCTTTTCACTAGCTTTTTTTAGATGGTTTTCTTACCATTTCTGTCACTACAACTATGAAAAAAAATTAATTATTATATTTGTAATTGAATTTAGTTGGTTTGGACTTGGTACTATAAACCAACTTATTCTGTGATTTTGTTTGAATTATTAAACAAGCTTGGCCTGAATTGGTTAAAAATTGGAAAATTCGATTAAAAACTAGTTCATATTGGTTGAATGAAAAGTAATTTTATTAAGAAAATTATTTTTTTTCCAAAAAAGAATGTATTTTTTGTTTTCGGGATTTTTTTTTATTTCGAAGTAGAGTATTACTATGTATTATAGAATTTTAAAGCTAAATAATATGATATATTTTTTATGTGTTTTTTGAATGATAAAAACCTATAAAATTATTATTTTTAATTCTTAGGATTATTAAATTATAACATTATATACATCAGTGCATAACAATGTATTATTTGTTATCTCAAATCACTAGTGGAATTTAGTATGTTGATTAATAAAAAATATTATAAGAAGAATATAGAAAATATCTTTAATAGGCACTGAATACAAGATTTTAAGAGTTGTTTTTAATCAATGTAGAAGGGAAATATTACATCATGTGAGAAAAAATTACATAAAAGTACAAGTTCCCAGAAGGGATAAATAATAAAATTTAAAAGTCCTCTCTATATAGCTAAAGGATGCTATTGTGCAACAATTCCAAAGAAACGAATTATTATTATAAAAAATATTAAATAAAAATTAATTTTAGAAAAAAAAATTATTATATTGAATAAATTAAATATTATTTTAAAAAATAAAAAAATTATTGATATTTTAATTAATTTTTATTATTGATAAATAATTTTAAATTGATAATTAATTTTCAATTAAGATTTTAATTATTAATTTTATAATCTAAATAATTTATAGTTAAAATTATGATAATTAATTAAATATTAATTTATAATATATTTATTAATAATAAAAAATAATTTAAATATTACTATTTTTTATTTTTGAAATTAATATTTAATATATTTTAAAAAAATAGTTTTTTTAATAATTTATTAGTTGTTAATGAATAAATTATTTATAGAAAGGTATGTAAAAGTGGTTGATTGGTCCTCCAAGACTAAACTCAACTACAGTTATACACTCATATGAGCATAATAACATCTATCCAACTCATCCAATTTTTCTACTTTTAAAGTTTATATGTTTAACCTAATAAATTAGACTAGATAAACTTTAAAAATATGAATTTTACATAGCATAATTGATTAATAAATATTAAATCATTTTTTATTAAAAGAAATATATGGCTGACTTTATAACCACGCTTTCATTTACATGGATTGTTTGACTTTTATTCTTAATTTTTATCGTATGTTTACTATATTACTATATTTTCACTTTCAAATGTAATTGTAGCATAATCTATATATTCAAAATATTTATTTATTTTATGTTTTAGTTATACAAAATACAAATTTATTTGTATAATACACAAAACTGCAGTACTAAATAATATACGTCTTGTCTTAAACTTATATATTGATAATTTTATTTTATTTTTACCTCTTTGAAGTCTATTTTTAATTTAAATTTCATGTAAAAGTTATCCAAAATGCTACCCAATCTTTCTGATATGAAATTTTATTACCCAGAAAGTAATTCCCTGTTAACACTCTCTGCACAAACTTCATAAATAATTGTACTTTCGATTATCCAACTCAACTTTGTAATTGTTGTAAAAGCTTAACTTTATATATAGAGAATAGAAAGTTTTGAATAAGTAACAAACTGTTAATTTACTATAGATATAACCTAAAATGTAATTAAGACTTTTAATAGTCATGAGAAGGTTTATACTATTATTTAATATAAATTATTTAATTATAAATAATCAGCAGAATCTTACCTAAAATAATGTAATTAAGACTTTTAATAGTCATGAGAAAATGTATACTATTATTTAATTATAAATAATCAACAGTAAAATTATGAATCTTAAAAAAAAGTATGGAGTGTAAAGTGTCTTGTTTCTATTATGCGCGAATGTTGTTTGTCCTGAAATTTCGGTAATATTGGAATATTAATTTGTAAAAAAAATTATATATCTTTATCTATCGCTATATTTATATATATATAGGAAATTTTTATTATAATCATTTTATATGGATATAAATATTTTTTTATTTTACTTTTATTCAATATATTTCATATTAGTACAATTGAGTATTTTGTTATTTTATATGAATTACTTAAAAAATAAAATTATTGTTTAATTTTTTAAATTAATATTAATGTACAGTTTTTATAGGCAAATTAACTTCTCAACTTTTTTCTTAATTTCTTATTTCAAGACAACAACAGGAAGGAAGAAAGAACATACTCTCATTCATTCTCACACCAAATTTCACATATCAAATAACCTTCATTTTCAATCACTTTTTTCACTCTATTTCAAACAACTATATTCTCAAATAAAGTCATTATTCTTTTGTATCTACCATAAAGTTAGTCTTAACCTCCTTAACGTGAATATCATCACACCCTCCGATCACAAAACTACCGATGGAAGAAGAGAAAAAGCTTGAAGAAGAAGAGATACTCAAACTAAAGAAGAAGAAAAAAGAGGTTGTTTAATCAATTCATCATTTTTCTTTTACATTGTTAATAATTTTTTCTTTTCAATTTCAACTCATCCAAAATTATTTTTGTATGTATGTTAAATTTCTATTATCACAAAATATGAGTAAAAGAAAAAAAATGTGAATACACAGCGCAATTGCGTTGTGTTTCCGCTAGTTTATATATAAAAGGGATTCTTCTCTTTAACTGTCATTTTATTTTATTCCCATTTTATTCTTATATTTATATTTTATTTTATTATTTTAAAAATATATGAGGAAAGATATTTGTAATTTTGTGAGAAGTTTTAATTTTATATCTCAAAAGGATAACAAAAGATATAACACCATTTTTAATTATTTTTTTTTTAAATTCAAAACTAAACAAGCAAAGTGAGACTTGTCGAGGAGCGTTGCACAATTGCATCTTTTTCTTTCATCTTCTTTTATCCCATCAAACACCTTTTTGTTTTCTGTTTTCATATTCAAAATTCAAAATACGAGAAGTCGTAGTTTTCTTTAAGAACCACGAAACCAACCAGTAAGTGTTGTTTTTCAATTATAAAGTAGAAGATGAAAATGCAATGTCTGAATTTACTTCTATTTTTTATTCATTTATGCATGTCCTTGGCATTGTATGATAACAATATTGTTATTATTGTGCTAACACAGGTAACGTCACAAAATACATGAAAACAACAATTTAATCAAACTTATAACAAAACTATTAAAGAAAACAAAACAAAAAAGAATAGTAGGATTTTTTTTGAATAAAAAATTGAAAGGAAAAAAAACCTACCTGATAAAAGTGCGTCGGTGAGAGTGAAAGGGGTTAGTCTATGAGACAGAGAGGACTTAGGGAGAAAAGGGGAGGCACGTTAGTTTATGAGCGAAAAGAGTGAGAAAATGGATCAAGAGAAGAAAGAAAAGGGGGTGGTGGTGAGGTGGTGGTGATGGAGGATATGAAGGGGAAGTGGTTGACGGTGATGGTAAATGATATGAACGATTTGACTAAGTCTCTATGCGGGTCTAAGACAAAGAAAAGATAAACATATTTCATTATATTTTCTTCTTTTGTATATAATATTTTTCATGATTAATATTAATGTTGATTGAACCGTTGATGATGAATTTTTTATTATTGCTTAATGGTGTCACATGTGTCATAATGATACAAATAATACATCGTGCTTCTGTTCATGCTAGTGTTTTATAAGTTGTATTAATTTGACTGTTATATTTTAACATCATGTGTCTAAACCTCCTTTAATATTGTTATTAGGATGTTTGATTAAAATTTAATAAAGTAGTTTTTTGTGAGCCGTCTATTATTAACTAAATTTTATATATATATATATATATATATATATATATATAAATAAATAAATAAGATTCTCGTCTCTAACTCTTTTTAGCTATATACATTTTTTTTTCTATTTTACCCTTATATCAATATTTTATTCTATTATTTTATTTTGATTTTTCTATCATTTTATAATTAATATCCGTAGTTATCAATTTTTTAAAATTTAAATAAAATAATTATATAAAATAATTGATAGAGTAGTTACAAAACAGATTTTTTAGGTTTAAATAAAATAATTAAAAAAAGAGTTAATAAGTAGTTATCAAACAATTTTTTTAAATTTAAGTTAAATAATTATTGACAAAGGGGTTGAGAGATAAAACGGTTTTTTTTTAATATGATTGTTTTTATATCTTTTTTTTACACAATTATTTTTTGATTTTATCTTTATATTAATAATATTTCATTTTATTATTTTATTAATAACATTTTTGTCAAATTTCAAGGATATTAAATAAACAATGATTATGAATCTTAAACATGTTAACTAGTTATTAAAGAAGTTATTGGTGAAGTTAGTTTCAGTGGTGAAGTTAGTTTCATTGACAAGTGTGAGATGTTACCAGTGTGAAAAAAAAATAAGGGTAGTTGAATCTATATAAAGGATTGAAAGAGAAAGAAGACAAAAAATAAAAGATTAAAAATACAGGGAGTGAAGAAAATTGTGGAGACTGTAAAGGAAACCGCAATAAGCATTTGTTCATCTGTCTAGGTTGGAGAAGACCAAAGCCACTCTCCATGAGAAGTTTAGTCTCTTATGCATTTCTGGTCATTCTCAATGTTCCGTCTTCAATCAACCACAATTTTTCTTGATAGTGAGTATATGAGTGCACATGATCGAAAGGAAAGAACATGACAACCCAGAAGAAATAAGAGAAGATAAATGATACTTAGATGGAGAAGTGTCAGGCACATCAGCACAATGTTGCCACCAAACAATCTTTCGTCGCTGGATAGGCCCACACCCCATGTACTCGGTGAATATAATTAAATGATAACAATGATTGGGTCTAATAATGTGCATGTTCATTTATCATGATTTGAGCCTGAGCATGAGGAATTTTTAGACGTGCTCTATAAATATTGTACTATTTATTTATTAGAGTAGTTTATTAATCTATTTTTTTTTTCTTTTTTAATTTCATAAAAAAAAGTATCTATTGGAGGGTGATGCTTCATGTTTCAACTTTCTCACTTTTTTCAATTTTATATATTTTATCACAAGTAAACCTTTTTCTTTTTCATATTAATAAACACCTTTTTATTTCTAACTTCTACTATTTTTTCTTTTACAAATTCTAAATAGGGTATCCAATTAACTTCCTACCTTTACTTTTATATGCGTTCTGAAATTTTATATATTTTAATTTTAATTTTAATTCAATACTTATTCAATTTTATGATCTAATTATATAATTATATTGAAACAAATATTAATTTCATCTTATATATTATTGAATTTATCAAGTTGGTCTTATATACTATACAATTATGAGTCAAATAATAATTAAATAACTTCAAGTTCATCCTAACATAACTGGGTATTTGATATAAGATAATAATATATTTAGTTTTTTTAATTTTTTTAAAAGATAAAAGTAAAACGTTGGATTTTTTAAGGAAAACTTTATTACATATTAACAGTACAAGTTGTTAACTTTTATATTAACTAATTTAAAATTTATATAATAATAATTCTTAATTTATTAACAATATAAATTATTTTACATAATAGAAGTAAATTATTAAATAATAATTAAATTTAGAGGAATTATTATCAACGCCAAAAAATAACAAAATTGAAGTCAACTTAACACCAAATAAAAGCATTAAAGTGTTTTTAATTAAAGAAAGCGATAAAAAAATTATCTAAAAAATTACATGAGAAATAAATTTGCATCTATGGGTATTATCTCAATCTGTGTGGACTTTGATGAGAAATATTTGCATACATCAAATATAAGTATATGTATTTTTTAAATAGGGTGCGAAAACATAAATATGTATGTCTATATTCATCTTAAATTATTAAAACATTATTAGTTTATTAAGAAGAAACCTACAAAATTTTATGTTTCACTTTTATTGGTTTTTCTTATTTTTTTTTCATTTAAAGAAACATTATTTATTATATAATTTTCTATTTTTTTAATTATTCGATATCCATTAAATTCACTAATTTTTTAAGTATTTTTTTTTATCTTGTCACAATCTTGATTATGCATTTTATTTTTTCTTTATACTATTTCGTCGAAATAGTATATTTATCTCAAAAAATTAAATATCAATCTTATCACATAATTGAAATCCTACCCAAAACAAGAACAGTTCTTAGAAACTGGGGTGACAGTTTCATAATTGATGGAGTGCACCGACACAGTCATTTGTTGTGACAGACAGCTTCATTCAACCATAGGTTATGTTCCTGTTCCTGCCATATCAATAATGTTTTTGTCTCTCTTTCCAATGCATCACCCATGCAACCATTGAAAGCTCAACTCAAACATTTCCACTTAATCAATTTAACTCACTTTCAAAAGAAATTAAAATTTAACAAACCATAAACTACTTTCATTTATTATTTTATTGGACATTTTTTAATTATTAAAATAATTAAGTTCTATCAAAGTGGTGTCATTTTATTTGTTGATATGATTTTAATGAATTTGAACTGTACCATCTTTCAAAATTCAATTATAACATAATTATAACAAAATTTATCTATTTTGTTAATTATGATATAAAATTACATTACATTGGTAAAAAAAATCTATTTCATTTGCATATCTCAATCTAAATCACAATAACTTATGTTATTGTCATGTGTGTATTCGATGTACGTATATTATCATAGAGAAATAAGAAAGTATAGTTCCTTAAAAAAAAGTTTAATTAATGTTGATAAGTATTAAATAACTTTTGTATGATCCAAACTTTACAAATCCTTTACAACTTTTTCTGACTTTGTTTAATATGTGTATGTTTCTACAGATATATTAAAATCAAACAACTCGAACCTATCAAAACAGTAAATGGTGAATTTGATTGTGTTTAACGGATTTAAATTGAGTTGAGCTTTATTTTTTAATCAAATTGGATATATTTTTGTCTAAAATTAAAAACGATTATCATGTCTACAACCATATATTAGAAAAAACTAAAAATATTAAAACACCTGTTTTTATAATAATTTTTTATACTTCTACTTTTTAATAAAGTTCGAAAAAAAGTTAGTTACCCTTTATCGATAAAAAGAGTCGACATGCTTTAATAAAACTTAATACATTTTTTAAAAAAAAAACTATAGGCACTTAAAGATATTTTTACTTCAAGGTATTTTTTTCTTAGGTAGTGCAATTTTTTTTCAAATATTTTAAAATAATTTTTTTTCAAATATTTTAAAATAATTTTTTTTTCATAAATGAGTAAATTACCGATGTGAAATACGTTTAATGAATACTAAAATCACCAATTTTAGTTAACATCGTATATAAAATATACGTTTTTAATTTTTTAATATATAATAATTTTAATATTCGGATTTAATATTTAAAATTAAAAAATATATATAAGAAATTAGATAAGTTTAATTTATTATTTATAATTATATATATATATATATAATTAAAGAAATTTAGTTTTTCATCAAATATTTTTTTTAACTAAATAAGTTTTTATAAAATAATTTTTTAATTATATACATAGTAAGACTTAATGACGGGTGGTGATTCTAAGGAGTTTCAAGCTTTTCGGTTTTCTTGTGCTCATATTACCGTTGTTTGTTCGGCATATCATTTATAAGTAATAACATTTGTTGATGATATCTATAGTCTGCAATATATTTTGAAGACTTACAAAGTTAAATTTCATCCAGTTTGAAATCAAATTTATTGATCTATTTATATGGAACTTAATTTAATCTAACACTTTCACATGTGCAGTAAGGAATCAAGCAGACCAAGAACTAATCATATATATAATGAAATTGATGAATCACTTTCAAATAAGTTAAACAAATGCTCTTACATGAATAAAAGTTACAGTAGAATAAATTGTCCATGACCAAATCCACCAACATTAGGATTACTTGTTAATGGTTGATCAAGTTTGATACATTCACCTTCTGAAACAAGAAGTTCTGGTCCTGGAGGTATAATATTAATCACTTCATGCTATTGACAATAGTGTAATGTAGACTCTTCGTATTGTTTTTCTGATGACAATTAAAGTTTCCAATTAACCTTCTCCATTTTAATTTTTCGATTAAATTTTTTGTTTTATTTCGAATTTAGGATTTGACCAACATATTTTTTTATTATGAATTAAATTTACTTTAATCCATTTTTTTAAAATAAATATTTTATATTATTTTATACTATTAAAGTATTATGTAATTAATTTTGCTAAGAACTCAAAATATTTTAATGTATTTAATTTTTAATTATATATAATAAAAAATTATTTTCTAAAAATTCAACCATTGATTATATACAATAAAAATATTTTACAATTTTTCCCAAAATATTTAAAAAACACAAATTTATTTAAGTATATATATAGAAAAAAGTTATAAATAATAAATTAAACTTATTTAATTTTCTATTATTTTTAATTTTTTAATTTAAAGTATTAAAAAACGTAGATTAAATTTATTATATATTAAAAAATTAAAAGCTTATATACGATTTTAACTAAAAATAGTATAATACACGAATTTTAGATTTTGATTTTTTTAAAATTTATGTTACTGCATATTGTAAAATTAGAAAATATACAATTTCATATATAATTTTTTTTAAAAAAGTATATACCATAGGCCATTTTAGTATTCTATTTCACAACGTATCTTACATTGATGATTTATCCATTTACGAATTGTTTTGCCCATTTTGAAAAATTCGAAAAAGAATTGCACTACTATATAAAGAAAAAAAAATCCATTATTCAATTACTATATATTCATTTATAATTACTTTAAAAATCATTCCCGAAATTCTTCTTCAGATAAATGGTATAAAATATTTATACCTTTATAACAAAATAAATTATTTATCTCAATTAAATGGTATAAAATATTTATACCTTTATAAAAAAAATAAATTATTTATCTCAATTATTCTTGTTCATTATTTTTTTTAAACAGTTACTTATACTCAAATAATAGCAATTGTCTTTCACTAATTATTGAACTCTAACAATAATTCCCTAATGCTGAGTTTGTTTTGAAGTATGAGAAGAGAGTGTATATTTTGTGTGTTTATTTTAATAATTTTGAGAGTGGAAGAATAGATAGGGCGAAAGTGAAGATCTTTTTTTCATTTTTCACATAAAGAGATTTATTGTGATTGATATAAAAATTATATATTTTACCTGTGTATATATTTCATTATAATATACAAAAATATTATTAGAATAACAAATTTGACAAAATCCAAGCATTTCGAAATTTGTTTTTAATGATAATTGAGAGAATAATGTAACACTAGAAGCAAAATAACCAAATATTTAGCATATGCTTCTTTTATATAACGATTCCAAAGATAAATTTACTAGTTTTCGTGGGCAATATTCACATCATAAATGAACCACAAAAGTGAATATAATGGACCATAGAAGTATTGGGTTTATATGTGCAGTGGGCGAGAAAAAATTTGATGTGCAGAACCATCCTCCTCTGCATATAATATCTTGTTACATTCATGCGGGTGCGGGTGTCAAATATACGATCAAATAAAGAGATTGCTGATCAAATAATCCAATCTTGTTTGACTTAAAAACTGATTTTCTCAATTTAGTTTCCAATGACAAACGCATTTTACCAAAAATAAATGTTTCACATTAATTAGGACAAAAACCTTGATTTCGAGTCTGAACACAATTTCCCCAACTTCAATCCCAAAATAACACTAAAATAAATAGACTGAAAACATGATGAGTCTACATTGCTTAAAAAGTAAAAAACTAGTGATCAAAGGCAGCAGAGTATAACAAAATCATAAAACTGGAAATCAAAGCTCAGATTCCAGTAAATGCTTTCTTTGCACCGCTAGAAGATCCTGCAGGAATCACTTTCAAGACATTGAACCTCACTGTCTTGGAGAGTGGCCTGCATAGGTGGTAGAAATAAACAATCAGACAAATGCATATACCTATAAAAATACCCCAAAACAATTACATTCATAAAATCTTACCTGCATTGTCCAATAATGACATGATCACCTTCCTTCACACGGAAACAAGGTGATATATGAGCAGGAATATTGGAGTGCCTCTTCTCATACCTTAACATAAAAAAAAAAAACAGTTATAATTACATTTCTGCAATCACAAACATACAAAAATAAACATGGCAGGATAATACCTCTGGTACTTCTTAATAAAATGGAGATAATTCCTCCTAACAACAATAGTCCTATTCATCTTAGCACTGTGACATGTTCCTGCTAGGATACGGCCACGAATAGAGACATTGCCAGTGAAGGGGCACTTCTTATCAATATAGGTTCCTGTAATTAATCAAAGAAGTAGAAAATGTTTAAATTACCTATTTAGACAACAGAACTAAACATATCCTTTCATATGAAATAAAAAAGCAAACAGTGATAATGATATGACAAGTGCAATGCCAAGGGTCTTTTTATCAACACAAATTTTGGATGTTCAATTGCATATTATTAAGTTTGGCATATCTAAGAGACTAATCCTTAAATCGTGTACATAAAAATGTTCATATCAGAAAGATCTCTAACGACTTGGACATGAAAGGAATGTTTAAACAACGAATTGGGCATGAAAGGATTGTTTAATCAAAAAGACATTCCAACGTATCTATAATAAAAATGCACCGACTAACAACCAAAAACCTAATTGGGTATACACTTCTATAACATGAAACATCCCATCAAAGGGACGGATTCAGACGAAGTAAATTATAATTCACAAATATTCCATCCGAAATCTAACTTCTACAATAATAAAAAAAAACATACCTTCGATGGCTTCCCTGGGAGTCTTAAAACTAAGACCAATGGATTTCCAAAAACGGTTACCCCCTTTGCCAGGTCTCTTCCCCTTACCAGTTTTCTTTGAACTGGGAAAACCGGAAAAATAAGAAAACTAATCAGCACCAACACATTAACAAACCACTACATTAAAAAAAAAAATATTGTAGCTTACCTGAGGAACACTTTTGGTTGTTTCAGAAACGCCTTCTCGGTCTGCAATACGAGATAAAGAACAAAATCAACAAAAGACCACACAGAAATTGACAAAGCGAAATGGAGAAGAATCCTACTTGTTCAGCCATGGTGGAGGGATTGGACGGAAAATGCTGCAGAGGAGAGCGCTGGAGTCGCCGCACACAAAAACTCTAATCACTCCTCTCACTAGGGTTTCAAGGGTAAACGCTGCGTTTTTAGAGATTTCCAGTTCTGGGCTTTTCATATTGGGCTTGCTTGAGATTGTTTTTGAAAAACAAATTAATTAGTTTCGTTTTAAATATTTTTTAAAAAGGTTAATAAAATAAACTTATTTTGTTCTAACTTTTAAATCAATATATAGTTTCTGGACAATTCCTTCAAAAAATTTAAATTAATATCATGTGAAGGATTATTTAAAAGGATAATTTATTGTTAAATTTGAATTAAGCTGTAATTTCGTATTTCGTGTGTAAAGTTAGATATGCATCTTCAAATCCATAAATTATGGATTACAAGTAGCATTTTTGTGTTTTTATGTTTTTTAAACTGCATACAATTATTTATTATTAAGTTTTATTTCTTTTTAAATAACAAATTTCATATATTATTTATATATTAATTATTAATTTTTATAAAAAATATAAATAATTATAACATCTATACCTATATACAACGGGGATTTACCTCTTAACTGCTCTTAATTTTTTTTTCATTTTATCTTTACTTAATAATTTATTGTATTAATTTATTTTGGTTATTTGAACATTTAATAATTTCAAAAATTAATAAAATAATTTTTTTATTTTAAAATTTATTTTATTTGTTATTATTTAACTGGAGGGTGGAGAGAGTGAAGAGATTGATTAGTTACTGTTTTAAATATCTTCTTCACTATTAAATAAAGAATTAAAGATATTTGTAATATTTTATACGTTACTTTTCTGATTTAAACTTTATTTTAAAATTTATTTTATTTGTTATTATTTAACTAGTGGAAAGATTGATTAGTTACTTTTCTGTTTTAAAGATCTTCTTCTCTATTAAGTAAAAAATTTAAGATATTTGTAATATTTTGTACATTACTTTTCTGAGATTTAAACTGATATTCTTTTTTATTAAAATTGTATAATTTTAAAATTGATTTAAGAAACAAATTTTATGATTCTATACACATAACCCACGTATCCTACTTCCCACCTTCTCTATCCTATATAGGTACTACTTCTCACTTTCTCTCTCCTGTATAGGTATCTACTCCCCACTTTCTCTCTCTACTGCACATAACACATTATTTTTTTTTTACCATACTCTCACTCTCTTTTCTCTTTCCTGTAAAATCATACTTTCATTTCTTTGATTAATCTTTCTGAAACCCTAATTTGACATTTGTTTCATGAAATTGTAATTGAAGTTTCTGACTAGAGGGAACGAAAAGACTCAAAAACTTTGTGAGCTTCATCACAATCATAGGTAATTCTCTTTATATGCATTTCAATAGGATTCAACAAGAGGAGACAAAGGTACCTGATGAAAGTCATCATAAGACCCTTTTTTGTAACAATTTTATGAATTTAAATGAAATCATAGAGAGCATTAACTAAACTATATTCTCATTTCCTCATATGTATGGTAATGATTGTCATATATTATTGGTTGTTTATAGACCTAATGAAAAATATTGGTTTAATTCTTATAATTGATCAAATATTAAAAATTATTAAAAAAAATATGAAACTCAAATTTTATTTAATTATTTTTTCGTTGAGTTTGTAGTTTTAAATAAATTTTAACTATTACCAAATACATATATTTTTACCCATAATTAATAAAATATTAAAAATTATAAAAAAATATGAAACTCAAATTCTATTTAATTATTTTCTATCTTGAGAGACGGTTTTGAATTCAAATAGTAATTTTAAATTTTAAATTTTGAAAATTCATTCATTATCTTTACCATATGTTACCGTTCTCACTATTTTATTAACCTACTCTTTAACTGTATACTCTCTAACTTCTCATTTGAATGTTATTAAGAGAAATTGTTTTTGAAGAATAAAAAAATACTAAAGAAAGAGAAATAAAAAATGCGGATACACACTATTCTTTTAACTGTATACTCTTTAACTTCTCATTTTAATGTTATTAAGAGAAATTGTTTTTGAAAAATAAAAAGAAAATACTAAAGAAACAGAAATAAAAAATGCGGATACACACTACTCTTTTAACTGTATACTCTTTAACTTCTCATTTTAATGTTATTAAGAAAAATTATTTTTGAAAAATAAAAAAAAAATACTAAAAAAACAGAAATAAAAAACAGTGCTGTGTTCCCGCTAGTGCTTATAAATTTAATTAACAGGTACAAGAAGTAGAAATATAATTTATTAATCAGTTTTAGGTTTTGCAATTTAAGATAAGACAATAATTCAATTAAAATTCATAATAATAATTTTAAAATTTAATTAAGTTTCAAATCATGATAAATTTTTATATTTCAAATTAATTTTATATTAAAAAAAATATTATTTTTAATTAATATATTCATTTAACTTCACTCACTTGTTATGATATTGACAAAATTATCTCTTTTATTATTAACAAAAAATAACACTTAAAAACAACAATGTGAAATAATAAACAATACAAGAGTCACGTCATTCAATTATTTCAGAAAACATAAACAAAAAATTCAATTAAAAAATATATATTTTAAAATATTTAATCAAAATTTGATTAAAATATTCAAATTTATCAAAAACTTAAAATCTAATTAAACCTAATTTCAACAATAAACTCTTAACCTTAACAAAAACATAAAATAAGTGACTTTGACTTGATGAAAAAAGTTTTTATTAAAATGACTATATTTTTTCATGGCTGGTAACTAATATTTAAAACTATATTATTTATTTTGATAATTGAAAGTTATATCATGGTTGTGGTACAGAAATGGTAATGAGTAGGATTTGAATAAAATATTTGTTGAGAGGACCATCGATCCCTTCCATTTTCTCTGCTTCGGTCCCTCACCCTCAAGTTTTCATTGAACTAATTGGAGATGACACTCTCTTATGCTTTCACTCCCTCACCCTCAAGTCCGTTGAACCAAATAGAGGTACTCTCTTAGACTAGGTTTGGATTGAAGAGGGAATTTGTGAGGATTGGAGAGGATGTGTGAGGATATGTGAGGTTGTTTGAATTGAGGGATGATATAGTGGATTTGTGAGGATGATTTATTGTAAATTTACAAAATTATATTTATTAAAAATATTTAAATAATGAATTATGATTTTTTTTTAAGTTTGAATTAATTAAATATTTTTAATATATAATATCCATAATTATTTATATTTTTAATAAAATAAAATATAAAATATTTTAGTGTTAAATTGAAATATTTTTATTATATATATATATTGTTGATATTATAATTTTATTTTATTATTTTATTATTTATAATTATATATTGTTATTAATAGTATAATTAAATATTTTTAAAATTATAAATAATAAATAAATTTATGTAATATTTAATTTTATATATTAAAATAAAATATATGCACAAGAGTATTTTAGTAAAATGCTTACTAAATCTTCACAAATTTCTTTATTCGGTGAAGAACGAAAAACACCTTCCACCTTCTCTCCACTATCAAAATCATAGAAACAGAAAAAAAAATTGGAAACAAATACATACAGTATCAGCCCATAACCAAAGTGTAAAAGATTTAATAATTAATCTAATTATTCGCACACGTAAGTTTTTTTCTTTTATTTATTCCTACTGAAAAGAATTTATATACGAACGTATGGATTAAATTTTAAAGAAAAAGCAAAGAACAATATCTATAGTTAGATTCCAATATCTATTGTTTTACTCCTATCATTTGAAGTAAATTCTCCCCCAACAAATCTCGCTAACTTCAAATTAAAAAGTACAAATTGTTTATTTTAATCTCAATTGGGATATTCACGGATACCTATAAATTCAAATGATCCAACACACACTTTGATTTGATTATTGGTTATTCATATTTTACTCAATTCAACACAATCTATCCCATTAATCATTAGATTGATTTTAGGGCTCAAAATGCAAACTCAAGACATAATTACATAACCACTTATCAACACTGGTTATTTGTTTTGTTGTGAGGTGACCAGATTTTCTACCAATCCATCTTGATTCAATGATCTAGAACGAACTTCAAAGAAATCTCAAACCACGAGATTGTTGAAACGAAACAATGCATTTTGAAGTAATTTATTAAGAAAATTATTTTTTTTCCAAAAAAGAATGTATTTTTTGTTTTCGGGAATTTTTTTTTATTTCGAAGTAGAGTATTACTATGTATTATAGAATTTTAAAGCTAAATAATATGATATATATTTTTATGTGCTTTTTGAATGATAAAAACCTATAAAATTATTATTTTTAATTCTTAGGATTATTAAATTATAACATTATATACATCAGTGCATAACAATGTATTATTTGTTATCTCAAACTACTAGTGGAATTTAGTATGTTGATTAATAAAAAATATTATAAGAAGAATATAGAAAAATATCTTTAATAGGCACTGAATACAAGATTTTAAGAGTTGTTTTTAATCAATGTAGAAGGGAAATATTACATCATGTGAGAAAAATTTACCTAAAAATACAAGTTCCCAGAAGGGATAAATAATAAAATTTAAAAGTCCTCTCTATATAGCTAAAGGATGCTATTGTGCAACAATTACAAAGAAACGAATTATTATTATAAAAAATTATTAAATAAAAATTAATTTTAGAAAAAAAAATTAATTATTATATTGAATAAATTAAATATTATTTTAAAAAATAAAACATTATTGATATTTTAATTAATTTTATTATTGATAAATAATTTTTAAATTGATCATTAATTTTCAATTAAGTTTTTAATTATTAATTTTATAATTTAAAAAAATTATAGTTAAAATCATGATAATTAATTAAATATTAATTTATAATATATTTATTAATAATAAAAATTAATTTAAATATTACTATTTTTTATTTTTTAAAATATTTTTTTTAATAATTTATTAGTTGTTAATGAAAAAATTATTTATAGAAAGGTAAGTAAAAGTGGTTGATTGGTCCTCCAAGACTAAATTCAACTACAGTTATACACTCATATGAGCATAATAACATCTATCCAACTCATCCAATTTTTCTACTTTTAAAGTTTATACGTTTAACCTAATAAATTAGACTAGATAAACTTTAAAAATATGAATTTTGCATGGCATAATTGATTAATAAATATTAAATCATTTTTTTATTAAAAAAAATATATGGCTGACTTTATAACCACGCTTTCATTTACATGGATTGTTTCACTTTTATTCTTAATTTTTATCGTATGTTTACTATATTACTATATTTTCACTTTCAAATGTAATTGTAGCATAATCTATATATTCAAAATATTTATTTATTTTATGTTTTAGTTATACAAAATACAAATTTATTTGTATAATACACAAAACTGCAGTACTAAATAATATACGTCTTGTCTTAAACTTATATATTGATAATTTTATTTTATTTTTACCTCTTTGAAGTCTATTTTTAATTTAAATTTCATGTAAAAGTTATCCAAAATGCTACCCAATCTTTCTGATATGAAATTTTATTACCCAGAAAGTAATTCCCTGTTAACACTCTCTGCACAAACTTCATAAATAATTGTACTTTCGATTATCCAACTCAACTTTGTAATTGTTGTAAAAGCTTAACTTTATATATAGAGAATAGAAAGTTTTGAATAAGTAACAAACTGTTAATTTACTATAGATATAACCTAAAATGTAATTAAGACTTTTAATAGTCATGAGAAGGTTTATACTATTATTTAATATAAATTATTTAATTATAAATAATCAGCAGAATCTTACCAAAAATAATGTAATTAAGACTTTCAATAGTCATGAGAAAATTTATACTATTATTTAATTATAAATAATCAGCAGTAAAATTATGAATCTTAAAAAAAAAGTATGGAGTGTATCTGTCGGATAAGGAAAGTGTCTTGTTTCTATTATGCGCGAATGTTGTTTGTCCTGAAATTTCGGTAATATTGGAATATGTATTTGTAAAAAAAAAAAAAAAAAAAAAAAAAAAAAATATATATATATATATATATATATATCGTTATATTTATATATAAAGGAAATTTTTATTATAATCATTTTATATGGATATAAATATTTTTTTATTTTACTTTTATTCAATATATTTGATATTAGTATAATAGAGTATTTTGTTATTTTATATGAATTATTTAAAAAATAAAATTATTGTTTAATTTTTTAAATTAATTAATGTACAGTTTTTATAGCCAAACTAACTTCTCAACTCTTTCCTTAATTTCTTATTTCAAGACAACAACAGGAATGAAGAAAGAACATACTCTCATTCATTCTCACACCAAATTTTACATATCAAATAACCTTCATTTTCAATCACTATTTTCACTCTATTTCAAGCAACTATATTCTCGGGTAAAGTCATTATTCTTTCGTATCTTCCATAAAGTTAGTCTTAACCTTAACGTGAATATCATCACACCCTCCGATCCCAAAACTACCGATGGAAGAAGAGAAAAAGCTTGAAGAAAAAGAGATACTCAAACGAGAGAAGAAAAAAAAGAGGTTGTTTAATCAATTCATCATTTTTCTTTTACATGGTTAATAATTTTTTCTTTTCAATTTCAACTCATCCAAAATTATTTTTGTATGTATGTTAAATTTCTATTATCACAAAATATGAGTAAAAGAAAAAAAATGTGAATACACGGCGCAATTGCGTTGTGTTTCCGCTAGTTTATATATAAAGGGGATTTATCTCTTTAACTGTCATTTTATTTTATTCCCATTTTATTCTTATATTTTATTTTATTTTATTATTTTAAAAATATATGAGGAAAGATATTTGTAATTTTGTGAGAAGTTTTAATTTTATATCTCAAAAGGATAACAAAAGATATAACACTATTTTTAATTTTTTTTTTTTAAATTCAAAACTAAACAAGCAAAGTGAGACTTGTCGAGGAGCATTCCAGCATCTTTTTCTTTCATCTTCTTTTATCCCATCAAACACCTTTTTATTTTTTGTTTTCATATTCAAAATTCAAAATACGAGAAGTCGTAGTTTTCTTTAAGAACCACGAAACCAACCAATAAGTGTTGTTTTTCAATTATAAAGTAGAAGATGGAAATGTAATGTCTGAATTTACTTCTATTTTTTATTCATTTATGCATGTATTTGGCACTGTATGATAACAATATTGTTATTATTGTGCTAACACAGATAACGTCATAAAATACATGAAAACAACAATTTAATCAAACTTATAAGAAAACTATTAAAGAAAACAAAACAAAAAAAAAATATTAGGATTTTTTTTGAATAAAAAATTGAAAGGAAAAAAAACCTACCTGATAAAAGTGCGTCGGTGAGAGTGAAAGGGGTTAGTTTATGAGACAGAGAGGACTTAGGGAAAAAAAGGGAGACACGTTAGTTTACGATGTTTGATTAAAATTTAATAAAGTAGTTCTTTTGTGAGCCGTCTATTATTAACTAAATTTGATATATCTATATCTATACATAAATAAGATTCTCTTCTCTAACTCTTTTTAACTATATACATTTTTTTTTTCTATTTTACCCTTATATCAATATTTTATTCTATTATTTTATTTTGATTATTCTATCATTTTATAATTAATATCTGTAGTTATCAATTTTTTAAAATTTAAATAAAATAATTATAAAAAATAATTGATAGAGTAGTTACAAAACAGTTTTTTTATGTTTAAATAAAAAAATTAAAAAAAGCAGTTAATAAATAGTTATCAAACAATTTTTTTAAATTTAAGTTAAATAATTACTGACAAAGGAGTTGAGAGATAAAACAGTTTTTTTTTAATATGATTGTTTTTATATCTTTTTTTTACACAATTATCTTTTGATTTTATCTTTATATTAATAATATTTCATTTTATTATTTTATTAATAACATTTTTGTCAAATTTCAAGGATATTAAATAAACAATGATTATGAATCTTAAACATGTTAACTAGTTATTAAAGAAGTTATTGGTGAAGTTAGTTTCATTGACAAGTGTGAGATGTACCGGTGTGAAAACAAAATAATGGTAGTTGCATCTATATAAAGGATTGAAAGAGAAAGAAGATAAAAAATAAAAGATTAAAAATACAGGGAGCGAAGAAAATCGTGGAGACTGTAAAAGAAACCGCAATAAGCATTTGTTCATCTGTCTAGGTTGGAGAAGGCCAAAGTCACTCTCTATGAAAAGTTTAGTCTCTTATGCATTTCTGGTCATTTTCAATGTTCCATCTTCAATCAACAACAATTTTTCTTGATAGTGAGTATATGAGTGTACATGATCGAAATGAAATAACATGATAACCCAAAAGAAATAAGAGAAGATAAATGATACTCAAATGGAGAAGTGTCAGGCACATCAGCACAATGTTGCCACCAAACAATCTTTCGTCGCTGGACAGACCCACACCCCATGTACTCGGTGAATATAATTAAATGATAACAATGATTAGGTCTAATAATGTGCATCTTCATTTATCATGGTTTGAGCGTGAGCATTTTGAATAAGAATAAGCTATTATACACTACTTTGTGATAATCGATTTTATGAATGTTTTATGAACTTAAGTAAGAAAAGAGAAGAGAAGCGCGTTTTAAGGAGCCGTTGGCCAGCCTTGTGAAAATCCAAGCACATTTTTGCGTTCTGACAATCCTGACTTTACCTCCACTAACACTAACAAGTGCAACAAATATAAATAGATAAATAAATAATTAAATAATAATATTTTTTACTGTTTCTCTTTGTGCTTCTGCTGCATTGGAGAGTGATGCTTCATGTTTCAACTTTCTCACTTTTTTCAATTTTATATTTTTTATCACAAGTAAACCTTTTTCTTTTTCATATTAATAAACACCTTTTTATTTCTAACTTCTACTATTTTTTCTTTTACAAATTCTAAATAGGGTATCCAATTAACTTCCTACCTTTACTTTTATATGCGTTCTGAAATTTTATATATTTTTATTTTTATTTTAATTCAATACTTATTCAATTTTATGATCTAATTATATTATTATATTGAAACAAATATTAATTTCATCTTATATATTATTGAATTTATCAAGTTGGTCTTATATACTCTACAATTATGAGTCAAATAATAATTAAATAACTTCAAGTTCATCCTAACATAACTGGGTATTTGATATAAGATAATAATATATTTAGTTTTTTTAATTTTTTTAAAAGATAAAAGTAAAACGTTGGATTTTTTAAGGAAAACTTTATTACATATTAACAGTACAAGTTGTTAACTTTTATATTAACTAATTTAAAATTTATATAATAATAATTCTTAATTTATATAAATTATTTCACATAATAGAAGTAAATTATTAAATAATAATTAAATTTAGAGGAAAAAATAATTATTTATTATATTAATTAATTTGGATGTTATTTTAAAGATTAAAAAATTATTTATATTTAAAATGATTCTATTATAAATAAAAATTTATAAATAATTTTTAAATTAATATCTAAATTATCTATTAAAGTTTTAACTATTAATATTTTAAATTTTAAATTAATTTATAAGATTAATAAAAATTAATTTAAAATATAAAATAGTAAATAATTTAAATTTTGTTAACTTATAATTAAATATCAATTTAAAAAATATTTTATAAACTTTTATTTTAAATATTAATAATATTTTTAACTTAGGAAATAATATCTAATTTAATTAATAATAATTAACTATTTTAATATTTAAAATTAATTTTTATTTAATAATTTTCTTCTACTCAAACTTTAAAATATATAACCATTAAACACAGTTTTCAAATGTGTTAAGTTACACTACTTTCAAAATAATATATTATGTATATTTGACAATATTTTAAGATCACCAAATCAACAACTGTGGACGTTAACAAAAAAAAGTTAATTGACATTCTAAACTGTATAATGCATGGAATAAATACTTATTTCATTATCAGATAAAAATGTTTTATATGATTAAATTTTACAGTAAATAAATATTTTTAAATATATCAAATCTATTTCTAATTATATAAGAATACTTTGAATCATATAAATTATATGTGTGGTGTTAGATTACTTAAGAAGAGTGAAACTATTAAATTTCATAATGAAGTTTACAGTGTAGGAATAGACGTATAAATTATATAAAATCAAAATTATAATGATCAATACGTAAATATTTTAACATAAAATTATATTTTTCATAATAAAACAAAAAGACATGGTTGTTTATTTATTCTCTGAAAATATGAAAAAATATATCAGTTTTAAATTAGTATCTAAATATTAATATACTATAAAAAAAATAGGCTTCTTCTTCCTGCAACTCCCATGTTTTTCTTCCTTCACCCCCACAATTTTAAATATTCCAACATTAACCTTGAGCAATAATTTGAAAAGGGCAACGTTCAGCCCTTCCACAGTCACTGCTCATGTTCATCCTTGGGTATCAACTGTTGTGGAGGTTCTTCATAATTGTTAGGAGCTAGGAGGAGGAGTACACAACGTTGTCGAAGTGTTGTTTGAGTTATAGAGGTAAGATTTAAGGTTTTTTTTAAGGAGCACGGTGGTTATGGAAATTTTGGGATTACCGGATATCAGGATCCGGTAATATATTCCAGATTCATGCATCCGAAATTAATTAAATTATGTGTTTCAGATGAGGGGGTGTTTCGGAAGGTAAAATGTCATAATATGTTGTTCTCCAGATTTATGAATCCGAAAGCTTAAATTTCATTACATATGGTTTGATCCGGTATTGTATTTTGTGTTATGGATTCATAAATCTGGAATGCATCACTTGCATTATGTATTTATGAATCCAAAATTGTATTTTGTGTTATGAATTCATGAATCCGGAATGCGTCACTTGCATTATGGATTTATGAATCCAGAATTGTTTTTTTGTGTTATGGATTCCTGAATCCGGAATAGTCTTTTTGAATTAAGGATTGTTGGATCCGAAATGATTTTTTTAACTTATGGATTCATGGATCCGGAATGCAATAATTTTGTTTCATTTTTTTTTATTCGTAGAAGCATGGACAGTAGTGAAGATTTTGAACAAGAATTATATGATGGTGTGAATGTGTGGGATGATGATGATATTGAGAAGTCATTATCTAAATCGAAGGGATATGAATGTACAGATGCGTTTACTACAAATGAGGTAAAGTTAAGTTTGTAAAGTATGTTTAAGTTGTTTGTTAATTAGTAAATAATTTGTTATGATAACTTTTGTAGGTATTTCGTACTCGGGATGAGCTCCTAAAGTGGGTTAGAAAAGTTGCGTTTGACATTGGTTTTTGTATTGTGATATTGAGATCGGATACTTCAACTGGCCAACGAGGAAGGAAAACATTTGTATTATTAGGTTGTGAGAGAGGAGGTCAATACAGACGATATAAGAAGGATTTACAGGTTATTGAGAGTGGAATTAGGAAATGTGCTTGTCCTTTCAGATTACGAGGGTATCCAGTAAAGAGTGGTGAAGGGTGGATATTGAAATTAATCTGTGGGTCTCATAATCATGAGTTGGCAAATACATTGGTTGATCATCCATATGTTGGTAGGTTCACATGTAGTGAGAAGTCAATGCTTATGGACATGACAGACAGTTCGGTGAAGCCTAGAAATATTTTGCTGACAATGAAAGAGCATAATGAGAAAAATGTGAGCACAATAAAACAAGTTTATAATGCACGATATATGTACAAAAAATCAGTACGAGGTGATAGAACTGAAATGCAACAATTGATGATGTTACTTGAGCGTGATATGTATGTCCATTGGTCTAGGTTTGAAGAAGGGACGAATGTTGTGCAAGATTTATTTTGAACACACCCTGATTCAGTGAAGTTATTGAATGTCTTTAACATTGTATTGATGATGGACAATACCTATAAAACTAATAGGTATAGGATGCCCTTGTTTGAAGTTGTTGGTGTAACCTCGACGGGATTGACCTTCAGTGCTGTATTTATGTTACTCGCATCAGAACGTCATCATAACTTTGTATGGGCCCTTGAGAAGCTGAAAGGTTTGTTTTTGAGATTTGATTCATACCCGAAGGTTGTGGTTAGTGATAGAGATATTGCTCTAATGAATGCAATAAATGTTGTGTTTTCCGAAACTGCTAATTTGTTATGTCGTTTTCACATTGATAAAAATGTTAAAGCTAAATGTAAAATGATTGTTCATCCAAAAGAGGCATGGGATCAAGTGATGGAATCTTGGGGAGCAATTGTTGATTGTGAAAATGTAGAGTCTTATGAGCATCGTGTTGAGGCACTTAATGTTGTTTGTTCACCATGGCCTATATTTACTGAATATGTTATTAGTACTTGGTTAAATCCACATAAAGAAAAGTTTGTTAAGGCTTGGACGGATAAAGTCATGCACTTAGGCAACATGACAAGTAACAGGGTTGAGGCTGCACATTGGAGTTTAAAGAGGATCCTTGAGACGTCAATGGGGGACTTATGCTTTTTTTGGGAATCCATTAATAAGATGATCATTTTGCAACATAATTCAATTAAATCTTCATTTGAAAAGAGTTTGCATGTAGTGAGTCATGTCTTCAATGTAACAAGATATAAGAAATTGCTTGGCTTCGTATCGAAATATGCCTTGCAGTATATTGCAGAAGAGAGTGATCGAGTTGAATATGTTGGTTTAGATAAATCTCGTAGTGGGTGCACCATCAGATCTACTCATTGCCTTCCTTGTTGTTGTGTAATTGGCTTCCTTTGGTGTGGGTAGCATACCATTGCAATCAGTGCATCTCATTTGGACACGATTAAGCTTTTTAGGTATTTCAAGTGATGATACTTCAGCAGAGTTGTCCATCCAACAAGAGTGGGTTGTCATCATGAATCGGTTCAATGAGGTTGACATGGCTGGTAAGATTAACATCAAAGCCAAATTACGTGAGATTGCCTATCCAGATAACACATATTTATGTCCACCAAGGGAGAAAGTCAAAACAAAAGGTGCACTAAAAGGGCGTCAAAGTAAATTTGGTAAATCAACGAAGCGAATTCCTTCTTACTTTGAACATGTTGATGCCATTCTTTCACAACATGATAGTTCATCTAGTTTGAAATGTAGCAAGGGATTTATTTCGGAGACTCCTCCGACCAAATCAATACCAATGCTACAACAATTTCCGGTGGGAATTCATCCTTACATTGTTGATATTGTTGATGTTAAGGCTGACGGTCATTGTGGCTATCGTGCTGTTGGTGCATTATTGGGTATGGGAGAGGAGTCCTGGGCTATTGTACGCATGAACTTGCATAAAGAACTTTGTCAATGGCGTCAAGAATATATTGATTTGTTTGACGGGGATGAACGATATGAATTTTTGAAAAATTCACTTCTAGTTGACCACATGGTAATTGTATTAATTATGAATGATGTTACATTTTCTTTTGTTTGCAGATAAGTGGATTAACTTGTTACATTTTCTTCTGTTTGCAGATAAATACAGATAAGTGGATGACAATACCAAATATGGGATACGTTATTGCAAATCGATATAATGTGATTGTTGTGTGTTTATCTCTTAAACATTCATTGACTATTTTTCCATTAAGATCCCAACCTCCAACAGATTTTAAGCATCACCGCATCATCTGTATTGGACATGTTCATGGAAATCATTTTGTTCAGGTTTGTTAAACTTCATTATCAATGAATTTTATGAATCATAGAAAAACATAATTAATGACATTGCTTACAATTTTTAACAGGTTCAATTGCAAGAAGGTTTCCCAATTCCACCAACAGATATTTTATGGTCTACTTATTGTTATCCAATTGCCAAAACATGGTGTTCATATTATATTAGTCGGATGCAAATGTTTACACAAATTATGTCCATTAGACGATATTTATAGTTGTAATTGTATTGACAAATGAATATGTTAACATTCTGACTATCATAAATGCGGAAGAAGAATTGTCTAATTTCATAACCAAAGTGTTCATTCATCAAATTAAAAAATAATTGTAAACTAAGTCTTTGTTCACGAAATTACAAAACATAACAACAACTAAAATGATGATGATCATCATCGCCCGTGTCGTCGTCTGCGGACATACACAGACATGTCCTCAGTGGCTGATCGGGCTAGCATCAAGGCTGTTTGTGTCCCTTCCCATGCAGGTGAATACTCGGTTAGATGACCATCATCTATAATCAACTGCAAGGTGGATGCTATTCTTCTACAAAGACCCTATAATTATAAACAAATTACATTAATTGCAATTGAGCATGTATTATTTAAATAAGCAAGTAATAAGTTCTTACCACTGCGGGATGCTCAGAGATAGTATCATTCCCGCCCTGACGTCGTCCATTATGGGTAATCACCGGAGGTCGATTATCCTCAGCCATCTGGATGATATATGGGTGTGATATAGACCGAAACCACTCCAAATATGCAGGAACACAGGTTCCAACATCAGCTGCTAATACTGCACCCTGTACGAGGTTAGCATTAAAATCTAACCATCGATGGTCGATATCAGATGTGGATGGATCGCCATGAGGAACGGTGGTTGGGTGACTAGGGATACATTGTATATATCCAAACTGTCTGAGTACACGTTCAGGCAAATGCATTTGCCTACAACCCCTCAACCGAATGTACCCTGCAAATAATGAAATCCACTCAAAAGGACGCACCGCTCTATGCTCTTCACAGGACATCCATTGAACAACACCTACACAAAGGCTATCTAATTGCATCCGAACTGAGGCAAGTGTGGACAACCTACTCCCGACCACATATTTCATACACCGCGGCTGATCCTCAACATAGTCATCCTGAAGCTGTCAGTGCCCAATACTCGGAAAGTGCTCATATATCCATGATGAAAATAACGTGACATACCCAGCTAACTGTCTAGTATTTGCATATGAACCATCTCCCAACTGCTCATACATGTGGGTTAAAGTAGCTGTTGCCCACGAGTATCCTCCGCTGTGCCTTAAATCTACAAATAATACCAAGTAGGATACACTAACCGACGTAGCACTCTTATATGCAAAGATGGTGCAACCTACTAGGTGTAGCAAATATGCCCGTGCAGCAATAGTCCATTGTCTCCTGGTACATGCGTCCTCATACATCTCCCTCAACCAGCTTAGACGCACATGTCCACCCCTACAATGACGAGTCTCAACAGCTGCTACTCCCCGATCTACACGAAGTGAATCAACAAGCAAATCGGTTGCCGCAGCTGCATCCAAGCTCGGATACGTGTAGAATTGCCCCATAATTGGGAGGTGCAACAAATTCGACACATAATCCAATGTAATGGTCAACTCACCTACAGGCAGATGAAATGAATTTGTCTCTGGGTGCCACCTTTCTACAAAGGCACACAACAGTCTTTTGTCTATCGTGTCATAGCTTGCCCCGACAAGTGCAGCTAAACCTGACAACTCCACTGCAGGTAGTATCCGAGGATGAGGAGCACCCATCTTATTCATTTTTCGGCCATGAGACACCAATTTTAACTCTCCTCCATCCTAATTTAACCAACCAAAATCATATAAAATATACAATTTAATCAACGCAAATCATATCAAATTAACAGGGAACAAGTATCATATTACAACATATTTACTTACCACACCATTTCATAATTGCATGGCCACATGGGCTTCATAACCTGTCAACAGTGTCCTATCCCGTGGACCTCTGGGATAACCTTCATCTTTTACTTCAGGTGTGTCTTCATCCTTCACCTCCATTTGGGGTTCAGCTTCTTCAGGTTCAACATGTTCTGCATCTTCATGTTCAACATGTTCTTCATCTTCATGTTCAACATGTTCTTCATCTTCATTCACATGTCTTCTTCTAACAGAGGCTGTGGGACGTAGACGATCACCTTGTGAACCTCCACCCCTAGTCTTCACCATTTTTGTTCAATTACACCATTCAAAGTCACCAATATTCATTTAGTCACCAATATTCACCCCTAGTTGCATGATGTTGACTTTCAAAAGTATGTTTGCACACATTATCCAAAGATTCACTAAGACTTAGTTGGGAGAAAACTACGATATTCAGTCATATTCTTTAATTTACACAAGGTTAGGTTTCATAATCAACATGAAACCAATAATAAAGTTAACTAGCATACAAAATTAATCATAAATATAGCCAAGCCCACTCAAGTGAGAGTACAATACTATATAATACTAAGCAAAACACTACAAAACCTTGACCCAATACAATTGTTGTTTAGTAATTCGAGTAACACAAACACAAACAACAACTCATTAGTCCGGACACATCAATCCGATACAATAACGGATCCAAAAATTTGGTAGCTTACCGGATCCATAAATTCAAAAGCTTACCGGATCCCGAAATCCGGAACATTCCCGAAATCATAAATTCAGGATTTTATCGGATGCATCAGTTCGGAATGTGAAAAAATGATTACGGAAACATAAATCCATGGAAAAAACGGATGTCTAAATCCGAAAACAGAGAAATTTACTTGCCTTTACCAAGAGAAGGAAGAAGAAGCCTCACAAAAAATGATTGTGTGAGATTCAAAGGAGAAGAGGAAGAGGAAGAGGAATGTGGAGGTGTCGCCGCTGCTATGGAAGAGGAAGAAAATTGCGCGCGTAAAAATCAGAACATCAACACTGCCTTGAGTTTAGGGCTTTTTTAGATTAGGGATATGTTTGGAATTTTAGAAACTAATGAGGGTGATTTCGTCTTTGGCGGTGCAGGAAGAAAAAAGTGGGGGTGGAGGAAGAAACAGAACTTCCGTTTTTCAAGTTCCTTACTGACAAGTTCTTATATATTATCATTAAAGTATATTTTACTCTATGTCTAAATTGAAACTGTATATTTTACAAAGTTCTTATATATTATTATTAAAATATATTACTGTCACTATTATTAGTATTAGTATTTTTTTTCAATGTAATGAATGAAAAGTTAGAAAAGTGAAAGCAAACACAGGGACCGAGGTTCATGAGTGTGGTAGAAAAGTTATCTGCAGCATATCCAATCACTTAGGTACAGGAGTTCCTTAAAAAAAACAAATTTGAGCATTGTCTAAAATTTTTTAGTTGATACTGTAAAATTTAAGAATAAAAAATAATATTTTGTATGGGTTTATAGTTAAGAGTAAATAAAAAATAAAAATCATAAATTATTTAAAGTTTATTATTTTTATTAAAATAAATTAAGTATAAATTACTTTATTAGTGATGTGATATCATTAGTTAATAAATCATATTTTTTTGTGTTAGGGTAAGAAATTTCATTTTATTTGAAGTGCGTTTCACTGTGTAACTTATTTTAAAGATTTTTTCAATAAATTTTATTTTACTTTAAGTATGTTATATTGTGTGGCTTTATTTTTTTAAATAAAAATGTTTTAATAAATATATACTGTTGCAGTTGAATTTATTTATTTTTAAATTCCAGACCAGCTCTTGTGACCCACTGGATCTGAGTAATAACTGCTGCAGAATTACTGGAAGTGGTTCACCATTTTTGTTTGTTTCTCTTTTTCCAACTTTTTTCCATCTCTGCACTGCACAATGCTCCTTGCTCATTGCCCGGGCCTTCTCTGCAGAATCCCTGCTACAAGCTTATTTCATACATACTCATAAACTACCACCACACACTGCTACGCTTCAGGTTTCCCTTGAAGCCTTTATTTTGATGACTTTTACCTACCCTCATTTTCTCTGTCTCTCAGAAACTAGCTTAATAACTTTACCACCACCAATTCTCTTTCTTTTCCTTACCTGCCTCTAACAAAGGGTCTTGTCCCTTTCCTACTACCCTAAGACCTCTCATTTCCACAGTTGCTGCATCACCATGCAACCTGGGTGCTCACTGCTTCTCTGTTCACCGCTGTCTGAAATATAATAAAGATCACATTTTGACCAAGGAGGTTTTGCTTTTCCAGCTGTCGAGGTGAAAGGTGATGATATCTTAGTTTTCATCCTCATTGGGTTGTTTTGTTTAAATTTTTTTAAAGTGGGCCTTTTCCAATGTGGTGTGAGATTATGAATGTGGAGCTATGAAGAAATATTCATGGATTGTGGTGAGGGTTGTCAAAATACAGCCTTTTCTATGAATGATCAGTGAATAGATGTAATCTAATCTGATAAAAGGGGGGAAATGGGTGCTACGAACTCAAGAGCAGAAAAGAATGAAGCTTTGAGTTTGTGCAGGGAAAGAAAACGGTTCATCAAGGTAGCTATTGATTCAAGGTATGCTTTAGCAGCTGCACATGTTTCGTACATTCAATCTCTTCGAAATGTTGGCACTGCTCTCCGTAGGTATGCTGAGGCAGATGTAGTGGTAGAGTCATCTCTGTCTATATCTGACAAAACCCCTTCTCAAACTAGTTACCCTTCTCCATCACCTTCACATGTTGCTGAGGTTGAGGTTTCGGAGTCACCTTTGCACAATGAGAGTCCTCTTTCGCCACCTGTGGCCACCACTCTCAGTTACATGAGGTCAGGGGGTAGTGCTGCTGTTACTGTTACTGTCAATGCTTGTGGAAACATCAACTATTTGGATGATGAATCCACTGTGGTTCCAATGCCTCCACCTCCACCACCTCCTCCTGAGTCAGGTGCATCTTGGGATTTCTTTGATCCGGGGGAGGATAGTGAGAGCTTCAGGTTTGCGGTGCATTGCAGTGAGTCCAGAGAGTGTAGGGATGAAGAAAATGGAGATCAATGGTTACATATTGGTTCAGATGGGCATTGCATGATGCAACCTAATCTGGATGAGAAGTTTGGAAAGTTCAGCAGTGATGCAATGGGAAATGAGGGTGGCAATTGTTATGCACCCTACCTTGATCATTCAATTGTTTCAAGAGGAGTTGAAGGTGGCAAACAAATGGTTGATGGAGAAGTGGAAGAGATAGAGTTGCCAAGTGTTGCCGGTGAAGTAAGCCCGGTTGTTGCACACAAGGGTGCTGGTGGAAGATCCAGTTCAAAGAAGGAGAAGAACATGGTTGGAAAAAATGTGTGCACAGAAAGAGAGGATCCTTCAGAGTTCATCACCCACAGAGCTAAAGATTTTCTCTCTAGCATAAAGGATATAGAGCATCGGTTCATTCGAGCTTCCGAATCTGGTAGGGAGGTCTTGAGGTTGTTAGAAGCAAACAAGATCAAGGTGGGATATTCTGAAGCAAAAGGTAATTTCTTGATATGATATTCTGTTTTCCGGATGCTAAACTTCGTGTGAATTTTGTATCTGGTAGTGCAAGATACAACTGGTTAGTCTTCTTTATTATTACTAATCTGCTGCTGTCTTCTGTTAGTGAAATCATCTACTGTGGCTATGCTGTCAGCTTTCCAGCCTGTTTGTTGCGGTGGAAAGGCTTCCCCTGTTTTCCAGGGTAAGTTGTGTTGATTCTGTAATTAGACACCGATTAGTGACTAATATAGTCTGATTTAGTCCTAAATATTAAATCCTTCATGATTTGGGTTTGCTAATTATTCTTTGGGTTAGGTTTGTTACTCTCTTGAAGATTTCTAGATGCTTGATTAGCTCTTGTTAGTTTCTCCATCTCCTAACAAATGAAATGAAACTCTTCTGGATGTCACAAACTGTTAGATTCTCAATTTTCTGAATGTTGTAATATTGGTGATGAATATGGTTTCTTAGTTCTTACATCTTGGATTAAGGTACTTTTTGTCTGAACCAACCTGCAGTAAAGTCCCTTTCAATTCGTGAGGTTTAAATTTTGTCAATTAATAAATAATGGTTAGCAGTAAAGGTAAGCCATGTTGGCTTAAGGTTTTACTGTGTAATGAGTTTGAGAATAAAGTGGCATACAGTATTGTTTTGTATTTGAAACAATCTATCTTTTTAAGTTCAATATTTCTCAAATTTTTTCTTGGCTAGTTTTTACTATTTAACTGTGAGGTCACTGTTTCGGTTGAATGTCAAAGTTTGATTCTTTAAAGATTAATATTTATGGAATAACGATTCTTTTTTTTGCAGAACCTGCCCAAAAAATTATAAGTTGGAAAAGGACAGCATCTTCTCGGTCATCCTCATCTAGGAATGCTTTGGCTACAAAATCAAAGGAAGATATTGATGATAGTGGAAGTGACTTTGTTGAAGAAGTCTGCATGATTGCTGGAAGTCATTCTTCCACCCTTGACAGACTATATGCATGGGAGCGAAAACTCTATGATGAAGTAAAGGTATTACAAGTTGCATAGAAACTAATAGTCAAGGGACTATGGTGAAAACAATGAAGTATTCACATTAAATTGTGGCTTAAATGGATAAACCTGACGCTGCCTGATATATGAATATGCTAATTTACATATTAAGCAATTGGAATCTAATATCTTCATAATATCCAGTGAGTGAGTCGATTACATCCGAGTTCCTTGGACATTTATGCCTATAGCAGAGGCCACATTGAAACCATAATCTGTGGTTATCTTTGAGATGCTGGTTATTAAATGATTGGGTTTAAGACATGAAAAATTATGATCCCATGTTCCTTGGAAATTCTTGGGCAGATAATGCCTAGCCTACTTCTGGTATTTGAAAATGCATAACCAACATAATGTTAATTTGCTGTGCTTATTCTCATTTCAGGGCTAATTTTGTATATATCTTATGGTGTTGTAGAGAACTGCATACAAAACAAGTTGTATAAAGATTTTCTTTTCATTCATTATTCATTGGGAATCTGGTGTAGAAATTAAAAATAACGTTGTTAAACTATTGTAGCAGAAAATTACTGCATTCTCCATTTGAATCAAATCTTAGTAATATTTACCTTAAATAATACCTCACTACTTCAATTCAAATTCTCGGGTGGGTTCATGCAATTTGTCAACAATAATCAAAGTAAGTGTCGCCTGTAATTTACTCAAACCGTTTGACAGATAAATAACTGATACTAGCCCAAATACGCCGTTATTCCTTTCTCTCCAAATGATTCCTTTCAAGGGGACGAGAGTTATTATTTTGTCATCAATGTGTGCAATGTGTGTGCTTGTTAAGTGTATTGCACCTGTTTTGTGTCTTTATTCCTTGATACTTTTGACCACTTATTGTCTGTCTGCAGGCTAGTGAATCCATCATGAAGGAGTACGATCGAAAATGTCACCAGCTTAGGCATCAATTTGCAAAAGATCAAGGCTCTCATGTGATTGACAAGACCCGGTCAGTTGTGAAGGATCTGCATTCACGGTTAAGAGTGGCTATATATTCTGTTGATTCAATATCTAAACGAATTGAGAGAATGAGGGATGAAGAATTGCTCCCACAACTTTTGGAATTAACAGAAGGGTGAGTTAGAGGTTCTGGATTTTACATGATATTATTGTTGAAATTTACTATCTGCTAATTTTAAACAACTATTCCTTGCCAGTTGAGTGTTAAAGCTATGAGCCTATAACCACTAATGACTTGAGAAACTACTGGTTGTGCAGATTGATCAGAATGTGGAAGGCCATGCTGGAATGTCATCATGCACAGTACATCACCATCTCCCTGGCATATCATTCAAGGAGCTCAACAGGAACATTGTTGCAAGGAGAAGTGCGCCGAGAGATAATGAGCCGGCTTCTAGAAGAAGTTGAGTTGTTTGGTCTGAGTTTTGCTAACTGGATTAACAGCCTCACTTCATATGTGGAAGCTCTCAATGCATGGCTGCAAAACTGTATACTGTTACCAAGGGAACGTTCCAAGAGCAGAAGACCGTTCTCCCCTCGCAGACTTCTGGCACCGCCTATATTTGTCCTTTGTCGGGACTGGTCTGCTGGGATCAAGGCTTTACCCTCTGAAGAACTGAGTGAGGCAATCATAAACTTTTTGTCCGATCTTCACCTGCGGACCGAGCAGCACAATGACCAACTTCTCAGGAAACAGGATTCTACAAATGCAAGAACTGCAGAAACCGAGAGCAAAACTAATGAAGATAATGAAGATGAGTCCGCAAATTTGAGCTGTATTCATGCAAGATTAACCAAGGTTCTTGATCGACTTACGAAATTTTCTGAGGCATCATTGAAAATGTATGAAGATACCAGGCAAAAAAGTGAAGCTGCTCGAAATGCATATCATAATTGCAGAATTATCAGGGCTGAGAAAGTTTAATTTTCAAGTATATGAAAATTTTCTGCTGTGCTTGCTTGACATTAATTTATATAATTGGAAAACGTCCAAAAACAATTATAAACACATGATCATGAGCCTGTTGGAAAAAGAAATTTGAGATGAAAAAGAGGTGTTAGTGTCTGTAACTGAGCTTTCAGTACATGTTATGATGATGACTAGCAAAGCCTGTCTTGTTTTTGTTAGTAGAATCTTGTGGTACTTAGCTGGGGGTGTTCGAGACACTATCCTCCATTTTTATTTTTTTTCCATGCATGTGGATCATTGAAACTGCATCCATTGGCATGACAGCGTAATTGATTAAATTCTCATTACTTTGGTGTCGACGTTGATTTATTATTTATAAATTAATTTCTTTTTACACATAAAATTGACACAAAATCAACTATACCTTTATAAATATCTATATACAATCATTTTTTATTTCCACAGATAATCTAATCTTCAACTGAAACTTCATTGCATGACGCTTCACTTATGGCTGTGCAGAGTATGGCGATCTTGGTGACGAGCAACCACTGGTATGCCACAATTTTAACACTGGGCCAAAAGAATTATAGTGTAATTCCCAAAAGAAAATATGAATCTTTTTGCGCCCTTCGTTATTAAAATCCCACATATTGTGTGTACTGAGAGTAAGCTCCTGAGCGCTTGGCAATAGGGGCCCGTGTAACATGATCCGGAAGATCAAATGCATCCACAAGTTCCCTTGCAACATTCCTCACTTGAAAACTAAGATACTCCGCAAGTTTATGGATAGCCTGTGAAATGAAAAAACTTCAATATCCAATAATAAAATTACAGCGTAAAAAAAGGCAAGGTCCTTGCATATCCATCCTCAGACAAATGCACTACTGTTATCTTAAGGTTTAAAAGTGATTGCCAAAGACCAAAACTTTTTAACAAAGCCAGCTCACGCTCATTATTGATTTATGTTTTGTAGAGCGAGAGGGAAAAAAGTGTATCGACATGAAATCTTCATATCCCAAATCTTATTTTCCTTATTATTGAAATTTCTCACGGGTAAGAAATGAAGTTAAAAAAAAGTGCTTAAGTAGTTAAACAATGAGCGACATTGCCCATTATTGGATAAAAATGTCATTCAAGGTTTCTAACGAAGGTTATTCAAATTTTCATGAACATCATTCACTTTTGTCCCTAGCAGACCTAGTACTCTGCACGTAGGTTTTTACTAGTTATTCTTGCCTTTTTAGAACGGTTCCCCGTAGTGGTTATTACACCATTCATATTAAGGGTTTCTGAGCTGTTAGGAAAACTAGAAACCGATCATTAATTTGTGTCACTTGAGCATTAATTTCTTTTTCAAAACATTACACCAATTTTATTTCAAGGAGATTTGTCTATACCTTAGCTTTGTTAGGAGCCACATAGTCAACATTTCGATAGGTTCCAATGTCATTCCATATTCGATCCAGAGCATAAAGATCACACACGAGCTTCAGAGCAGCTTGCGAGCTTGGATCGGGACAGCTGGCACATATATAGGTCAAGATAAAATTGGATAAAACGCACAAACTAAGTATACAAAGGAGATAATACACAAGTACAAGGAACTACGAAAGCACCTCTGCACGGCTTCAATAAATTTAGCAAGGATGACTGATTCAATATGTGACTCTGCAAGTGTCAAAAGGTGATTTAAACATCTATTCCATGCACCAAACTCCCCAAGGGATTTAGAATGCTTTCGGAGTCGTACAGCAACACTTTGAAGTAATCTAGATGTTCGATACTGCAGAGTAAAAGTCAATATAAATTGTTGATTTACTTGTGTCAGCATGAACAATGTTTAGTCATTAGTCAAGGAATGAAGATAATACTCACTCTGAAGGCATCCAATTGAAATTTAGGATCTCGTAAATGATCTCCGCCTTCCCACCGAGAAGTAACCGGATTTGGCTGTGACAGATAAGTATTCATGGATTCTCTCAAGTAGTTCCATGTCACAGCCAAAGTTCCTCCTGTGAACTTTCCCTTGTATTGTTTCAAAAGATCAGCTGCAACCTTTATTTGTAAAGGAAAAATACAAACATATCAGTTAACGTGCTTCCAATACAAGAACAACAAAACCAAACAAAATGCATAGTGCATGGCCTTAGAGATGTAAAGCTACAGTTGCCATCAGACAAAGGTTAAGCTTTTCCATAATTCCTCGCGGTTTTAAGTATGAACTTGTACCCTCCCCGGGATCCCATCCATTGCTTGTACTCTCATTGTGTTTCACACTTGAGACTAGAGAACTGTGTACCTTTCCCAGGATTGGATACTGACCCTATCCATCAATTGTAGCCTTGTCATGCTTGGCAGCACTTGAGGCTACGCACTCTACTTGGGATATGTTACTGATCCGATCCAGAGTCAATAACTTAGAATCCTTTGCAACTAGCAACTATTACAAAGGTCGGATATCACGACACCTCTATCCGATAGTTAAGGATCAAACTGTCAATCAAGATCTCAGGAAGCATGACGCTGGCCCAATATCTAATATACACAGAACGAATATGAGGGATCTTGGCACAATAGAGTATATGGTGTAATGTCTGTAGCCTGAATATGTCAGTCTGGACTGGCTGGTTTGGTAGGATAAATAAGGGGGATCACGGGCCAAAGGTAGGTTTTTATCATCTTACTTTTTAAGAGAGAACACAATTTGAACGCCCTAGCTTCTGTCACCTTGATCTACAAGGAGATTTGTCCTAGAACAAGATCTATTTAAAGTGATGGTGCAAAAATATCTTTCTACCAGCAATCAAATAACTCAATGGATTATTTTATTAGATTGCTTTGGCATTTTCATTTGGAGACTAACAAAAGCAAGACCCGGAAAAGCTTTAGCAATAGTTAACATCAGAAGAATGCAAATGACCGAACAAGGTTAAAGTGGTATTCAATCCAAAGTAAGGGCAAACCAGTTGCAAATAATTCCAACCAGCTGCAACTTCCCTTTATTGTTCTTTTATTTGAGCAAAATTTCGAAGAGGCTTTGTTCATTGATAGGAACTTGGATATTATGGGGTGTTTAGGTCACACATTGAGCAGAATGGGATGCTCATTGTAGTATGCGGTTCTCCCCCTTAATAGCTAATCTTTTAGGGTGAAGTAAATGCTTTGGGTGCTCTCCAACTAAATTTGATAGATATCAAAAAAATAATGAGTACAATACTGGAAATTCACTGTATCAACTTAATTCAGTTCTGTTGCAAAAGTGATACATGATCTGATCAAAGGAAAACTGCAGATGAAATATAATACTTGACAGTTAAAGAGGTGTGCCTATTCTCTCCTGAAAATCCTTGCTCATCTTTTTTCTGGCATTTTCTATTCTGCTAATTTATGAGTTAAAATTTAATATTTATATTAATTTTAATTTTATAGATTTTAAAAGAAAACAGTTTACATTTGAAAATTTGAAATTCAAAGAACACATCACATACCATTATCACAATAGGTTCCACCAAACACAACTGCATTCTCATTTTGCTAAATCTAACTGCTATAGTGTAGAAGACAGTAAATACATTTGTTATACGGGAGGCACCAACCAAACACAGACACTGATTTAAATGACCGAGTTCTAAGGCCCTTCTTTCCAAATTGGATATCTGATTAAAACATACCAACAAACTACTTATAAACGTAGACTCGGGCGGAGCGAGTGGGATGGCCGAAGGGAGCCACAACCACCCCAACATTTAGAAATTCAATTACTATACATGTATAAAAATTAATATGGGTCCTTCTTATTGACATTGAAAGATAAGTGGCTTATTGATGGTCTTGTATTTTATACATTTCATCTCTTTTTCGAAAATAAGGGATGCCATGTTTGTATTTTGTTTTGAGAGGGTTGTTGCTAATACTTCTACTTTCTTGTATTTTCTTTCCATTAGCCATTGGGTGTTGCACCTATGTACTACTCACACTGATTAGTTACTATCTCATATACTCAATATAATTATATATTTAGTGTGTACATTAGAAAATTTATTAAATTTTATTCATATATAATGAATATCAAAATTTAATTGTTCTTTTTAAGTTATGATATTTTAAGTTGGTCACCCTAATCTAATTCCTGACTTCCCCCATGTAGGCTGGTTATTATTATCTGAGCGAAAATAAGGCCCAACCAGCTGCAACTCGCCTTTATTTATTGTTCAGGTATTTGAGCAAAATCCCAATTCAGCTTTGTTCACAATTCCCTACAGCACAGAGGTGCAGAAGAGTGCAAATATCTTTTTTATATGGGAAGCAACAAACATAGTCCCAGATTTAAATGAATGAATTTTAAGACCATTATTTCCTATTTTATGTTGGTTATCTGATTAAACATACCAATAAGCCTAATTACAAAGGTAAGGGGGTATTAAATATTAAAAGTGAGAGTTAGGCTTTGGTAAAAAAACCTGTTGAAGCAGAACTGTGTTGTCTCCTTCAAATGTCTGAAAAATGTCATGATCGTTCCTCAAAATACCAAACCGGTTTACAGCAGCATAACCATGACCTCCACAGGCTTCCCTACAGATGCTGAGTGACTTTGCAGTATAGGATGTTATATAAGCCTTTAGACCGGCTGATAGAGCATGGACATCTGCAACTAATTCTTCATCATTAGTTTTTTTCATTTGAGAGTATTTCTCCACCAAAGTTGTTGTTGCAAAATAAAAAGCATACGTTGAAGCAAGCATTGGCATAAGCTTGTGCTGTTGAGACTGGTAATCAAGAATACTAACTTCAGGTTGGTTTGGAGGTCCAAATTGCTGACGAAGTAGAGAATATCTGATGGCAATTGTGGCCGCAACCTTCAGGACACTTACTGAAGAATATGCAAGACCTACCCTACCACCAACAAGTTCACCTAGAGTTGCACCAAATCGCTTATTAACTGTAGGAAGACTACTTGTGTATTTTCCATCACGGGAGACATCTCCAAAACGGTTTAGAAGATTGTCTCGAGGAATTCTTACCGAGCGGAATCTCAATGCTCCATTATCCACACCATTGAGGCCAACTTTATGGCCACAATCATGTATCTCAATCCCAGGGAGTGGTTGATGGGTCTTCATATCCCTTATTGGAACTATGAAAGCATGGACACCCATGTCAGTAACTCCTTTGGTGTCATAAGTGGGTAATTTCAACCTAGCGAAAACAGTGGCAAACTTTCCATGCACTGCAGCATTACCAATCCACCATTTGATGGCACCATCATTTGGTGTGTCAATGATAAATTCATCAGTGATTACATCAAAGGTGGCAACAGTTTGGAGGCCCTGCACATTTGAACCTTTTAAAAGCACAAAAAGGTAAGCAATTTAGAAATGTGTACCTGTGGTGGTAGCATGTTTGAGTAAAATTCCAAGGAAAAAAAAAGACTCACAATCCAAAGTAGTTTAAGTTGGGAATGGAAAACAATCTAACTAAGGAAGCAAGGGTTGTTGGTTAAAGACTTGAACTCACTTTACTGGCAATTGAACATACATGAAAACTGCCATTTGTTAGATTATATCAAATAGGGTTCAGTGACATCTTACATTTAGCAGTTTATATTTTTATTTCTTAGTATTCACAAATAATTACAAAATTAAATATTGTTTTCACTTTTATTACTTAGTTTTAAAGATATGTAAAAGAGTAAACAGAGTCCCTGTTATAAATGCTTCTGTACAAATCCCTGTGTTTTATCTGTCCATAGAAATTGTTGTAAACATTTTAAAATTATTTGTAAACACAAAAACCTTCTCTCATATCAATCAAGCCTCTCTACCCTAAATTGATGGCTACATTTCTTTACTACGAGTTACAAGTTCAACAGTGTCCTCATAAGTTCACTCCATCATCACGAGTCAGTGACACTAACCAAACCAATGGAATGAAAAAACAAAGCACACAATTACAGTAGTCAACAACTTCACCGACATAAAGAAAAAGATGGCATTACCATGGTGAAGCTCGGTCATAGCAAAACAACCGGGGTAGTCCAAGTTATCAATCCCATCAAAGTACTTGTCCTTATGCTTCTTTGTCCCCAAATTGAGAACAGAACCACCCCAAAGACTGCGCAAGAAGAGTAGTCAACAAAAACATGCACACTAACATGAATGAAAAATAGACTCATTCCATTTGACATTAGCGAAAGCAGTGAGTTACCTGTACTGGACCCCCATCTTGATCCCGAGCGACATGTCAACACTTCCAACTGCTTCCAAGATGGCGAAGTACTTGGCGGGCTCGTTGACCACGTAACGGAGGGGTCGAATCCCCGCTTCTCTGACGAGTCCCGTTAACTGCTTCATGCACAACTCTCGATGTTCGTCTTTCGAGATCTCAACGGGCGTTTGAAGGTGCGGATTGGCGTTGAAGTAATCGAGCACCTTCTCCTGAATGTCCCAGTGCTTACCTCGTATGTAACTCGACAGAGATGGCGTGTCCACGCTCAGCTTCCCTCGCCCGCCGCACGCTGCCATCTCCAACTGCTCCGCCGCCACGCAGGCGACGGGGTTCAGGTGCAGGGTCAGCCTTCGAATTCTCCGCTCTGCTTCGGAGGCTGGCTCGGAGTCGGAGTTGGGTTTGGAGTTTGAAATTTGCATTTTGGTTTGGAGGAATTGGAGAGAAGAAGGAAAAAGTTGTTGGTATTGTTGTTGTTAAAGGACGAGGAATGTGGTGGGGCTTAAGGGGGTGTTTGGTTGATTTTTATGTTGGATTGGTGATGGTCGTTATCCAAACGTGGCTTTGAAGCAACTATGGATAAACTCGGAATTTGTCAGATCTCCAACGTTTCTTACCAACAAAATTGTCATCTTATCATTTATTTAACTTTAAATGTTAAAGTAATTGTTTTTTGCTCTTTCTTCTTTTTTATTTGTTTAAATTATAAAAAGTTTTTTTATATATACTTTTAGAATTTTAATCATATTTTTTATTATATGTTTAGCCTTTACAAAAAAAATTAGGATGTTTTAAATGAACTCAAAATCATTATATTTTTAGATTCCTGTAACGTAATCTTAAAAGACATTAAAAGAATGAGTTGTAACTAATTAATTTAAAAAATTCAAATCATTTTAAATGTTGATAAATTTTGAATATAGTGTTATATATGTATGAATTTTTAATTTATTTGATGTTTAAAACGTGCTGTTATATTTTGTTAAAAAATGAAAATTATTTAAATTGAACCGTTTCAATATAATGCAGAACAAGATAGAATTTTTCTATTTTTTTTTTAAAAGGAAACACAGAATTGGTTTATCTTTGAATGTTCTTTGTGAAGAAAAAACAAAAAAAACTACATGGCTGTGACTCACACGGAATCTTTTGTCTCTTTAACACGTTACATCAAGAGTCAACTTTCTTGCACGCATATTCACACAGTCATTAATACAATATGTTTTGTATTAATAAATTTTAAGAAAAAAATTAAATATTAATAACGAAAATCAATTTAATACATAATTAAATATTGATGTTCGTCTTTCTTTTCTCCTTTGTACATGGATGCTCACTTGAAAATATCATTAAATATCACTAAAAACCACGCATTTTTTACACATAACAAAGATAACAAGGTAAAATAACACAATCTAAGTAAATTTCATTTATGTTCTTTGCAACTCACCACGGAAGAAAAAAGTAATTGTACCATCCCGGGAGCATACCCGGTGTTGGGTCGACCGACCGATGCCAACTGGGCCAGCATGAGACATTATTGATCTAGGCCTGATGCATCGAAGCCGACTGTTTCTTCCTGCACCTTCTGGCACCTCCATACACAATATGAAAATACATTTTTATCCTTCTTGTGCTATCTCCATAGAATAATTTCCAGATTATGTAATTCGGAAACGCATTTGAAAAAAGACTTCTGGATTACATAATCCGGAAGTTAAAAAAAACTTCTGGATTATATAATCCGGAAAGTAATCATGCATCTGAAAAAAGAGTTTCGGATTATATAATTCTAAAGCTAATTACAAATTTAAAAAATGACTTCCGGATTATGTAATTCGGAATGTTACAGAGGGATATTTTTGAAAATACGAAAATCTATGGAGGTAAGAGAAGAAGATATGGAGGTGCAGGAAGAACCAGCCATCGAAACCCCTAGCTAGAGAATACGTGATTTGGCAGTATACAATGTCAATAATTATCTCATGTTCTGATTTACTTACACAATATTCTTAATTACACAATATTCCTAATTATATTATATTGCGTAAATGTTCTGATTTAGTTACACGATATTCTTGATTTACTTACACGATATTCTTAATTATATTGCGTGAATGTTCTGATTTTATGACACGATCCTACAATATGTCTCATTAAAGCTTGAAAAATCAATATCAAAGGGTCAAGCGCATAAAGGCTTATAAAAAGACAATCAATCACAGGAATTTCCTCAACTCACATTCTGACACTAATTTCACTGATGCACTTAAGATTTTGGTGTTCTAACTAAATTGAACATCGGCATGTCATCACTGAAAGAACTCCTCACGTTTTTTTTGAAGGTTGACCGCTAAGACTTGGAAGGAAACCACCAGGAATTCGTCTGGATTCCGACACATTTCAAGCCGGCAAAAACTGTAACATAAGTCCCATTTGGACATTCTGTTGAAATGAATTGATACAAACACATGCAATCTTTACAAATTTGTTCTCGCTACAGTGGAAAGTTAGAAACAAAACAGGATTAGTTGAAAGTACTGAATTTAAAGTAAATATTCAATTCTGTTCTTATAAAATTGAGACTATGATTAATAGGTATTTATTAAATTTGTATATAAATAAAGTTTTTAAATATTACTTTGGCGTCAAGGTTTATTTATTATTTATAAATTAATATGTTTTTACACATAAAATGTTGCCACAAGACCAACTAAACCTTTATAAATATCCGTTTCAATTCCACGGATAATCTAATCTTCAACTGAAACTTCATTGCATGACGCTTCATTTATGGCTGTGCAGAGTATGGCGATCTTGGTGAGGAGCAACCACTGGTATGCCACAATTTTAACACTGGGCCAAAAGAATTATAGTGTAATTCCCAAAAGAAAATATGAATCTTCTTTGCGCCCTTCGTTATTAAAATCCCGCATATTGTGTGTACTGAGAGTAAGCTCCTGAGCGCATGACAATAGGGGCCGTGTAACATGATCCGGAAGATCAAATGCATCCACAAGTTCCCTTGCAACATTCCTCACTTGAAAACTAAGATACTCCGCAAGTTTGTGGATAGCCTGTGAAATCAAAAAACTTCAATATCCATTAATAAGATTACAGCGTAAAAAAAGGCAAGGTCCTTGCATATCCATCCTCAGACAAACTGCACTACTGTTATCTTCTCAAGGTTTAAAAGTGATTGCCAAAGACCAAAACTTTTTAACAAAGCCAACACACGCTCATTATTGATTTAAGTTTTGTTGAGAGAGAGGGAAAATTTTATTTCAAGGAGAATTTTCTATATCTTAGCTTTGTTAGGAGCCACATAGTCAACATTTCGATAGGTTCCAATGTCATTCCATATTGGATCTAGAGCATAAAGATCACACACGAGCTTCAGAGCAGCTTGCGAACTTGGTTCGGAACAGCTGCCACATATATAGGTCAAGTTAAAATTAGATAATACACAAGTACAAGGAACAACGAAAGCACTTTTGCACGGGTTCAATGAATTTAGCAAGGATGACTGATTCAATATGTGACTTTGCAAGTGTCAAAAGGTGATTTAAACATCTATTCCATGCACCAAAGACCCCAAGGGTTTTAGAATGCTTGCGAAGTCGTACAGCAACACTTTGAAGTAATCTAGATGTTCGATACTGCAGAGTAAAAGTCAATATAAATGTTGATTTACTTGTGTCAGCATGAACAATGTTTAGTCATTAGTCAAGGAATGAAGATAATACTCACTCTGAAGGCATCCAATTGAAATTTAGAATCTCGTAAATGATCTTTGCCTTCCCACCGAGCAGTAACCGGATTTGGCTGTGACATAAAAGTATTCATGGATTCTCTCAAGTAGTTCCATGTCACAGCCAAAGTTCCTCCTGTGAACTTTCCCTTGTATTGTTTCAAAAGATCAGCTGCAACCTTTATTTGTAAAGGAAAACTACAAACATATCAGTTAACGTGCTTCCAATACAAGAACAGCAAAACCAAATAAAATGCATAGTGCATGGCCTTAGAGATGTAAAGCTACAGTTGCCATCAGACAAAGGTTAAGCTTTTCCATAATTCCTCGCGGTTTTAAGTATGAACTTGTACCCTCCCCGGGATCCCATCCATTGCTTGTACTCTCATTGTGTTTCACACTTGAGACTAGAGAACTGTGTACCTTTCCCAGGATTGGATACTGACCCCATCCATCAATTGTAGCCTTGTCATGCTTGGCAGCACTTGAGGCTCGAGAGCTAAGCACTCTACTTGGGATATGTTATTGATTCGATCCAGAGTCAATACCTTAGAATCCTTTGCAACTAGCAACTATTACACAGGTCGGAGATCTAGAATGAACCATTCTATTATAGTTAGCCATTCACGACACCTCTATCCTGATAGTTAAGGATCAAACTGTCAATCAAGATCTCAGGAAGCATGACGCTGGCCCAATATCTAATATATGCAAAAACAACCAAATGCGAAAGTTAACACGCATACTCTTCTTTCTAAAATTGAAATTCAAAGAACACATCACATACCATTATGACAACACAATAGGTTCCACCCACCACAACTGCACTCTCATTTTGCTAAATCTAACACCTATATTGTAGAAGACAGTAAATACATTTGTTATAAGGGAGGCACCAAACACAGATACTGATTTAAATGACTGAGTTCTAAGGCCCTTCTTTCCTAATTGGATATCTGATTAAAACATACCAACAAACTAGTTATAAATGTAGACTAAGGGGCAGAGCGAGTGGGATGGCCGAAGGGAACCACAACCACCACTACGTTTTGAAATTCAATTACTATACATGTACAAAAAATAATATGGATCCTTCTTATTGACATTGAAAGATAAGTGGTTTATTGATGGTCTGGTCTGTATTTTATACATTTAATCTCTTTTTTTAAAATAAGGGATGCCATGTTTGTATTTTGTTTTGAGATTGTTGCTATTACTTCTACTTTCTGGTATTTTCTTTCCATTAGCCATTGGGTGTTGCACTCATGTACTACTCACACTTGTTAGTTACTATCTCATATACTCAATATAACTATATATTTAGTGTGTAAATTGAAATTATATTAATTTTTTTCATATATAATGAATTTCAAAATTTAATTGTTTCTTTTTAAGTTATGATATTTTAAGTTGGTCACCCTAATCTAAGTCCTGACTTCGCCCGTGTAGGCTGGTTATTATTATCTGAGCGAAAATAAGGCCCAACCAGCTGCAACTTGCCTTTATTTTTGTTCTGGTATTTAAGAAAAACCTCAATGCAGCTTTGTTCACAATTCCCTACAGCACTGAGGTGCAGAAGAGTGCAAATAACTTTTTTATAAGGGAAGCAACAAACATAGTCCCAGATTTAAATGAATGAATTTTAAGGCCATCATTTCCTATCTTATGGTGGTTATCTGATTAAACATACCAATAAACCTGATTATAAAGGTAAGGGGGTATTAAATATTAAAAGAGACAGAGTTAGGCTTTGACAAAAAAACCTGTTGAAGCAGAACTGTGTTGTCTCCTTCGAATGTCTGAAAAATGTCATGATCGTTCCTCAAAATACCAAACCGGTTTACAGCGGCATAACCATGACCTCCACAGGCTTCCCTACAGATGCTGAGTGACTTTGCAGTATAGGATGTTATATAAGCCTTTAGACCGGCTGATAGAGCATGGACATCTGCAACTAATTCTTCATCATGAGTTTTTTTCATTTGAGAGTATTTCTCTACCAAAGTTGTTGTTGCAAAATAAAAAGCATACAAGCATTGGCATAAGCTTGTGCTGTTGAGACTGGAAATCAAGAATACTAACTTCAGGTTGGTTTGGAGGTCCAAATTGCCGACGAAGTAGAGAATATCTGATGGCAATTGTGGCCGCAACCTTCAGGACACCTACTGAAGAATATGCAAGACCTACCCTACCACCAACAAGTTCACCTAGAGTTGCACCAAATCGCTTATTTACTGTAGGAAGACTACTTGTGTATTTTCCATCACGGGAGACATCTCCAAAACGGTTTAGAAGATTGTCTCGAGGAATTCTTACCGAGCGGAATCTCAATCCTCCATTATCCACACCATTGACGCCAACTTTGTGGCCACAATCATGTATCTCAATTCCAGGGAGTGGTTGATGGGTCTTCATATCCCTTATTGGAACTATGAAAGCATGAACACCCATGTCAGTAACTCCTTGGGTGTCATAAGTGGGTAATTTCAACCTAGCGAAAACAGTGGCAAACTTTCCATGCACTGCAGCATTGCCAATCCACCATTTGATGGCACAATCATTTGGTGTGTCAATGATAAATTCATCAGTGATTACATCAAAGGTGGCAACAGTTTGGAGGCCCTGCACATTTGAACCTTTTAAAAGCACAAAAAGGTAAGCAATTTAGAAATGTGTACCTGTGGTGGTAGCATGTTTGAGTAAAATTCCAAGTTAAAAAAAAGGACTCACAATCCAAAGTAGTTTAAGTTGGGAATGGAAAACAATCTAACTAAGGAAGCAAGGGTTGTTGGTTAAAGACTTGAACTCACTTTACTGGCAATTGAACATAAATGAAAAGTGGCGTTTGTTAGATTATATATATCAAATAGGGTTCAGTGACATCTTACATTTAGCAGTTTATATTTTTATTTCTTAGTATTCACAAATAATTACAAAATTAAATATTGTTTTCACTTTTATTACTTAGTTTTAAAGATATGTAAAAGAGTAAACAGAGTCCCTGTTATAAATGCTTCTGTACAAATCTCTGTAAAATTGATATTAGTTATAATAAATCATTACAAAGTAATTATAAAAGAGAATCTTTCTTTATTAATAGTTATAAATAATATTATTTATACTTATATATAAAAGAATTTTTCTTCAAATTATCTAGTAATTAAAATTTTAGTGTACATAACTTATTTTTCTATTTTATTCATTTAATATATTTTATTTTATTATTTTATTTTTAAAATTTTAAAACTATCAGAATAATTATTTGATTATTTTATCATTATTTTTGGCATAGTTGAATTTTCAATTTGATGTATGAACCATTTTTAATTTGATTCAGAGAGGAGTTGTCTCCGTCTAATTCTAAATTAGAGTTATTTTTTACATCTTCTCTCCATCATTGTTCTCTCTCCAATTTTTTCTCATTTACTTTAGGGTTTTGTTTTTCTTTATTTCAAAATCAAAGTTCTTTTTCATGTGTATGGATTTAATTTATTTTCTTCTGTTTATTTTTTTTAGGACGAAATTTTTTACTTTGAAATGAGAATTTGAGTTTCAGGAGGAGTTTATGTTAAATAAATATGACTAAATTTGAATATAAGGGTGACGTGGTTACATGATGAATAGATAAAGGTTAGGCCCATTGGGTCGTTGATTGGACCCATAGATAACCCGCGACATTTATTTCGAAAAGCTTCAATTCAAAGTTGAAAACCCGCTTTTACCCGCCCCAGAATCTTTGCATTTTGGGTTACTCACTTTGTTCTGGCGCTAATTCGAAAGAGGGAACAAGTGAGTGTTACTAACCTTCTTCTCTCTAACCCTAATCCCAACAACATTCAAATTGGCTTCCCGGTCCTCTGCATTTCACAAGGTCAATTTATCTTAACCGATTTCTTTTCCTTTTCTTTATGTATTTTAGTTGTTAGGGTTTCAAAGAGACAAATTCACTGATTCCCTTTAAGATCTCCATTATCAAAATTTCATGGGAAGCCACCATGATTCCAGTGATGGGTTTTTCAAAATCCGTCCCCGTCTGGCGGATGTCACCAATTGTCCGGGGAAAAGGCCGTTTTCTTTAGTTTCTGGCGACGGTGGGGAATCACAGTTCACAAAGCAAATGCGAGTAGGGGTAGAAGGTTTAGCCAAAAACAAAATCCAAATGCAACTAGGAGCACAGACTCACCTTAACAACGAGGTTTTGTTGCAACCAAAAGAAAACCAGCCTATTTTGTTGCCGTTTTGCGATGATACTTCAAGTTCGTTTCAGAGACCGGGCTTGCCCAGTGAGGGATTGAAGGAGGAGAGTCCGTTGGGTTTAGAGGATTTTGAATTTGGGGAGAAGGGTGAAGGAATTGCACCAACTGATCGTGCTGTTGAAAGTGGGGACAAGGATATTTGTGTTGTCGAGAATTCGGGATCACCCAGGTGTGGGACCCTGCAAATGCCATCAGTCTCTGCCTCTGATGATTCTAATTTTCCGTGGTTGAAACCGTGCTCGGGGCATAAGGGCGATGGAGCATCAAATTCTGTCACTGATGATGTGGACCTTAAATCTTGCAGTTGTTCTTTATGCTCTAAAGGTGATTACAGTTTCTCTGTATGCATCTAATTGTTGCATTTTTTTTGTCATGAATGAGATACATTTGCTACATTTCCCAATTAAAATTAGAGCTTCATATCACTTAATAAAGATTTGCATTAAAGGTTTAAATATATTACTGAGGTAAACTCTAATTTTTATTGAAGAGCACCACCGAAAGTACTTAAGGAATTATATCAAATTTTTTCCTATTTTTGACAGTTATTTATTTAGTATGTAATAACGGGTGTTGCTTATGTTGATCACTAGCTGCTTATATCTGGTCGGATCTCCATTACCAGGATGCCAAGGGTAGATTAAGTGGTAAGTTCTACTAACCATTAAGGAATTTTGTTCTGTTACATTCAAGTGTCATTGTATTATTTCTTCTGCCATTTAGCATCGAGGTTTTAAATGCTCATCCTTTTCGCTAGCTATAAAGAAGAGTCAGAAAGAAGCAAAAATGATCATTCAGAAATTTTCTGGATTAGAGGATACAGTCGCGCATGGCCAGCACCAAAGCGAGGAGTCATTAGAGTTAGAATTGTCCCTTGTGCATCAGTGGAAGTCGCTCTTTCTTCAAATGCAGGATATGTATGCCCAAGAAAGTAGCCAGCTTGTAAGTTTCAATGCTATGACTTGCCTGGTTTATTATTTCAATCCTTCTGGAATTGTTGCTTCCGTTGCGGTACAAGTTTCTCAATTGAATTTTCTGTGCTTTGTTGCACTATCTATTTTCTTTTATGGAGTGTGTAAACTACTCTAAATGTTAACTTGTTTTGAATGGAGGGGAGTGAGAGGTTTAGTTTGCTAGTTAGCTTGATTGGTTAATTTCTTAATTGTTAGTTGCTATTAAGTTTTTTTAATAGAACATTGTCTCGCACACCGTTTTATCCCTCTCATTTTTAATTCCAATTTATCGATTTTCACATTCTCAGTTTCCTTTATGGGCAACCTCTCTTAAAGTCATTTCTTAATGTTTTAGGGTTTAAGGTCTAGTGTCAACTTGTAAATTCATACTAGTTTACGAGTTCACTCAGTGTCTACCAGTTCACTTGAATGTAAACTGATTTTCCAGGAGACTCGGAATAGAATCATGCTAAGTCTATAAACTCAACTAGACTTGTAAGTTTGAGTGCGAGTTAGTGAGTTTGAGGGAGGTTTTGTTTTTGGCCCTCGTTTGGCACTTCCTACTTTTTGAACGCACTAGGGTTTGCGCTTTTAGAGAAGCAGTGAATCATGATAGAGTTTGCATTTTGCAAAGGAGCACCACATCACACCGCATAGTATTTTTGAACATCGCCACTGCCTTGATGGGATTTGACCACTACAGTGCATCATGTTTCACCTTCTTTCCACAGTTGCGTCACGTTTTTCCTTTGGGGGCTTCAACGGGATTTGCTCTTTGAACTGGTCACCTCTTCGTTCTCCCTTTCCTTTATTTTCGTTCTCCTTTGTTGGGAGATTTCGATCCCTTCATTGTACTTTGTTTTTCGTTCTCGATCCTCCCTCTATTTTCGTTGTCCTTCTGATGGAGTTCGCTCAATAAACAGTTGGTTGTTGTTTTGATCCCTTTTTGTTTTATGTTTTCATTTTAAGATCCCGCAATAAAGACTGTTGCTGTAATTTTTACTTATGTTTTGTAATTGTATGATTTTATATATTTGTTATAGATTTTGTAGATTTGAACTTATGTAGTAGTCATTCACTACTGAACTTCGTTATTTTAGAATTATGAAATAATTGCTTACTATTTTTAATTTATTGATTGATTATGGTGTTGAATTGATATGATATATACTTATTTTTTTCTTCATGACATAGAGTCTACTAGTTGGGTCCGTGAGTTGAGTCCACGGAACTCCCTCGAGTATTCATATACTCTCTAGTTTGTTAACTTGTCTAACCTATAACGCAATCTATTGTTTTCATTTTCTCACCCAATGCTTTGAAAGATTTGATTTTGCTTTCAGGAATCAAGCTTTGAATCACTAAAAGATTTGAGAGAACACTGCAAGACTGATCTTCAGTCGAATGACAACAGCCATCGTGAAAATCAGTAGTGTTCCAATCCGTTTCTTCATTGTAAGATTGCTTGGCACATAAGTATCTTGGCTTCAAATTTCAATCAATATGCAGATGGTCATCTGTTGCTTTATTACCTGTATATTTTTGTGAATTCGGTGGCTGTAATACTTGCAAGTCTACATGTACATTTGTCACATCAGCTGTGTCTACCGATTCCAGTATGATTTGAATCAACCTACTTTGGAGGATAACTATTCCGCATTTTTTTGGGATGTCCCTGAGAGGACTGAAAGATGCTATGCTTTCTGTTCAAAGTTATTCGGTTGATTGATTTTTTTAATCCCAAGATTGGTTTGGGTGACTGTTTGACAACAATTTTAGGATCTCTACAATGGTGGATAAGTAAAATTATCTTTTCACAGATTTAGAGTGTTTAAGATTGTTGAAAAAAATCAGATTACATTAATTATAGGTATCAGTGATTATATTTTTAATTTATCATTGTTATAATAGATTATAATCAGAATTAATTTTGTACATAAACCAATTCCATTAACTGAAGGTCTTAGATTTGTCACTGAATGTGCATTCTAAATAATAATAAAAGTTATTGTTATTATTATATTAAATTATAAATTGTTAATTTTCTCATTAATTAAAATTTGTTTTTATCCTTCCCAGGTTTTTTGTTATTGATATAGCAATTGAGAAAAAGACTAAAGTAATAAGCTTCTATTGGAAAGCAGCTCGTATGTGTAGTGTGAGAAAAATTGGTGCTGGATGTGAACGGCAAAAATTCACTTTTTCTACTAAACATAATTTTAATATGTATCTACTTTTATATTGGAAGTCTGAATCCTCTCATCTATCATTTTAGTAGTTTATTTAACTTAACATCATTCGACGCGCACTTCCTTTTTAAAATATTTCTTAACTCTAATTTTTAAAGTTAATATAATTAATAATTGGTTCATTCTTTTACCTCGATAACCTATATCCTTTTAAGTTTATCCACATAATCAGTTCTGTCAACCTTTTATAAATTTTTCAATTCATTATTTTATTTTTTAAAAATGAATGTTAACATTTTCAAAAGAATTATTATATCATATTATAATTTTTTAATCATAAATCCAATATATATATATATATATATATTTAAAAAATATACTTATTACTAACCTTGACTATAATATGATTCAAATATTTAAAAATTATTTGTCATGATAAAACAATATTCATTTTGTGCATTACATAAAGCTAAAGTTATAGTTGCTTAGAAATATAAATGTAAGCTCTATCTAAAAAAAAGTTTAACTCGTGGGAGAAAAGTAAACAAAAAAAAATAATGGCTGTGAATTGGTGAATTGAAATATATAATATTATTTAATTATAAATTACTATTGGTATAAATTGTAATATCCCTATTTACATCACTTAAATACTCTCTATATATAAATAACTAAATATAAAAAGAAAGGAAAGAAGAAACTCTGTTAAGATTAATTTAGAGTTCCACAACATTAATATAATTTATTTTTGTGTAACACATGATCATCACAAATCTTAATAAAAAACAAAAAACAGGGTGATCCATCACAACATAGTATTCCATTCACTAAATCCATCATCATACAATATTAGTGTAAATTCGTATGATTTGCTCTCATAAGTTATCTTTCAAACCTCAGATTCACTAATATGAACCTCCTTCGACTCTCATGACCTAATGCTCTTCATCTATATGATTCCAAAATAGAGTCAAGATCGTCCCTTTAACAAAGTCACACAAACCAATACACCCTTATAACAATATCAACATGATATTTTCTTTCTTGAAAATACTATGTCTTGATCACACTTTCACTTGATTCATCAATCATTTGACACATCATACATCCATTAAAGATCAAATATTCAATTATAGATATATAAATAAACATTAATAAAAAACCAACAAAAATCATTACACCATAACTAAACAAACAAAATCAAAAGAAGTTTTATTTAGCTTGAGTGAAAAAATTATTTAGCTTAAGCGAAAATGGGTTGGCTTGAGCGAAACTTTCTTCGCTTAAGCAAAAATGATGTCAAGAACATGTTCAGTTCCAATACTATTTTCGCTTAGGCGAGAATCCTATCGCTTGAGCGAAAATAGACCCGAGAAAAAATGTTTAATCCATTTTTGCTTAAGCAAAAATCTCATTGCTTGAGCAAAAATGGACCCGAGAACAAGATAATTTTTCTTATTATGTTATCACTTGAGCGAAAATATTTTGCTTGAGCAAAAAATATGAGAAGAAAACTTTATAAAAATGACTACTTTTCAAGTTTTTCACCAAAAAAATAATACTCTAACTTGTATTTTATAAAATATATAAGATCAAAATGATATCACCTTCCTCAAAATTGGAGTTACCCTCGTTGAACTCCTATTTGAATGAATATATATACATTCATGATTTCTAAACAAGATTAATTCAAATTCAAATTCAAGCAACCAACATTCATTACTATTTGCCCTTCAAACAATTCAACTTAAATCATATTCAAAAACTTCTTCAACATCACTCTCAACACTCTCAACATGTACATTCCCAAATTATCAAAGTGTAATATTTTTATACTTTCAAAATCAATCTCAACCAAACCATTATATTTCACTCAACAACAAACCTTATAAGAAAATTTGAAACTTGTGACCACATCACATTCACATTCGGATATTCTAACCTAGTGATCTATTGAAAAGTAAAATTAGTTTCTCTTACCTAATTAGAAGTAGGCATGCTCACAAAGAGCTCTAATTCCTAAGGGAAAACATTGATAGTTTAACATGCACCACAAAGTCCTGATCAATGATCTATACATATCACTAAAACTTTGAACTAACATAGACTAATATTGAAGCTATAATCACCACATGCAAACACATCTACCCAGACAAATCATAAGACCCATGGAAACACATCTACACTTTGATCGGGCATTTTTGCTTTATTCATTATTAGAAGTCTAGTGGTGACCTCTTATCCTAATCTAATGAATAAGGTGGTCAGAAATTTAAAGAGAAGTAGAAGAGAAAAAAAAATAAAAGTTTATAGAGAGATTGTGATTATATTAAAATGAGACATGAATAACTAATTTTTCTATTTATATACACTTTTCACTTTAATAATAAAATATTCAGATGCTCTTTTAATTATACCACTTTTACTCTAAAGTTATTTTGTAGGTCCTTACACAAATTTTAAAATAATTATTATAAATTTTAATAAATGTATCATGAGTAATGTCTTGAGGTTAGATAATAATACAAAATTGTTTAAATATATATTTTTCAAATAATTAAAAAAATATGACATTGAGATATGTATAATATCATGTAATAAGTTTTAACAACTAACAAAATTGGATGAAGTTGTTCTAAAATAAATTTTTAGTAAGAAAACAAACTAATTCAAAACAGTTATTATAATAAAATCACATAGAATATAAATAACTTTCCAATAAGCATAAGATGGTTCAAATTCATATAGTAGTTTTTATAGTGATTATAATTTAATAATTCTCCTGCACTAACCTTTTCATTATTTAAATATTTTCGCTCATAGTCATCTAAAACGTGAATTGGTATTGTTTAATGGGTGTTAGGAAGTGATAAAGAACAAATTATCCAAATGATTATTCAATATTATCCAAACCCTAAACGTCTTATAATTGAACCAGCACAATGTGAAGGAAATATAAAAAGAATATGCATCCTATGTTGGTTAGTTTCGGATTAGTTTAGGAAGTGATGACTTTGTCCTTTTTGGGATTATTTCCAAATTATTTATTGGATCTATACATGAAACCCAAATATAAACACCCCCCTTCCCGGCCCATGGCCCATGTGGTTTTGAAGCATGACAAAAGTTGGAGTGTGTCAATAAAAAAAGACAGGATATATTTATTTGAAGTCTTATATAAAATTATTATTCCGAATGTGAGTAATTCTTCAATTTAATGTAAGTTATGAATTTTTTTTTTCAGACATTAGATGTTTTCATCTTTTTCTATTTTTATGTAAAAAGTTGGATTTCATCTATAAGTAACAATATTTCTTTATTCTCACCTTAACTCTTATTTTTTATTTTTTTTATCTTAAGGTATTGTTTGTTTTGAAATTTCGTCACCATTTTATTTTTAAAAAAATAAATTAAAAGAGAAAGTGTATATAAATTGTTTATGAGAGCGACTATTAAGCTTTAAGAGAAATAAAATTTTTTATAATTGAAAACTAAGAAAAAGAGTTTGTCTTTGAAACCTTGTTTCGTTCTCCACAAACGACGTCAATGTTACGATCTGAAATCCATTTAGATAACATTGCTAAGGAAAAAGGTGTATATGAAATATTTTTCATCTAAACTCCTAAATGATATGAGACTATATTAATATATTAAATGTACAAGAATTTTTTTAAATTAAAATAAGTTTAAAAATGTTGTAAAAACATAAATATTTTTCAGAATCTTTTAAAGGTGAGAAATAACATTCTCAATTAAAACATTTTTAGAAATATGACTCTTCTTCGTAATGTAATTAATTTCGTGAAACAAAATATCTGTTGAGGATTTTGTTGACACCAAATTCCATTTGATTATGAGCCATTTTACTTCAACTCCCTTCAAGCTTAAAAAAAATGTGCTCCGAAGATAATGGAGCTTATGATAATTAGTATAGACCTGGCTATCTATTTTCAAAAATGCTGATTATATTAGCCCTTAATGGAGATAGATTAGAAGAATAATCGAATCCATTGTTGACAATTTCTAAGATCTACAACTTCGACTAGACAATTCATTAACATCATCACTCATTAGTAAGGTCCCAATATGATTAAGGTGGGACATGTATAGTTTATGTTGCTTTGTGCAGATAAAAAAAATGTTGTTTTATAAATAAAAAAAATATAAAAACTTGTCACTGTAATTGCAATTCAGTGTTTATCGTGCTTTACCAAAACTGTAACATGGACTCTAAATGGTCGACCAAGAGATCATAACTATAGTTCTAATCATTAGGCTTCATCAACACTTTAAGAATTTCGAGTGAATTTGTAACTGGAAAATATTGGATTCATATAATATTTTTAAAAAGATATTTATTAGAGATATCAAATCCATAAGATATTAGAATATTTTATAATATATAAATGAGTGTAAACTTATAAGTCAATTTTATAAGATTGAGTTAGGATTAAAATATACTTCTTAATATAGTATATCAGAGTCATTAAGAGTCTATTCTATTGAAAGTTTGTAGGACTTATTGTGTCACTTGTTATCGAGTCGTTATTAGATCACCCATAAATATAAAATATTATACACGAGTTGGGAATTCAAATGAAAGAAATAGTTAGAAATTTCTCATTGACTAAATATAAAGACATTTAATAATATATAAGTGAGGACAAATCTCACTCTCTATACACAAGTTTTATAAAATTAAGTTGGACTTAATTTTTTTTTAATAATATTCTCATTCAAAATTAATTATTAAATAATATTTAATAAAAAAGCACATTCTATACTTTCATAAAGGGGAGGCTTTTATTTTGTTCTCACAACATGAAAGTATTTTTTTGACATGTGAAATTGTGTAAATGCTTACTCTTATATATTATTAAGCCATTCACCCACCACTCTTGTATTATTTTTCTTCTGTTACTAGATTCCAAAATTGAATCACCAACTATTGCATTTCAGCTCATTTATAATGAAATAGTTGAATACATGTTTTAATGATTTTTTTTCCGCTAAAGACTTATAGGAAAGAGAAAAAAAAAATAGTTTCTCAACAAATTATGATTTTAATAAAAAAAACATAGAGTTACCAAACTCATAACATTCAATTATATCACAAACAGTTACAAATCCTATTATGTCGTGTTGAACACAAAAAATTAACATCCTGCAAAATGTTATCACAACTAAAGACTTTTCCATGACCTTGCTATTTCATCTTGTCATGTATTATATGATCATAACTTAGGCATTTTACTAAACAATATGATAATATATTATTAAACCATAGTATTTTTTTTCGTGCTGACATCTTATAATAGTTAAAATATATTTTTTCACGTCAATTATTCTAGTTTTTTAATACTTGTGTTTTAAAAGCATGCTATTAAGAGTAAGATTAGTGGGGACCAGCCAATATATTAGACTTCTCCACAGTTTCATTGGGTGATGTATTATTATGTGGCACACATGTCAAAGTCGCTTTCTCTGCCTTATTCTAAAAATGTCACAATCCATGTGATAATGAAATTGTTTTGTGGAGTGATGAAGCATGGCAAAATCAGTTTTTTTTCTTCTTATTTCTACGTTTCTTCTAAATTATCTATCATTATACAATATGACAAAAATTGAATATATATTTTTTTTCCTCTTGAATAAGCAAAATTTCTAACTTTAGGTCGAGTCTTGGAATTTGAGAAGGAAAATTAAAAGTACAGAAAGAAACAAGCAAAAAAGTGGCAGTAGTTGTTTTGCGTTCCTTGAAAGTGATATCCACGTATGAATCGACGTGTGAGCGCGTCAAAGATGGCCCCACACTCTCATCTTTTTTTCTATATTCAATTCACAATTATTCCTCACTTGAAATATATATATATATATATATAAATATATATATATATATATAAATATATATATATATATATATATATGAAATTGAGATATTAGTTTATAATTTTAATATGATATAATGTAAATTTAAAATTGTTCAACTTTTTCATATAAATTTATATTTAGTAAAAAATTATTTTTAATTGTAATCTGGTACAATTAGTTATCATATAAGAAAAAAAAATGGGGATTGCTAGGCCAAAGGTGCAAGTTTTTGTTTAATCATATAAGAACAAGTATGGAATATTTTGAAGACTGTCTTCATAGAATATTGTGATTAGGAAATGTTACCTTTTGAATGAGTTATTTTAATATTTTTAAAATTCAAATAATAAAAAAAAAGAGGTAGAGAAAGTTAAAGATTGAATTATAACACAAGTTCAATTCTTGAGCATTGACAAGCCTAATTGCCTCTCAGAAAAATATAAATAAGATAAGAGAGTGTAATTATTTTAGAATACAAATATACTAAAGATGAAAATATTTATTATACTCTCCTTTACCTTAAAAAATAAATTTTAATATTGCTATGCTACGATTGAGAAATAATACACAACAAGTCACATATTTAAGAACAAATTTTTAATATATCATATAGGAGATAATTTTATTTTTAAAAGACGTTTTGATAAAGTAAAAAAATAATATATAAATTATTTTTAATTTTGAGTCTTTAGCTTTTATTTGTAAAAGAAACCATATAAATTAAAATTTTATTATGATACATAATTTCCTTATTCATAATATAAAACAAGAGATGAATGGAGGCATTACGGTTCTTGAATGAAAAAAGTTGGGGGATGCTTGGTGCCCCGCACTTGTTGATTTGTCAACGTTCTGACCATAAATAATACATATTTTATTTTTTACAGTCATCGTCTACTCAGTTTTTACAAGTAGGATGATGTATAATTGAAAGAATCTCGAATGAAAAGTTTGTGCAAGAGTTATTTTGAAGAATAAAATATGATTTGAATATAAATTATAGAAATAGAAAATTGTTTTGATTGATAAATAAGTAAATTTAGAAAAGAGCGATGGAGATGGGTCCACTATGACCTTTGGCGAACACGAAGGGAATAGGATCCAAAAGTCACTTGCCCTCTCCACAAAACAAACATTCGTCAACACTCTGCCGCCGCAATTCATCTCCACACTTTCTTTTCGAATCTTCATCATCTCAAACACCAAAATAATGGACACAAATATAACTATAAACTCATTTTAAATTTAAATTATTGATATGTAAGAAATTTTGATATGTAAGTTGGAAATATTCTGATAAATTAAACCAGTATATGATTGACACGTGTAAGGTGGGCATGTGGCAGTGAGTAATGAGGTATTGCATAGGTGGAATTTTGCAATAGGATAGCCACCACGGAATAAAGAAAGTTGACGCGGCAAGTGAATCATGAAAGAACAAGAACAAGAACAACCTCTGTATATAAACCAGCCCTGCCTCACCATGTTAACGCAAGCTCACAAAGTGAGGCCACTCAAACCTCAAACCCTTCTTCTCCTTCTCCTCTCTTTCCTCAACAAAACTTTTCTTTTAACAAAAAAAAGTGATTTTCTTTGCTTGTTGTAAAACATGGGAACCGCTATAGATATGTACAACAACACCAACATCGTACCGGATTTCATAGATCCGTATAGTGAGGAGCTGATGAGAGCACTTGAGCCTTTTATGAAAACTGATTATTTCTCTGCCTCTTCTAATTCTGCATCTCCCTCACGTCAATCACACCCTTCTTCTCTCATTTCATCTACTTCGTATTCCTCCCCCAACCAAATCAAACTAAACCAACTCACCTCAGATCAAATCCTCCAGATTCAGGCCCAGGTCGGGATTCAACACCACGTGGGTCATTCCAACCAACGTCAAAATCAAGCCCAGATGGGGCCAAAACGTGTCCCCATGAAACACGGTGGCGCGGCCGCGAAAGCTGCGAAGCTGTACCGTGGGGTGCGGCAACGGCATTGGGGGAAGTGGGTCGCCGAGATCAGACTCCAGAAGAACCGCACGCGCCTCTGGCTGGGAACATTCGACACCGGAGAGGAAGCGGCGCTGGCGTACGACAACGCAGCGTTTAAGCTCCGAGGCGAGTTCGCGCGCCTCAACTTCCCTCATCTGCGACACCAGGGAGCGTTCGTATTCGGCGACTTTGGAGATTACAAGCCGCTACCTTCTTCCGTGGACTCCAAGCTCCAAGCTATTTGTGAAAGCATGGGAAAACAAGAACAAAAAAAGTGTTGCTCCGTCGAAGACGTGAAGCCCGAGGTACACGCTGCCGCTGAGCTGGCGCCGGTGGATTCTGACGTGGCGCAATCCAACGTTTGTCCCGAGTTGGACAATATTAAGGTAGAAAACATGAACGAAACCCCAATGTTGTCATGGCCTGTGTCTGGCGAATCTTCTTCGCCTGAATCGGGTTTTACTTTCTTGGATTTGTCGGATTTCTCATATTCTAATTATGAGTGGGATGAAATAGAGAGTTTTGGGTTGGAGAAGTACCCTTCGGTGGAGATTGATTGGGCGGCTATATGAGTGGGTGAATTTTCGTTGCCTACGAGAAATGGTTGGTTTTGCTTTGCTCTGCTTCTGGGTTTCATATATGCAGTTATGTTTTGTAATTTTTAGGGTTATGTTTGGATGTCTTTGGCTGCTTCTGCAATGGAATTTTTGACATTTGCGGATGTTAAGTGAGTGTATTTTATTTGGTGGGTGTCAAAATATCACCTCCCTTTTGCTGAAAAACGGCTTGCAAATTTTAGGCAGTGAATTCAGAGAGGGTCGTCGTGTGGTAAGGTAGTGGCCAATGGTCTTCTTGGTCTGCTGGTGTTTTTTGTTACTTGCACGACCATGGGACTTTTCTACTTGTGTACTTAAAGTGTACTTCCAATATATGAAAATTTTACATCTTCTTGTAAAGCATGGAGAAGAACTAAGTGATGTTACTAATACTTGTTTTATGCTGAATAATTGTTGTATAAAAAATCGCTAACATTTAATTTAATGATTCTAGCAAGGACTGTTGTCAATTGTCAGTGGTGCCATATTGTTTGGGCAGCTTTCTTTCTCATCCATACAAGAGCTTTAACAGTACTTTCGTCTTTTTTATATAAACTTTTTCACTAATGCTTAGAGGAATGTTAATAGTAGAATTTAATATGATTTTATTTAAACATATTTTTAATATAATAAATACCTTTTATTAGAGTTTGATTAGCGTGCATGCTTGGTAGAGAAGATTCCTATGGGCTAACTAAAACTTATCTTTTATATTACTTTAAAAATTTTTGTTGTAAAAAGTTAACATGTACTATTTATTTTTTAATTAATAAATATTTAGGGTTTTTTAAAGGACAACTTGGTACTAAGTGGGTGATTCAAAGACACATAAAAAACTTATTTCTTTAAACTCATTTCCCCTTTTAATAATAATAATAAAAAAATCTAGTGATCTCTCATTTAAATAGTAAAACAAATTTATTATTACTTTTAATTAAGATATTTTTATAAAAGAATTGAAAATACATGAAAAAAATTGTTTTATGCTCCGTGTTATATTTTCTTGTGTCAAGGTTACAAACCTAATTTTCTTTACCAAATGGGTGCAACTCATCGAAAAACTTACATACACAATTAAATTTGAAAAGAAAAAAAAAACTATTTATTAAGAAAACCTGCGTTCCTGAGAACACCACATTCACGAAAACCTTTTTATTGGTGTTAACTGTTTTATTCCATTAGACCATTCGAGAGTTGGTGGGACTTGTGATTCCATTTGCGACATGAAAAACAAATCAGAATTTAGACAGGTTTTAAAATAAATTAAATCTAATGAAACAAATTAGTCGCTCAAAGAATTATAATTAAAATTTAAATACTGTGTGTTTTGTCACCCAATTAAAAATAAACGATATTATTATACATATACACAAAATTTAAATTTATAAAATCTCACATTATTATTAGTTAATTATTTTCATTAAATCGAGTAACGTTGAGTTTCTCTCTCTCTAATAAATGGAATTAAATCTGTTAAAAATGTTGTTCTTCAACTATACCTTTAAACTTACTGTATATTAAAGGGTTTAATTAAAAAATGGCACTTTGAAGTAATTTTGATAATAATAATAATAATGAAAAAGAAAGGTTGGGGAATTTGGAGGGAAGAAGAAGTGGGGTGGGGTTGAGATAAGGAATTTGGAAGGGCGTCCCTTGTCCGTTGAAAAGGTGGAATGAATAAAGTAAGAAAGAAGATGCATCATATTCATATTCATATTCATATTCTTATTCTTATTCTTCCTTCTCCACAACCACCCCAAGACAAAGGACCTTCTTTCTAATTAAATCCATGCTTCTTCAAAAGGAATCTCAACCCAACATTGCATCTTCAACTTGCTAAAAACATTCTTTACCCTTTAATCATATGCCTTACCTTACCATAAGAATCTTTTTTCTTTCCACGCTTTCAACCATAACACTACTAATTCACCTTTTAATTCAACATCTCAAAAGCTACCCCTTTATATGCACAATATAAATCCTTTTTTCTTCTATTACTTTTTTTTTTCTTAAACAGTGTAACACAAATTTAAATTTGTTTTCATTGTGTTAAAAAAAAACAAATCAACGGGGTGAACGCGTGTTTTTATTGTGTTACTTTTTAAGAAAAAAAAAAACAACGCCGCCAAAAACTTGTTTTTTGTGGGGGTTAAACTTAAAAAAAAAAACGCAAGGAATTATTGTTTTCGTTGTATTTTTAATTTTTAAAACAATAAACACAACGAAAATATATTTATGTTGTATAATTTATTCCATATACATGTAAAGTTACTTTAAAAATCAATGTGAGAATAGAAAAACTACAAAATATAAAATTATTCATTTTTTCATAATTAATTCGGTTCATTTGAATAATTATGAAACTATTAAAATGGTAAATAGATTATTTTGTTTTTGACTTATCTGATTCATAACAAATTAATTTTCAAAATTTTAAATTTATTCGATTTTTCAATTAATTATGGTAATATAGAAAGAGGTTTTGTTTCACTCATAATTAGTTTAAATACAGTCGTTAGCCACAGTAAAAAACGGTAGCCTGTATCGTAATTAAGTGTGATAATATTAAAAAGGAGAATTTAGTGTTTTTAATGTGTTTTGTAGCGAATGTGGAACAAAGTATTTTTTTTTTATTAGTGCTAATTGAGGGTTAAATAAGTTCATTGGTTACACGTAAGAACATCTTAATCGAATATTGTGGGCAACTGTCTATTATCTTATATTTAGGGTTTTTTTTATTATCTTAATATGAAAATCGGGGGCCTCCTAGTCATTAAAGCGTAGGTTTTTCAAGATTTTAATTCCTATATTTTAAAAAATTATTATTTTTTAATTCTTAATTTTTTATATATTTTATTTTGTTTATTTTTGGTTAAGTTTTACCTAGATCTAATCAATCCATTTAAGATACCATCAAAAATATCTTTTTATTACTTAAAATATAAAAAGAAAAGAAATAACATATAAAATTGAAGATTAAATTGAAATTTGAGATATTTTAAATCAGTGAAACAAAATAAAGAATAATAAAATCATGAATAAAAAACGAATGGGCGATCAAAATTGCTATTTAGCCTATAATAATAATTTTTTATTAAAAAAGTATTGAGTGATCAAAATGAGTGTAATCTGTATTAGGGAAATTGCTTCTTGCACCATATAATTGCACCCAATTACAGGGTAAAAGACAATAGTACCCTTAAAAAAATGGGTACATATAAATTTACATTTTAGATCTTCCTTTCCAGAACACAATAATCTCTTCTTGATAAATTTTTCCAAAATGTATTATTTTTAATTTGGATTTTTTTATCTGGAATGAGATTTTGATTTTTTGTTTCCGAATTTTTATATTTGGAACACAATAATCTCTTTCGGATTTACTTTTTTGGAATGCATTATTTTCATTTTCAGAATAAAGGGTATTTTCGGAATTATATAAAATTATGTTGAGTACAGGTTCAAAAGTGTTGGGTGCAGGAAGCAATTGCCTTGTATTAGAAAGTTCTAATCCCTTGATAGCTGGCCTGAAAATGCTAAACCCAGAGGGAATGTTGAGTTGCAATAGGCCCAACACGAAGACCCAAACTCAGATGAAAAAAAAAACTAGTTGATATTGGCTGAAAAACAAAGTTTCGTATTAATGTTCTTAAGAAAATAACCTTGATTATTATTCTAATAGATATTGGTTGAAAATAACCTCGTCAGTTGAAAATAATATATATTGATGTTAAATGAAAAAAAAAATTTGTATTTGACATCAACAAAAATATACGGTTAATGTTAACAAAAGAAAGCTAATTAAAGTTAGTTAAGAAATAAAAGTGACCTACACCGTTAGAAAAAAAGCTTTAACAAAAATTATAAAAGAAATTAGTTACGATAAACTTTAACTTGAAAAAAACTGTTAATATTAACAAAAAAAAAATCTCAAGCTGATGCTATACTATGATTTCGGTGAAATCGATGACATTATAATTTTGGTTAAGACAATGACATATTTACCAAGATTGTATTAAGAATATTCTAATCAAATTCAAAATTAAAGGGATAACATGAAGAGAAAAAAAAATCAACATAAAAATATGAAATCTTTTATATTCTAAATTTTAGATAAATTTTGACATTCTTTAATTTTTAAATAATTAAATTATTATTTTAAATTTATAAAATTTTGTAGATTTTTAGTGAAATTTAAGTCTCACATAATTTTATAAAACCAATTTATAAGTTAAGATTTGTACCTATTTATATATAATGAAATGTTTTTTTCTCTAGTTTATGTGAGATTCCAATATTTTGTTTCAGTCTTCCAAAACTTGGACTTGGACATTCAATATGTAAGGTTGCATGTAAAGGTACGGAATGACATAACAAAAAAAAAAGACCATAATAATATTTATATTTTATTTATTTCAGTTTGATGAAATTTCAATGTTTTATTATTTTGAGGTTATTTATAATATCTTTATTAATATTAATTGTTTATTATGTAGATTTAAATACGTTTAAATTTTACTTAAAAAAATACATTGATTACCTTCGTTCATAACATGATCAGAATGTTGTACTTTGTTCGTTTTAACGTGAATAAAGTGTGTGCTGATAGCAATAAATACTAAATAGATACTTTTATCTTTGTGAAATTGTGGTGAAATGAGTTTACTGTGAAAAGGCCTTTGTTTTTGTTTTTGATGATAGATATAAATATCTTTTTTAGTTATGTTGTGAGTTTATTGTTGTGATGAGTTATTTGAAATTATATCTTTTAATTATAAAAGATTGTTTTGTTGATGTTTGAGACTGATAAGGATGTGAAATTCTTTTTTTTTTCTTTTTTATAAAGGTTGAATATTATAATTTATATTTATTTATTTATTTTTGTCAATAAAAGAAAATAGTTTTTTTATGAATATTTTTCTTTTTACATTCCTCTTAGCGTCTATAATAATTAATTTTAAATATCATAATATTAATTTAAAAACGTTTAGAACGCGAGAGAGAGAATGCATTATAATTAAAGTAGGGGGTGAGAAATAGTAGTTTTGGTTGTTGCATTTAAAATACACATTGAGTTTAAAGATGGGCTGAAAGTATACAAGTTAGATCAGAAAACAAGGCAGTGGAGGAAGTGTGAGCTTAGCAAAAAAATAATAATAAAATCTCACGACAATATTTCTTTGTTAACTCACAATAGAAACATAATTCCTTAAAGTAAATTCAACTACTCAAAGTAAAGGATATATTCAATCATTTAATTAGTGATTAGAGTGAACAACTTATTAATCAACAAAAATATCAATTTTTAAAAATTGATTTCCATTCAACACAACCATTCATAGGAAATAAACTTAATCACACTTTAAACATCTCAGCTTCATTCAACATATCTACAAACAAGTAGACATCTATATCACACATTCTCGCAATTTCTGCAAGAGAAATTTGAAACTTAAGACTACGTCAATTTCACATTTAGATCCTATAGCTTATGGTAAATTAACTTCTTTTAGCATATTGGACACCTTTTTGCTTCCTGAGAGCTTCAACAACTATTAAAGATGCAGGAATAACCTAACTTGCACCATAAAATTTTAATTAAGGATATGAATACTAAGACCTTTTGAACTAACATAGACTAATCATAGACATCACATGCAAAACATGTTTAGAAGGTACACAAAAAAAACTCAACTAACTCAAAGAAAAAATTACCAAAATTAAACTTACTCTAATATAAAAAAATGGATTGGGCAACTTTGCTCTAATAACTATGAGGAGTTCAAAGGTGACTCTGATTGTCAATATGATAAATGATGAATTAAGTTTTTAAAGAGAAAACAAATAAAAAAATCAATTAAAAAAATATTGTTATTTTAAAATAAGACTTCAATAACTTATTTTCCTATTTATATAGAATTCTCACTTTAATAATAAAATATTTTATTGTTATTATACTAATTTTACTCTAAAATTATTTTATAGATTAACATTTTATATGCTATCTTGGGTAAATAGTTTAGATAAATATTTATCAAAAATGTGTTTTTATTGAAATTTGGAATTTAAAAAAGATAAAAAGAGACTGGTGTGATGTGAGATAGTGTGGAAAGAATGTGGGTCCTCACAATACATATATATTTGCATAGTGCAGCTCACGGTTGCTAGTTATACGTGTGTGTGATTAAAAAAAAAACTACAAAATCCTATAACCCCGCGTTTACTCGTGAACAATATATTAAATAATACAAAAAAAATGACAGAAATATCACCATTTGTTACAGTTAATTATCATCAAAATCTTAGGAGTATCCTTCATTCCACACTTGGATGACCTGTTACATCATTGGATTTTATGCCCTAAAGAATTAAGATCTTCTCCAGTTATAAAATAAAAAGAAAATCTTATCAAGAATAATAATATAACGATTCTGATTGAATATTTGCTACATATAGCTTACTTTGATCTGGACATGACTCCACAAATATACTAATAATGTCAATTAGACCTGAAAGTGGATGAAATTAACCTTTTAGAGTGCATCTGGTGTATTAAATTAATCTATTAACAACATGCTCCTTAAATATTTGTTCCAGTTTACATTGTCAAAGCGTTGGAACAATGAATCTTTGTCAATTTTTTCAAAGTAACGTATTCGAAGTTATTGGTATAAGATATTTAGCCAAGTTATTTTATTTGGCATATGTTTTGAGTAGTGGGATAGAAAGGGATTCTGAGGAGAGAAAAAGAAAGCACAAGCTTGAGTGTCCAAGATTATGCGTTGAACAAAAAGAAAAGAAAAAGTGTAATGATGCATAAACATGTGTTGCGATCAGAAATTTGGTTAGGCTGCTGAACACACACTTGGGGTCTTTACGTAGCTTTTTCATCTTCATATCATGCATCTGAATTTGGTGGAGCATGCTAACTTGTTCAAATGGGATTCTATGCACGCAAGATGTTTTTAGCGTTTGGTCAAACCAATGATCTCGTTTGAACGTTGAACATTGAATGTTGAACAATGAACCAAGATGGTCGTACATTGAGTAGTGATACAAGGGAAGGAAATTATCACTCACCAAAAGAATCGCATTCAGCTTTTAAACCATTCTGTGCAATTTAGTTATGCTCTATTCGAGGGCGAAAGTAAAACTTGTCGTCAACCCTAAATCTTCATTGATGCCGATTCTTTGATTAAGACATTGTTGCTGAGAAGCAAGCATAATTGTCATTTGTGTTGTTCTTCTTCTGTCATCGAGTAACACTTTGAATCAGCTTTTGAAGTTCGAAATCCACCTTTAAAAACAATAGTCATATATTAGTTTCTTTATCCTCCAAGTTATCAACCAAGTGCGATATTCATTTTCTTTCTCTTTGACTACTGTGTTGTAACGTGAGAGAAGAGATTACTGGATTCTAATGTTTATGGTGTACGATATTATAAGAATTCCTTATTGTTTTATGACATGTTTGAACCTCAAATTTTGGAAATACAAATTTATTTTTCTAACTTGAAAACAATAAGAAGAATATGTTCTTTACTTCAAATAATGAAATAATATTTTTTAATTTTATTAATCAATAAGCATTTAGAAAAATTGAAATCTTACTCAGTATTGAAAATGAAGATTCTACATTTTTTAGAATTTTATCCACAGGAAACAAATGATATCAGATGCAAAAGGAGATATAATAAGAAAGAAAGTTCAAGGAGATATTAAATTCACGTTTAAGGTTTTTCCGTGATTGGCCTTCATTAGAAAATAGAGAGTTTAGGAGTTAAACATTATAATTCAATATATAACTATGGTAAGCATATGCATGAATTTCCAAAACCTAATATTTATTACTAATTTTGGTCATATAAGAAAGAAAAATATTCCAACACCTAAAAATTTTCCTTAATTAAATTTTCTAAGACATTTTTTAAATTGTGTTATTCTTTCTTCCAATTAAATTAGAATTCAAAAATTTGTTAGTTCTTAAATCAATAAAGTAATTAATAAATTGCATTAATGTTAAATTATACATTGAGTAAATGAATAATTTGATCCTCAAATGTCTCAAGCATACCAATTTAATACTTAAACAAATAAAAAACTGATTTAGTTTATGAATATGTAATTAATCTCTAATATTACAGCTTTACAATTAAACAATCTGAGTCTCAAATTGACATTTAAAATTGTATTGTTGAGAAAAAAGAATCCTATAAAACTTTTAAATAAGACATAATTGTAATTTATTTTACAATTTCAGCATTAATAGAATTGGAAATTTTCCGTAATTATCCATAAATTTCTAAAAAGTGTTATTCAACATTATTGATTTTGAAAACTAATTGCGGTGAAAATGTAGAAGGCGTAACTCATATTGGCCTAATTTTTGGGACTAAGATGGATGGATGACAATAGCATCCCCACCCAACAAAATAGGGTTTCTCATTCTTCATCCCCAAGAATTTCAACCTGCACGCCCATAAATTTTAAATGACTATTTTGCCCTTATAAAAATAAATGTTCAATGTTGGTGGCAATATGTTGGTTTGGAGCGATCTTCGTGGGTCACGATGGTTGTGCTTGGTGGCTCACGGTGGTGGCTGGTAGCGGGGCCAATTTAGTTGAAGGGTAATTGCTGTAATGATTTCAATGAGTTGAAGTGTTTATCCTTCATGAACAATATCACCATATTGTCCTAAGTCTTTCATAGACACAATTCATTGACTCATATCTATATGACATGTGCACAATTCACCTTTTTTTAGGTATTTTTTAATGTTTGTTTTATACATTCATATTCTCAACTACATACCAATTATATTATATAATGAAAATTGTTGCAAGTGAAATTGCAAGATGGTTGTCTCATACCAATTGTAGACATAATGTGGTTTACATAGAGTTATGTGAAGGCTAATTTATGGTCTTTATATTATGTTAGTGGGATGTAATTATTTACATAGATGTTACGAATGACACGTTCATATGTTAGCCTTGTAAACGTTTGATGTTATTCACGCACACTATTCATTTTATTGTTGTATATGGCTTTGAGAATGCACACTCTTATATCTCAAACTTAGTTTCTTTATTCATAACAGTTTTTTAAACACTTACATTTTGGAATGCGTATATCTATAATGTAAATATATTATGGATTGCCTAATGTAAAACATATTTCTGAATAAAAAATATGTTTCAAAATGTTTAATTCAAAATGTTTTATTACATTTTAGACACATTTGAAAATGTATTTTTGGATCCATAAGTACATTCTAAATTATACAATTTGAAATGTATTATTACATTACTTAGATCCACTCATATTTCAAAATGTTCAATCTAAAATATAAAATATATATATATTTTTAAAAATATTTTTCTCATTTGAAATGATAATACATGTTGAAATTCATGAAAATACAGTATAGAAAACCCAAGAAAATAATAATAATAATAATAAAGAAAGTCCATGATTAAATAGTTGAGGAGATAGTTTGTTATGATGAATAGTCCTTGTTGGTAAAAGGTTGTGTGAGTGTAATAATATAAAAAATAGAAGTAGGTGGGAAGAAAGGTTGGTAGGTTGATTCAAGATACAGTGAAGAGTTGAGAGAAAGTAGAAGGAACACACACATGGGTTTATTTTAATGTCGACAACGATGTTAAGCCATGCGGAACTCCATCATTCCGACCTGGACCTTAGTAGGAAGGGCCCCATTTCTCTCTTCTCAAACTCTTTTCACTTCAATTCAACATGCTCCAAATAAGCCAAAAATAAGATAAAGACCAACAAAATTATATATATTATTTATTTAATTAAATGTATTCAATCTCTTTTCATAAGAACCAAGTTCCGCAATCTCAACAGTAGTGATTGAATAATGATATGATGCTGAATGTAAGACAAAGTTGGAAGGATTTGCCGACCTTAGCCCCCTTCCCTTTAATGGAGGGTTTGGGATAAGGCAAAACTGATGATCATGAGATCTACTCATAATTTGGCCTTCAACTTGAACACTGCATGCATGCATGCAAGCAAGGGGATAAGAATTCAGCTTTCTGCTACTAAAAGAGAAGAGGATAAAATCATGTTACAAAATAAAGGGATCAAATGCAGATGATATCCATTTTGCTCAAAAGTGCATCCAAAGTGGATTCATTCAACTTGTGTTTCCATAATTTTTTATTTATTTATCAAGATTCCTAATCTATGGCTCACACAAATGCCATATCCATTTCACACCAAAACCACTCTTTTTTAAGTAATATCTTCGCGATTCAAATTTATGCCATTCCTTTCAAACCAAATATCCCCTCTTCTTTATCCTCTTAATAATATCTTTTTTTCCAACTTGGTTAACAAATCATTTTTATGGCATATGTATCGCTTTTTAAATAATTTCACCTCTTTAAAATATGCATTACTTTAATCATCACATTTAGATTAGTTAATTTGAAGAAACATTATAAAGGTCAACATATGATTCAATTTGAGTTTCTTTCATATACCTAAAACTGGAAGAGTATATTATGATCCATGCCTTGCTTTAGATTATGTCCATTCAAATACAACGGGCTATCGGTTAATCCATTGAATATCATGATCCCAGATTTTTAGAAGATACTTTGTTTTTATGACAAAATAAATTATTTGAGTGTATAATTTTAAGAAAAAAATGAAATTCTATAAATTTAAGAAAGTAATTTCATTACATAAAATTAAAAAAAAATAATTTTTTTTTAATTATTCGTATTTTCTCTTATTTCAAAATTATTGTACTTCTTCATTTTATACTCTCTTTTCTGCCAGATCTTAACTAGGACATATTCGTTTCGGCTTCCGTTACTCATTCATTTAAAAGCAAAATATTATTATTTTTAGGATAATTATTGACTTCTTTCTATTCATCATAAAATATAGTTGAATATTCTTATAAAAACAAAATAACAATTAAAAGAAAATTAAAAGCTAAATTTAACTTATTTAGTGAGAGAATTTTTAACCAGTTTGTGATGAGTGGAGAGAAAGTACCACAATTATCTTTTAATTAAAAGATAACAATTGTAAAGTGGCTTTGTGTGTCAATATATTAATTCCCATTAATATATTACTCTATCCTACTCTTATATTAATATTTTCTTATTTTTTGGACAAATACAATTAAATCATCTATTAATTACTTACACCATATACCAGAAGATGTAATTTTTTTTATCTTTATTAAAATTCTAAAGTTACCTATCTACTATTGGAAATTTGAATCTCAATTAAGTTGATATCCAAATTTCAATAATCATATATCTTCATACCAAAAAGAATACCATAAAAAGAAGAAGGAAGGATACAAAAGTATCTATCTATTTTGAAAAAAACAATCCTAAGTACAGGATGCGACTCGTCACATCTAGATTAGCCATACAATGTTACACAATTATTTTTCCTTCTAAACATATGATAAACTTTAAAAACAAATATTTTATGTAACTTTAAACATTTAATCCATTAACCTCTAATGGACCAAAGAACCGTATAAAGGTTATGAAAGATGTTTTTCTAAAATATATTTTGAATCGTTTAATGACTATGATGTAATACATAAAACAATTAAATATTATATAATAATAAATGTCGATAAAAAAAACTATATAATAATAAGTTTTTAATGCATTGATAAATAATCTAATCTTTTTTATCTCATTGACACAGTAGTTCTTAACTAAGGAGGAAAGTGAGTTCAGTAAAAACAACATATGATTGAGAAAACATAATAAATAATTGTTTTATCTTCCTATTATTTTTTATCAGAAAAATCAAATAAATAAAAAATAAATTGAAAAATATCTCAATCTTTATACAAACAAGTCAATCTAATACTTCAACACGCATAAAACAGAGTTACTAAGCAGAACAACAACCCCATTTTATTACTAACTCACCTAATACTTTTTGATAGATTTTGTACAATCGATTCAATACACTAATCAAAGTAAAAAAAGCTAACTAGTCGAGCTTTCATGTGATTATGAAAATTTCAATATAATGTATCTTCTATTTTTAAAAATCTTATCATTTTTATGTCTTTGTATTTCTCTTGGAACTATACCCATGACAAATATGAAAATTATAAGTATTATTACACATAAAATTGTTATTATTACTTCCATCATTAATATAACAATGACTATTTTCATTATCATTATTTAATTTGTATTAAATATAAGATAATTTAAATTATATCTCTAAATATTGAATATAATTTAAATTTGTTATGATTACTACAGTGGAAGCAGTGACGTGGATACATAGCGATGAGAAATTATTAGATTCAAAAGAGGGGATAATTCAGTTGGTCCACGTACCTCTCCTTTAACCGAAAGTGCAACTGATAGTTGATGTGGTTTGTGGTAGTTATTATGACTTTAAATTCTGATGCCATTCCCACTGCATCAAATGAGAATATTTGTGGATAAATCAATGTTCCAAACCCACTTTCCTATTGTTTCTTTCATTGCAGTAACTCCACCAGTAATTTTTTTTATTAACAATAAAAAAAAAATATAAAAGTTGGTTAAACCTTTATATATAATTATATAAAGGACAACTTTAAACACCCAATAAACATATTTTTTTTTTTTTTTTACAGATATTGCTATATTAGTCATTGAGTTTATTTATTTAGTTTCTCCCAACTATGTCAATTCTTCAAAAGCTTTTAATTTTATTATTGTTCATCGTTTATTAACAGGTCAAACACATACGTAGTGAGAATTATTCCTCGAGTCTATTATTCTTGTTTTTCCTTCTCTAAGGTATCGGTATCCCAAGAATAGTAAATAGTAAATGATTTGTTTATTTTGTTAATGTCATTTATACTATTTTTAAATATTATATTATATTAGTAATCATAATTTTAATATGCCACTTCTGTGAAATCCTCCTTATAATATGATAAATTTTAAATTGTTAATATTTTTTCCTTTTAAAATGTGATATTTATAAATTATTTTAACCCTAGAATAATATTTTATTTTCTCTAATCTTAATTCATATTTTTTTTTCTTTTATGACCTTAATTTGGAAGAAAAAATAATTAATAATTATATTGACTAAACTAGATAATATTTTAGATACCAATTAATTAGTGGTTATAACTTTGGTTAGATACCAAATTAGAAATTAATTTAGAAATTTTATTAATAATAGAAAATACTTCAGATACTAATAATTTTATTAGTCTCTAGAATAATATCTAATTTAGTCAATATAATAATTAATTATTTTATGTTTCTAAAATTGATTTTTATTTAATGTTTTTTTAGTGTTTAAGGAGTTCAAATTTATCTCAAAACTTATACTTTTTAAAAATGTGTTTATGCCTCTCAAAATACTTAATTTTCACAAATGCCTCAACCTCAAAACTCTATTTTCTTTTGAAGTTTTAAAAAATATTTTTGATAATATTGACGCACCGAATTAATTCACTCTTCCACTTCACTCTAACCTTATTTTTCTTATAAAACAGAAAAAGAAACTACAAACATAGGAAAAAAAGAGAGAGAATTGAAGGAATATTATATTAGATGATCAAATACAATTTATAGCGAAGATCTTATAAAAATACCTCAACATACTAAAAGGATTAAAACAGTTTCAAAACTAATTAATTTTAGTTTCCTTTACTCCCCTCTCAAACTGATATCACGTGAAGTAGTGATCATCAGTTTGTTGAAAGTTAAAAACACTTAAAGACTTTGTTAGAATATCTGTAATTTGATGATGTATGATATTTGATGTTGTGTTGACAGATGAACAATCTAAATAACTCCATTAATCAACTTATTTCTCATAAAGTAAAGATCTAGTTCAAAATGTTTAGTTCTTGACTGCATGATAGGATTAGCAGCCAAAAATACAACACTAAGATTGTCATAATAGATTATAGCACAACAATGATAAGTTCCTTGAGAAGCGATTTAACTTTGATAATTTCAACAATAACAACCCTATGCTTTCATGATGACCAAGACAAAAGTTTGTTGCCAAAGTACACACAATACCCTATTGTAGATTTCTATCATCCAAATCAGAAGCCCAATCAAAATCGAAGAATGTCATTAAGTTCAAATTAGATGGTTTTTGAAAATGAAGGTAATGACTGATAGTCTCTTGTAGATATCTCAATATCCTTGTCACATCGTTCCAATGATAATCTTGAGAATTATGCATAAATTGACATACTTTATTAATTGAAGATGACAAATTTGGTCTGGTGATTGTGATGTATTGTAGAGAACCAACAATAGGTCTATAAATGAAGGATCAATGATAGATGTAAAGTCGTTTGCTGTGAGTTTTAAACTAGAAGTCATAGGTGTAGGTTATGGTTTGGAATAATCCATTTTGGCTCGATTAAGTAAATATCAAATATACTATTTTTGAGAAAGAAAAAGTCCTCCATCAAAAGTTTTGAATACCTTAATACCTAAAAGTGATGAAGAAAGATTAAATCTTTGAGACTAAAATTGGCTTGTAAAGATAGTATATTAAGAATGAAATTTAAGCTCAATTCAATCTTATAAAACCAACTTATAAGATGAGGTTTGCACCTCCTTATATATTGTAAAATGTCCTTATCTGTAATCGATGTGAGATCTCCAACGCCACCAACAAATTTTCATCTTCTAATTCTATTGCACTATGAAAAGTTTGGAGAGAAAACAATGATTGCTAAGTGAAAGATATGATCAATCTCACTGTTCTTTGGATACGATGTATAAGAAAAAAAATGAATAGAGAAACTAAATGAATATTATATTAAATTATCAAATACAATTACAAATAATGTTTTATAAAACACAGGATAAAAACAATTCCAAAACCAACTAATTTTAGTTTCCTTTACATTCAAAAAAATAACTTCAGTGTTAAAGAATTATAACGTTTATAGATTTTCACTAAAAACATGGCAATGGCAAGAGTGATAAACCTCGGATTTCAAACACGATTCCCTAAAAAACAGAAAAAAAAACTTTAAAACATGACTACACGACAACAATAAAAATAATTTTAGTGAAACTCGTATGGGAAAACATAACTGTTTTACCTTATAATCGTATTTCTAAACACAATTTATCTAATATATATTAGTGTAGGGAGACTTTCTCTCTCCAAATTACAATCTAATTAGGTAGGGTCCATTAATCATGTGATTGTATTATTATTAAATTAATTGCATATAATTAGGTACAATATTGCATACAATAATTGAGTATAATTTGATAATTATTATTTTCTTAATACTCTCCTCAAGTTGGTAGGTGAAGATCAGTGCCAAGTATTTGCAACTTGTGTCGGTACATATGAAGGACTGATTATCACAACTTGTAATTTTTCTAGCACAATGTGACAGTTTATCTTAATGTGTTTTGTGCGTTCATGAAATACTGGATTTGCTGGTATATGTAATGTCGCTTGATTGTCACATAAATGTTGAGCTGACAAGTTACATGACACCTTTATATATTGCCTTAGGGTTCGAACCGAAAATGCTATGTCAGGTCGAGTAACCGTGAGGTATCAGTCGTCCCACGAGTCGCCTGTATTTGACTAGATCCTTTAATAACTCTCCATCGTCTGGTGTGAGTTTTAGGTATTGCTCCATTGGAGATTTGTCTGGACGAGCACATGTGAGTCCTATATCCTGCAAAATATCAAGCGCATATTTTTTGTGTGACATGTAAATACCGAAAATTCAATTTCTAGAAAATATTTTAAGTCTCCAAGATTTTTAATGCGAAATTGTTGTAATAGACAGTCTTTAATACGCTGAATTTTTGTCAAATCATTTACTGTCAAAAGAATATCATCCATATAAATCAAAAGGCCATTAAATGATGAGTTATTTTGTCTTGTGATAGAGAGTAGTCTGTCTTGGACGGTTGAAATCCTACCGATTTAATCACATGAGAAAATGTTGAAAACCATGTTCGGGATGCCTGTTTGAGACGACCATAAAGGGATTTGTTGAGTCGACATATCCCCTTTCGATGATGCCGGGTGGCAAGTCAATGTAAATAATTTTATGCAATGTGTCTTGTAAGAAGGCATTTTGCACATCTAGCTGGTGAGTAAACCAATTTCTGGCTGTTGTAATGGTTAGGAGACACCTCAAAGTTGTTAATTTTGTTGTTGGTGAAAAAGTTTCAGAATAGTTGACACCTTCCATGTGAGTGTACCACTTTGCGACAAGGCGCGCCTTATATCGTCGATGTTGCCTTGTACTTTATTTTATAAACCCATTTGCATCTAATGGGTTTTTGCCCGGGTAACGGTGTCAAGGTCCACGTTTGATTTAGCTGCAAGGCGGAAAGCTCTTCGTCCATTGCTTTTTGCCAATTTGGATCAAGGATAGCTTGAGCATAAATGTGATGTTCTTTGGTGGTTGTGATGTTAGCAAGATATGCACTATGTGTAGAAGAAAATCGTGAATTAGAAAGAAAATGATGCATAGGATACCTGGTTCCATTCGACCGATCTTGGGCAGTGGTTGAATGATAGGCTTAGGATCCCGTTACGTAGTCTTGAAGCCAAGAAGGTGGGGTTGATGTGCGACTGGATCGTCGATCAGGAAGGTCGGTTGGAGAAGGTTTGGTAATGGGCGCTAGACTTCTTGGAATGGGAGAGGAAGGTTGGTCTGCTGAAGGTTCAGGTGCATTATGACGAGTAGGAGGAGAAAGTTGGTTTGATGGAGGTTCAGGTGCATTGTGACGAGTAGTAGTAGAAGATTGGTTTGATGGAGGTTCAGGTGCATTGTGATGGGTAGGAGAAGAAGATTGGTTTGATGGAGGTTCAGGTGCATTGTGATGGGTAGGAGAAGAAGGTTGATCGAGTGAATGTTGGACAGGAGTGGGTAAGTCAATGTCAATAGTGGGCAAAACACCTTGTAATTGAGGTGAGGATTGCGTGTGAGATTGTTGGCAGAATGGGAAAACACTTTCATGGAAAATGACATCCCGACTTGTAAAAAAAGTGTCTGCATCTATATAAAAAATTTGTATGTTTTTTGATTGAGAGGATAACCAATGAAGATGCACTGTCAACCACGCGGATCAAATTTTTGTTTTTTAAGTGAGAAAGTGAAGGTGGACGATTATATAGCATCTCAAAAGGTGATTTATTTTTTAGTAAAGGTGTTGACAAACGATTAATGATATATGCGACGGTTAAAACGCATTCCCCCAAAATTCTAATGGTAAATGGGACTGAAATAGGAGGGGTCGTGTTGTGTTTAAAATGTGTCTATGTTTGCGTTCTACTACTCCATTTTGTTGAGGAGTGTAGACACAAGTGTGTTGACATTCAATACCTTTTTTGAGAAAAAAAATTACGCATAGAAATAAATTACAATCCGTTGTCAACGTGGATGATTTTAATAGATGCCAGAAATTGATTTTGTGCAAAAGTAATGAATGATTCTAAGAGATGTTGGGTTTCAAACTTGTGATTCATAAGAAATAAACAAGCACATCTAGTATAGTCATTGACTATAGTGAGAAAAAAATGTTTTCCAAAATGAGTTGGGGTTTTATGAGGATCCCAAATGTCACAATGCAATAGATTAAATGGAGAATGAGATTTTATTCTGGTTAAAGGAAAGGGTAGCCTTGTCTGTTTAGCTTTGGGACAAATACTACAATTATTATGAATGGGAATAGATTTTTACTGATAGATAGTAAGGAAGATGCAAGTTGTAGACACGCTGGAGAAGGATGTCTGAGACGCTTGTGCCATAAATCAGGGTCGGTCGAACTTTGAGATGCGTGGGCTTGGTTTGGGAGAGGGGACTTGAAGTTTAAGCCTGCGTGTTGTTTACCCGAGTCAATCATCCTCCCCGTAGCCAAGTCCTGCAAAATGCAACCATGTGGAGTAAAAACGACACAACAATTTAGTGAACTAGTTATCTTACTAATTAACATGAGATTTAAATTAAAAGAAGAAACGCAAAGAACGTGAGTGATATTGCCATTGAATTGTGCCTGTATATGAGATGGGCGCAGTTGAGCCTGTGGGCAGATTAACATTTGGAATAAATGATGATGTGTGTGTGAAAATTTGTGAATCACATGCAATATGATTGGTTGCTCTATTATCCAAAATACATGGTTTCGTAAAAGCATAATTAATAGATGAGTTATGGCAAGCATACTTGCAACACTAACAAACGTATCAATTTTTACCGTTATTGTTGAACAAGTAAATAGTCTTTGACAATTGCTGAATTTACTCGGCAGTAAAGCCTTGTACAAGGTTTCTACGTTGGTGCCTTCTTTGTCAAACATGATCTCTTATTTAACAGATAAAATTAGAGAGACTGTCAGAGCACATGATTAGTGCTCTGATACCATATAAGAAAATGGTATGTAAGATGATGGTAAGAAAAAAGAAGAGGTCTTGTGTTTATTTACATAACTCCATGTATAGGAAATATATACTAGTGTAGGAGACTTCCTCTTTCCAAATTACAAGCTAATTAGGTTAATCATGAGATTCTATCATTATTAAATTAATTGCGTATAATTGTGTACAATATCGTACAATAATTGCATAACTATATTTTCTAGTTCATTTAACATATTTCCTTGTACATTTCATTATAACTAAGGTAAGAGGTTAACCTCAATCTTGAATTCTTTCTTTTAATAATTTTTTAACAAAGCCTTCTTAGCTCAGTGGTAGAGCGCGTGGCTTTTAACCACGTGGTCGTGGGTTCGATCCCCACAGACGGCGATTTTTATTTTTTTTTGCATGGGTTAACCTCAATCTCGAATTCTTTCGTTTTCGTTTAACAAATTTTTGACAAAACTTTCTTAGCTCAGTGGTAGAGCACGTGCCTCATTTTTTTCAAGTAAATTTTCATTTTTCAGCTACCAAAGTTTCCTCTATGTGTTTCTTTATTGTTTTGGGTATCAGGAAACTATGCAAAGTAGTTTTTATGAAGAAAAATGTATGGTGCACAATTTATTTTTACGTGAATCCTGCGTGATAGTATGAATTTAGATATATGATAGCTTCCTTGATGATTTTGTTGAAGCAAAGATCTATTTATGATATAAACTATTAAGTATGATTTTACACATATATAACATGATTTTTTTAATACAAGTTTATATTGCATTTATAGGTCAATGATAATCCTTGGATATATTATTAAATTTAGGATTAAATATGTTTTTCGTCTGATATTATAATACGAAATTGGTTTTCATCCATAGTCTAAACTTTAGACATTCAGGTGCTTGCCGTATGAAAATTATTGAAATATGTTATTTTGTATGTGAAATTTATTCAATTTGAGGTTTAACATGAATCTATTAGTAGTAGTTACACTGAACATCAACCTATACTGAAAACAACAACGAATTTTAGAAAAAAACTATCTTTAAAAAAATAACAATTATTTCACATACAGAAAAACTCATTTCAATAATATACATATTACAATAGGAACATTTGCTTCTTACATTAGAATAAAAAGACTCTTTTGGAGGAATAAATGTGTCATGTAAAGGTTTTGTATGTTGTGTCATGTAAAGGTTTTGTATGTTGTTTGTTGTTGTTGTGTTTGTGGTAAAAGGGATTTTAAAAAAAAGTTATTATACTTTTGAAGATTATATTTGGTGAATTGGTTATGTTTGTATGTATTTTGGTATATGATGTCATGTTATACTTTGACTATTGTTAAGGGTAAACTTCTTTAGTTTGTTTGGGATAAAGAATTGTTGGTAAGGAGTTTGGGATAGGTTACGGGGTGAGACCTTATCTTATTTTTTTATTTATTTCTTGTATAAGAGTTTGATCACCCATTAAATAATCCATATTTATTTATTGTTTCTTGCAAATATAAAAAATATTTGAATTGTCTAAAATTTGGAGAAAAACAAAAATCAATTTCGTATTATCACATAATAATAAATTTAACCCTTAAATTTATTATCATAAAGACTTGAAGTGCCATAGAAAATTTATCACTTTTATCTATGTTAGCTATACCTTTTATTATATATTATGATTGCATTTTTTTTCTGTGTATCTATATATCTTACTAAACATCATGTGCCAAAGAATTTTCTAGATAAAGCTTCTTAAAGGACTCGAATCTCCTCATGATTCCAACATAAGCAAATATTTGAGGTTGCTAAACTTATTGAGTTTATTCAGAAGTGCTTATCTTATACTTGATTAAAAGATAAAAATTGCATCATTTGTACTTAAGAAAGGTGTTTAATGTTACTTTTACACTTTTATTTTGGCTGTGAAAAATTTTATTGATAGTTTTTTTTTTGCTTATTCATGAAAATATGAATCATGAATTTTATGTTGCACATTTTTAATTTATATTTATAAGCACTACATATTGCTGTTTCAAATAACTTTTTTACAAGATATCCATATTCTTCACGATGATGTGTCCATAAGAACTACATGCTACTTGTTGGTTCTTACTGTGTTTTTCACACTTTATATACTTTCTTCGGTGGTGACTCATAGAATAATTAAAACATAAAAAAGATATGAATCGTGTTGTTAAATCATTGTGTAACAAAATAACTGACTTGTTATTATATATTAAAAAAACATATTTATTATTGCATTGTAGTAGATACAACAACAATTAAAAATATTTCTCATAAATTATAATATAATTAAAATAATAATTGTGTAAATATATTTTCAAAATTATTATCTTTTGACAAATATAATATATATATTGTACCGGTCGGCACCGAACGACCGAGTGGCTTACGTCGAATAAACCTAATTAAATCTAATTAAATCTACTACGATTGTTTCGCGTGAAGTGGAAAGCAATTACAATGACCATTGACTAAGTCGAAGCACGTCCTCTGGACCACTCCCCTAATTTTCAGGACACCATCAAGCACGACCCAGAAACCACTAAACATGTCTCTGACCATCAACTGTTGGGCCCACAGGACCAAGGCCCAAGTCAACCTACTAAAAGAGACGTCTGAGGAGGAAAAAATGTACGTTTTCAGATTATCAGAGAATTCTCACTTGGAAACATTGTTGACTTGAGCGTCGGAGCGCAATCGCAGGTACCCCCACCGGCCGACCGAAGCACGCGAAGAAGAAGGAGACTTGAAGAACAGGACAATCAAGAGGGAAGTAGACACCTTGTATCGACGTGGATCAACATTACTCAGTCCCCAATATCCATACAGGTACAATTGGCGCCCACCGTGGGACCGAGTAATCACTATTCCCAGACCTAGAGGTACCAACACTCGAGGATGGGTTCAACGACGAACAACAACAATGATACTGCCGCGATGGAACATTGGACGATACTCCAAACCCTCCAGATTCAGATGCAGGAGTTGCTTCAGAAGGGAGTCACTGATCAACTACATCAAGATGAAGAGAAGAAGAGACAAGAAGAGGAACGCCAACGGCATGCGGAAGAGATAGCTCAACTGAAAGAGCAGAACAAAAGATTGATGGAGAGACTCGAGCAATCTGAGCGTGAAGGACATTCGCGTGCGCCTTCTCCACCACCACATCAGTCAGGAACAAAGACAATAGCCCAAACAATAGCCTAAACTATGCCTCCCACATCACTCGTTCAGCACACCCATCAGAGTGTGAAGCAGGTAACCCCAAATAGGGTAGCAAACCCGAGAGGCCATCCGTTCACTGACGATATCATAGCCACCCCTCTCCCTGACAAATGGAGAGGCCTAACGATAAATCTTTACGACGGATCCACAGACCCGGACGAACATCTGAATATATTCAGAACTCAAATGACCCTTTACACGACTGATCGGACGGTGTGGTGTAAAGTCTTCCCCACCTCTCTCAGGGAAGCAGGGAAGGCCCCCTCGGATGGTTTTCTGACCTTCCACCCAATTCCATTACAAGCTTCGACGCTTTAGAATTGAAATTCACTACACAGTATGCCACAAGTAGACCTCATCAGACATCCTCCATGTCCCTCCTTAATGTCAAACAAGAAAGGGGAGAATCTTTAAGAACATTTATGGACAGATTTAGCAAAGTGTGTATGAGCATTCGTAACCTTAATCCAGACATAGCCATGCATCATTTGGTCTCAGCCATACTGCCTGGAAGGTTCACTGAAAGTCTTATTAAACGGCCCCCGTGCAATATGGATGAATTAAGAACAAGAGCGACAAAGTTCATGCAGATAGAAGAACACATTGATTATCATCGAAAAACGCATGTTGAGAACACAGACACGGGCAAAGGGATTCGTCCCCCCATAGTGCCGACCGACCGAGATTGGCATCGCCCCAATAGGGGTCCCCGCTTCCACAACTACACCCCCTTGATTGTACCAAGGGGTAAGGTTCTAGACGAAGCACTACAGATTGAGTTGATTCCGGCACTAAAGCAGTCGCAAACCCCTCCCAATGCCGATACCAGTAAACGTTGCCAGTACCATCGTAACTACGGCCACACGACCGAAGGATGCCAAGCACTGAAAGATAAAATTGAAGAGCTCGTCTAGGCCGGTCATCTCCGCAAGTTCGTGAAAACTACCGTTACTGCATCCAGGTCACCCCAGCGTGATCATGATCCCCGAGAACGTTCGGGACGAAGAGAAGACCGGACCCGCGACAATCACTATCGTTCCAACAGAAGGAAAAGAAGCGAAAGTCCAGTTAGACGAACAAGACCTAAAAGCGAAAGTTCTGAGCGCAGAAGTCGAACTAAGCAGAAAGTTTGCGCGATCATCAATACAATCGCTGGACCGGTATCACTCGGCCAGCCCCCTCAAGAGATTAACTACATTGCAGGTGGTTTTGCAGGTAGAGGATGTTCTAATTCAGCAAGGAAGAAACATTTAAGAGCAGTTCAATCCGTTCATTCGACCTCCACACAACGCCGACCGCACATACCACCAATCACTTTCACCGATGATGATTTCACAGCAATTGATCCATCTCAAGATGACCCCGTGGTAATAACTGTGGAGATAGATAAATTCGCAATCGCAAAAGTCTTAGTAGATCAGGGTAGCTCGGTCGACATCCTTTACTGGGAAACATTTAAGAAGATGAAGATCCCAGAGGCAGAGATACAACCCTACAACGAACAAATAGTTGGTTTCTCAAGAGAAAGAGTAGATACGAGAGGATTTATCGATTTATACACTACATTCGGCGACGACTACCTTAGTAAGACCATCAACATACGATACCTACTCGTCAACGCCAACACATCGTACAATATTTTGCTCGGTCGTCCATCTATCAATAGGCTTAAAGCCGTTGTCTCAACCCCTCATTTAGCTATGAAGTTCCCCTCGGTCAATGGAGATATAGCAACCGTACATGTAGATCAGAAGATAGCACGAGAGTGCTATGTAGCTAGCCTGAAGGTAAAGCCAACCCGAAGGCTTTATACCACGTTGGCCGACCGAACCACAGAGCGAAGAGGTCGGTCACCAGAAAGACGTTCTAAAGGAAGAGAATCTAGAAGACACTTAGTCGCTTTAGTTGATCTGGATCCTCGGCTGGATGATCCCCGGATGGAAGCAGGGGAAGATCTTCAACCATATTCCTTCGTGACAAAGATCGCAAGACACACATGGGGACATCTCTCAAGCCGGACGACCGAGAGGCGATCGGTAAGACGTTAACAAAAAATGCTGACCTTTTTGCTTGGATAGCTGTAGACATGCCAGGGGTAAAATCAGATGTTATCACCCATCGGTTATCTGTTTATAAAGAGGCCAGGCCGATCGCTCAAAAGAAAAGGAAACTAGGTGAAGAACGACGCAAAGCCGCACGGGAGGAAACAGACAAGCTAGTTCAAGCTGGTTTTATTCAGAAGGCCCACTACACAACGTGGTTAGCCAATGTGGTGATGGTAAAAAAGGCGAATGGAAAATGGAGAATGTGTGTAGATTATACAGACCTTAACAAAGCATGTCCAAAGGACTCATATCCCTTACCTACAATCAACTGACTGGTCGACGGTGCGGCCGGTCATCAAATCTTAAGTTTCCTTGATGCTTATTCGGGTTATAACCAAATACAAATGTACCACCGTGATCGAGAGAAGACCGCATTTAGAACGGATTCCGATAATTTCTTCTATGAAGTCATGTCGTTCGGTCTCAAGAATGCCGAAGCCACATACCAGCGACTTATGGATCACGTGTTCCACGACATGATCGGTCGGAACGTGGAGGTATATGTTGACGACATTGTCGTCAAATCGGATTCTTGCGAGCAACATATTTCTGACTTAAAAGAAGTTTTCCAAGTCTTGCGTCAATACCGCATGCGTTTAAACCCGGAAAAGTGTGTGTTCCGCGTAGAAGGTGGAAAATTCTTGGGCTTCATGCTCACCCATCGAGGCATAGAGGCTAATCCAGAAAAATGCAAGGCAATCACTGAAATGAGAAGTCCCAGCGGACTCAAAGAGATTCAGAGACTAGTCGGTCGTCTTACATCGTTATCTCGATTCGTACCTAAGCTTGTCGAACGAACGAGACCCATTATAAAACTTTTGAAGAAAACGACTAAGTTTGAATGGACAGATGAATGCGAACGGAATTTCCAACAGCTAAAAACATTTCTGGCATCCCCACCGGTCATCCAGAAACCGAACGCACGAGAGCCCATTGTGGTCTACCTCGCTGTCTCCAATGAAGCAGTGAGTTCCGTTCTAGTACAAGAAATTGAAGCGGAGGAACGACCGATGTATTTCGTCAGCCGAGTCTTACACGATGCGGAGACCCGGTACCAAATGGTCGAAAAAGTTGCCTTAGCTTTAGTCATTACCGCACGACGGATGCGGATGTACTTCCAGAATCACAAGGTTATAGTTAAGACTAACTATCCCATTATGAAGATTCTCACCAAGCCTGACCTGGCCGGACGAATGATAGGTTGGGCAGTCGAGCTGTCAGAATTCCATATCGAATACCAACCTAGTGGGGCCATCAAGTCCCAAGCCCTTGCTGACTTCACAGCAGAACTCACTCCCTATCCGACCGAAGAAACAACCCGATGGACACTATATGTAGATGGATCATCGAACAGTCGTTCGTCCGGGGCGGGAGTTGTACTTGAAGGACCAGGAGAGATTGTTATCGAACAAGCCATGAAGTTTGAATTTAAAACTTCTAATAATCAGGCCGAGTATGAGGCTATAATCGCAGGTCTACACTTGGCGATCGAGTTAGAGATAACAAATATAACTTGTAAGAGCGACTCTCGTCTAGTCGTCGGACAACTCACAGGGGAGTATGAGGTAAGGGAAACATTACTTCAACAATATTTTCATTTTGTGAAAAATCTTGTAAACAGGTTCAAAGAAATCTCTTTCCAACACGTACGGAGGGAAAACAACACTCGGGCGGACGCTCTGTCAAGATTGGCTACCCTAAAAAAAAAAGGTGTCCACCGGTCGGCCATACACGTGACCCTTGCTAAACCAAGTGTTGGTACCGAAGAATGCATGGCGACCAACACTCAACCTAACTGGATGACTCCCATAAAACAATATCTGACCGATGGTGTATGCGATCCACACTTGGAGAAAACAATGAAACTACAAGCTTCCCGATACATACTCATTGGCCAAGATCTTTACAGGAGAGGGTACTCCCGTCCCCTCCTAAAATGCCTTAGTCCAGAACAAGTCACCTATGTGATGACCGAGTTACACGAAGGGATATGCGGAACCCATTCAGGAGCACGGACTTTGTCCGCCAAATTTTAAGAGCTGGATACTACTGGCCGACCGTGCAGGGAGACTGCACCGAATACGTTCAAAAATGTGTGAAGTGTCAGGAGTTCGGCACCTTATCACACCAAAAACCAGAACACCTGCACTACATCCTATCCCCCTGGCCATTTGTAAAATGGGGAATGGATATTATCAGACCTTTCACACCCGGAAAAGGGCAATGCAAATTCCTGTTGTTTGGCATAGATTACTTTACCAAATGGATTGAGGCCGAACCATTGACAGCCATCACCGCCCGTAACGTACAGAGCTTTGTATGGAAAAACATTGTCTGCAGGTTCGGCCTACCTCAGGTCATTATCACAGATAACGGTCGACAATTCACCGATCGAGGGCTACCTGAATTCTATGAGAAACTCCACATCAAACATATCACGAGTTCGGTCGAACACCCTCAAACCAACGGTCAGGCGGAAGCCGCCAACAAAGTTATTCTCAATGAATTAAAGAAGAGACTTGGCCCGTCCAAGGGAAACTGGACTGAAGAATTGTTAGAGGTTCTATGGGCCTATCGCTGTACTCCCCAGTCAACGACTCAGGAAACACCTTACAGCCTGACGTACGGCACAAAAGCCATGATTCCGGTCGAAATCGGTGAGCCTTCACTGCGCCGACAGACATTAGACTTAGACTTGAACAAGGAAAGTCTACTGGTCGGCCTCGACCTCATCAATGAATTAAGGGACAAATGCAAGATAAGAGAAGAAGCATGCAAAATACGAGCAGCACGAAGGTACAACTCGAAAGTGAAGCCACGAAACTATCAGAAAGAAGATTTAGTTTGGCGCATGCGCAGCGACGCTCGGAAGGACGGCGAAAAGTTTTCAAGTAACTGGGAAGGACCATTCCGCATTTCCGACACAGCAACAGGAGGAGCATATTACTTAGAATATTTGTCAGGAAAATCTATACCGAGAACGTGGAATGCCACGCATCTCAAATTCTATTACAGTTGATGAATGAATTTAGTGCACTCTTTCCTCGCTCAGTTGTTTTATCCCTAAGGAGGGTTTTCTACCGAGAAGGTTTTAACGAGGCACTTTAAATTACCAACCTTGGTCAGAAATTAATATTTTGATTATTAATTAACCGTTCATTTGGTCAGCACATATAACTAAGGTTATCTGAATTATAACTTAAACGTTATCTGAATTAATTAACCGTTCATTCGGTCAGCACATATAACTAAGGTTATCTGAATTATAACTTAAACGTTATCTGAATTAATTAACCGTTCATTCGGTCAGCACATATAACTAAGGTTATTTGAATTATAACTTAAACGTTATCTGAATTAATTAACCGTTCATTCGGTCAGCACATATAACTAAGGTTATCTGAATTATAACTTAAACGTTATCTGAATTAATTAACCGTTCATTTGGTCAGCACATATAACTAAGGTTATCTGAATTATAACTTAAACGTTATCTGAATTAATCAACCGTTCTTTCGGTCAGCACATATAACTAACGTTATCTACCAATTTTGGTCAGAAATTAATATTTCGATTATTATTAATTAATCGTTCGTCTGGTCGGAATATATAACTAATTAACCATTAGTCAGAAGTTAATAATTTATTAACCGTTCGTTCGGTCCGATTAAAATATAAATGTCCAAGTTATACGAAACGCCATCAGTGTTATCATTAACCATGTCACTTACCAAATTCTTCATCAAAGTACATGCCAACCAATCGTTCAGTTATAAACTGCGTGTTAAAAGGAACATGAAACCAAATTCGATAACAGAAAGTAAAATGGTTCGAAACAAGTCATAAAGCAGTAAAATTGTCTTTAGCCCACACCCCGGGCTCAGGTAATGGAAATATCAAACGATGTCAAGGGTATCATCCGGTTGCACCGACTCCTCCGGCTGTATAACGTCATTTCCACGGGACATCTCAGCTACAGGATGGATGGTTTGATCATTCTCTTCGGCCTCCTCATCTCCGAGGGGCATCAGACGGCCATCCACAACATCCATGTTCGAGTCGTACCGCTCGTCGTCGGACGGTACCCCATCAAAAAAGGCAACCTGTCGAACGCCTTGTCTGAAAGACTATTCGTTGATGCTTAGCATGAACCCTTGTAGTTGTTCAACTTGGGCAAGGAGAGATTCCTTCTCAATAGCCAATTTTTCTTGTTCTTTAATAGCTTCGGCTCGTCCGGTCGTCACCTCATTTAGTGTAACCTTCAAGGTCTCTTGCTCTTCCCTAGCCAACCGAGCATCGTTCCGGGCCTCGTCCACAGCCTTCAGAGCATCCTTCAATGAAACGGTCGATTCACTAAGTTGCGACTTCAATTTGGGAATCGACACCATCTTCACTCTCTTTAACTCATCCCCAATGGCCCTACCCACCACGGCCACGCGGCACTACAGCTCGACCATTTCTTCAATTAAATCCAAGGTGGGGATGGCTGCTAAGGTATCCTCGTCCTCGGGGCGCATGTCAAATTGCATGGTAGGGGCCACCCTGACGGATGACCCCAGCATACTAGTAGGACTGCCCGATGAAGATCGAGCGTCATTGCGGGGTGCCTTCGCCGGTCGCCCCCTTTTCTTACCTTGAACGGGAGCGGCCACAACTTCGACCGGAACGACCTCCTGCTCGATCGGCCGTGGCACAATCCCAACGATGGTGGCTATCTTGCTTTTGTTTGCCTGCCTTTTCAAACTATTCATGTATTTTTTCAAACTTGGGTCCATGCTCACAACAATATCTGCAAAATAAACACGAAGGTAAGAAACACTACGTTGTTAATTGAACGACCGAAAGAAGAAAATGCTCACCATTTAGGTCCGCCCACTGCTTGGACGACCCGTAAAGGGCTATCAGTTCCCGCGTAGGAAGTCTACACGGTAGTTGATTCACAACCATCAAAATTTCTTGGTCGATGGGAGACAAAGATTCCCAAAACCGATGGTCAAGGGAGGTGGGCTTCTCCGTCCAATGGAATGGAAATTTCGTGCTCCCATCGGCGTTATAAAATAGGTCCCGGCCGTCCGGTTCGACAAACACTTTAAAAAAGTAGTCCTTAAAGTTCTTATAAGAAGTAGTAAAAGCGGCAAAACGTACATTCCCCGGACGACTAGACAACGACAACAAACCTACCGGGGTACTCGGGTAAGTGTTGTAATAGTATAAAAATGATTCGGCGGTCGGCGTGAGGCCAAATATTTTGCAGATAATTCGAAAGGCTTGTAAAATGGCCCACGAATTAGGGTGCAACTGGGTCGGTGCAACATTCAAAATCTTAAGAACGTTCACAGTGAAGTCATCAAAGGGAAAACTCATGCAAGTGGGAAAAGAAAGTACTATACACAAAGAAAAAGTCGTGAGGAGCATTCTCCCAACCGTGACAGACACGGTCGGTCACACCACATATATCAACACTCAGCGCCTCGGTCGACAATCTGGTGCTAGAAAATTCTTATGGACAGCAAGAAACTCATCTAAGTCATCCGAAGACTTTATTTTACTAGGGATTTGGAGGACAGACGGATCAACCCAATCATAGCTTGGGCCGTCCGACGACTGACTCGCACCACTAGAAGCAGTACGGGTCATCGACGAATCTACAACATTCGAAGACTCTACAGAAGAAGGCATGACTAACCTTGAATGAAGAAAATGACACGGGCAACAAACTCAGCACTCAACGATCAGAACAAGCAATGTGAAACTGAGAGCAAGTGAAATTCAGAAACCCTCAAAAGTTCAAATGAAGCGGTATTTATAGGGCGAGAAGTGAGAGAAGAAAACCCCAACACTCGTCCAGCACCGTTAGATCAAACCCAATCCAACGGCTAAACGCATTCGGCAAATGAAACGACACGAGATCCTCGCCGTTGAAAGCATCACGATGGGACAGCCCCTCGAAGTCGCGACCCTGCCATGCGTCACATCTCTGCCACGCATTTAATAATGCCAGCTAGCGAGCACCAACCCAAAAGTTTCGTGCATCTTATACGACTCTTCGGTCATCCATGCCCTCGAGCCTGGGGGGCTAGTGTACCGGTCGGCACCGAACGACCGAGTGGCTTACGTCGAATAAACCTAATTAAATCTAATTAAATCTACTACGATTGTTTCGCGTGAAGTGGAAAGCAGTTACAATGACCATTGACTAAGTCGAAGCACGTCCTCTGGACCACTCCCCTAATTTTCAGGACACCATCAAGCACGACCCAGAAACCACTAAACATGTCTCTGACCATCAACTGTTGGGCCCACAGGACCAAGGCCCAAGTCAACCTACTAAAAGAGACATCTGAGGAGGAAAAAAGGTACGTTTTCAGATTATCAGAGAATTCTCACTTGGAAACATCGCTGACTTGAGCGTCGGAGCGCAATCGCAGGTACCCCCACCGGCCGACCGAAGCACGTGAAGAAGAAGGAGACTTGAAGAACAGGACAATCAAGAGGGAAGTAGACACCTTGTATCGACGTGGATCAACATTACTCAGTCCCCAATATCCATACAGGTGTATATATATATATATATATATATATATATATATATATATATAGCTATTGATTTCATTTCAAAAATATTACAATATATTAATTTAAATATTAAATATGACCAAATAACATTAAAATTTAAAAAACGACTATTAACATTTTTTAATTACACATAATCAATTCTAACTCATATATCTTACTTTTTTTTGAGAGTGTATATATCTTCTATACTTATTTCTAAGCTGTGCAAAACTATTAAGAGCAACAAAACTTTTTTTTTTTTTTGGATATAAGACTATTGCGTCCTACCTTGCTGGATTTAAATTTCGGCACCAAATTCCATTTCAATGAAATTCATTCTTCCGGTTCTCTTTATGAGATCTCTAATTAACTCACTCCAAATCTTTTGATTAAGATTTGACTTAAATAATAAGGGAAGAAAACAAATGCTAAAAAAGTAACTTTATTATAAAAATAAAACATAATAATATACATTTATTGTTTATTAAAACACTTACCTTCCGAGTGTCAGATTTTCATGGTTGTTAACTTGTTATAATCATTCTTCCTTGTTTAGAAGTGGTCTACCACCAATTAATATCTCATGAACTCTAAAAGGACAAAAACTAGTTACTAAAATTGATAAATTGTGGAAAAAGTTAGAAATATTTTGGTAGTGTTGGTGCCGGTGCTCTTGAGCTGTGAGAAAATATTTGGTAAGTTATTCTCAAAGGTTTTGAGGGTTAAATTGTGATAAATATTGAAACGGTATATATTTATAGATGATCTGATAATATCTCGATAGTGAATGAATTAATAAATTCAACAAACTCTCGATTTTAAATTATTTTGATATTATTATTGAAAAGTGAATTTTTAATTTTATAAAATTAATTTTAAAAATAAGTGAAAAATTGTTTTCATTATTTTGAATTTTGAATTTAATTAGAATGAAAGGGGTTTACTGTTAGTGTGATGGTAAAAAGTTTGGAGTCCAGTTAGGTGATATGGTGATGAAGTGAGTTATGGTATCTTGGCCTCCAAGTGGGTCTCACTATGGGCCGACACTAGAAAGTGCTGTCGCTACCTCCCATGCCAAAACAAACAGAGCCAAGTTTATATTCCACCCACTTGGAACAAAATTTATTATACACTGACCCTACCACACCTCTGTTCAATTATACCATTTCTAGAGTAATTTTTCAAAGCATTTTTTTAGAGTTATCATAAACATGCACATCACATTTTGGATTGTATGTAACTAGAAAAAAAGAGAGAAACAAAAAAGTAATAATCAATGTGATGAGTTATTCGTTACATGAAAGAAGAGAGTAAGAGAGGTGTGAAATGAAATGGAAGAAGAAATTGATATGGCTATTGTTTCGGTATCAAGAAACTATGCTAGATAGGTATATTTGACAGGGACAATTTACACAAATGTAAAAGATATGAATATTTATAAATGAAGTAATGACACATTGTTTATACTTCTAAAATGTAGCTTTTTACTTAAATAGAACTCAAACTTGTCATAAATATGTTAAAATTAGTAATTGTCGATGAAAACCTATAAATAGAAGCATGCTTAATTATATTCAATGAACACATTATACACATAATATTAACTTAGGTAATTTATAATTAGTGAATAATAAAAACATAATGATTTTATAGGTTTTTTTGACCATGATGGAGTTATTTTTTACTTTTTTTTTTTACCAAAATGGGGTTCGTTTAAAAAAAATTACAAATTTAGGCAAGTCGTGCCTAATTGGAACGACTTCATATGCAGAAGTCGTCCCAATTAGGTACGACTTCTGCCATGTCATACTAAAGTCGTGCCAACTTGGTACGACTTCTACCCTGTCATACTGAAGTTGTGCCAACTTGGCACGACTTCTGCCACATCATAATTTTTTATTTTATTTTTAGTTTTATTGTTTATATATTGGGTAGTAAGTTATGTAATGTTAAAAATTAATTTCTTCTCATCATTACGTGTTTTGTAAAATCATTAATTATCAAGCTATTTATTTTGCAAATTCACAGCAATAATTCTCTATTTATTTTTTAAATATAATAATTTTTCATTTATCTATTTATTTCCAAATTCAATAACAATTTTGTTATTTTTTAATTAATCAAATAATCAAGTTATTGTATTACATTACCGTCAAATATGATCCATACACGATTATCAAATTTTTTGTTCCTTAAAACTAACACTCTTAGAAAATTATGTATCAAATTAATTTTTAACATTACATAACTTACTATCTAATATATAAACAATAAAATTAAAAAAAAAATGTCGTGACAGAAGTCGTGCCAACTTGGAACGATTTCTGCATATGAAGTCGTGCCGAATTGGCACGACTTGCCTAAATTTGTAATTCTTTTAAAATGGATTCCATTTTGGTAAAAACCAAAAAAAATAACCCCATCATGGTCAAAAAACTGATTTTATATGTTATTAGGGTTCTGGTTAGGAAAAAACACATACTAAAATGTAGTAAATTGCATTAGCTTAAATATTTATATTTTATTTATTAAAAGGTAAATTAGCCATTATTTTTAAAAAGAATAAATAGTGTTATTTATTATTTTTTGATTAATTACTAAAGAGATAATTTATTATATATGTAATCGTTACATATAAATAAATAAATTATTTTTCATTTATTAAAGAGTAATTTATATATATATCAAGAAAATCTTTAAATAAAAATTAATTTTAGTAAAAAAAATAATTACTTAAAATTTTTAAATTAATATATAATTAATTACGAGAGTGTTTTTTTAAATATGCGTGCACAATTTATGTAAACATGTTTAAAGCTTTATTCAAAGAAGAAAACTTACACATTATCATAAGTATTTATGATGTTATTCTTCAATTATATTTAGAGTTATAACATACTTGGCATAATGACATATGACTATAGATCACAACAATAAAAAAGATAAACTGTTAAAAAAAAAATTATCTATTAACTAGTATTTTAGTCTATATAATGTATTTCGCCTTTCTTCTTAGATTTTTATATTTTTTTTATTTTGTTTTGTTCCTTACTCTGGTTCACTGGTATTGTTTTCTTATTTTTAAATATATCTATATATATACATATATAGATATTTTAGTATAACAAATTATTGATGTTGATTATGTTATTATAGTTGGAATTCTAAGTACTCAAAAATAATAATTTATAAATAAAAATAATTAGTTATTATATTGATTAAATTAGATATTATTTTATAAATTAAAAAAATATTAGTATTTAAAATAATTTTTATTATGAATACAAATTTAAAAAATAGTTTTTAGATTGATGTTTAATATTAATTACCAATATTTTAACTATTAATTATTTTAGATTTTAAATTAGTCTTTAATTATAGTTAGTAATTAATTTAAAATCTATTAAAATTAGTAACTAAAATTTTGGTAAATAATATTAAATAATAATTTATAATTTTTTTATTAATAATAGAAATTACTTTAAATAATAATAATATTTTAATTCATAAAATAATATTTTATTTAATTAGTATAATAATTAGTTATTTTTTATTTTTAAAATAACTTTTTATTTAAAGATTTTCTTGGATAATAATAATTTATTAAGAACAAGATCATTATGAATTTATTAAGAACAAGATAAGTATGGTTGTGGGTATATAAATCACAATTGACTCAATTATAAAATACTAAAGAAATAAGATTGTATTTGGAAACTCATTCAAAATTGAATGAAAGTTTTACTGACTCAAATGTACAAAGGGAAAGTCTCATATTACTGGTAGTTTAATGAAACAATGTCTAACACACAAATAGAGTAATCTATTTTATAACTTAAAACCAATATTTAAGATTACTTTTTCTTTGTTTAAAATTTGAGTCAAAAGTATTTTGAAAATGAAATTAAAAAAACAACTCATTTTTGTTTTAATGGCACATATGAATTTAGTATAAAAATTAGTGTAAAAGTTGTATAAATTTATTCTATGTGAAAGATAATCCTAAAAGTTGTGCACGAAATTAGTGTAAAAGTTAAATATAAGGTGAAGTAAGTTTAAGTAGGAACTAATATGGAGGGAAGAACTTTTTTTTTCTCAGTTATGAAAGGCTGAAGGTTAATAATGCATGTGGAGGTTATAATTATCTCAAATGTTTGGCTCCTATACATATAAGCAATGTCATCCATACCTCAAAAAATGTTGTATCTGGTGCATGCATGAAACAAGATATGGAGTGAAAAACCACAATGGAAGAGTCACTATCTATGACCATTTCTTAACTTTGTCAATGTTGGAAAATAGTTGCTAGGGTTTTGTTATGCTGGAAAATTTTAAATCAATTTTTGGACATCTGATACAATTCCTATAAAATTTTTATGAATGTTTCCCTATAAATTTTTCTTTTACATTTTTGCTACTAAGTTCAGACTATATGTTTTTGTATTCATATGAAAAATAATAGATGTAGTTTGTTCAGTTGAATAAAAAATATATTGATTGTAACTTGAAAAATACTTATTTTTAATGATTTTTTGGAGTCATGAAAGAAATCATAACTTGTATATATAAAAATAGGCTTAGAACATTTCTAAAATATTCTATATTTATTTATTTATTTCTATTTGCTGATAAAAAAAAACTAACCACGAATTATAAACTATTTTATGTTTATACATTAAAAATGTTTAGATTTTGCTTTCCCATAGTTGAATGGAATATGATACCTCCTATTAAGATAGTTGGATAGTTCTAGAATGAACGTTTTTCTTGAATATGCTCTATTTTTTATTTCACTTTTATTTTTATCATATCATCTATGTTATGTTATCGCCTTTTTTATCTCTTTATTATTTTTTTTGACACGTACACCCCATTTTGAAGTATATACGTAGAATTTTTTTGGTAGTTGAATAGTTAAAGGGTTTGGTTTCCTTAGATGAAAAAAAAGTCCCATCACTCTGAGAAAGTCGGTAGAAGCAAGTGACTGGAATCTGTGTCAACAAATCAATTAAAACCTAATTTATTGGGTGCGTGCTTTAGTTTACCACTCATTCATGAAAATAATAAAAGAAAAAGAGGAAAAAGCTACTCAGTTTGGTATGTTGACACATATATGTAAAGTAAAAGACGATGTCTTTTGTTTTCTGGTGTTGACAATTCAGGTCATGCAAGTTCGAGCATTCGGGACCATGTGCTTCCTAATCATAATTAATTAACAAAACTGCAGAATCAAATCAAATGCCATCTATATATCATATTCACATAACCCACCCAACAAAACAAATCAATGATACTAACCACCATTTAAAAACTGTAATCAAACTGAACTCATAGATACGAATCCCATATCTCAATTGGCCTCGAACTGCATGAAATATATTTCATTTCTATATATGCCACTGCTACTACTGCTGTAATGTTACGTACGTACCAAACTAGCTAAACAGACACACATATACATAAATAAATATATACACAGAGAGAGAGAGGCGAAACATTGAATGAATATGATATGACTAAACTCTGACTCGAGGCATTTGGTGTCGAATTATAGTGAACTCAAAGTACACGTTACATATCATGTGATTTTTGGTTTATGTTGAGCTTGTGATGAGTCTGAGAATCAGCATCAGCCGACCACCACATAGTTTTTGTTCTTGAAACGATCCATCATTGGATCAACTTGGCACATGCCCTGTGGCTTCCTCCTCTGAAAACCATTCATTCATTCATATGCCCCGTCAACATTTTGTTTTCTTCTTTGGCTACGTGTTTGTTTGATAATTACCTACGCAGAAGGGAAAAAAAAGTGGAACAGATTAAAAGTCATGCATGCCCTAACAAAACACACGTGTAGTGTCTGGTCTGGGATTCATCATAGCAATGTGAGTGGGTCTTGTTCTTGTCCGTGGCCCCAAGTAATAGGTCAGGCCTAGGGATCTTTGACAAAGAGACACGTTGACGGCACGGCGGTTCTCAATTCTCATTGACTTGAGGATCTGTGGATGTTTCTTGTTGGGTTTAACCCTTGAAACCCTTCACTGTCTTTCTACATTAGAACACACAGAAAAAGACACAACACAAGCCTAGGTGCTACTTTGTAGGTGCCTGGCTAAGAAAAACTAAAATATCGTATACTGTGCACACACACATTCACCTTGTATCTAGACTTCATATTGGATATCTTACTTCCTTTCATGTCCCATTTATATAATAAGGCTAAATGGTTGACACACAAAAGTATTATTTTGGGTTTTTAAAACTAAAAGACTGCAAAACTAATACAATATTGCTGCAGTGAAAGCTAATTATATTGTATTTAATATTGGCCCACAATAATAATAATAATGTACTAACTATTATTAAGTTTATAATTAAATGTTTTCAACAAGTTTGGCTCTATTGGTTGATTTATAAATGATTTTTCAACCCTTTCATTATTGAGTAAGTTAGGAATTGGATTTTCAAGTCACATCAAACTTTTAAAAATGTTAAACTAACTCTTATTATTGAGTTTGGAAAATAATTACACTTACCCATTGTTTGAATAAAGAGAGAAAATAAAGGGGGAAACGACAAAAATAACGAGAAAAGTATCTCTTTGACTTAATTATATGTTTATGTATTTCAGAGGCTCGTATTTGGATTTCCTATTTGTTTTCATCGGTTAAAACCAATTTTGTGATCACAATTTTGTGTGCTGTTTGACTCTTTTTTTTACTTGAAATTCAATTTCGTTTCAACTAGGAAAAAGCTGGGAAAAAAGAAATTCAGAAAAAATCATAAATATATTTTATTTTTTTATCTTATCTATTAATTTATTGTATTGTTTATTTTAAAGAGAGAAATGAACTATAAAAGAATAAGATAAGATAAATGTTAAATACAATGAACAATACATATACAGGCAACAGTTGTAATTGGGTTGAGCACCCTTATCTGTAATTTTATCAACATATTTTGTCTCATCTTAAAAAAAGTACAATACATATACATATATTAATGTACATATAACATATTTAAAGTATATATATTAAGTTATTTACAAAATACATAATAAATGTAATATAATATAATAAATGTAATATAATAAAGTATATATTTTTTAATATAATAAATGTAATATACACACACAACACACACATATTTTATCAATGTTTTATTTTAACAAGTTCATCAATATTTTTTATGAATTATTTGGGTGATGGGATGGGAAGTGAGAAAGTGAAAAAATAACCTAAGAAAAGAAAAGAAAAAGTAAAAACGAGTACAAAGTGATATTTTTTAATTAAATGAAAAAATAAAAAATGAGTAAAAATATTCATACTATTTATACTACGGAAACACATTTTTTATTTATTTTGATTTTATATAATTATGTTTAATATTAAAAATTAAATAAAAAATATTAATTAAATCAAAATAACGTTTGTATATCTGTATTTTTTATTTTTATTATTTATATACAATTATGTTTAATATTAAAAATTAAATAAAAAATGTCAACTAAATCAAATAATAAAAAAAATAAAAATGATGATTTATAAGAAATACGAAGATATGGATAAAAATATAAGAGTTGTTTAACATTTAATAAATTGTTTTGTTGCAACAAATATTTTTTTTTAAAAATAACACAATACTTATAATAAAAAAAATCAAATATTAATATAAAAATAAAATAAAAAATTAAAAGTAATTAAAAAGGAAAATCCCTTTATATAAATATAAATAAATTATATTTCACAAAATATTCTTGGAATCAATCTCAACTTTCTCACTAATCTTCATATCCAGACTACATACACCACATCTATACCAATCCATCTTCATAAAGAGTAGAGCTGCAGATATAGAGACTTAATTCCAATAGTAAACTATATATATATATATATATATATATATATATATATATATATATATATATAATTTGAAAAGTAAAATATTAATGTATTTCGTAAAAAAAATCTCGTTCACTGTGACTCTTTGTTCTGTGTGAGATCACTTCCTAGTTTAGAGCATTAGACTCTCTTTTTATAACTACTCTGACCAACATGATTCACGACTTCAACTTGTCTTTCCTTTTATAAAAAATACCCGCCACTAAGAATTATATTTTTAAAAATTGAAAATGTTGAAGAAAATAGTTCGTATTCAAACATTAATATATTTCAATATTAAGCAAATGAATAGAACAAATAAATAACTAAATAGATTTAAATAACTTTATTTTATGATATACAAAAACAGTAGGGGGAAAAGGTAGGAAAGAAAACCAATGATTTTATTCTCTTACTATATCATTATTTAGACGAATCTAATTTTATGCTCGTTTCCGAACTTTCAGTTTTGACTAATAAACTTTTTTTGTTATTTAGGAAATACATTTCTTTCACACTTCAATTCTCCTGTTTCGTTTCTTGTCTCCTCATATGTGCCTTTATTTTTAAAACGTTATAAAAAAAACACTTTTTTCTCTAAGTTGTTTAATTTTCTTTTTACCAGACAATTATTTTCAAGTAGATGCAGAAAATTTTAAGAAAATGCAAATGGGGAATTTGAGACCCCTACACGTGGACGAAAATTTTAAGAAAAAGTTTTCAAAGATACCGCAGAAAGCACATACAAAGATGTAAAGTTGTAAAAGACCACAGAAAATGAGGAAAACAGAACCCTACGCTCCCATGTGAAAATAGTAAGAACGTGACGACCATATATATATATATGTGTGTGTGAGAGAGAGAAGTAACTAGAAACGGAATCTCGTACTTTTATTTTGGTCATTCACCACGTAAATAAATTAACAGAGCACTGGAAGTCACAATTAAAAAAATGTTATACTAATAATTCTGTATCAGTTATATTTTAGTTAATTAAGAAATAATTGGTCTCAGCATCTTGGCATGCAAGGAAACAACATTGTCAACAAATTCCTTGACATTTCTCGTAATAATAACTATATAGCTATCTAACTAGGCTCTGTAAACTACGATAAAGTATGATAAACTACGCATGCGTTGTTTTAGGTAATTAAGAAACACTTTGGTCCAGAAACTTGGCACACAAGGAAACAGCATTGGTCAACAAATTCCTTGCCTTAGTTTCTTTCTCATTATCTAATTTGTTTCGTTTCAGACAGCAACTCAAAGGTCCATCTGAAAAAGAAAAACACTTTTATGAAAAAAAGAGCAATATATAATGTCATTTTTAATATTTGAAATATAAACTGTAATAATATTTATTTACTCCTTTGCTTTGACGAATTAGGCGGAAATCACTATATATAGCAATTGTACCATTCCATAATGGCAGAGTATAATAATATAACTGCTTTCAGAACAAGTTGATAACGAATCGTGATGAATTATTTAGCCATATTCTCCTTATTTTGATTTTTGACTGATGATACACAATGGCGATGACAGAACAAAAGTTACAGCTACAGCATTCAATAATGCCATTCAGAAGAATAAAAGTATATAAAACTAACAAAGGAAAGAAGTGTCAATGGAGCAGCTTCATCTTTCTCCTCATTTGACCTGAATTTGGATTCAATCTCGATTTCCATAAGATTCAGTAAGATAAGATGAAATTAATATGATTTACTCCGAAACTATATTAATTTTAATTATCAACCAATTTTTATTTTGTTATATATTTTAAAATAATCAATGAGAGTATTAAGAGATAATTATTAAAGTGGGTGTGTCAACAATTTGAAAAGGGTAATCCTGAAAATATATTATTTTATATATTTAAAAATAATATAACAGCAAAAAGTAAAATAAAATTGAAGAAAGATGAGATTTAGAGTGAGTAATTTAAGCATGCATGGTGGCTGCTGCATAGTGATGGCACGTAAGTGTTCGTGTTCTTTTAATTTATTCTTGATATATGATATGATATGATACAGTACTCATTCCTTTCACCATCTCCGATCATGTGCTAATCTATCCAATGGCAGACACCCTCTGGATGCTAGAATAATACACACCAATACTATTCTCGTTAGGGTTCCCTCTACTAACATAAAATTATCATCACTCCTAATTTTTTTTCTTTTCTTATAATTCCATTATATTCTATCGGATTATTCTCTATGCACTCCCATTATAAAAATAATTTACATAACAAATCATGAAACATCAAATATTTTTAATAACCTTTTATTCAAAAACTTCTTATCTTTCATACTACTCTAATTCGATCATTGAAAACTAACCTTTTATTGAAAAACTACTTACCTTTCAATTTACTTGGATTGGTATAAAAGTCTTAATTAGAATACTCACAAATCATCTACATATAAAAAAAACATACGACGCTCAATAAACTTATTCGACTACTTTCTCTAATTATATTATCTAATTTTTATTTTAAATTTCATTTATCAGACTAATATAGCTTGTTCAGTTTAATATAATAAGGTGTACGATTAATTTGTCAGACTAATATAGCTTGAATAATTTCTAAAATAAATTTGTATTGTATGTTTATGACGTACATGACGTAAAAAATATGTCTTACTAAATATTAAATTATTTAAAATATAATTATTCAATATTTTAATATTTTAAATATAACTTTGTAATAAAATAGCTTTACTTTTAACATTGTATTAAAACAACAAATTTCTATAATATTGTGCCATTTCAATAACAGAACATATTTACAATTCTTATAGCTAACCATTAAATATTGCACTCCTAATTAAAGATTCATTTTAGTTTTGTCGTAACTACTTAATTACAACCTCACCCTATATTTTGTAATCATATCATTATAAACCGTGTAAATTTTAAAACTTGTCAAACTATATACTGCGTGAGGAATATGTGTATAACAAATGTACTTGTTAAGTTCTTATTGAATTCGGATTGCTGATAAAAAAAAGTTCTTGTTGATTTTAGATAATTTAAGTAATTGTAAATAAAATTTGAAAAACCATTTATCACATTTTATGTTTTGTTTGATAAAAAACCTCTTCAAGAAATTTTTATTATAATATAATACAAACATCATCTAATAATCTTCTAAAAGTATGTGTTATCTATGTTGGGGATCTTTCATGATAAAGATAAAAATATTTTATAGTATATAAATGGATGTAAACTTCATTTTATGAGTCAGTTATATAAGTTTGAATTAGACTTGAAGTTCAGATGACATGATATTATCAAAGATCTCTAACCATTTATACCATTAATATTGTTTAATAAATTCATAGATGCACTAAAACATCATCATTAAATAGCAATTAAATTTAAAGACAAAAAATAATTAATAACTACATTGACTAAATTGTATACTACTTTATAGATTAAACAATTATTAGTATCTAAAATGACTTTTATTATTAATAAAAACTTATAAGATGATTTCTAAATCGGTATCTAAATTAGTTACCAAGGTTTTAGATTCTAAATTAGTCCATAATTTAAAAATTACTTTATAAATTTTTATTAATAATAAAAAATACTTTAAATAATAATAATTTTTAAATTTATTAAATATTTCTAATTTAGTCAATATAGTAACTAATTATTTTGGTATCTAAATTTAATTTTTATGTAATGATTTCTTGTAGTGATGTCACTCTTCATTTTTTTTATGGAATATTTTTCAAAATTCAATGAATCTCTTAATTAATATTTATGCAACAAAATGGATCCCATTTATTTATACTTAAATTTTTAAATTTCAAAATTAAGTTTAAAAAAAAAAATTAAAGCATATTACATCTAGATTTTATAAGAAACAAATTAAAACAATTTTTATACTAAATATAAGAAATCTACGACTGCTTTTAATTGTTAATCTCTTTTTCAGCATTAATTGTGAAGTATAATAATAAAACATTCACTCGTTTCTCATAAACGTCATTCATTATTGGACCATTATAGGCCATTGTTATGTGCTGAAAAACTATTTATTGATAGTGTCATTAAATATATGTAAGACTCAAACTATTTTATGAATATCTTAAAAGTGAAATTTAAATTTATTACATTATTAGTTAAGCTAACTAATTTAACCATCTTTATTAGTTTCAAAACTGGATAGTTGTTTATTTTATATATGGAACTTTATTCCAGATGAATTGGATATTCATCCAAAAATAATTAAAAATGATTGATTGAATTCATTTTTAACAAAGGATTAAGATAAATAATTTTTTTAAAATAAATCAGTAGATTATTTTTTACTTAATCTACTTTAATTCAATTTGAAATTTATCTTATCCATCTCTTTTCCACACCTTCATTATCATTTTTTTTAGTAGTTTAACAAATTTAAAATGAATACATGTTAAACATTAATTAACAAGACTTGTGCGTATAGGATTCACTCTAGAGGAGGATTAAGTTATTCTCAGTCAAACAGAACCAAAATTTATCGTAACTATTATTTATTGAAAGTTAATAATTTTATTTAGTGTGTTGTCTTTAACGTTATATCGCATGCATGAATCTTAAACTCCTGCGTATGCTGCAGCTGGTATAGTCAAATACCATTGAACGTTGGTTTTCGGTTAGCTCCTTGTTTTCAGCAACACATTTCAATGATTCTTCTTAATTATATACAAAACATCTACTTATGTTTTAATAAATGTTTCGTTTTTAATTCACACTCCAAGGAATATTTTTTAGTAACTTAATATTATTATTCACAATCCAAAACGATGGTTTTACTAGACCATCGTTTATATTTAAGAGATGGCTATTTTGTAAATATAACTACTTATGTGATGATGATTAAATGTAAACCGTCATTTTAAATTTTTTTATTTTATTTTTTTATGTACATTACAAATAAAAGTTTTTTTTTCTTCAGTTTTAATATCGTTGTGTTTTTTTTTTATATTTATTATTTGTGAGTTGGTTTGGAATGTTACAAAAATGTTGCGTTGTGGTCATTTTATTATCCTTTCGCTTAGATCCTGCTGTCTTCGCTGGTAATTGATTCTCATTTTTTATTGGTATTGATCATCAGTATTCACCCAGTGATTCAACCTCAGATGTTGGTGGGGAGGAGCAAGGAACCAACATACCTTTGTGGAGATGTCGTGCCTTATATCATTGACTTGGGTTATGTTGTTGCTTTATTTTTTTGTATTGTTGTTTATGTACAAACTTTGGCTAAGAACTAGGCTTTTTGTACATGGGTTGGAATACCCCAAGTATTCCCATTTATATTATTCTTTATTGCTGATTAAAAAAAAAAAAAATCAGTATTCACCCACTGCTAATTGTCCCTTAACCACTCTTGTGTTTTCTAGTTCATTTTCTTCATCCTCTAAATTTTTTTTATTTTAAAAAAATATTTCTTTTAATTATTTTTTGTTTATATATGTATTGTTGTAATGTTGAATTATTTGAACATATTAGTATTGTGTTCGGGTGTCCACTTTTAGTTTTGATATAGTTCATGTGTAGGTGTTATGCTATTGAAATTTTGATTGACATAATATTTTTTTTTTAATTAGTTTGTTTAATATGCAAATTTATTTTGTTTAGTTTGATATTGGAATTCTATTATTGTTCCATCGAGTAAAACTTAGTTTCCAGTTTGACATTTAATATAAATATTATGTCTTATCTTAAATATTAAGTTTTTCTAAAATCTCATCATCCTTGTTGTAAGTTGGAAAAAGACTTTAATGAACATCAAGAGAATGACATCCCACCAATTTTATTGACTGGTGTTCAAATTTATAAAAAGGTAAATAACATACATTGTTATGTACTTGAAAAGTAAACCTCTTTGATCTTTTGTATTGGTCCATAAGTTAGAAGTTAGACACTATATAGATGTATAGACACCATATTTGTCTAAATATAGTTGTTTGCTTGTTTTTGTTTATTAATTAAATATGTTAATTATGTTAGCATTGATTTGTAGTGTAATAAACAAATTAGAGAGTATGAGTATGGATGTTATAATACAATGAATGACAACCAGTTCCAACTGGTATTAAAAGGGGTTGGAACTAGGTAATTATTTAACTAATCCATAACTAAATAACTTATGTGTATTTTATGTACTAATTCAAGAAATTATTTGTTGAAGTATTTTATGAATGTTAAATCATTCGATTTTGAATTCACAAACTACGTTAAATCCGTGTGGACAACATATTCCACCAAATTCTACAACACATTAGGTTTGATGATATTACAAAACTTTGTAAACTTATCTATGTAGTTTTACCTTTAAATTTTATATATTATGATTTAAATTTCTCATTTGTCTTACTTTTTTATGGTTTCCCAATATATTATTCATCATGACTTGTTGTATAATATATATTGTATACATGTTGATTAATTATCAGGTTAGGAAAATTAAAAAAAATATATATATGAATAGGATTTATTCATAAAGACTCATTTTATTGGTATAATATGTTTCCATCTAGTCTATTATTAGAGTTATTTATGAATATATATAGTTTACCTATATATCGTTTTTGTTAACATATTATTTTTTGTATAAATTTTCATATTTTTTCTTTTTTTTTCTTTTAATAATGTTTTTTTATGTGATGACAAATGATTGTTGTTTCTTGAAATGTTAGCCCACTTAAGATGTCAAAGTTGTATAATGATACTTTATATAAAAAAAAAATATTAGTTAGTGTTTTCTATATTTAATGTTAAACTAGTTACACTAAAAAATATATTACAAAAATGTAACAAATTTAAATCAACTAATATTTTATGTAGAAATTAGAAATAGACAAGTAATAGTTGTAAAGATAAATAATGTCTTTAAAGCATAATTAGTTAAATCTTATGATATATTTACATTTGTTGAAAAGACTGATATTTCAGAAAGAAATTTGTAATGTTGTAAGATATGGAAAAAAAGAAGAAGTTGAAAATGGGTATTATGATATGACAACGGTACAGAGCCAACAGTATTTAGGCCGTCCAAGGTTTCAATCTTCAAACTACTGCTTTTGTACGGACGATACGTAGTGCTATACAACAACACTTCGACATTCAATTCTCATTACACAAAACGGACAAATTTTTTTCAAACTTAAATCCGTACTCTTTTGGATGCGTCAATTTGTTACAATTTAATTTCAAAAGCAACCCATTACATTTAAATCATATTTCAAATTATATTATTTTTAAAGAATCTCTTCATAAAATTTAATTAATTAATCTAGGACAAAACAATATACACTGAAATTTTACATATCTAATTAGGCTCTATTCTTTTAAATAAACCTATAGTTGGAATGCTGTATTTGCAAATAAACTACCATGAAGAGATTTAGTTTCATCATCTTATAAGTATTTTGAACTAGAATATACTCTCTCCCGTAAAATATATTTTTCATTGAAAAATTAGTAATTCAAATAATAGCTTCACTTTAATCAAGAGTTAGAATTTCAAAAAAATATATTAAATGAAGTGAGATATTAACATATTGCTAATAAAATAAAATACTTCGAAGCATGCATGTTATATTCAAATATATATTTTTCATACAACTACTTTTCATCACTTGGATTTTTTATTTCTGTCAAGAATTTTTTTAATTGATATTTTTAACATCGATCACATTAACAACGATATAAATATATGAATATTTTTTCTTAGACGTGGGAACATTTGAATTATATCTATTGGTTTGTTAAACATTTCGATTTTATTTTCAAATCTTAATTTTCTTTAATTTATATTATATAAATACTCAAATAAAAACATTTCATCCTATATGGTAGATTGTACATAAGTGAGTAAAAATCTCACCTTGATATTATAATAATATTGAGTTAGACTTAAAAGTATGTTTTTTATAAAAAAAATTATATCTAAATATTTTTTCTCATCAAATTTCATTTACTCATACTTTTAAACAAAATATTTTTATTATTTGAACAAAATATTTTCATTATTTGTTATAGGTGAATTATTTCTTCAAATTTTAATCAGATTTAAATAAAATACTTACATTTCTATTTATATTAAAATACCCATTCAATAAATTAGACATTTTTTATTATAAAATATTTTTTCTCCAAAAGTTCATCTAAAATGTTTCCTTTAAAGCCCCCATTTGTAACTTTAGAGTATGTTGAGTTATTGTTATGAATGTTTTAAATATAAATAAAATTATGTAGTATTTCATTACGTTTAAAGTCTCATTTCTATGTACATAAATATAAGTCCCATTTATTGCGCCGCGTACAAAAGAAAGAGCCACCTCTTCTATCTCCGTTATCTCACCACCGAAAGAGTAAAAGTAAAATTAAATTAGGCTTTTATTAGGATTTAAACTTAAGGAGTTAATTTGAATTTAATGATAATACCATATTTATAATAACAATAATCTCATTGTCTGCCGAAAAACCTATCTCACCATCTTTACACTGATTTAAACTAAAATTAATAAGTTAAATATATATTTTTTCAATATATTATTATGAGGTGAAATTGAGTAGTGTTTATAGAATGAATGAATAGTAAATTGTAGATTCAGACACTTCTCTTTCCTGTAGAATATACATATCGGTGTCAACACTCGTATGACACTCTTAAGATACTTATTGGTGAAGTGTTCAATTGGATTTTTGAAAATTCTAACACGGTTCTAACACAATTTTAAAATGTATAAATACAATAATTTTCTAAAAACTCAAATTTATTGTATAAATTTTTTATTATGATTATAAAAATATGAAACAAATTCTTTTGAACTAGTCATGAAAAATATTTTCGTACTTCTAAAAGAATGTGAAACATACTTTTACATATAAATATTTATTTTCAATTTATAATTCAAAATTATATAATATACGTATCTACCTGTCCTATATTTTAGAGATTATACATATTTTTGTGTCGGTGTCTCTATCCTATCAATGCTACCTAATATTAGTGGTGAAGTTGGAATTTGACGTGGCAGGAAGCCCTGTGAAAGAGTCGGCTAAGGGATGTCGACCACGTGGAGAGATGTTATTTTATATTGTTGTTGTTGGTGGTAAAGAAAAAGAAGAGAAGTTAGAGTGAGAAGAGAAGAGTAAGAGTGTGTTACTCCATGAATCACAAGTAATAATAACCTGCAATTGAGTTGCAATTATGAATGATATTATTATAGAAAATGTGAGAAATTGTTGAAATGAAAGAACAAGTGTATGTGGCGGGGACCTCAAGGATATCGGGGTCGAGGTGGGGGCAAAGCTGTGGGGTCTCATTCTTTTTCAAACTGGGTCCCACCATTCAGGACCTTCAGTTTCTAACAACTATAAATTAAAGCTAGGGGCAGCGTCTTCTCCCCCACACATACATTCACTCCTTCTCTTCTTCTCTCTGTCTCTCTTCTCTTCTCTTCTCTTCTCTGCTCTTGCATTCCATTGCAATCACCAATTCTCCCAAAACCTCTGTTTCTTCTTCTTCTTCTCACCAATTACCTTTTCAACTCATCACTTCTCGCGTCCCACATCGCTTGCTTCTAAAACCGCTCAACTGTAACACAACTTATATACTCCCTCTCTAACTTTAAGGTATAAACCTTAAATTTCCCTAATCATCCTCCAACTGTGGTTTTTGAAAATTTGAAAATAATTTGGTTGGGTTTATTCTATCTGCAGTGAAAATGACGCAGCAGAATGTGGTATTGTCCAAGACAAAATCCGGGATCAACAGGGACCTAACGGTTGCGCAAAAGCCACCGGCTGCGCCGGGAGGCTACATTCCCATTCCGAGGAGGAGGGTTTTGAAGAACCTGGAGATCAATGGAGGACAAAGAATCAATGCATGGGTTGATTCCATGAGAGCCTCTTCTCCCACCCAGGCCAAATCAACTTCTTCCTTCGCTGAAGAACACAGCTCTTGGATTGTGAGAACCCACAACTCGCTCTTTGTGAATAAAAATACGCCTCTTTTAAACGAGTTATGGATCTCATCTTTCTCTAACGTGCGTGTAACGCGTGTTTTTTCTCATACAGCTTCGCCACCCTTCGGCATTAGACATGTTTGAGCAAATTATGGATGCATCCAGGGGAAAGCAAATCGTCATGTTCCTGGACTATGACGGTACTTTGTCACCTATTGTTGATGATCCAGACCGCGCTTTCATGTCGGATTCGGTTAGTATTCATGCTTACGATCATTCAAGATATCATAATATCATATCATTGATATCGTATATATAATTTGGTTGCTAACGTGCACATGGTATTTTAATGTCAGATGAGGAAAACAGTGAGGAAACTTGCGAGGTGTTTTCCCACTGCTATAGTTACAGGCAGATGCAAAGACAAGGTATGCTTAATTTCAACTCTGTCTTTATTCTTTTCTTCTTTTTTTCGGGGAAAAAAATAAGTAATTTGGTGTCGTTTTGCAAAAAATAGGTTTACAATTTTGTGCGCTTGGCTGAGCTATATTATGCTGGAAGCCATGGCATGGATATCCAAGGGCCAACAAGAGACTCCAAATACAGCAACAAAGTGAGTGAACTGAACTACCTATAGTAGTGCAATACAGTAAGGTCAAGGTTTTTCTTACCATTTCTAAGAAACAAGATATTAAGTTTAGTTTTGATTGCTATGATCTGCAGGACAAAGGAGAGCCACTTCTTTTTCAACCTGCCAGTGAATTTCTTCCCATGATAGATGAGGTTGGTCAAATTTACATGCCCTCCTCCTCATCTTAATATTTTTTTTTAAATTTTAAAATACAGTAAATAAAAATATATATTTTCTTTGTATTAATTTTCAGGTGTACAATCAATTAGTTGAGAAAATGAAATCAATCCCTGGAGCTAGGGTGGAGAACAACAAGTTTTGCGCCTCTGTTCATTTTCGCTGCGTTGATGAAAAGGTACATAAACTTTAAAGCTGGCCATGTTATTGCTGCCCGAAAATTGTGATTTAGACTTTGGCTGACTTAAGTGTGATCACTTACACAGAAATGGAGTGAACTGGCACAGGAAGTGAGATCAGTGTTAAAAGAGTACCCGAAGCTTCGTCTTAACCAAGGAAGAAAGGTGGGCCATGGTTTTATTTCCTCTTTCTTGATATCAACTTTGTTTATGTGGTGGGGTATTTGATTTAGTTTAAAGATGGCTTTGAAAGAGGATTAAGATAATATGAAATGAAAGATGTCTCACTTTCAATTACATTTGTTTATTGCAGGTATTAGAGATTCGTCCATCCATTAAATGGGACAAAGGGAAAGCACTGGAATTTTTGTTAGAGTCACTCGGTAGGTTTTAATCCATTTCATTTTATTTCTTCCTTTTATTTCTCACAAGCAATACATAGATTTTCTCCAACATAATAATTGCACAAAGTTGGATAATTCTTCTAAGCGTTTGACTACTAAAAACAATTTAGAGGACCACACATACACGCCCTGTGGGATTAGTTTATTCACTGAAAGATTGTTTTATAATCACATGCTTCTAAATATGTAGTAATTTTTTAATTTGTCAATTGATATCTCAATAATAATAAATCATTTTCAACAGGATTTGCCAACTGTAACGATGTCTTTCCTGTTTACATTGGAGATGATAAAACCGATGAAGATGCATTCATGGTATCCAATGATCTTAATCTATTTACTTTCATTTGTTATTTAATATATTACATTCGTTTGTAGATTTTTCTGGGATAATCTGAACTAAGTCAACTAACTAGTGATTGTTAATTTCTTTTGATAATCAGAAACTAAGAGACAGAGGACAAGGTTTTGGGATTCTTGTCTCGAAATTCCCAAAGGACACTACTGCATCCTACTCTTTACAAGAACCTAACGAGGCAAGTATAATATGATTAATTTCCTTATTTCATCTATTTTTGCACCATGGTATCATATGCACAAAATATGTGTTTGTTTATATATTTATTCATATATTTGTTTCATGCAGGTGATGGATTTCCTTCAACGATTGGTGGAGTGGAAACAAGTATCCCTTCGTCTTCGAGCACATTCCCGTGTGTAAATGAATAGAATGATAATGTACATCCCTACCCTGCCATAAAAATGGAGTTGAGCTAGGGTAGCATATAGGACCCTTTTTTCTTGTTTTGTTCAGATTAGAACAAAGAACAAAAATGTATGAAAAAAGGAAACACAAAAGTGTCTTTCTGAGTTTGAAGCACGTTTACATTGATATGTAATTAACCACGTAGTTTGTAGTACAGAGGAAAAGTCTCTGTTGCATCAAATGTAATACTGAATGGATTAAATTTGTACTTTTCCAAATATGATAATATATATTACAAGTTACGTATCGAAGACATGTAGTATATATTAGTTCTTAGTCGTGACATGCTTACACAGTCTCACAATCATCATCGTACAAATTGGTCTGTTGTTTAATGGTAAAAGAGAACATTGGAAATACCGTCGCTAACAGAATTTTGGAAAACACATAGCTGTATTTTTACGATACTCTACATGAGCAAAGAACAAAACGGACTATGACATCCTGACTCACGAAGTGGTAGTCTTTTGGCAAATGGGGTAAGAGCAAAAACCGAAAAGAAAAAATAAAGGGAGAAAGGGCATGGGTAAACCCAAGTCTTTGTTGACAATTATTCTCAATTATTGGTTTCCTTCTCTGCAATATATTTGGTTTCTTAGTGAAGGTTACACAAACACTAATGGACATGCTTCTTTTGGAAAACAATTGATTGTGCTAGATAAAATTGTGGATTAAAAGTCTATGAAATTTGGTTCATAGTTGGCTGCATTATACCCAGCCATGTCAAAACAAAAGCCTGTCTATCCCTACGTACAATCATCCACTTGTGTGGTGTTTAGGACCACCGATCGCACGTGCATAAGAAACTCGAACTTATAGGCAATTGCAGGAAAAACGGGCTTCCAATCTCAGTAAGATATCCTTAATGTGGAGTTAAGATGATCATAACCATCAATGATTGGATGCTTGGAGATTCAGGTAATAAGCATAGGAGGGGCCCTTATCGACTTGGCTTATTAGAATATTTCTATCCGGTGTCTGAAGCTGACTCAAAAGTAGTAGTTGTGGGCTAGACTTTTTCGGGTGCTCAAAAATTCAATTATATGCTATGTCCTTATTCAACGTTTGAATCAATGTACCTTGTCCATGCCAGATGCACTCCCATGGCTTTCTCTCTGTCATGCAGTATACTGACAATTTTGTACTCCTCCAAGTATTGGCAATTGTATCATGAATTGGTAGATTACCATAAACCCAGTAGAGAGATAAGGCCACGAGCATCACAAAATGGACAAAAGTAGTATATGCAGTGAGAAAAATAATTGAACGCCCCTAGTATAGCTACCAATATGTCTGCACGTACACTACATCTACGTCCCTGTTTGATTTTAGATCAATAATTGGTGAAGCAAGACATTATAAAAGTAACTGTTTAGAAATTTTGGTAGTAAGACCAATAAATAAGGCCTTTGGTTGATTCTGGACCATAATTTTTTACTTACATTGAACGTCAGCAACTAGGCAGGCCTTTACCAATTATTTATATAGTGGTGCTAGGTTAGATAATTAGGTTCTAGAATCACATGCAGAATGGCGATAAAGTAGGAAGGAAAGGAGGTTTGGTGTCCCGTATATAGAAAAGGTGTTTCATTTTACATATTGATAACAGAAACTGATGTACAATCTTTTCTAAAGGAAAGGGAAGAAAGGTTTGGGAGAAATGCATTATATTTGGGTGTTCACTATATTACTACCAAGTGCCTGATTTGTTTAAGTAGGTATTTGAGGTGGTGGCATATATATAATAATGAGACATGGGTAAAGCTAATATAAAAAAACTAACAATCACAAATCATGTGAAATGACCAGAGATATTATACACATGCATAAAGCTTGTGCTTGCCCGTGTTCTTGAAACAAGAAACACACTCAAAAGCTAATCCATAATGTAATGATCGAGATGGCAAGGTTATGGCTTAGATTCTAGCGTGTTATGCACATAGCAAAAAGAAAAGAAGAGAGAAACAGGAGTGGCCGAATAATTGGTGCTTAAGTTGTAAGGAACCCTCTTCTTTTTTGTTTTTGTTTTTTTGGCCATGAAGTAAGTCACTCACAGGGTGAAAGGGAATCTAATAAATGAGATGGGAGGCTTTGGAATTAAATTGAGTTGGTAAGGAGGACAAAGAAGGTTAAACTTTTGGTTTGGCACCGGGTTAGGGAATCTATATGGTTGAATGAAGAGTTGGAATCCACTCAAAAGGAGATGTTTGATGGGAGGAATAACATAGATATTTGGAATAGAGACACCAACATGGCTCCAACCTTTGACAACGCTCAGCTGTTAATTTGTGTCGGACGTGGAAAGATGGAGTCCACCAGATTTATCTATCTTTGATGTCTAAGTTGAATTAAACTAACACTTTTAAAGTTTCAATTATTGGCTCTGCCAATTGTCTTCTCTCCTCTTTCACTAACCACATCTCCTCCTCTCCTCTCCTGGCTCGTGATCTTAGGAGCAGATAAAAAACCATTTTACTAATAAACAATCTTCTTCAAACTATATTTTATTTTCAGCTACCTACCAAACTAGCCAGCATTGTTATCAACCCCGGTCACCCATTTTATATACTCCTCCTGCTCCCACCAAACCCAACCTAGTAGTTAAAAACTGCCAACACAAAAACAATTCATTTTAGTTATGGGAACACCATTAACAAGTGGATCATATCAGACTCATAACATATTATATGTTAAATGTGGGGTTAAGTACATACACATTTTAATTCCATTCAACTCAGCCAACCTTATTTCTTCTTTCTTTTTTTCTCTGATTGGACTGAAACATTTACTATAAACTAAACAAACACATAACCAATTATTGTGAATCCGGATGGGACGCAGTGAGAGTCATAACGAAGCATGGGGAAGATTGGGAAATAGGAACATTGGCATTTTAAGGTGCCAGAGATTGTGCTGGTTGTTAATGGTCCTGTAGTACACGTGTTAGGTTATGACGAAGGAGAGATGCAAATTTGTTACACGTGTGATAGTTTGGGGAATCGGTCCCCGCTTAGAGGGTCGAGCCCACATAAGACTGCTGGTGCCTGGTGGAGTGGTTTGTGATTGGAATGCATAGCATAGCATAGCAGTGGAGTGAGCATAGCATGTTAAATGTACATAAACTATAGCAGTGTGAGGAATAAATTAAGCATTGAAGTGGGTTAACTAGGTTGAGGCATGCATACACTACACGCCTAGGCCACATGGGAGGCCATGTGACCCAAAGATGCCCTGGTATTGGGGAGCATAGCAATGATGCTGTTCTGTCGATAGGTCACTAGTTGTGAACTGTTAACATGTTCTGAAACCTCTCTGATACTGATACGCACGTTTGGGAGTGCTAACATTAATTGGAGGCTCTTTGAGTATGTGCCGCAATGGGATTGGTGGTGGATCATACCTTGTATCTTGTGCTTCACAACATTTCTTTAACCCTTTCACCTTTACGTATGTTACGGGTTCATCAACCCGCAGCTTCTGCACTTCTGCACATTCATTATAGCTAGCACCAAAAACACATAAAATATTTCTCTGCTACCACACTCCATGATCTATCGCAATCCATATCTTCCATAGATTAAGCAAACCAGTAAATAATGAAAAATATTGAACGTGGTTGGTTTAAGATTAATAGATTCTGCATTTCTTCTCTGAATGATGGTGTAATTATCATACTCTATAATGGAATAATAATAATGTTGTGCACCTCCATTTTATATACTTTGGCACCTCGGTGAGTGGTCACATTAATATCTCGGCCACACACCTTGCCATCAGTTTTGTACTCCGACTATATTCATGCCTCATTGATAGTGAGTGCCAGAAATTTTTAGCTGTGAGGTCATATTTATGTATACATCAATTAGATTTTAGTTTGTGTATGTAATTTATATTTTTAGTTAATAAAAATCAATTTTAAAGACAAAAAAATATTAGTTGTTATAGTGACTAAATTAAAGATATTTTGGGGATTAAATTAATAAATGTTTGATTTCTAAATTAGTTTCTATTATTGTTAAATGATCTATGAATTGGTATCTAATTAATAACCGAAGTTTTTGCAAACAAATTTAGAATTTAAATAATTAGTAGTTAAAACTTTAAATAATTAGTAGTTAAAACTTTGGTTGTTAATTAAATAACCATTTAGAAACTATTTAACAATAATATAACTAATTTAGAAATCAATTTTTTTTAATTTCTAAAATGATCTCTAATTTAGTTAATATTGCAATTAATTATTTTGGTTTCTAAAAATGGTTTCTATTTGATGATTTTCTTATAGTGTTAATAAATAATTTAATTATGAAATAAGATTAGTTTTTAAAATATTTTAATTTCTTTTAAAAGTTATTGAAATCCAATATATACGCAGATGAAATAAAATAAGGTTAATTAAAAGTGATTGAAGAGTAGGAATTTTAAAAAATATACTTTTTCTTACAGGAATATAATGTGAAATACATTATATATCTTTTAAAGGAAAATTCTTGAAAATACTAAAAACTGAGACTAAGAATATAGATTTGTGTGGGGACAATACTCATATGATTGAATTTATTTTAATTACTGAATTTAAAATTATATTATATACGAATATATAATGATAATGCAAATGATGTTTACAATATATAATCACAAGTAGTATTGTAGATTATTGTGTATGATAAATTTCTTGATTTTTATAAAAAAGGTAAATATTATTACTAATTGATTAACAATTAGAATGAAACTCAGCAACGGTGCATAAATTTAAAACTTACAGTAAGAAAGGTTAAAAAAAGTTTGAATGTACATGTACAGCCATGAATATGAGAATTTTAAATCTATTGGAACACTAGCCATAGACGAAACTCATTGAACATGAATGAAGCAACTCCTTGTCCTCTGACAGACTAAAGAAATCAGAATAATAGTTATAATAATGTGTTTGTATGTATGAATAGATAGATAACAGAAGTGGACCCAAAAGAGGGTCAAACAGTTATGAGAAAGGAAAAGAAATAAAAACATTGTTTTGTGGTTGGTTTTCCCATTACAATTAAGAGAAAGCAAAAAGAGGTTTTCCACAATCGCCATGTGTCTGTGCTAACTGGTGCACATTACTAATTAAAAATGTTGGAGGTTGGTTTGCCAGAACAAAGTCGGTTTGTTATAATTAAAGTCGCAAAATTAGCCAAACTTTCTAAATAATTCAACTAAATTAAACCCCACCTTCTTTTTGGTTCACTGGTCTGCCCTAAAAGGAGACTCACTCTGCTTTATATTTTAAATCTTATATTCACTTTAGTATAACTCCTGCCAAAACCTTCCTAATTTTTAACTATATAGTACATATTTAATTAATACCCTCTCTACATTTAATTATAAGAAAAAATTAACAAATTTCAACCAATTTAATCTTAATTTTCAAATTATAAACCTAAGTAACATTCCTCATATTAAGATAATGTTCTTAAGCATATCTTTATTATATAAAAACAAAAATATTAGATAAACTTAGTTACTACTCTTAACTAATGTAAAAATAGTTAGTTTATTTACATTTGAGTATAGAGGAAATATATATTATATACTAACAAAATTTATTTTGTAAGAATATATGCATTTAGGTTCGTAAAAGGAGAGAATGTAGTTGCCTGATATTATCAAACATAAAATTGAATATATATTTAATGAATATGAGGTTTTTTTCACTCATGATTAATGGTGTATTTTGATTATTTTATAGATACACAAACCACCAATTATATATATATATATATATAATACTAATTTTTTAATTGAAAATGGTAACCAAAGAAATTTGACGAGTAATCTTAAATCAGAATAAATATAAAGTTAATTGCATATTTTTTGTTCATATGATAACAATATAATATTGATCAAGTGAGATACGTTATATTTGTAACCAATCCCTATTTGTATGAATAGAGTGATATGAGTTTCACTACAATTTATCTTAAAAATGAAAAAAAAAAAAGTGATTAGCGACAAAGAAGAATATATATAGCTTTAAAATAGTGGTTGGAAATAAATAAAAAATCCTCTATATTTATAATTTTTCTTTTCTGTGGAATAACTTGATAGTTTTTTTTATTAGTAATTAAAGAATATAAAATTAAAGTATCACCATTTATGTCTCTTTCAACAAGTGTTATTGTGAAATGGTGGAGTTCCCCTTCTCAAGGATGTGCCTCTAATGACATGAAAATTAGTAATGCTTAATGAAAAATCATATGAATTAATTCTTTTGTTATATTTGAGATCAGTGTATAAGGCTACATCCTTTTTTTAATTTAGCACCTTGTTGCGCTGTACCTGATTTTTCACCCTCACATCTCTTAAATTATGGTATGTAACATTTCGTGATCACAATCACCTTAACTTTGTTTCCCAAATCATCAAACTTCATTGTTAAACAAATTTTCCTGTTAATATCTTCTATAACGGTAATCCTTCACAGAATAATACAATTTCACCAAAACATCACAATCAAATGTGGCTACAAACACCACCATCTCACACACATCACAAGGAACTGTTTTTGTATTATGTTGATGATTTGGAAAATTAAAGTAGGTTAAGTCAAGAATATACCATCCAACTTTATAGTTTAAATATCACATTCCTATTTTACAATACCAACCTAATCTAAACAATTTTCATGGTTAGATGAGCTTCAATATTAAAATACTACCTTCTAATTACAAACTTATGATATACCTTAAAACATAAAAAAATGGGAAATCCATGGGAATATAGAAGAGGAATCCTCACTAAAAAAATACAGAAATTGATATTTGATTTCCAATATTATTGCCACCAGTAAAGTTGATGGTGCAGTAACCATATTTGATGGAACATATTTTATAGTTATGGATCACAATCTTTGTTTTTTATTCTTAACAGGCAAATGCATTGTCAATGTGTAATTTCTTTAAGGAATATGCTTTTATCATTTAAATATTCTTCAATTTGAAAATCTAGGATAACGATTAGATAATGCTTAGCTTGTTAAGTAGTTTGTTAACTAGATGCCATGTCATCATATCACTAATTTAATGTCCACCATTTCTGTTATATTATCATTATTATTACTAAGTACTTTTCATTCACGGCAATTATTATTAACTACTAAAGTAAAATCACTGCTACAACTTTTTATGCTGTAAATGTATTGTCCAAATGATTCATTGAAAGGATTATGCAACTTACATATATGTAATTGTTTATCATAAAAAAGAATGTATGTTATCATTTTACCCCTTTACATAAATATGCAATTGTGTAGCAATTATATGTGTTTTCCGTTTTGATAAACAAAGATAACACCCCAAAGTTACGGAGCTGACATCTTTAATGCTTATCTTTCTATTAGAAGCAAAATAGAAAGCAAATAAATTAAAGACAAATCTATATGTTTGGGTGGATAGAAGAAAATATATATAAAAAAAAAATACTAAGTTATACTAATTAAAAACTTAACTATATAGTAATACTTTTTTTTCGTATTATTTTTCTTGACATAAATTTGCTCATTGCTTAAAAAAACATAAATCTACCTATACGTTTAAGTTAAAATGCTTAATTTTAAAAAAATAAAATAAAAATGCAACACACGTGTTTCTATTTCACGACACTTTTGGAGGGAATTATACGTGGAACTCACTAAATAGTCCTTGTTCCTTTTTATATCTCATCGGAACAAACAATAATCGGTATTTTCTTCAAATTAAATAATATTTGTATAAAATATAAAGGGTTAGAAATTTTATTATTATTAGAGTTAAAGTCATTTATAATTTATGAGAAATTATAAATTGATTTTGTAAGAATAATTTAAATTTAAATTTTTTTAATACAATATCAAAATTATCGTAATAAAATTTATGAGAATAACGTAGACTTAAATTTATTAAATGATATGAGGTATTAATTAGTTACTTTACTTTTGCATAGATAATATTTATTTTTAATAATAAGTGAATGGAAGAAAATTGTTAAAATACTGTTTAGCAACATTTTTTTTTTAAAGAGTTTATTGGAAGATAATGAAAAGTATTTTACTTTTATACTTTTCATTTTAATTTTTTTTATGAGATTGAAATTATAGAAACAAATATTAAATTTATTATAATCTTAATTTTTTTTTCCAATATAAATTTAAAAACTAAAAATATGCAATCATCTCAAACATCAGTAAATTAAAAATTATGATAAATATTTAGCTACTCATAAATGCAACAGAATTGAAAAGTGTTTGGAGTAACATTGAGTTCATACTTCATGACAAAATTCTTAGCAGTTGACTCTTCAAAAATCAAGAAACTATTTGCTTGAATGGGTTGGGCCCAGCTTTGTCTTAGAAAATAGGGCCTATTGTTGGGGCCTTTGCTTGTTGCCAAATACTTTCTACATCCATCATTTTTGAAGCTGCACCCTACATAATTTTAAAACTTCGACAATGTCCTTTATTTTGGAAATGAAAATTTGAAATTGAAAATAATACATTATAAAAAAAATTCAAAAAAATTAAGTAAATCTAAAAAGATTATTATGTTTCGGAAATAAAAATCTGAAAAACAAAAATAAAAATTCATTCCAGAAAATTCGCAATACAAAAAGTTTGTTAATCCAAAACATATTCCAGAAAAAAAGTCTAAATGTATTTTTATATATATTCCATTTTTATAAGGGCATTTTCGTTTTTTTATTGAAATTTATATGATGCAGAGTGCAATTGTCTTGCTTGTTTCTGTTCTAAATAAAAAAATATTTTCACAATTTCTAAGTAAAACTAATAATAATAGTAAAAGTTATAATATCATACTTATTACCTAAAATATGTTAACTGTGCATAATTTAAAGTAATAGTATAATTTTTTGGAGCAAATAAACGAATCCATCACACTCACATGCATCGGAAAAACGTAGATTATATATATATATATATATATATATATATATATATATTTCATACTAATTTAGAAATGGTATACTAATTATTCTTGGCAAAGTTTTATCATATAAATGAAGTGATCCACCAAAATTCGTTTACCTTTAGTTTCACCAAATTCAAACTAAATTTTCAACGTTTCTTTATAACTGTCAAAATTTTTAAAAACAAATACTTATTGATTATTTAGAAATATCAGTATTACATTAATTACTTTTTTTAAGCAGTTGATGCTTAGGTATCTTTTAATCTTTAAATATTTTACATCTTGCGTGAGTAAAAACTGAGATATAAGTAAAATAAGAAACTACTAACTTTTTTATTAGAAGAAAATTTATTGTGTTTTTTCAATCTTATAAAATAATTTTTTTTTAAATATAAAAAATAAACGAATAGCACAATTAAAAAATAATTTCACGTATGGGTTACTAATAATGATTACAATCTCCTTTTCTCTTTTTTTACATATTTTTTAAGGTTAATTTATATAATATATATATATATGTATATATATATATATGTATATATATATATAATATTTTTTCATGGTTTTAGTAAGATAGTTGTATAATTTTCTATTTTCCTCTTCACTTTTAAATTATTTAAATACATAAAAATATCATTAATAAAATTAATTAATATAATCTTGAAATTAACATATCACAAATAAATAGGAAAAAAAAAAACGGTACATGGCATACACGTGTCAGTGTATCGTGATGGAGGGTTGATGGGCTTTCAATTGGGTGCAGACCAATTTAGATAATTTAAGATAATGGCCCACTCTTCAGTCTCTATCTTAAAATAAATAATTATTATTATTATTATAATAATTAGAATAATAATAATTATTATAATAATAATAATAAGATTCTTACAATAATGATTAGCCCCGAGAGACTGAAAGGAAAAGCAATAAGAAGAAGATAAAGTTTGAAAGAGCAACATTGATTATATGTTTGGTTGTGAATTAATGATGGTGATCATGATTACAACTTGGATGTGAAAATTACAATTTTCTAATTATAGCACCTCATGCTTCTACAGAAGCCCTTAATAATAATTAAAAAAGTTAATCCATGCTTCTATTTTACAGAGAGCAAAAACGCAGAAATTGAAAGTCGTCTTGTTTTGATGTATGCATTACTCAGCAATCACGTCAGGGAGTTTGCTTTTGAAATTCAATACCGGGATTAATTCTACATTATCCTAATTATTCTATTAGTGTTGTTTAATTGTGTATTAGAGAAATGATTATGTTTGGGTAAAAGGAATTGGCACAGGATAACATGTCACATGTGCTATGTATCTGTCAACAAAGATTCTTCATGCTGGGAAAGCAATAAAAACAAAATAATTAATTTAATCATTAATTAGGAGTTTCTCTTCTTCTATGTATTCTCTCTCTGTAAACCCTTTTATGCTTCCTAACTTTTCATCTCAAGAAGTAAACGAAGATTTAATGTTGTATAAAATTAACAATTAAGAATGATACATTCTATTATTATCTAATTATAAGTCATCAATGGGTTTTAAAGTTTTATAAAGTACACGTAAAATCATTTCTAATTTTTTCTATGAAATATATATTTACAATACACTAAAATTAAACTCCGAAATTTAAATAAAATTATTCATGAAATTCGTAATTAAATTCAAAATTAGAAAGATCCAATCCAACACCTCTAGCGTTATGTTACTTCTCCAAGTTCTCATCGAAATATATTTTGGTACATATACACTACACACGTGTCACTTTCTCGCGGATTGGGTTGGGGGAAAATGAAATTATCAAATTGGTTAAAATGGTAAATTGCAACAACTGTATCACTATAATATATGCATGGGCATGCTGTAGTATAATCCATTATATGGTTTTAAAAAAACAAGTATTTAAAGAAAAATAAAATAAATATATATATATATATATATATTCATCAAAAATAAAATATTTATAAAATTTACTAATTATTTCTAGGTTTGATTTTTTTTTATATGCAAGTGTGTATATACAGGTACCAAATACAATGGGAACAAATTCAAAGTAATAACAGGATAATACTAAGTTCTTAAATATAAGATAATTATATATAAATTAATATCATAAATATGTATATGAATATAAATAAAAATAACAATATATTATCTAATTTCTTTCTTTTTTATTTATAGATCAACATATGAATCTAAGTATAAAAAAATATTATCTATATATTTGTATTAGCTATATTTAATTAGAGAAGAATAATTAATTAAATTTAAGATTTTAATTTATAGTGATTCACAAAATCATAGTTCAAAAGATAAGTTTAGGTATCCAATACTTGAACACGTGAATATGTTGTAAGTGTACAATAAATTATTTTTAAATATTTATTTCACTCTTATTTGTTCTTAATATATACAATTCAAATATTGAATCGTATTATCCTATATAGGTACCTTAAGTGATTAAATCTAACATACCATAGATTAGTTGAATCAAATTTATCACATAAATATTTATATGCATGTTGACATCATATACATCATTTGCATGTAATACAATTTACATTCATCATAATTAGCTAGGTTCTTTAATAACCAATTTAGTGGAATTAATAAAATGCATCACACTAATTTATATATAATACATATACATACATATTTTTAAATTATTTTTAATTAATACAATTAAATGAAATATGTTACTCTTTTTTTTATGAATCTTGGCGAATTCATTGAATCTCTGCGAGATGAATCTGAATTCATTAAAATTCTAACTCTCGGGTTGACTTTTATTGGATGAAAATCGTTTCATTGAGAGTGGATTAAGCATGTTTTTTTTTTTTTTTGTGTTTTTCGACACTCTTGAGAAACTAATTTTGCAAATATTATTATATTGTGGACTTGGTTGGAAAGTGTTTAATTATGTTAATTTCACTATATTAAACTTTAATTGAAGATGAGAATTGGTTGGGTGGTTTATGTTTATCTCGACAAATATATATATATGCTTAGAGAATTTTTGAATCACTAAAAGTTTTTTTTAGAACTAAAAGTTTTTTTTTATGAACCTTGTGTTAGGTAAATAGTAAAGATGTTTTAGGAGAATGTTACAAATTTAACGTAGAACATATATTTCAAAATATTACTAAATGTTAAATATAAAATAACATAATTACAAATATTCAGTTAATCTAAATTTTGATAAGCTCATCGTTGAGTTAATATTAAAATGTTTAAGATAAGCTAAATTATGAAAAATGAAAATATCCCTTCTCCTCAGAATAAGTGGTAGTTTGGTGGGTTTTTTTCCTGCAGTCGAGGTGTAAGACAAGGTGATCCATTGTCTCCTTTACTTTTTTGTCTTGCAGAGGAAGTTCTTAGTAGAGGTATTTCTAAGCTTGTGAATGATAAGAAGATTTTAAATATGGCTAGTCCGAAAGGTTATCTCACTCCCTCTCATATTTTGTATGCTGACGACATTTTTATTTTCTGTAGGGGATATTAAGTCTCTTCGAAATTTGAGTACTTTTCTTAAAACATATGGTGATTTTTCTGGTCAATATATTAATAACTCTAAAAGTAGTTTCTTCACCATGGATAATTCTCCAAGATTTGTCACCAAAATTCAAAATATTCTTTCTTGTAGTCATGGTTGTTTGCCTTTCAATTATTTAGGAGTGCCTATCTTTGTTGGTGCTCCAAAGTGTCGATTTCTTCAACCTTTGGCTGATAAAGTCAAATTGAAGCTAGCATCTTGGAAAGGTAAATCTCTTAGCATGATGGGTCGGATCCAGCTGGTCAATACAGTGATTACTGGATTTCTAGCTTATAGTTTTAATATGTATAAATGGCCAGTTTCTCTTATTAAGCAAGTTGAGCAGTGGTGCCGGAATTTTATTTGGACTGGTGATATTATGAAAAAAGGTATCGCTACTGTTAATTGGGCGAAAATTTGTTCACCTCTTGAGGATGGAGGCTTGAATATTATTAATCTTCATCATGAAAATAATTCATATCTTCTTAAGCTTGCTTGGAACTTCGCTTATAGCAACAAACCTTGGTCTTTACTTTTGAAAGCCAGAGTTCTTAAATCAAAATACGAGTTTAGAATGGTTTATAGATCCTCCTCTCTTTGGCTTGGAATTAAACAATTTTATTCTATCATACTTGATTATACTTCTTGGACTGTTGGTACAGGTTCTTTTATTAATTTCTGGAATGATAAATGGTGTTCTACTACTTCTTTAGCAAATATTGCAGGGTTATCTGATAGGGCTAACATTCCGGATACAGTCTCTCAATTTTGGTCAGGTTATGATTGGAATATTCCCTTATCTTTACAGCAGATGCCGCATTTTTTTAATCATATCATGGTTAGAGAGGAACAAGATATTCCTAATTGGATTCTAGATGAGTCTGGTCGTTTCACTCTTAAATCGGCTAGGACTTTTTTCTTGGAACCAGGAGTTCCAGGTGGTTGGGGTAAGTTCATTTGGTCTTCATCTATTCCGCCTTCCAAAACTTTAGTACTCTGGAAAATTTTTCATGGGAGACTTCCTACAGATCTGCATATTCAGAATAAGGGTTTGCATATATGTTCTATGTGTACGCTTTGTGAAAAGCATGAAGAATCTATTCAACATCTATTTTTTGAATGTTCTAATGCATTACATATTTGGAGTTGGGTTCGACAGATTTTTCTTACTTCTCATTTCTCTAATAAGGATGATTTTCTTTCTTTTATTAAGAGTGATGGTAGTCCTTTGGTTAAATTGATTAAACTTGCTGTGACAACCTTTTCTATATGGATGATATGGCGTATGAGAAATTATGCTAGATTTCAGGATAAGATTGAGGTTTCTAAGGCTATTTCGGTAATTAAAGATTTAACTTGTCTAGTGGGAAATTCGTCTAAAGCTTCAATGAAGAATGATATGTTGGATTTCAACGTGATTAAGTTTTTTGGTATTAAGACTCGTAGTGGGAAAGTTCTTCATCCTCTTCCAGTTAGATGGGAATTTCCTTCACCAGGCTGGGTTAAAATTAACACTGATGGGGCTGCTAGGGGGTATCCTGGTCTTGCTACTTGTGGAGGTATTTTTCGTGGGAGTATGGGAGAATTTATTGGTGCTTTTTCAGGGTTTCTTGAAGTTCAGACTGCTTTGGTTGCTGAGTTTTATGGAGTTATACATGCTATGGAGGAAGCTCAAAAGATGGGACTTACTAATGTTTGGCTTGAATGTGATTCTGTCTTGGTTTGTGCTGCGTTTACTGCTAGGACTACTGTTCCGTGGATGCTTCGTAATCGATGGAATACTTGTCTTAATTTCTGTAGGACAATCAGGTTTAGGGTTACTCATATTTTTCGTGAGGGAAATGCATGTGCTGATAAGTTGGCTAATTTAGGGTTCATTCATAGACAATCATTTCATTGATATAATAGACTTCCATCTAGTCTGTTCTTAGAATTCTTTATGAATAGGTATAGTCTACATATGTATCGTTTTTGTTAACATGTGGGTTTTGGTCTAGTCCCCCCATATTTTTGTATTTTCTTTCTTTTTCCTTTTTTTTTAATAATACTTTTTTCATGTGATGGCAGATGATTGTTGTTACTTGAGATGTCAGCCTAGCTGAGATGTCAAGTTGCATAGTGATGCCTAACATGAAAACTTTCATTAAAAAAAATATCCCTTCTCCTGTCTCTCCTTCTTGATGGCTTTTTTGAGATTTTGTTTTAGTTAGTTTTTGTGGTTTTATTTTTTTCAAGTGGTTCTTGAAAGATAGGAGGGAATTTATGTACAATTTTGTATGAAGATTAGATGATTTATGAAGTGATTTTTATTTATTAATTTTTTACTGATAAAAAAATAAAAATAAGAAGCATATAAAATAAGTTGATTCTGAATTTTCTACTTTATTGTTTGAATAGTTTATATAGATAACATGAGTAAAGTCAGGAGGTAAAAAGTGTTTGAATGCAATAAATTATCAAATCAGTAAAATCAACTTCTCCTATGTCCGTTTGTTTTTTAGCGAAGAAAGGGGAAGTTATACTATTAACAAAGAAAATGCGAAAATTAAAGAATATAATATATTAAAACATAGAAATCAAACAAGTTTTTACCTTCTAAACTTTCTACCCACTCTATATATCTATATTTATTTAATTAATTAATTCTAAATTATGTTTTTATCCCTTTTATTTTAAATACAAATTATTTTTATTTTTATTTAAGTAGAATTTTAATTTAAATATAAAAATATAATTAAAATTATAAAAATAATTATTATAAAATAACATAATTAATTATATTATATATATAATAAATTATAAATATAAATAATAATATATATATTTTTAAGAATAAAGAAATAAATTATATAATAATTATTAATTACAAAAAATAAAGATAAAAATAATAATTTTATTTAATATAAAAATGAGTTTTTATTAAATCTTTATAATTATAAATATTTTAATTATAAATAAATAAATAAAATTAATTTTTTAACAATTTTAAAATGTAAGGGCAAATATGTAAAGTTACAATTTCAATCACACTTATCACATTACTTACACACTTTCATAAATTTTTCTCACAATTTTCAATCTATTTACCTTAATCCAAATACCCTAACTTTTTTTACACTTTCTCTTCAAATTATCTCAAATTCATTCCCTATTTTCACTTTCTAATTCAAACAAAGCATTGCAAAAGTACAATTGGCAAAAGGTGCTTGAATTGGTTTGGATGTTAACTTTCAACCTCAAAATCTTAAAATGTGTTAAAGTGAAAGAAAATAAGTTTATTAACTAATATGATTTTCTTGATTTCATTTCAATTAGAAATTTATTAGGATTAAGAATTCAATTAGAAGTTGAAAGCTTTACATTAAATAAAAATAAGAAAGTTAAACAATTTTATAAATATATTATTTTAAGATTTTAAATTAGAAATAACGTCATAATTTTTTTATATTTTACTCCTGGATTATTTAAATTAAGTGTATAAGTATGCATCTATATATATATTTTTAATTTATTTTTAAACTTAAAATAAAGATTTAATGCATTTATATATCTAAAATTTTCACATATGACTCCTCCGTAAATCAATATATGAACATGTAAGGCTCTCTTTATAAAAGAAAATGAAAATATGTTTCTATGTTCTAATTTAAGTATAATAAAAAATAAAGACATTAAATAAAACATATATACACTTCAGACAAAATTTTTTTATTGAAACGAAAGGTGAAAGAGGTGTGCAAAAGTAATATTTTATTAAATAATATAGATGCATAAATATAATCATATTGATTGTTTTCTAGTCTTTCATTTTAAAAGATTTATAAATGTAGCACTTTTATTAAATATTTTTCAAAATATTTGTATCAATGATTTTTGCTGTTCTTCAAAAACTTTGTACATGAATTTATCATTTCAGCATTATATCTGTTTTTTAATCATAAAAATGATCATTTATGGAGTCTTTATTAAAAAAATATCTCTTTTTAAAATAGTATGAGGAGAAGTAATTAAAAAAAAAAAATTATGTGTGAAATATGGTTGTAGTTATACTGAAATTTGTTTTTTCCTCTCTCTTTGTACTTGTAAGTAAGAAAATTATTAAAATATTTTTTTATGAATTTTTTTACATAATAAACAATTTTTTAATTTAAATTATATTATAATACTATAATATGATATTGATAATGAGTTAGTATAAAATAATTTAATGTTCTAATATACACAGAAGATCTATCTGTTATGTAAAAAAGTTTATCAATAATTTTTTAATGCACGCCCTTAAAAAATCCAAAATTTAGAGTAAAAACGAAAATAGGAAAAAAAAATTACCTAAGTTTTATTAAAGTAAAGTGATATAATTTGTAGAAATGGCAAAGTGGATCGATCCGTCTGCATAGACTTCCTGCATTTGGTTCATCCGGGTAATGAACGCCGGATTCTCTATCCCGTCGCGTATAAGGACCAGTCTGCGGATTTGCGAGTCATCCTGTATTTAGTTTTTTTTAAGAAAAAATCAATAAAAATGTTTTTTATTTTTTGTTCTTAAAAAACTGTCAAATTGAACCTTATCAAACATCAATATTTTTTCTTCCATTTCAAACATAATCAAACATCAATAATTCAATTTAGATAAAAATCAAATATCAATATTCTTTCATTTCAAAAACATTAAAAAATAGTTAATTAAAAAACATTAAACAGCACTACAACAAACATAGTCAATTTAAAAACATTAATATTCTTCCGTTTCAATAACATTGAATACATATGAATCTATTTTTTTCGAGTCCAAGTTGTCAGTACCAAATCCAAGTCAACACAAACCTTTTTTTTCCGGACTAGTGGGTCAGGCCATCTCACTTCATTGTTAGTCTGTACGGACTTGATCTATACGAACTGCGATTTATGCGATACGGGATGAAGCGGGTCAGTAGGGTGAAAAATCGAACCCACCCGCATTTTTACTAGCGGTCTATTAATTTGTTTTAGGGGTATGAGGTTCATGAACAGTGAAGAAATGAATTGAAGAGAAGGAGTGTGAGAGTTTTTTATGAGGAATGGGAAAGTTGTTGATCTTTTACAAAGTTTAGGCTCAAAATTATAGGGCAGTGTAGGGTGGGATGGGGTGGTGAGAGAGAGAGAGAGAGAGAGAGAGGCATAAAGTCATCACTGTTAAAGTGCACAAAAAGTGAAGGCTTGTTCAGTGGCAATGGGCGACCATGCATCATAATCATCATCATGATGTCAAATGAAATATGTCAAACACAGTGCCATCCATTTTCACAGAACCCCTCTCCTAACAAACAAATCTCCCTAAATCCCACACCTGTCATCATTCCTACCTTATTTCCATCTTTACAAGTTTATTTCTAAAAGTTATTAATTAATGTGAAAACCCTTACCTTTTTGGAAAAGTACCTCCTATATATGATCTTTTTATCATTCACTTCCCTTTCTTTATACTAAATAAATTTCAAAATGTTTTCAAATTCATCCTTCTAAACTTTAACCCAAAGAAGAGATCATAAAAGATCATCATCATCCATCAATGAATGAAATCAAAAAGATCTTTAGCTTTTAGAGTGGACATTTCATGCAAAAGACAAACCACTTTCACACATTAAATTATAACCATCCCACCTCAGAACTGCTTCAAACCCCTTTCCCTTATTGCCTTTTTCTTCTCACAATTTTAATTCCTAACTCAATCCATGCCTCTCCTTTTCTACAACTTCTTCACAAATGAGGTAAATTCATTCTTTTATGCTTTAGATATGACAAAAGCCACTAGTGAGTAGTTTAATCATTAAGCAGAATAGAACCGCATAATTAGATATTCAACCTTACTTCATTAAGGCATCATCAATGTATATGTTTTTTATTTAGAGTCTCGTTCAATACTTTCAAAGTGGATTTAACATGTCTTTTTGTTTAACATTATTAAGTGTTTTAAATGTCATTTAGTTGTTCAAATTTTTAAACAAGATAATAATTCTACCTCTTCATACGTCTAAGCCTTTTCGGTGGGTTCAGATAATTAATTTTTTTAAAAACAATAAATATAAAATCCATTTTATAATAATAATTAAATTATTATTTTTTTAAGATTAAAGAAGGTATTTTTTTTTTCCTCGACCCTTCTGCATTAAAAAGTTATTTACCAGCTTCCTATACTTCAAGTCAATATTTAACAGCAAAATAAATATCGGAGCTCATCTCTAAGAACACCCCAACTAAAATACATATTTTCATAAAGCCCCTATATGCTGTCTTTCTATTACATTAAGCCAGATTCATAGTTTATTAAGTCAGTTTACCTCCTTTAGGTTAATCATTGTACAAAATCCAAATATATACTTTTCTTTTATCATGTGGCTCGTGTTTTCCTCCCTGCAAACTACCAAAAAAAATTCTCTACTAAAGAGATAAAATTAGTAATTAATAACAACCCAAACAGTTTATTAAACATATACTTACTTGGTTCCTTCACTAAATACGATTTCGGCTCCGGTTAAGCGAACAACCATTATACATAAACATCACCCAAAAAATTGCAGCCTACCTAAAACTGAAACAGTATCTCATAATCTCACACAGTTCTTTTGTCATCTATTTCACATTCCTTTTCTCCTCTACTTACTGAGAGATCTCAAGCATTCCTTCAGATCCATACACCATTAAAGATATGTAATAGCATCTGAATATTCTTGACTACTATGTCATTCTTAAAGATAACTTGATTCTTTTATTAGTATATTAAGATAAAATCAACTATCATCAACTGTCAAACTAAATGAAAATTTAATTACTTTTTATTGTAAACAAAATTTGTCGATTCATTAATTGAAACATGTGATATTATTGTAATTACATATCACGTGTGTGAAAATTTTCACGATTTAGACATTTGTAGGCATATAATCCAGAAGTTGTTATTTATTATAAATAATATTTCATAGGTTAAAATAAAGTGAAACAACAACACAATAATTGTGGGAAGTTTTGTAAATTAATGTACCAAATAAAAGCTTTAGAGTTTATAGTTGGACTGATAAATTTTATTTTGATAAAATTTCTTTTTATTAAATATAAGAATCAATGTTATTTGATCCTATATTTGTATTAAAATTAGGTGACATGGTAGGTTTTCTTAAAATGAATTATTCAAAATGTAAGCCAGAAAACTAACATGTGACTCAAGATTAAAGAATGATGGGGGCACTTCTCTCATCCATCAACTGTGAGAACACTGTTCCTAAGTGATCATAATAATTCTTAACCTGTTCTTTTCCTGTGCTCTCTCTCGCTTCGCTTTTCCTTTTTCCCGCGCCTTTCCTTGACCAGCTTCATGAATAACCGTACACGTAAAAGCAACAAAATTTTGTTGTCTACCACAAACAGTGAGTTATTTTTTCATAGAGATACAATAACAAATACACTGTTTATAAAAAAAATTCAGATTATTTGAATTGGAATTTTCCCTTGTCCTAATCTGGGTGGGTGTACGGGCTCAGGAGGACCATATATTAATCCATACACCAGGACATTTAGCCGCAATCGTGTTCCTTCAGATTTGAGCAAATTTGCATCACTTTAATTTTCTACAAAAATTCTTATACTATTGTATATTAGTACGGAGTTCTTATTCACGCCAACAAAACTCACAGCAAAGTGCAATGAACCATAAAGGCTTGCAAATAATTTAGGTATCGGTGTCGGACACTTCTTCAAAATATTAAGATACTCCAAACTTCTTCATCTTGTTGTTTTTCTTCTTCCATTAACACTTCTCAACCACATCACCGACTTCCAAGACCCCACCTTTGTTAAATCCATCAAGACCACTTTCCTTCATTTTTATCGTCGGAGGAATAATATTATCGCGCCAAATTGAGATCAATAGTAGTGGAGAGATAATTTCATGATGCAAATTACGCACACACTTTTTCCTTTTCCAATTTTTTTTAGTATATAATCATTTTTATATATATAATGATTTCGGGTCACCATTAAAATCTTATTATTGCACATCATGGCTACATATTCGCCAGTGAAAAATTATGTCAGCCAATTTTGGAGTGATGACGTACACATATATATATGGTATATCACTATGGGTGACTATACCTAAGATCTGAAAAAAAAATGACAAGGAAAATGATTTAGCCGTTAAAATGCACAGGCGTGAATTGTTTGAGTCAATTATTGTATTTATTTTGTTTCAAAGAACAACAATAAGTGGAAGACGGTATGGACCCATGGATACATGGGCATGTGTAATGTGTTTTATATCGCATTGTCATAATCTTGAAAAGTTGGAAACATATGAAAATGTCTTTGATTTCGATAAAACAAGGATGCGGCGGCTATATATGCATTCCCCAAATGTCGCCACCAATTACTCCTAGAACCCACAACTTTATAATCGGCGTTAAATTAAAGACTGATAAAGAAAAAGAGAAGATCTTTCTTTGCAGGACGTACATTAGATGCCAAATGAACTGAAGGCCAACAGAAACAAGAAGAGAGAGAGGGGCACACATACTTACACTTTTTTTCTTAATCGTGTTCAATCAACACAGCAGCAGATTATACAATTTCTCTTTTAAACTTAATTAGCAAGTCAAAACCAGTATCATATATATTATAATCTCACACCAATTGACATAGAAAAGGCACAAAATATATAAAGGGATTAGCACTTTGAAACCACCAGGGAGGACCCTTTTGTAAATATGATTAAAAGCACAACTCAAGATTTGAAGGGAAAACAATAATTGAGAGAGAAGTTAATTAGCTGCTACTTATTTACATATTATTTGAGGGGAAGCAAAGCACAATGAAAAGAAAAGAAAGAAAAATGAAAAATAGTGTTTAATTAATAATTAATTTGATGGTCATAGTTAAGATGAGGATACCGAGATTCTCTCTTCCATGCATTAGAATTATACTAGCATATAGTACCATTAGTTGCTTTAAACTTTATGAAATCACAAACATCAATCCTTTTTTCTTCTTCTTATTCTGTTTGGTGGCCCATGCTTTAATCAGAAGAACAATTAATCCAGGATTCCACCATACCTTGGCTTCTGGCAGTTACACTGAAGTCTGGTACCTTCTCTCCATGAAAATCCGATGAAGAAGCTGAGTAGTGTACTTTGCCGTTGCTCACTCGCTCTGCAATGTCACTGTAGCTGACAGTGCCACTGAGGCCACCTCCTCCACCTCCTCCGTGATCGCAATCATCGTTGGTAATGGTGCCCGTTCTCTGGACCCATTCCGTTGACGGATTAGCATTACTCAAGTTATTGTTGTTGTTGTTGTTTCCACTTGACAATGCTCCCACTCCAACCGATGTTGACGAAACCATGTTCTGATGAAGACACCTGAGGTCGGTGTTAACATGGCCATCGGGTCTCAGTCCCAGCTCCTCAAACACCCCCATCTTGAGACTTGGCGGAATATCGAAGGAGGATTGTTGTTGTGGTCTGGAGACAAGGACAGAAGAGTTGCCCAGAGGGTACTTGGGATGGTGATATGCTTCGAGAGAAGGAGTGTTGTTAAAGTTGTGAGGCTGTTTCATAAGGCCAAAATGTTCGGACAGGTTTTGCTGCTGCTGCTGTTGCTGTTGGTGGTAGTTAATGGAAGTTGAATTAGTAGTAGAGTTAGTTGAAGGTGACAAGGTGTTGGAAAGGGAGGGAGGAAATGGGTGAAGGCTTCGGAATTGCAGTTTTTGTGCAAAGGGGCGAAGAAGATAAGGAGGTGGCGTTGGAGGGTCCAAAGGGTTAACATTAACGTTAAGGTTGGATCTCAAAGTTGGTGTTGCGGCTGAAGCAAAGAGATCCAGCCTAGTTCTCGGGAAAGGCGAGGATGTGAAGGGTGGTGCGGGGATGCCAGTGAATTCCTGAACCATGGCTCGGAAATTGGTGGTGTCTGTGGTTAGCACAGTGGTGGGTGCACGCCTAGAAGCTCTGGACCGTTTCTTTGGGTTTCGAACCACGTTGCTGTTGTTGTTGTTGGTACTGTTGGTGGTGCTGTGGGTTTGAATTTGATCATTGTTGGCGGCGGACACTGAAAGCATTAGTCCTCGGGAACCACTTTCTGGAAGCAAGGTAGGAAAAGCACCAGTATTGCCGCCCCTTGTTTGACTTGACAGAAAAGCTTGGTTATGTGGCGAGGGTGATGATGAGGAGCAAGGTATCAAGTTAGCAAGAGTGGTTTGGTTTGGTTCGGATCTACCTGGTTTGGACCACATCACGTCAAGGTTTAGAAGTGATGTTGAGCTTTGGGTAAGTGGATCCAGGTAACCTGATAAAGGGTCGAACATGTGGGTATTTTGGTGGTGGTTTGGTGGGATAAGTGGGTTAAGGTTTTTGGCAGTGGTAGTGTTGAAGGAAGCAACATGGGTGGGTGGTTGTTGGTTGTTTAAGAAGGCAGAGAGTGAGGATGATTGGGCGCGTGAATCGTACTCTTCATCGGCACCGCTTGAAGATTGCAAACTGCCACTAGTGTTGGCCGAATCCATGAGAGCGGAAAATGGAAAGACGTGAGGGAGGGAGGGAAGTGGTGAGAGATATTGATTTAGTTGCAGATACAAGAGTACATTTAAGAGGTATGGGAGCGAGAGACGAGGAAAACAAAAAGAGAGAGATTTTTCTGGTTGTGGAAAGACAAGCTAGTTGTCTTCAGAAAGTGGTTCCTCCCACCCACGTCTTTAAGGCTCTGCAAGACTGCAACTAGCACACAGTGCTTGGTTCGCTTTTACTTAATCTGTGTTTGTGCAAAAGGGTGTTACGTAAACAAAGGAATAAACAGCCCACGGATGATCATGCATTTAATACTTTCTGCAGAGAGGTTGGGAATACAAGTTTACTCTGTTTTGGAGGTTTGAGAGTGAGGAAAGTCTTTCCTATTTATGCTTCTTGCCTCCTTCTCAGTCCTGGGTTCTGGATTACTCCTATCACAACAACAGATTGCGAAAAGGATCAAGTATTAGGGTTTCAAGTGAAAGAGAAAAGGAAGAGAGAGAAGAAATGGAAAAGGATAGTTCTCTAGCCTTTTTCTCCTATAAAAAGAGACCCTCTTCTGGTAGATGTGTGGTTTCACCAGCAAAATATCGGAGTGGGGTGACTATAGGAATGAAAGAAACAGAGAGAGAGAGAGAGAGAGGGTTTGTAAATAATGGCAGGCTCCAATGGTCAAAGTATGAGAGATTTGTGGTTTGGATTTAGAGACTGAAATGGGGGAAAGACATAATATAGAAGAAGCAAAATGGTTTATTTATTGAGAACGTTATTTACTTACTCCCACTGTTCATCTTATATGTTTTGCGGAATAATGAGGTGTGTGGGCAACCAGATCAGATGATGGTTGTTGAATTGCATAAAGCAAACACATCAACCATATATAGCTTTCCAAATTGCGTCAATAAACCATCCAAAATACCTACATATATAAATAAACTTTTGTCCAAAATATTAAGTAAACACTGTTTCCACGGTAAACGCAGTAAACAGACTCTACATCTTTATGCATAATGATATTCAATATTTAAAAATACACACGAAGAAATGTGACTATTTGTTTCCAATAACTTTGACCAAGTCAGAAACCTTTATTTAGAAATTATTATTAAGCGAAAAATCTTGCATAAAATCTAAGAGAATCTTCCACAGTCTCTCTACTGATATCTTATATTTTATACAATTTTTCCCGTTAACTTTTTTTATTTATTTTGCTTATGAGTGGTCATTTTACTTGTTAATTGCTAATACTAACTAGTAATTAAGAAGCACGGATAAAAAAATCCAATTTTATTACCACGTTCCCAAAGATATATGGATGAATCAGTTGAACAACATTCTTGTTCGCTCCAACCAACGACACTTGGAACCAAGAATCAACAGAAACATTCCCTCTTTAGTATGTGTGTTTGGGAAGGGGAAGCTGCTCAACAATCAAATGACCATCAAATAATCTTAAAAAATAATTAACTTTGTTTCGTATACATAGTCCATACAATATCTATATTTATACCTTTTTCCCCTTTGCGTAGCTACAATTGTCGACATATTTAGTTTTGATCTACGTACGTAGTAATGTAAAATGAGCTCCAATAAAAATGTTGTAAATAAAGGCAATTATCTTATATTCTATGAGTGATTAGTGGAATATTAAAGAAGTAATAAGAAGCGTAAGTATATAAAGGAGATGCCATACGGTCATACTACGCTACTTGTTTATTCTGTTTGGTTATAATATTAGATACCGTGAGTGTGCAGTTTTGTTTCAACAACAATTGATAGAGTGGAGATGAGTGTGTTTATTGGTTTAAGAATAAAAAGAGGAAACTGTTGAACTAATTATGTTTGGGGTATGTTGCTTGCAGATGTAAAACTACTTTAGTTTGTATTACTGGATATGGTGACCGTCCTCTGCATCTACAAGGATAAGGGATGAATGAAAGAATATTGATGGGACCTCTAATCTAATCTACATTATTGTCAAATGGACACTAATTGGAGCCCCATTTCATTCTTCTCTCATCCACATTTTTATCACCCATATTTCCAATGTAAGGGAAATACTTATTTATTTTCTTGTTTACCTTCCCTAAAATTGGTTATATAGATAAATTCATCTAAATGGATTCTTTATTCTAAATAAAAAAATAGATTATATATTAATAATTAGGAGTATTAAATATGAAAGAAGTTAACTTAAATTCTTTATATAATGTATTGAGATCAATGTTAAATAATTCGAGCATGGCTCATTTTTTATATTTTGATGAAAATTATTATTGATTAAAATTTATTTATTTTTCAATTAAATCATACTAGATTCAGATAAAGTCTTGGAATATTGATATACAATATGTAGAAGAAGAAAAAATATATCTTTGCATAAAATTAAACACTAAAAAAATAACTTATATAAATTATCTCATTTTCCCATCCGATTATGTTCTCGTTACAAGAAAATTATTAAATATAAATCAATTTTAGAGACAAAATATAATTAGTTACTAATTAAAATAGAAATATTTTAGATACTAAAAAAATATTAGTTTTTAAATTAGTTTCTATTATTGATAAATAGTTTCTAAATTGATATTTAATTAGTTTTAACTACCAATTATTTAGATTTTAAATTTGATAACAAAAACATTGATAGTTAATTAAATATCAATTTAAAACTATTTATTAATAATAGAAATTAATTTAGAAACCAATAATTTTTTTTAATTTTTAAAATAGTCTTTAATTTAATTATTATAGTAACTAATTATTTTTGTTTCTAAAATTATTTTTTATTTAATGATTTCTTTTAGTGGCTACAAATTTTTTTCGTTTGAAGTGAATTTTTATGTTATTTGAAGTGAGATACGCAGGTAATGAATTTTTGTTGTTGTTGTGATTGAGGCGTTCTGACTAGGGTTAAATATCTGGAAAATGAACTTGAGCACATGAAAGTGGTAATTTTAGCAGGAATGAGAACGTGTAATGAATGCAAACCAATATTGTTGATTTTGGTCAATATCTAACAAGTAGGTTAATCCTTTATTTAAGTTAAGATGTCTTTAAACAGCTTAATCATTAAGTCCAAGCTAGAATAATATCTCTGATGGAAAAAAAATACTATTGATGTTAAAGAAGAAGAAAAAGAGAGAAATTGTCGTGACAACTTTCCTGAATGCATGACTCTATAATTAGAACTGCATGTGATTCTCACCAATCTTAATTCTCACACAGATAAAAACTTATCCAGCATGTGATTTTTTCCGTTTCAATTTTTATCCATTCAAAAACTCACTTAGTCAATTTTAAATTATTTTAGTTCAACATCGCTCCCTCAAATCTTTTGTTTCAATTACCCGTAACTATAACTCTAGTGGTAAAAAACAACAAAAATGAATCATTAGGAATAAGGAAAAATACTTATCAATATTATACTTGTATAAAAATAATAATAAATTATTTTATGCTACAATATTGGTCGATCCATTATAATGGGATTAGCTAAAGGGGATTATCACATGGATCTAGAACATGAGACAAGAAGAAGCTATATTAGTTCATATGAACACCGAAATTTTGGTTAGCAACAATGTACAAATGCCAAAGTGAGTTGAGTGAGCGTAGGGATTCCAAATTTTCAATTGGTGAGTTATATGGGAGAAAATAAGAGAGGGTTTTCGTGTGCATTGTTCTTCTCCCTCTAGAGTATTTTCACTGTATTATTTTCCTAATTCTAAAATTTTCTTTATATGTTTCTATATTTGCTATGATATGATGTAAATATAATCTTTCTCATTATAAGAAACTCACTATATATAAAGAACATGTCAAAAATATTAGAGATTTCATAGCTTTGTGCATTATCTCATTATTTATATTTTTCATTTATAGAAGATAATGAGTATTTGAAAGAGTTGTAGAATGACATGAAGCATTGGCGGAGATTATAGAAAAAATCAATGAAAGTTTTAAACAATTTTATATTATTAGAATTAAATACTTAACATTAAGATTTAGTAATTGGTGATCATCTTTAAACACAAACGCTCGGTGGTATCAACTCACAACTGAAATCTATTATTGTATTCTCACTATTGTAAAAGATATCTTTAGGACTAGTTCTCGGTGAATTTTGACAATAATTTCTAATTCATAATTGGAAACATAGGTTTTTAATAATGATTGAAATCATCGTCATATCAAATATATACAATAATGATTTTTTATATAGAATTGTCATTGTAAGTGGATTTACGTTAACATTTAACTATCATTCTAAGTTCACATACAATAGTGATTGTAATAAGAATTGTCTTTTTATTGTAATTTTTCTTGAAGAAAAACTCATTTTCTAATGTTTGCCTCAATTAAGCAACATTTGTATATGATATTTATTGCACAACTAGTTAGAATTAACAATATAATATGAAAATAGTAATAAATAATATATAACTGAATGAAAAACAATGTAATGAAATGAACTATATAAGAAGTATTGCAATGTCAAGTGTCAACCAATTTCAAAACACTAAATCCACGAGTTAAAAATAAAATAAAATAATAAAATGTAAAAACTATTGATAAAATAGAAATTGATAAAATATAGGTTATCCATATTGATCTAACATAATTTTTATTTTGAATCTCAAGTGGAAAACTAAGGTTTACTCGATGAAATAGAAAATTAATTTAGACTTTCAATGTTAATTAAAAATAAATAAATTTAATATAGTAAAATATAATTCAATTATATTATAATACATTAATAAATGTACATATACAATAAGATCGTTATAGTAAAAATAGAATTAAAATATGAACATATAATTCAAAACAATCATCCAATACATGTCAATCTTTAAAAAAAAATTAGAAGAAATACACCAACTTGGATAAAAATTTTAAGTGAAAAATATAAGACATTTTTTCAATATAGTCCTATTGTTAATTTAATTATATTTTAAGAGGTAATATTCTATATTATTTCTTCTCGTAAATAATCATTTATCCACACTTTATCCACAAGATCAATATATAAGATAAAAGTTCATATGTGTGTTATATATTCATGTACACACAATGTAAATGATGAGCTTTGTTTATTTACAATCATTTCTTTGTTTATACTAATAATACATTTATATTGTTGACGGAAACATATTTATTAAATGGTTGGTGTGAATGGCGAGTGATAGATAAAAAGTTATGAGTATTGGTCATTCCAAGATAATTGGGGCTTAAATGTTCATATCCAAACTGGTGCTAGCAAAAACTTATGAGAATGGATTAGAAAAGTTTGGAACTTCCATATATATATATTTAAATTGATATTTCTATTTTTATTATATACAAGAGAAAAAAATAATATATATATATATATAAACTTTTCAATTTCATTAACATATTAAATCTTATTTTATATTAAAATAATTTGAATTAATTTTGTTGTTAGCTGGGATAAATGAGTTTTACAGTGATTAACACAATTACTAAAAATTATTTCATTTTGAGTAATATTTACTCATTTGAATTCACAAGATCAAAGATAATATCATCCAATATTTATTTTGTTAATAATATTGTTATATTTTTAAATTTTTAGATTACTTTTATTTTACTTATTTGTCAATCCATAAAAAATGATAAATATTATAATTAAGAAATATAGGTGCATTAGTTAACATAAAATCATTGGATAATATGATTTGAAACATCAAGTAATGATAATGATTAAATAAATAAAAATGAGATTAAACATGTTTGACTTAAAATGTAATTATAAGTTAATAAAATAAATAAATAAATAAATAAGGTGATGTTATTAACACCTCATCAAACAAAAATAGTTATTAAATTAACAAACAAATAAATATAAGAGATTGTCATCGAACAAAGATAATTATAACATTAACCAATGAATAAATAAAATAAGGTTAGAGACACCTCATTTAGCAAACATAATCTTAAGATTAATAAATAAATGAATAAATAAAAATAGTTTAAAGACATTTTGCTGAGTAAATATAGTTGTAAGATTAACAAATAAATAAATATAATGAGGTTAGAGACACCTCACTGAATAAAGATAATTATAAAATAGAACAAATATAATGATGTCAGAGTTCGATCACTCGACAAAGATAGTTGTAAAATAAATAATTAAGATGATAGATGTCTATTTTCCTTTAGTGATCGTAGTTTAAACACTAGAATTTTACTAACAATGTTTCACTTAATTTTCTATAATCTCTTTACCTCTATTTTTTCTATCTTACTGTCGTATACTAATCACTCTCGGACACTAGAAATTGATAAAATCTTATTTGACAAATGGTTAAAGAATTCTAATTAATTGAACATTTCTAATTAATTGTGATTAATTATAATATATGAAACTCTTTAGTTAAATTTTATTTTATTTTTAAATAAAGGCAGAAATGCATATGAAGATTCACAAAATATATTTTTAGTTCAAGCTTCTAGTCAAAGTGGTAATAAATAGTTATATAGAAGAATTTGTGTAAATCAAGCAAAGATCATGTCTTAGCCAAATAAGAGTTCCACCGATTATCTCACAGATCTATACAAAGAACTCAACATGAAGATGAAGAACTTATAACAACAATATGAAATTCTTTTATTCTTCTAGTGATAAATGTTTGGGTGAGTGAAAACTTTTGTAATTTTTTACTATATGAAATACACTCAATGAGCTTAAATTATATTTTCTTTGAGAGTATTAATTTCTTTCTTTTGAGAGTGTATAATTAAAATTAATTTATGTACTCATTGAAATTAGGAGTAGTTTGTGTAGTGGTCATAATGAAGTGATTTAATTAGTGAAAACTCTTGAATTTTCTAAAAAAAATTTGAATGTATAGATAAGTCAGTATAAACACTTATGATAGAATCTAATGTTCATAAAAATATACTTTACACTTTATTGTTTAAATACAAAATCAAATAAAAATAAAAAGTTTATTAAACTTTGATCTAACAGTAATAAAATACTTAAAATTAGTTTAAAATTTAAAACTTATATGATATCAGTTTCATAGCACATAAATATTTATTAGCTAATCCCTTATGGAAACATTTTAACTTTAATTAATATTATTTGAATGTACTTTAAAATTTGAACAATTTTATACTTTCTAAAGATTTATTTCTGAAAAAAAATCACCGTTTTTGGTGGTTTTCCTCTATCCAACTATTTTCCATCATCTGTCAACAATCAATCAAAACGATTAAATAGATGGATACCAGAACAGCAGAAAAAGATATCTCCATCACCACACTAATCAAAGGTTCATTTTTTTTGAAAAATAACTAAAAAATACATATTTGGTCAATATTTTATGTTTATTTATTTTGTGTTGTTTTCTGAGGTGCGATCAAACTGTACGTAAACTACTACAGCCAAATTGGACGAATTTAGAAAGGTACGTAGAACAACCACACAATAAGGAGATGATAATGCAAATAAAAAGAAACAAAATAATACATTATCATATCATCATGCGTAATTCAATTTCCTCTCTTTCACTTCTTTTCTTTTGTTCAATTTTGTTTTTGCTTTGTTCCCGAGAAGGAAACTTTGTAACACAACACATATTTAAAGATAGATCAACCCGAATTTCCTCATTAATCATGCTTTTACCTAACCTAACCATGCAAACAATTTCAAATTTAAGATACTTCAAACACTTGATTAGACAACACTAACTATATATTTTTCTTATTTATGTATATATATACTTTCACGGTTTAATTAAAACAACTCATTAATCACATTTGAAATTAACTCCAATAATCAACATACCTGCTATAAGTCATTTAGAACATAGAAAAACAAAATTACTGTGCCCGTGCAAAGTGTCAACTTACAAGGTTTTTAAAGAAAAATCAATATATACATATACATATATTGCATGAATTGATTGAATAAAGAGATAATGTTAATCAGTGTCCCTTTTCCAGTGACATGTTCATAGTGGAGAGAATTGTGTTGTGAACTATTGAACTTTGTAGGATTTCCCTAAATCCTTTTGTCCCTAACCAATTTAAAAGTGTTGGTATATTCGTTTTGGAAAAGTCGTAAAATTGGAAAGAAAAATAAGAGGTAAAAGTGAGAGCCTCTCTTTGTTTCTTGGTTCTGCTGGGAATGATGATGCAGGAGATGTAACAGCTATTTTCTTGATTTGATCTTCATCTATGGACTTCATATGAAGATAGTGATATGAATATATAAACATAATATTTTATTTGAGAATACGACTGAAATTTTAAGTAGTTGATAACAGTCACTATTTTGATAAGTCCAATGCCACCTAACATTTTTTTCTTATTTTTTTCCCCTTCCCGTTAACCATATTATCCTTTTCCCTTGCTTTACTAAGGAGGTTCTCTAGATTTTTAAAAAAAGTAGAATTTTTAAAAAAAGTAGGATATATATAAAGATTTGACACTGATGATCACAAAAAAAATATAACACTACCCCCAATCTGTCTTAAGTTTAAATTTCTTTTACTTGTACACTTTTCTTTTGAGTAGAAGTATTTGTTTACCATGAGTACCCTACTCATGTAATATTCCTTACATACACTACCAATTACTCAAATACTAATAAAATTTAATATAAAAAAATCATTAATTAATCTATTTAAAAATTATAATACAAGTATTAAGCTACTATAAAGTTTAGCATTTTTAGACAATTCATAATTGGTATGGTTAATATTTTGGAGAGTATATTGTAAGATATTTTTTCAATTAGGTGGTTTGGAAGATAATATGAGGTAGAATTTTTATAAGGGTTGGAGTATATTGAGTATGAAACCAGAACCAATTGGGTTGTGTTGACTAAACACAATGTTTTAGTGAGTGGCTTAATTATTGTGTCCTTCAATAATCTCTATTTAAGAGATCTTTGTGTTTGTATTAAAATTGTAACAAACATAATGAAAATATAATTAGTTGGTTGTGGAGGTAGGTTACCGTTGGCGACTGAACCACATTAAATTTTGTGTTGTTTATTTTCTGCAGTTGATTCAAAGTATTATTTAAATATCTATTTTAATTAATTTTTTTTTTTTTAATGAAAACAAAATTTGAAGAGAATAAATTTGTGAATTTTTTTTTATATTATTCATCTCATTCATATTTATTGAATATTTTTTGAAACTATAATTAAATTTATAACAAATAGAGAGAAATAAAATAAAAATAAGTGGGGGAAAGTGAAAGAGGAAAAAGGTTGGAGGTAGGACTGTGTCAAAGGTACATTAGAAGTCTACGTAGTGGGTGTGGTGGGGTCTTGTGGTCCCATCATTTGGGTCTGGTCGTGGTAGTTCTAATTTGCAGCACTAACAAATGTCTTCTTTTCCTCCTTTCTAAGTAAAATGTTTTTTTGACAAAAAATATAGTGGTTTCTCATAATTTAAATTAATTTGTTAATACATTTATTCCGTGTTTGCATTAGTAGTACGATACAATCATAATATGCACAAATTATTTTTAGTATATCAATATAATTATTATTAATGTATGCATAATTTCATCGAATCAATTCTTTTTTTAAACATCGCAATACGTATATCCTTATGTCATACATTAAGAAGAGGGGAAAGTTAATTGCAAGGTTTACTAATAGTATAATATTTATTTAAAGAAAAAACAATACCTAGTATAAATAAATATTAACAGTATGAAACATTAAATTATCAGACAAACTCGTTAATATTTTTTATACTTTATACTGGTAATAAGTTATTTGAGTAACTTTTCAAATTTATACATATTATTGGTGAAATTTATGTTAAAAAATAAGTCTAATAATTAACGTAGAATTTGTTCAGATAATTTTTTCTGTTAAATACATTTAGGAAATAAAATAAATTATATTTATGCACAAGTTAAAAAATATTTTTAGAAAAAATAATGTGAAAGAACTTGTATATAAATTCATTTTAGCATATAAAAGACGTTAATTATGATTTTATTTTTTAAACGGACCTTGGTACATTGACTTTTTTTCATTGGTCTGAAAATAAGAGATTTCTAGCTCTAGGGGAACATGGTGAACACGTAGTACGAAATAAGTCAGAATTTCACATTTGACTTGTGTTCATTATTTTGGGTTGAACAACTCAGTTTTGTTTACTGGATTCAACAATCTAAATTATTGTTCATTAATTAGGGTTCAACAATCTACATTTGATTCCAAGCTTTGACGAGGAACAATTTGTGATTGTGAGAGAATCGACCAAACAAACTGTAAATGTGGTCCTTTTGTTTTGTTTTAAAAGAATGGGAAATGTGACGAAAGAAAATAGGAATAATATAAATAGTAGAATATGCTATTTTTATTATTTGAATGGGAAAATAATACTGATGAAAACGATTTTTTAAAATTATCTTTTGCAGATTAATTTAATAAATTCTTAAATATATATCAAATATGGAATTTAAGATGTGTCAGGCTTCAATTTCAGTTAATGATGTTAAGGGTGTAATTTTAGTTAGTGTAGTGATTGAAATATGGAAACAAAGAAACTTTGTCATATTTAATAGGGGAGTGACATATATGTCAGAAGTGTTCGTATTAACACAAGTAAAGGTTTGATCTTGAATTTATACAAAGTTTCGTTATGTTTCGTTTTCTTATTCTAATTGGGTTTTAAATCCTTTGATGTGTATGAGGTTGATCTTTTGGTAGTTGATTCTAGTTAGGAAAATGATAAAATGTATTTATATATAAGAGTTTGACTACTGAAGTGGTTCTTATTTATTTATTTTTTATTATCGATAAAAAAGACTATCTTAATAAGAAATCATTTCTATACATATTTGGCAAAATAAAATTAAAAAAATCAATTTCTTCCTAATAATTATTTGATCTATAAATTAATTTATAAAGTCTATTTTAAATATATATTTTTAAATTAGGCAGAAATCGAATTTAATTTATGAAGAAACTAACTTTTTTACTTTTCTATCTAAAAGTTTATTTTTTAAATTTCCTCGAACACCTATAACATATCTTGTTGCCGCATTACTGCGTTAGATAACATTTTTTTTAATGTTTTTATTAGTTCCTGTTTTTTAACATATGCTAAATTATTTATCAAGATGCAATTTATTTCTTATCTTAATTTTATTATTATTTTTGTATGAATCAACACGTTATAATGTATTACATAATTAAGTTAATCATCCAGTCGTTTATTTTCTTTAATTAGTATTTGGTTTATTAATACTAGCGGGAACACAGACACTCACGTGCCTTTGTATCCGCATTTTTCATTTTTACTATTTATATATTCATACAACTTTAATAAATATTAAATTATATTGAGAAGACATATAAATTATCTAAATGCACTGATAATAGTTTTATTAAAATTTTACATTAATTTTCTTATATTTTCATTTTATTGTTTTTTAATATTAAATTTTGATTTAACTTGGGTGTAATGTTGAACTTTGTAAGGTTATCAAGATTAAAATTAAGGTTTAAAAAAATGGAACAGCAAATAATGTCAAAACATAATGCAAATGGTAATGTTATTCAAGATCTTCCCATTTCAAGTTTAGAATAGTAACTTTCATGTTCATCAAACGTCTTATGCAAGGGTTGTATGTTGGAAAGTTGTAGAATCTATCACCATATCAATTGAATCCACGTCTTCTTCCATGAAAAAGAAGTTGAAAAAAATAAAATAATAAACTAAATACAAATTACCAAACTTCCAACTTATGTAATATCTAATAGATCAAAGCATCAGTAGACATAAAAACTTTGCCCGCAAAGCTCGGCTTAGGATTCATACAAAAATATAAAAAAAATTAAGAAAACAATAGAAACAAAAATGTTCAAATCCTATAACAATGAGACACGTCTCTGCTTCGAACGCTTTGGGAAGTGTGAGAAGGAGGAAGTAATGGTGGTTGTTGTTGTAGAGTGGTGATTGAAGAGGGACTAAGATGGGTGAGAGTAGGAGAAGAACATGGAGAGTGAAGGAAGAGGGTTCAAGATGTGTCAAAATTTATGAGCATTTTTGTTCTTTGGATGCAACTGGTGAAAACTACTCCTTATAAGAAAGTGGATATAACTGGTGAAAACTACTCCTTCGTAAGCAAGTAGATGTAAATGGTGAAAATTACGGAAGAAAGTGATAATCGCTCAACTACTACTCATTATAAAGATGGTGGATGTAACTGGTGAAAACTACTCATTCGTAAGAAAATGGATGTAAACAGTGGAAACCACTGAAGAAAGTAGTAACCGCTCAATAATAATAAAATTGTTCACATTTGGCCACTACCCACGGTTTCCTAATATTTATTTATCTCTCATAAAACAAATACTCCTCTCATTATGCAATTAATTTTCAAAATAAATTATTTCTTTCCATTCAAAACGGTTGTTCCATTTATTTCAAATATTTTATTAAATTTATTTCTCTCTCGTAAAACAGACACTCTCTTATTATGCAATTAATTTTCAAAATAAATCATCTTTTTCAATTCATAACCACCCCTCCACCTCTCTTTCAATTCATAACCGCTCATTCACCTCTCTTTCAATTCATAACTGTTCATCCACATCTCTTTTAATTCAAAACTGCCCTCCACTACGTATACCAAATACCGTAAAAAAAAAATGACACAATGACCATAATGCAATAATAAAATTAAATATTAATATAAGGATAAAATGGGAAAAAAAATTAAGAGCAGTTAAGAGAGAAATAAAAAATGACACAATGACCATAATATAATAATAAAATTAAATATTAATATAAGGATAAAATAGGAAACAAAATTAAGAGTAGTTAAGAAGGGAATCCCTTTATATATAAGTATAGATTTTAAAAAATGTTGTTTATAACAATCTTATCTAATTTAAGGGTAATTACATTTTTTTGAAAGATATATGTAGTCTCGTAAAATAAAGTTGATGTGAATACATGGAATAGTTAAGATTTTTATTCTTTCTAGTTGAACTTTTCCATTTTTTTTTATTAACAATGAATAAGAAATTGAAACTTAATTTTTGTTTGAATACATATATTCACTAACACTACAAAAAAATCAGTATTATCTACGGATTTTTATCCACGGATCTGAGTCCGTAGGTAAATTCAGCATTACCTACGGATATTACCTACGAATAACATTACCTACAGACATTACCCACAGATTCTGAATTCGTAGGTAAATTCAGCATTACCTACCAACTATTACCTACGGATCTTATTACCTACCAACTTTTACCTACGATCTCTATTACCTACCAACTATTACTTACGAATCTCTATTACATATGAACTATCACCCACTAATCTTTATTATCTATCAACTATTATGATAATAATTATACACATAATATTAAAAATATTAATATAATATGAAAAATTATAAAATCATAATTCATATTTATAAATAATAATAATCATAACTAATTTATACATATTATTAATATTAATATAATAATTTAAATAATATAATTAATATTATATTAATAATAAAAATAATATTAATAATAATAATAGTATTAATGATATTAGTAATATAAAAAAATTAATAATATCAGTATTAATAACATTAATAATATAAATACTATTAAAAATATATATAAAATTAACATTATTTATAATATTAATAATATTAACACTATTTATAATATTTAATAATATTAATAAATATTTATAATATTAATCATATTTAATAATATTAATAATAGTTAATAATATTAATAATAATGATATTAAATATATGAAGAATGTTATTAATTTTTATTTTATTAATTATATTAATATTGATAATCATACTCATAAATATAATAATAATCATAACATGACAACAAAATTTGACTGATGTAATGGTTAAAGCTTCTGTGGACATTTCTCAAGGAACATGAATGTATTACAAATCCTTCTTTAGAACATAGAGAAAATATATGTTTAGTTTTAAACATATTTTAGGAATAAAATTATAAAAATTTTATGGACAACATAAAAGGTCTTTATATCATACATACATGACGTACACAATGGGAAGAAATTAGTAGAACGATTGAAGAAAGTAATGACACGAATAATTTAAACTTTTCTCAAATCTATCGGGATAGCGTGCAGTAAAAAAATGTTTATTCCAAAAATCTTGTTAAAAAATGTTTAAAATTGTACTTCATGAATTTCAAAAATATATGTTCTAAAAAAATAATTCATAAATTATTAAAAGAAGGGTAGAATAATTTTTTGAAAATGGATGGAATGTTGGGAGAATTTTGATAAGGTACATGAATAACCACCCGTAAGAAGATATGAACCTACCTACATTTTTTTTTTGGCCTCATCAACCTAAGAAGCCCACATAATAATAATAATAATAATAATGGACTGTTTCTTCCTGCACCTCCATATATTCTTTTGACACATACAAAACATGAAAATATTTTTTTATCCTTCTTGTACTATCTCCATATATTGGATTACATAATTCAGAATGATATTCCGAATTATATGATTCAGAAGTCTGAATTTGATAGTAGCTTCCGGATTATGTAATCCGAACACGCATTTGAAAAAAAAAGTTTTTGTATTACATAATCTGGAAGTTAGAAAAAAAAATTTCAGAAATTATGTAATCCAAAAACTAATCATGTATCGAAAAAAAAACTTTTGGATTATATAATCTAAAATATTACATAAAATCATTTTTGAAAATAAAAAATGTATGAAGGTGGAAAAATAACATATAAAAGTTCATAAAGAAAGAGTCATAATAATGACATAAAGACAAATTACTCTCATTCTATCAAACATTATAAGATTGAAAAGACACAAACAAACTAAGACCAAAAGAGTTATAATTAATTTGTTTACTAAGATGGATACTATTAGTCAATTTGATCACCCAAAAACACTTAATTTAACTTTAAATTTGAACCATCTCCCAGTTTCGCCATAGTCTTTACAAATTGATTTAAGTTTTATAGAAGTAAAAATAATAATTTCAAATAATCTAAAAGACCAAAACATATTATATTTTTGTTATATATACACTACTACATCATCAAAGACTCTTATAAAATATTGAAGAACAAAAAATATAACTTGGGTGTATAGAGATATTCCAAACTTAGGATGGAACACAAAGGAGATGAAATAAAAAAATAAATTGAAGAATGTGATGAAAAAATAAAGTGAATGCAAATTAATATTTTATTACATTTAGCGTAGGTCTAAACAACATTAATATTTGTTTTCCAAGTAGTGTTCCCAATAGTAACAATTTACTCATATTTCTAGACTACGATTTTTTATTTTTTTAAAATTTAATATGTTAAAATATATTTTAATATTAAAATCGTATATATGGAATATGATTTTAGTTAGAAATCGTAAATCTTTATACAATTTTCAATTTTTTAAAAATCTTTATTGCTATTGACGATTTTATTTTATCAAAATATCCATGACGGTTTATCCAGAATAAAAAAAAAGTTGTCCATTTTGGAAATATAAAATAAAAATTGCTCCATTGAGAAAAAAACCTACAACTAGCCATAAATTTGTTTTCATATATGTTACAGTTGGCATGCAAAGGTGCGATGCTTGTATTTTCATGGTTTTGTTAAGATTTAAGAAATGATGGAGGCATAATAGTAAGTCCATGATTTCCAAAAATATTCGAGATCCTTGATCCACCCATCATCGGGTCTATGGGTTCCTATCATAATCAAACAACTAACTGAAACAAAACAAAAAAAACAAAACAAAAACTAAAAACCAACTATTACATTTGCTTTTCAAAAATTTACACATTTGTGCATCATTATTCTCCCCTCCTCTCTTCATGATGCAATTTCATATAAACTTTCCAACTGTAAGAAACATAAAAGTAAGAAGTTTTGTCTCATAGGAATCCTTTACGGATGGTTTGTATCAATCTTTGAAGCCCCACAATGCACGTTCACGCTGTTTACATTTTAAGATTGAAGTTTTTGTTGTTTCAATGTTTGATATTACATGTTTTGGTCAGAGATGTTTGAAATCATGATTCATTAGAATCAATCTTTTTTTGTACAATTCTTCATATTTCTTGAATTTTCATTTCTAAACTTGTCATAGACCTTCAACCAGCCAATCTTGTCTCTGTTAGCTTAGAAATATACCAATATTTCATCATGATCAACAAGACCGCCACCTTAATGAAGCATTCTTAAACATTGATAACCAAACCATTTTGAACATGGGAAACAACACCCCTCAGAGTAAATGTGGCTGTGGTGGCTTAATGGCCACAGCATTCTGGCGTTCTACACCCAATGCACCCAAAACCAACAATGCCGACAGTTTTGAAAAGGCATCAAACAACCCATACACAAAAAAACAACAGGATAGTTGTGAAGATGTAACTTTCTTTCCAACAGCTTCATCTGATAAACACACAGATTCTTCACCTGGTTCCAACACCAATTCAATCCCTGTTGTTAACCAATCCCACCAAAGGAACCATCCCAAAGTGTTACAAAACGAGGGCTATGTCAAGAATGAAAGAATGGTACCTAAAGAAGTCGAGGGTTATGTTAACAATGAAAGAAGGGTCCTTAAAGAAGCCGAGGGTTATGTTAACAATGGAAGAAGGGTTCCTAAAGATGCAGTTGGCATTTCTGGTGAACTTGAAAGCATGTTTTCTGATTGCCAAAAGGGAAGCAAAAACCTTGTTCGTGCTTCTTCTAGTAACGTGATGATGTTCAGTAATTTAGGCAACCTCAAGAAAGGAGAGAATACCAACACCTATTCTCATAATGTAGGGGATTATCGTGGCGAGCAAAGGGATGAAAACCCTGTTGCTAATGGAAGATACACAAACCAAAAGGTGGACAATGCAAGTAAAGGAGGCACAGAACAATCGGGTTCTCTATGCAGGGTCGTGTCTACTAGAATGGACCCTGAAAAATTGAAGATAATGGGCAATGAGGATTACAAGAATGGAAAATTTCAAGAAGCATTGGCTCTTTATGATGCTGCAATTTCGATTGACCCCAATAAAGCTTCCTATAGGAGCAATAAAAGTGCAGCATTAACGGCTCTTGGGAGGCTTCTGGAGGCTGTATTTGAGTGCACAAAAGCCATTGAAATAGAACCTCATTATCAAAGAGCTCATCATCGATTGGGGAACCTGAACAAAAGGTATTCTCGCACAAGAAATAAATTATGATTGTGAAATATAATACTTTCTTATTGGTGTTGTCGCTAACTTTTTTTTTAATTTATGTCTGGCTACAGATTAGGAGAAACAAACAAGGCCCTTTATCATTATAAACTAGCAGGACAAGAGGTTGACCAGGAGGAGATCACTAAAGTAAAAAAGATTCAGTTCCATTTAAACAAATGCACTGAGGCACGTAGGGTAGGAGATTGGAACAACTTGATCAAGGAGGCCAGCCACGCTATTTCATCTGGTGCAGATTCTGCTCCACAGGTTTGTTAATGTCCTATATTACCCTAAAGATTATCACTTTTTTCTAGGATTATTGTGTAGTCTAGAATAATCTCCACATGACATGTATGTAAATTTCATTAAATATTTTTTTAAGTAGATAAAAATTAATTGTGATTATGAGCATGTAATAATTTAGGATCATGTAATATTTTTTTTAATTTCTTACACCTTAAACTTTGTATGTGCCTGCATGCATACACGCGTGCACTCCAATCATGCTAATATGAATTTGATTGTGGCTTTACCTGAAGATATTTGCATTGCAAGCGGAGGCATTTTTGAAGCTACGTAAGCATCAACATGCAGAGGAAGCAATGTTGAAGGGATCTAATTTTGATGTGGATCAGTGCACCAGGTTCTTTGGACAAATTTGTAATGCAAACTTGTTGGTCACTCGGGCTCGAGTTTATTTGGCCATTGGCAGGTTAGTGTATCATTTATAAAGGAATAACATAATATTCTTTTTAATCTTCATATATGCATTCATTGTTGTACCAGATTTGAAGATTCTCTAGCTGTAATCCATAAAGCATGTAAGCTAGATTCAAATAATAAGGATGCGAAGAAGGTGATGATGAAGGTTAGAGCTGTGGCCACTGCTCGATCAAATGGAAATGAGCTTTTCAAGGGATCAAAATTCTTAGAAGCTTGTGTTGCCTATGAAGAGGGGTTAGAAAATGATCCATATAATTCAGTTTTGATGTGCAATCGAGCTGCATGTAGATCAAAATTAGGGAAATTTGAGAAGGCTGTGGAAGATTGCAATGTTGCTCTTAACTTGCGACCATCTTATAGCAAGGCTAGGCGAAGAAGGGCAGATTGCAATGCAAAGGTAAGAAAAGGCACTCAATTTTCCTTTGTTTCTTAACATAATGTCTTTTTAACATTTTTATGTGCTTTGTGTTATGTTTATGATGCAATTATAGTTGAAAAGATGGGGAGCTTCAATTCAAGACTATGAAATATTGCTAAAAGAGACACCGGAGGATGAGGAAATAAGGAGGCTTTTGTTAGAGGCCAAAGAGCATCTTATGCAACACCAAAGTGAATGAAGGTTATGAAGTGGTGGACTTGTACAAAGAATGGTTTAGACTTTAGACACTGAGTTTGGTGAAGAAATATGAAAAGTGATGTGTGACAAAGGTGAGGACAGGAGAATGCCCTACTGTGTCTATAATAGATAAGCACACTTATGGTCAATGATCAATAATAATTTCTTTTGTATTAAAAGGATCAACCAAGTTGTGGAAGAACTCCACAAACCCATTGTGAAGGAGAAAGGTATACAATAAAGTATCACTTAATTATTTCTAATGTTGAATCAATCAAGTGAAGGTAAAAAATTTCAAATTTTATATTGAGATTGAAGTTTGAATTCAATGGTCGGATATAGCTTCGTATCCTCTCATGTTATGTCATGGACAAATTGATTTTAATTAAAGAAACTATTTTTTTAAATGAAGATATGTATATATGTAAATTTGTTTCATCTCTAAGAATGAAGAATGGAACTTGAGCGTGTTTGTTTTAATCCTTCGTGGTTTCTTAATTCACATAACAAATGATATTGAAATAAAGATATTCATCCAAACTTATGGTAACGTAAATTATTAGAAAATATTCTATTTTGTAATTTTTAAATTTTAAATCAAGTTTGTGCTTATATATTCTTTCACGGCCTTTGTTTTTTCTATATTCTTCATTGTAATATATATCAAAATGCCAAAACACATAGAAAAAAAAAACAAAATTGATCTTTGAGAAAACAAAGTACTTTAAGAAACTAATTGGCATTTGAGTTTTATAACTAACCAGAAGTGCATAAGAGAAAAAAAAAATCTGGTAACGAAATTCAATACCATCCCGAATGAAAAATATATTTAATTTTCAACTTGGTTATGATATTAAGAAAATTATTTTTGGGTAAAGATTTTGTAAAGATGTCATCCAACCGATGATGTTTTTCTTCATAAAACAATTTGAGCGCGTGTTTGTGAACTTGTTTTGAGATGTAGTGCAAGTTAATCTCAAGATTCTTGATTCTTTTATGATAAGTCACAATTTGAATATCAACTTTGTTATCACAAACAACTACATAAGAGGTTGAAATATTGAATTTAGCTAACAGTTTTGTTAATTAAATTATTTTCGAAAAATAGAAGCCAACTACCTATATTTTACCCTAGTTAAAGATTTGCTAATAGTTTGTTGTCATTTTGCTTTCCAAGAAATTAAAGAATTCTTTAACAAAATACAAAAAAAATCACTTGTAGATCTTCTACTATCAAGGCATGATCCTCAATCAACATTAATATAGACATCCATTTTGTTCTTAAAACTAAATAAGTTGCATTGAGGTTTGGAATGGGGATTAGAAACAAAGTGACTTAACTTATGTATAGTAGAATTGGTATTTGGTCTAAAAATAATGAGATACAACCATTGGCCAATAAGTCTTCTATAGATGTTTAGAGGTGTCTCAAAATTTGTATGTAAATTTTAAGTTGGATTTCATAAGAATAATTGAGGGTTTGGAGGTCATTATACCTCAGTCTTCAAGAAAAATCCAAAACCCTAATTAAGAATACCTCTTTGAGATTTTGAGAATTCCAAATTAAGAAATAATTTTTTGGAATAAGTAATAATAACGAATAAAATAAAGAAATAAAGAAAAAAAAAAAACAACAGAAGAACTTAATTTTTGTTTTGTTACTATATCAAAATATGATTACACACGGAAAACAAAAAGAAAAAAATAATAATCTCATACTATCAAGAAAACACACTATTCTATGAAATTCATACAACAGAATTTTATAATTAAAAAATGTAAAAAAATAAAAAATAGAAAATCTAACAATAGAACCCAATACAGGAACATCCTAGAATCGACGAGTTTACATGGAAAATTCAAATAAGCAAATTAATAATTAATACGACAACTGTATTTACACGTGGAACAAGCTCTCATTAAAAAAATACTAAATAAACAAACGTGTAATAAGAAGAAAAAAGATTTCTGGATAAAGTTAAAAAAAAGCGCAAGTAGTGGCCAAAAAAATTGATGTAATAATAATGTGACACTAAGTCACACTAACCATGTTATATCAATTCTTGCTTTTGTTAATGTTTATGTGTAAAGTTCTTCACTAGTTCCTACGGTACTACATATAACCTTAAGAATGCATATAAAATGATATTTTATTTAGATGTAAAATGAATGAAGATCACATTTAGTGTTGTAAAAGTATCCATTCTCATGAAAATATTACTCTTGATCATTGAGAAGCCAACCTCATGATAATAAACGACATGACAAAAGAGGTTGGTGGTAGTCATAACACTATTTCAAAAAGAATAAAGATTTTTGACACTCCAAACATAACTGCAAACAGTACGCACTATCTGAAAACTGAATTTAAAACGCCATAGCGATTGATACAGATAGTTCCCATTATTATTGAAAACTACAAAGAAAAAACGGGTTTTCAACCCTCAAACCCGGTTTTCCAATTCAAGTACTAAGGCGATACTTATTTCTTTTCGTGATCGTTGCTATAAGAAGTTCCTTAACAAAACCAACAATAACCGAATCACACTCACTTAAAAACAACAATCTAAACCTTCCTCACGGGCGTGCATTCTAGAGAGCGGATCTGGATCCGGATCCGGATCCAGCGCGCTCCGAAACTGGCCGGGCCTGATCCAAGCCATAGCGGCAGTGGTTCCTAACGGCCCAAATCTGGTAGGGCGCGGTGTCGAGAGCGAGCCACTGCTCCACCTCAAACTCATCCTTAGCACAAGTTGCGTGGGGCCCGGTGGAGGTGACTTCGACGTAGTTAAGGTACCAGCCGTGGTGCGAACCGGATCCGTCAGAAGTAACGTTGACGGCACAAACGGCTCCTTCAAGACAGGGTCCCGTTCCGCTGAAGATGTCGAGGTTGCCGCGCTCGAAGTAATTGTGACTCTTTCCCATCAAACCGCCCCACGCTTCGAGGTTTTTAATGTAGATGTAGTAGCCGAACTTGTCGTACAACTTGATCCCGATCTTGGAGTCCGTTCCGCCCTTAACCACCGATCCGGTTCTAATGTACGCCGTGTAGACGCAATCGTCATCCTGCATTCAATTCAACTTCCAAGCTGAGTAACAGTGAGGCACAGATTAACGAGATCGTGAAAGTTATATATGAATAATTGCAGTATTTAATCTTACCGATCTAACGGTTCCTGCGATGCATAGTGAAAGGAGAAAGAGGATGGAGAGAGAGAGTGTTGAAGGTCCCATTTTCTGCATTCCTCGGAGTGGTGAAGAACCAAGTGTTGCCATTGATAATGATTTATAGAGGGAGCCATCAGGGACACCTGCTTCATCATTCTCTCCATAAGGATAATATTGTTAAAATATTATCACATTGAATTGTTAAAAAAAAAAAAAAAAAAAACTTAATAACCTTTTCCTCCTATTATTTACTTTGTTAAATACCATCTTTCTATCAATAGAAAGGGTTGAATAAAGTTCTTTTCTATTAATAAAAAGGTTTGATCAAGTTTTAATTCTGTTTCTGAATTTAAAATATGTAATGCCATCTTTCTCGTTCTAAAATTATTATTATTAATTTTATAAATTATCATTGATAGATCGTACGACTTTGAAAACGATTTTATAGGTATTTGAATTAAAAATGATCACATTGTTATGTTTTACAAAATTAAAATATTTAAATGAACCTTTATTAATAATGGAATCAGATTGAAGATAAATAACTAAATTATACAACTGAAAAAGTAATTAAAAATATTATAATATATATTTTATACAATAAAATCAACACCATTTTTAACACATCGATCTATTTTACCATATTTTTATTAGTAAAACTTTATTAAAACTATTAAATTTGAAAAAAAATAATCGTATTATATGTAGAGAGAGAGAGAAAAAAAAGTTTTATTAATTTTAAAATAAATTAAATCCAAATATAAATAAGTTGAGAAAAATTGAACTCTTGAAATTTGAATTTGATTTGTAAAACAAAACACCCCTACTTTTACTATAAATTTTGGACTTATTTATTAAAAAATTAACTTTTAGTTTAGTTATTTATGATAATTATTTTTACTTTAAATATTTTTAAAATGCTTTTAATTTTTATCAGTGTAGCCTTTAATAATAATTTAAACGCAAGAGAATTATTTACTAATTATGATATTATATTAACAAATATTATGATGCGGTAACATTAAATAGAAAAGTAATAATAGCAAGTAAGATAATAACAATTATAGTGACAAGTGGTGAGGTTAATAATAGTCATAATATTGTAATAGTTACACGAATTTTATTCTTAAAAAATCAATAAAAAGATTGGTTTGTAATTAAATCCAAATGTATATTTATTGGAAATAATTAGTTTGGATTATAGATCTAAATCTAAATAATTGGATTAAATTTTAAATTCAAATTCATATTCATATTTTTTTTATAATTGTGGAATCTTTCATATTTTATAAAATGTCTGATTAATTAATAATCTGAAAGCACAAACAATTATTTTTTTTATCTTAAATTCGTAATAATTGTAAAATTGAATTAGGTGAAATATACATAGAAGATAAATTCTCAAATCATATTTTATTTTTTTTAATCTTTATTTTTTTTTAAATGTTTATTCACTTATATAGTGAGTTTTATATGAATAATTATCTTATCTGATTGCACCCATTATTTTATTATTCATTTGGAAGGTTTCAGAAAATAAATCAAAATTTTAACAATCAAACATATTTTTATGCCTAGTTTTGAGTTAACTATTTTTTATCTTTTATTAAATATTAACACTATAAATTAAAAATGAATCAAGAATAATTTAAGAAGATTAAGCCCAGAGAGACAACGCTTATTCTTAAGAAAATATTTATATTAAAACAGATTGGAATTTATCGCATAAAAATGTAATTTTCAAGAGATCGTACAGATCTAAAGATATAAAAGTGTATCTTTTTAATTTAAATAATTTAAATCTGGAAGTATGTGATATATTATTTTAACGCTCAAATTAGTTTTTTTTATGTAATTAAATTAACATTGAAATATTCCTGGTATCTCTGAAAATTTCATAGAATAATAAAATAACACATGCCGCACACGATTACAAAATATAATTATTTGTCCTTACAAATAAGAATAATAGAATAACACACGCCACACGATTTCACTTTCTTAGTCCCTACATCACGGATACTGTTACAAATATCTATTGTTGCTTTAATAAAAGGAATCCAACAATAGAATTTAATACTAAAAAACATAAGGATTTATAAAAATATTAAATAATATAAAATTTAATGATAAATTTACCTATATTAGTTTGTATGTTTTTAAATACACAACTAAAAAAATGTATTATAAAAAATTACTTTATTGAAGTAGATATATTAAATTAAAAGTGTCATTACATCACACACATATATATATATAATAAAATTTTAACATTATTATATAGTACTTTATATAATTAAATAATAGACGATAAAAAAAAAGTAATAGAATACAAAATTTAATATCCCCTTGGTTAACACAAGTTTTCCGCGTGAAGAACTTTACTCCCACCCTTGTTCTTGTTAATTATATTGCTTTTATAAATCTTGTTATCGAAGAATGTTAGTTATAATTGCCAACATCCACCATCCTCCACGTGTTTTGTGTTACTAAGTGTGAGAACAAATTTAAAGTGGGAAATCGTAAATGATTCAAATTTATATTAATTTTAAAATTTAATTTATTTAATTAATTTTAGATTGGATATAAATTGAATATTTTTTTGATTTTAAAAAATTAAAATTAATGTTCATAATCATTTCAAGTTATAAAATGATAGATCATGTCAATTTTACTAAGATAGGATTAAGTTAGGTTTAGGTTGAGTTTAGTTAACTTGAACATAGTTCGAGTTAACTCAACTAGAACATAAATTAAGTTAAGTTAGTCTAAGAGAAATATTTAACTTGAACAAAGATCGAGTGAAGTCAATGCATGTTTAAGTCAAATTAATTCAATATGAATTCATGTCGAATTGATCCAAATCTAAATTGAGTTCAGTCAAGTTAATTGAGACTCAAGTTAGCTTAGATCTAAGTTAAATTGAATACACTTGAATCCATTCAAAATTGAGTAACTCAAACTTAAATCTAATCAAATCAGTTAGTTTCAAATCAAACTAAGTAGACCTTAATTAAGGTCAAATAAAATATATACAAATCCACATAAAGTCGAATGAAATAACAACAAAATTAAAATTTGAAAATATTGTCACAATAAGATATCACAAATTTATAAAAAATTAGACAACGTTGTTTTTTTTTTGGAAAAAGAGAGATTATCAATAATTGTTCGCTAATTATTTGTGTTAAAACCGACGGGCATCATGATTATATGCTTGTATTTCTAATTTCCTATTTTAGATTTTATTTTATCGAACATGGCGTAGCTGGGGAGAAAAGAAAGGAAAAAAAAAATAAATGTAAAAGTGTCGTGATAAAAAAATAATACAATTATAAAGTAAAGAAATATCATTGAAAACCTATTTTTTTTTACACTCATGTGAACCTCGATACTATTATTTCAATAACTTTTTATATTATTTAAATTTAGATTGGAAAATATTACTTTTATATCTGAATGCAAGGTTTTAGTGAATATATAAGTACTTTTGTAAATTTACTTTTTCCTGTGTATATATATTTTTGTTAAACAATCACATCAAATACAACACCCTAGTTGTCATATATATTTTGTCAAAAATAAATTTCTAACATTTTGCGTGTATTTTTATTATGGATTTTTTTTTATTATAAATGTTAATATTTATTGTGTTCATACTGTTATTAAAATATTATAATTCATTTTAATATGAAAATGTTGATTTGACAACTGTATTTAACTCTACAATCTAATTAATATTAATATTTTAATTATGTATAAAAATTCATAATTTTATTGATTGTAAAAAAAAAATAACTTTTTGTATTTTGTGTGTATTTTCATTAAGGTTTTTTTTATTGTAAATATTAATATTTATTATGATGATAGGGTAAAACAAAGGGTAAATTTCCTATTTAGCACTATTTACACTTTTATTTCTTTATGTAGCACCATTTACACTTTTATTTTCCTATTTAGCATCATTTTGTTTTTATTTCTCTATCTAGCACCCTTTTGTTTTTATTTCCCTGTCTAACACCCTTTTATTTTTTATTTCCTATCTAGCATCATTTCAAAAATAAATAAATAAATAATACATTATTATTTTTTTATAATTTTAATTTTGAATGCATTAAAAAATAAATATTTGTAATGTTTAAAATAGTTAGAAATATAATTAATGAATAAATAAATGAGTTTTTACAAAATAAAAATGTAATAAATTTAAAATGTTTAGTTGAAAATTATTTTTTTAAAAATGAAAAAATTAAAAATTAAACTCTATAACAACATAAAAGTTGAATCTATAAATATAAATTAGTATTTATTTTTATTATTATTATTAAAAGCTTTCATGTTAGACATCACTATGCTACTCAGCTAGCCTGACACCTCAAGTAACAACAATCATTTGTCATCACACGAAAAAAATATTATTAGAAAAATAAATACAAAAATACAAAAATATGGGGGACTAGACCAACAACCATAACGAAAATGATACATAGGTAGATTATACCTATTAATAAAGAATTTTAAAAACAAACTAGATGAAAACCTATTATACCAATGAAAAGATTCTCTATGAATAAATCCTAAATTAACCGACTTATCAGCACATGCATTCCCTTGACGAAAAATATGAGTAACCATAAACCTGATTTTTGTCATTGTGTGTGCACACATAATTATTACTAATTGTCTTTGTTTTTTTTATAATTATGTCATGTATTTTTTACTTGAAATTAACATGATTACATCATCAATAATAATAAAAATAAATACTAATTTATGTTTATAAATTCAACTTTTATTTTGTTGTAGACTTTAATTTTTTATTTTCTTTATTCTTAAAAAAAATAAACTAAACATTTTAAATTTATTAATTTTTTATTTTTATTTTGTAAAAACTCATTTCTTTATTCATTAATTATATTTCTAACTATTTTAAACATTAAATAATTTTTTTTAATGCATTCAATTTTTGTTTTTTTTAATTTATTAATTTTTATTTATTTTAGAATGATGCTAGATAGGGAAATAAAAACAAAAGGATGCTAGATAGGTAAATAAAAACAAAAAGATGCTAGATGAAGAAATAAAAGTGCAAATGATGTTAAATAGAGAATTTACTAGTCAAAATATTATAACTCTTTTTTAATACGGAAATGTTTATTTGAGAACTGTATTTCATCCTATCTAAAAGTCAATAAATATTAATATTGGAATCATTTATAAAAATTCATAATTTTGTTAATTTTTTTTAAAAAAAACTTTTTGCATTTTGCGTATATATATATTGAGAAAGTGCAATTCTAATTATGTATATAATAATAATAAGTGGCAATTGCAGGCTAGTCAAAGAACAACTAGGTTGTAGCTATTAGTTGTAACAAGTATGGTCTGATTTGTAGTTAACATGCTGATTACACTCAAAGCACAAATAGGGGCATGATTCTTAATACATACTAAAAACAGAGGGGTTAAGAAAACTAATTACGTCGAAACACTTGTTAATAGCAAGTTAACAATCTGGAAATAGAGTTGTAAGAACACCCAAGAAAGTTAACAATATGCCCACATGCGTTGTGCGCTCGTGTTTTCCACGCTGTCAGAACCCTCCTAATATCACATTCAACACCCCAAACCAAATCATCTCAATTGCATGCATGCAACAGATCCTCCAATTCCCGTAACGCACACCGCGCGGCCTCGATAACCCCTTCCGCCGGCCACTGCTTCAATCACCATGGAGGGGCAGGCAAAAGCCGCCGATCCCACCGTCGTCGCTTCGCTGCCGCCGCCTCCGGGTCGCAAGTCGCATGAAACGTACATCGTGCAATTCCCGAAGAACCAAGTGTACCGCGTGCCGCCACGTGAGAATGCGTTGATTGTAGAGCAGTACCGGAACCCAGCCGCCCCGAAGAAAACGCGAGGTGCCTGCTGCCTCTGTGAGCGTCGCGTCCTTCTCACGCTCGGTCTCATCGCCGTTTCTATCATCGCCATCGTCGGCATTACGCTGGCCACGCTGTACCTTATCTTCGACCCCACGGGACCCACATTTAGCGTCTCGAATTTGATTGTGAAGAGCGGCGGCGCCGACAGGAACTCGCGGCCGCAGTACAAGGTTTCTTTGATAGTGAATAACCCAAACGAGAGGCTGGGGATCCAGTACGAGGCCGGCGAGGTGTCGCTGCTGTTCGAGGGGACTAGGATTGCGGGGGGGAGGTTTCCAAGGTTGGATCAGTGTCGAGAAGAGTCAAGCGCGGTGGTAGCTAACTTGAGTGGACCCGGTGGACTGTTTCGCTGGGTAAGCAGCAGTGGGGACGGACCTGTGGCTTTGGAATTGGAGATGAACCTCGCCGTCAGAATCAGAACCGCCGGAATCGAAACCTGGCTTATGACCTCCAATGTCTTCTGCCACTTCATGGTCACCGGTCTCAGGAGCAATACTCGAATCTTGTCACAGGAATGTGATGCCGATTTCAAAGAATATTAAATAATTCAATAATACTCTTTGGCTAACCGTTACAATGGATGACACTAATTTGTTGGTTCTTGGATTCTTGCTTAATTCATCAATCTTCTTTCCCTCATCTCATTTTTCTTCTGGGTTTTTATCTTTAATTGTTGCACTGTGCAATTAAGTGATGTTGATGGTGAAAATGTCAAGATCTCATCTTCACTTATTCAGGAATTTGAGTCCAAAATTAAAGTAGATAAATAAAATATTATTAATTATATAAGTGTGTTGGTGCATGTGTGCGTAGCCACTAACAACATGGTTTAATATTTGTTTAATACATATTAATCTGAATTAAAGTATTAGTATAAACGTTAAGAATCAACCTATTGCGCGCCACTAACAAATTTACTCCAAAACTGAACCATGGTTCCACACACCCAATCTGACCCAAGCAAGTCTGTATTCTTATTGGAAGATAAAATAAAGTCTTAAAACTTTTCAAAACAAATTATCTAGAGAAAACAAAGAAGAAATTACCTTCTAACATTTACTTGGTTACAAATATTATTTACAATTTTTAATGTGAATAATACAGCCTCGCTTTCAACTTAAAATGAATCATCATACTTTGATACTTTCATTTTTCTCTTACCTTCAAATTAAAATTTCATAATTTTTTTTTTTAATATAACATTTTTTTTTATTATTTTAATATAATATTTTATAATGAATAAAAATTATGAAATCAATATAGATAAAAAAAAGAATAAAATTTCTTGGACACTCAAAGACTAAAAAGTTACCACTCTATAATATTTTTTAAATAAAATATTACATTATAATAAAATAATAAATATTTTAGGTTTCAAGTTCTAAGTGTCAAGATCAATATTCATGAAAAAAATAGTGTAAAAAGAATATTTTTCTTCAAATTTTGTATTTGATTTTAGGCCCTTCTTTATCATTTGTCAATTTTTAAGAATGTGTCTTCTTGCACTCCAAAAAAAAATTCCGTATATTCCATTAGTTTGGGCTGTTTTACTTCTTTTAAACATGACTTTTGGATTAGAATGTTTATATAATATATTTTTTGAAATTCATAAAATATATTTTTGGAAAACATTTTTCAAAAAAGAATTTTTTAATAAATTTTCTGGAACGTATTAAATATGTTTCGGAATGTGCTTTCCAAAATAAAATTTTCAAAGTACGTTTTAGAAAGAGCTTTACCAAATGATGATGAATAGATAGATATTTTATTCATTTTATTTAATTGATAGGAGAAATTTTAGGGGATGAAAGAAGAAATACCCATGTTTTAATTATAGATTGGTCTAACCTCGCATGAGGCAGCCCATTGGTAATCATTTGTGAAAGTAGACAAGAAGATTATACATAAAAGGTAAGAGAAGAATTATTTAACATTGTGATATACAAAAACAAAAATGCTATCAATACACTTAAAATACTCTTTCACAATTTTAATAGGAGTTCTTCATAATAGTTTTTTACACATAAAAAATACTTTTTAAATATCTCGCAGACATGAATTGAGTAAAGTTAAAAAAAATTACATAAGAGAATTACTTATTTAAATATTTTTTTATATAGATATTACAAAATAGAACATATATGAACAAAAGAGAACATAGATAAATGAAACAAAAGAGTAAACTGAAGACAAAAGATATGACAATGAATATATCTTCTTTCTTGTTATTCAAATCAAAACAAATAGTCTAAATATATATAAGTAGTATACTCATTCTAGGTTTAACTAAAGAGGAAAAGAATCAATAATTAAATACTAGAATCATAACACACAAGACAAAATAAAGGTTATTCACCTCTGTAAAGAGAAACAACTGATAATTAGAAAATACACCAAATTATTCTCTTCTATAAAGAGAAATAGCTTATAATTATTAGAAAAGACACTTAATTAATATTAGGAGGATCCTTCTATATCTGGTATCCATATCCTTTAATACCCCGCCACAAGCTGAGGAGCAAATATTGATGAGACCCAACTGCTTGGAACAAATATTCTTAAAATATTGAGGACTTAAAGCTTTGGTATAAATATCAGCCAGTTGCTCTGTGGTGGAAATGAGAAGCAAATGGATGAGATCCTTCTTTAATTTTTCCCGGACCACGTGACAATCTATTTCTATATGTTTTGTACGCTCGTGAAACACTGGATTTGCTGCAATGTATCTTGTTGAGTCATTGTCACATTATAAAAGAGATGGTTGCTCAAAAGGAACTTTGAAATCTTGAAGAAGATAAGTTAGCCATTGAATTTCACATGTAACAGTGGCCCTGTATTCAGCTTCACAAGAACTCTTTGATTCCCAAGATATGAGAGAATTCCCAAGATACACACTAAAACCAGTAACTTATTGTCTTGAATCACTACAGGTGCCCCAATCACTATCACAAAAGGCTTTCAGATGAACAGAGGTAGTGGAAGAGAAAAATAGACCAAGACTTGGAGCTCCTTTGATATATAATTCTAATCGCTACCTTATAGTGAGCAATTGTAGGCTTAGCAAGAAATTGAGAAAGTTGTTGCACAGAAAATGTTATGTCAGGTCGGGTATTAGTGAGATACACAAGTTTTCCAATCAATCTTCTGTAGGCTTGAATATCTGTGAAAGGAACACTTCCAGTATAAGAGAATTTCTCATGATTATCAATAGGAGTGGGTGCAGGTTTGCAGGCTAAAAGACCTGCATCTGTTAATAATTTCAATGCATATTTCTTTTGATTTACCATTATTCCTGTCTTACTTCTTGCTACTTCTAGACCAAGAAAATATTTTAAATTCCCAAGATCTTTAATCTTGAATGTCTGATTCAAGGCTTGTTTGATTCGAGCAATCTCTTCTTTATCATTTCCTGTCAATATTATATCATCCACATATACCAATAATGCTGTAAAAGATCCTTCAGAATAATTAATGAACAATGAATGATCATTCATAGATTGAGTATATCCCATAGAAAGCAAAAATGATGACAGTTTGACAAACCATTCTCTGCTAGCTTGCTTAAGACCATATAAAACCTTTTTTAGTTTACAAACTTTTCCTGCTGGAATAGAAGTCAATCCAGGAGGAGCAACCATATATACATCTTCTTTCAAATCTCCATGTAAAAAGGCATTATTTATGTCTAATTGTTTCAATTCCCAATTATAAATAGAAGTTAAAGAAAGAAGCAACCCATCTTTGCTACTGAGAGAAAGTATCAAGGTAGTCAATGCCTTCTTTTTGTGTATATCTCTTTGCCACTAACCTTGCTTTATACTTTTCAATTGTCCCACCAACCTTATATTTTATTTTGAATACCCATTTGCAACCTATGACAGCTTTGTTCTTAGGCAGAAGAGCAGTCTCCCAAGTTTGATTTGACTCTAAAGCAGATATCTCACATTGTATAACTTTTCTCCAACAGTCATGCTTCACAGTTTCAGAATAAGTGTTTGGCTCAACATGTGAAGAAAGAGACATAACAAAAGATTTGTAAGAAGGAGATAAATTGCTATAAGACAAAACAAAATTCAAAGGATATTTAACTCTTGAAGATGTACTGGAAACATTAAGATTACAATGATAATCCTTTAAATACTCAGGTGGTCTTTTTATTCTTGTGCTCATTCGGACAAATGGATCTGATTCAGAACTTTGTTCTATATCATGATTTTCATTGAGGTTTTGGTCTATATGGGAACAATCTACGTCTGAAACCTCAATTTGCGACTCACAATTATTATCACTGCTATTTTCAACATTATCACAAGGTGTATTATCACAAGGTGCAATAATGACTTGTGATGGCTGACTTAAGACAAATTGATCTTCAACAAACAAAATTTGATCATCAATATCGAGACTGTTAGTTTCATTACTAGTATCTTGAACCCTTTGGTATGGAAAAACATGTTCATAAAAGACAACATCCCTAGACACAAAAATTTCTCTTGATTGATTATTCAACAAAATATATCCTTTTGTCCCCCTTGGATAACCAATAAAAACACATTTTGATGCTCTTGGATCAAATTTTCTTCTATTTGTTGACAAAGTGCTAGCATAACATAAAGAAACAAACACCTTTAATCCATTAAAATCTGCATCAGTTTTGAAAAGTATTTCATGAAGAGAAGAATAGTTTAAAACAAGTGTGGGAAGCATGTTTATAATATGCGCAGCATGTATCACAGAATATGACCAATAAATTTTGGGTAAATGAGATTGTATCATAAGAGTTCTTGCTACATCTAATAAATGACCATGTTTCCTTTCAACTATACTATTTTGTTGTGGAGTATTAACACATGATGTTTGATGAATTATTCTTTTACTGACAAAAAAAATAGTTATGAAAAACTCAGTTTCATTATCACTTCTTATTATTTTTATTGTTGTCTCAAACTGTGTTTGAACAAAAATAACGTTCCAAAACCTTAACAACTTCAGATTTTTGTTTCAAAAGAAAAATTCATGTGTACCTCGAATAGTCATCAACTATGGTCAAGAAATATTTATGGCCATGAATTGATGGTATTGAGTATGGTCCCCAAATATCTACATGAATCAAATCAAAACATTTTTTTGATTTAGATGTACTAAATAGGAAAAGAAAGTTTTTTTTGCTTTGCAAAATGACAAACATCACAAACAAAAGATTTGTTATATTTAACAAAAAGAAATTTATTCTTGATAACATCAATACATTTATTTGAAATATGACCTAATCGAAAATTCCAAAGGGTTTTTAGATCACTAGCACTGACATTAACAGTATTGATGATGTGTGTAGATTCAAGGGGTTTAATTTGAAATTTCTGGTAAGATGGGATCCTGGGTATATAAAGTCTATCTTGCATCTTAGCAGAACCAATTATTTTTAAGGAGTTTTTGTCTTGAATGTGACAACCATTAGAATCAAAGATAAGAACACAAGATAGTCTATCAACCAGTTTTGTTACTAAAAGAAGATTAAAAGTGAAGCAAGGAATATACAAAACATTGTTTATGACATGATTTTGATTGAGAAAAACACTTCCAGAATAATTGGCAATGACTTGATTTCCATTTGGTAAAATTTGACATAAATAGGATCAATTGATGATACGAAGTGAAGTAAGTTAAGGATGAACAAATGTGATCAGTAGCACCACTATCAATAATCAATGGACTAGAAGAAGAAATAGAGTTATTACCAGTTTGTGTTGTCATGTTGGAAGGAATAACAGAGACTTGACTAAAAACATTGTCATTGGATTTGACCTGTTGTAAAAGAGCTAACAATGTTTGATACTGCTCAGGAGTAAAACCAATTTGTTGAGACTCCACTTCTGACTTTGAACCTTTATGATTCTGCTCATTATTGTTAAATTTTGTATTGTGAAAGGCTGCATGACTTTGATGATGGTTCTGATTTTTAAATTTGAAATAAGGTGGAAAACCACGCTTTTTATAGCATGTATCAATGGTATGCCCTGTCTTTCCACAATAACTGTAAATTTTGGAAGTATATCCTCCTGCATAGCTTCCTCTTTCATATCCACCACCCATGCCATAGGTCGTAGCATTGTTATTATAACCTGTTTTGCTAGTAGCAATCATTGCCTTGGATTGATCACCAAAAACTTGCCTCTCTTGTTGTGTAATGAGAGAGTAAACTCTATTCAATGATGAATTATCTGATAAACTAACATGGTAAGGTGAATAAAGATATTGTGAGGGATCAACAACTTCACCCATAGATAAATATAGCAACCAGAGCTCTAATCAGACAAAATAAAGGTTATTCACCTCTATAAAGAGAAACAACTGATAATTAGAAAAGACACCAAATTATTCTCTTCTATAAAGAAAAACAACTTATAATTAGAAAAGATACCAAATTAATATTAGGATCCTTCTATAACTCTGGTATGCGTATCTTTTAATAATAGATAAGTCTGTTAAATCGTTTATCGAAGATGGTTTACTGTGCTTAATTCTTGGGAGTCATGTTCCTCTTTTTATATCCATATTAGAGTCATTTTCTTATAACACGTAAAGTGGAATTCTTAATGGCCAACACCAACCTCCCTTGAATGTATTCTTCTATAATGATGGATTGAAGTGGACAGAAAATAAACCCAACAATTAGCATTCATATTCTGTTTACAAATCTGCATTTCACATTTCAGAGACATCAACTTTGTCTACCTTTTCTAATTTAATTAATTTTTATATTATTATATATATATATATATCTCATAAATTCGAAATTCATAAATAAAATGTAGATGAACCAATTTGATAAATGAACCAATTTGAAATGTTCTTTAAGCATTCATTAGTTTTAGTGTATTACGTTAATTAAATTTTATGTTATTATGCGTTTATACGTATATATTACGGTAGGCAAAATAAAACAAAAATTGTACCACCATTTACTTAAGAAATATATATCCCACGACTTTTAAAAAAAAACTATACAATATAGATACGGCACATGGAGCAGAAGAATCTTTGGCAGAAGATGACAAAAGCGAGCAATATGATAACATTTGTAAATTAGAACTTGGTGCAGTTTAAATTAAGTAAAGCGTAAGTTCTAACCATTCATTAATTAAAATTTATGGTCATTAAAACATGAGAAGAAAGCAACAGCTAAACTAATCAAAGTCAAGTATAAACCAATCTCAACCTAATACAAATAGTAAAGAAGAGGTTAATTAGGTCATTAATTTGTTAAAAAATTTATGGAATGACGTGCAAGGCAAACTTCATCTGCAGAAGGCAAAAGTTCCGATCCTCTGTGGTGGTGCCCCCAGATGTGTGACTCCAAAGACAGAGCAACGAGTTCCTGTGGTGTTGGGTTGTGAAAAGTGAAGATGAAATCAGAGACAGCGACACTGGTGCTGGTGAATCTAGCAAGTATTATGCAGAGAGCAGATGAGTCGTTGCTTCCAGGAGTGTACAAAGAGGTTGGTGAGGATCTCAACGCTGACCCCACTGCGTTGGGTTCGCTCACACTCTTTAGGTCACTTGTTCAGTCTCTCTGTTACCCTCTGGCGGCGTACCTCGCCACGCGTCACAACCGTGCTCATGTCATAGCTCTCGGTGCTTTTCTTTGGGCTGCTGCTACCTTCCTCGTTGCCATCTCCTCCACCTTCACACAGGTTCTTCCTAACCGCCTTCTTCTCCTCATCACTTCTTTTCTTATATAACACAACTTTTAGACCTAGATCTCAATCTTATAAATCAGAATAACTGTTTATAATCAAATCAGATGCTCCTCTATCACACATTTCAAAATGTAAAAATGAAATACTTACAAGTAATTAGATAAAGGTCCATTAAAAGATAATAAATTAAACTAAACAACAATTATTTTGAGCTTAATTAGAATGCAGAACTATTAAACATAAAAAAAATAAATTAAATTTGAACAGTTTTGAGAAATACACAATTAAAATTAAGTATAAATCAAGTCAGTTATTGTATTAAAACTTTTCAAATATTGCATTAAATTAAATAAAAAAAGTTATTTATAATCCAGATTGAATCGTTTTACTGGTGTCTAAATATGTAAGAGTTAAAAAAGCCAAATTTATAGTAAATGTTTGACCAACTATTCTTCATAAAAGAATGAAGTTCTGTTGTATCTAACATGATATTTTACCAGAAAGGAAATTAATGAACACAGTCTAGAAAAGGCTTCTCCTCTTTCTCATTCCATTTGTGTCATAAAACTGTGATTAACTTTCAATAGTGTCCAAAAGTTACATAATCATACGACTTGTTCAAAATGTAAAAGATACAAGTATAACCAACATCAAGATAATTTGCTTTAAAAAATTATAATTTTGTATGGATCATGTTTTTTTTGGCCCAAGTTTTCCTAGAATCATGTGCGTGTTTCCTTACACCTTGGTGTTGCATAATATGGATTATCAGGTTGCAATTTCAAGAGGTTTGAATGGGATAGGACTTGCCATTGTTATTCCAGCAATTCAGTCTCTGGTTGCTGACTCAACCGTGGATAACAACCGTGGTATGGCTTTTGGGTGGCTGCAACTCACAGGAAACTTAGGAAGCATCATTGGTGGACTCTGCTCTGTACTTATAGCCTCAACCACAGTTGCAGGTATACCTGGGTGGAGAATAGCTTTTCATCTGGTTGCACTGATCAGTATTATAGTGGGAATATTGGTCCGTCTCTTCGCTAATGATCCACACTATTCAAAGAGCGATGACAAAGCAACAAAAGAAGCTCCAAACAAGTCCTTTTGTTCTGAAATGAAAGACCTAATGAAGGAAGCAAAGTCGGTGATTAGAATTCCAACTTTTCAGATAATTGTGGCTCAGGGAGTGTTTGGATCATTCCCCTGGTCAGGTTTGTCATTTGCCACGCTTTGGTTAGAACTAATAGGATTCTCCCATGTAACAACAGCAACTCTTTGGACCTTATTTATTGTTGCTGCATCATTTGGATCTCTATTTGGAGGGTGGATGGGAGATTTTTTATCCCAAAAGTTACCCAACTCTGGTAGAATAGTACTGTCACAAATAAGCGCTGGTTCAGTGATTCCTTTAGCAGCAATTTTGCTGTTGGGATTGCCAGATGATTCATCCACTGCCTTCATGCATGGTCTTGTTCTAGTCATCATGGGATTCACCTCTGCCTGGAATGCTCCGGCGACTAACAAGTACGTTTCCATAACTCTAATACCTTATGTTTTTTCATATTCAGAATGACTATATTTTGTCTAAGCTGTGAGGAATTCTTATACTAGTACATGGCCTCAATCCCTTTATAAACAATAGAGATAAGTCAAAGTGTTTTCTAACATCAAAACATCAAACAGAGATGTAAGGTGGAAGAAAGGGTTCTTCCTATAAGGTTTATAAGCTATAATCAAACACTTTCTCTAATTAATATGGGATTCTAGTTTTTTAATTCAATCTCGCTGATGATTTATGTGACTTTTCTTAGTTCGTTCTTGATGTTGTTTTATTATGTGAGTTTAGCAGACAAGTTTAATGAAATATTATTGTAGTAAATATGGGTGATAAAAGATAATTTGAAGATGGTAAAAAATATAGGGGAGCTTATATAGATTTTTTATATTTAAAAGTCTATGTATAAGTTTCATTCACCACTTCTCTATGATGGTGTTGTTTAAATGCACTTTTCTAGATAATTTCAGATTATCTTAGCTTGGAGAGTTGTGTATTTATCCTATAGACTATCATATTTCGATACTCAATAGATTTTTACACTTAAATTTACTCTTTTTCTTTATTTATTTTTTAAATAATGAAAAAGATTGTTTAGTCTTTTTCTTTATTTTTTTTTAATAATGACAAAGATTGTTTGGCACCATGACTATAAAAACATCCATTTGAAAACCTACTAATATTAATTTATTGAATTAGTAAATGAGTATATTTATTTTTTTGTCATTACTTAAAAAATCATTAAATAAAAATTAATTTTGAAGATAAAAATAATTAGTCATTATATTGAATAAATTATATACTATTTTAAATATTAAAAAGTTATTGGTATCTAAATTAGTTTATATTATTGGTTCTAACTAATATATATAATTTTAATTTAATTTAAATTAGTATTTAATTAGTTATCATGAATAATTCTGGCTACCAATTATTTAGATTCTAAAATTGTTAACTAAAACCTTGATTACTAATTAAATATATTTTTAGAAACTAATTATCAGTAACATAAACTAATTTAGATATCAATATTTTTTTAACTATAAAATAATATAATTTTATCAATATAACAATTAATTATTTTTATCTTAGTTTATATTTAATAATTTTAGTGTAACAAGTTTCACTATTATTTTAATAATTATGTTATGCATTCTAAAGTGACGGTTCAAAACATTATTTTTCTTATAAATTTAAATTTTATTTTCTTAGTTGTTATTTTTTGGCAAGTTTTTTTAAAATAATGTCTTGTGGATTCTAAAAAATTATATCAATATAATAATAATAAATCTATAATTAGTTATAATATTTGGATCTAGTTTTATCCTTATTAAACCCACTTCATTTTAAGATAATAGAGAATTAATAATCATATAATGAAAAAATTTATTAATATGTTGATATTAGAATCACTTTCTAATTGTAATTTTTTAATTAAAAAAAATATTATAATTTTATTTACAACAAGCATTTATTCTTATTAAAAAAATTATCTTTTACTAGTTATAAAAAAATGGCGGTCATAAATATTTTGATGATGAATATAAAATCATAATGAAAGCTTTAGCAATAAAAGATGGTGTTGATAAGTTTCAAGGCAAATGGAAGTAAAGAAAAAGATTGTGCAGCTAAGAAGGGTTTAACAGTGATTAAATGGAGGTTTGTTTAGTTGAATTTGAAATGTAACAGTGTGGACAGTCCAATATTTGCAGAAATAGTCCCTGAGAAGTCCCGAACAGCTATATATGCTTTGGATTGTTCATTTGAGTCTATCTTGGCATCCTTTGCTCCTCCAATTGTTGGAGTATTGGCTCAGCGTGTTTATGGTTACAGACCAATCCCAAGCGGATCCTCGGATTCTGTGGGGATTCAAACTGACAGGGAAAATGCTGCGTCTCTGGCTAAGGCACTTTACACTGCAATTTTAATTCCGATGATAATCTGTGTCTCCGTCTATTCATTGCTTTACTTCACGTACCCAAGGGACAGGGAACGAGCAAAAATGGTATCCTTAGTGGACTCAGAAATGCACCATCTACAATGGGAAGATGCCACTAAAGAACAACATTGCCAAGTTTCTGATGTAGAATCAAATGGGGTGAATGGTAAGGAAAGTAGCAACTTTGACATCGATTGTCCCAGGGGAGATGAAGATGATGACAAGAAAGTTTTGTTGTCCTAGTATTACTTCACTTTTGCAAGGAAACAGTGGTTCATTTGATCAACAAAAATTATATTTTGTTATAGATAGCTTTTTTGTTCCAGAATAAATATCTATTGGACAACTCTGAAAATTGTTGATATGATGTTTATTAATTATTTTTTAATGAATGTATCATGTTCAATCATTCTTGATGTCTCAAAGTCCCCTGGCATGACTTTACGTAAATCTTGCTTAATTTAATATTTTATTAATATATATATATATATAATAAAATTAAACTAAATTAAAACAATAAATAAAATAATAGATATCAACATTCCAACATAATCCAAATCCAACATATATAATCCAAACTATCCAACATATATCATCCAAACTAATTTCAAACATGATATATCGCACCAATATTATGCGTTGCAACTATAATATTCATTAGAACAATCAAACATCATCCAATGCAATGACTCAATCATAAAACAAAATTCAAAAGTAATTTCAAGTTCAAACTTAATCAAATTCAAACATAACATAATTCAAAAATTCAAATCAAGTTGAAATATAATCAACAATCCAAATGAACTTGAAACATAATCCAAGATCCAAAACTTTAAGATAAATTATCCAAACTAAACCAAAATAAAGTAGAAACATAGTCCAAATGAAGTTCAACTTTTTGAAGTTCCTAATAATAAACATAATCGATATCTTCATGTGGCATTGTTCATGTTGTTTTTCTTGTCGGTTTGGTGGTTGTTGTCACTTCTGCACTTGTTCAAATTGTTGTTGTTACTTCTGCACTTGTTCAAATTTCAAATGCACTTTGTGCATAACCAATGATTTCAATTGTCGACTAAGTCTCTCACTGTCTTCCTCTTCCCTATAATTTCAGACTTGTTATTTAAGCTACAGAATGTTGGGTGATTGTTGTAGTTCAAATGTGCTTCATGCATGAAGTGAAAAGAAAGGAAAGACGACACTAACCAATTATTTCAATTGTCGATTAAGTCTCTCGTTGTCTTCTCTATAATTTCGGACTTGTTCCTTTACCTATAGAATGTATTTTGAATCATGAGAGGAAGTCGAACCTCCATGATGTTTCAGACTATCACTTAATTTAATCTATGGACAAGTTCTCCAACCTCCGATCTTTCTTCTTTTCACCTGCAACAAGAAGTCAACTTTTAGTCCTTATTCTATCTTCCTTTGCAGGGATCTATGTGGGATGATTCAGATTGTCCAGTATAAGATGCTGCCTCAAATCTAGCTTGAGAAAATCTACTCTAAAAATCTCCCTGTTATTTTGTTTTCATAGATTAAAATTATCTCATATATACAATACACATCCAAAATAAACAGGAAAGAATCAAACTCACCTGTGTTCATCTCGATCTTTCATGAAAATATCTCGATCTTTCATGAAAATAGACAGAGTTCACAACACCAAAAGATGCACCAATGTCATAAAAAAACTGAATTCTGAATGTGACTGTCCATCTTTTTGGGAAACAATCCATTCTTCTACACAACAACAACACCCTCCGAGTTAGCATAAATTGTTGCAAGATTCTTACTAGCTCTCGTCTTCTTCCTCCTTTCCATATTCTTACTCATTCCTTCACTAGGATTCACTACCAAACTTGAATTGTGGTCCACTCCAATGGCCTGCAGCCCCTGATTGACATCAACCTGGTTATTATTGGGAAGCAAGTTTACAGCAATGCCCAGAGGATTAACACTTATAATCTCCTCGATCTTCTGCTTCCTCATCTTCTTCACCACAGCCCCATCCAAACTCTGTTGCATGTTAAGTTTGACATCATGGGGGAGACGACTGCAAATTGAAGCATTCCCTTTCTGGCAAGCAAGGTGTTCCTTAATCCTACGAATCCCACCACCCTCGAACATCTTCAAAAAATATATGCACTTCAGTTGCACCTTGTCACTATTCTTAAACATCTGGACATGTTTCCATATTGGGTCATGTTTTTGTGAGGTAATTGGCACCAGCCTAGGAGAGTGGATTGTAACAAATTGCATGCATGCCAAGTAGAGGTAGCAGGGGCCTACTTCTCTGTTCTCTTTCAATGTCTATCTCTTCAGCACTCTGTGAGTGCTAATCAAGAACCATTGGTATCACCATTAAAACAATGTCGTGGTAACAATTTCCTATCAATAATAAACAAAAACTAAACTAAGCTTACAGCACCAGAACAAGAGTCAATTAAAACAGAAAAAACAAATGAACATTAGCAAGATTAAATTTCAGTCGAATGCAATTTATTCACAAAAATCCTCAATTAACACCAAACGAAATTTGTTTAAAATTCTTTCAACACGTATATAAACAAAACACTAAAACATTGATAGCATACAAAAGTGAATTCGAATACACAAACAAACGGAATAAGTGGATGGAGTGAGAGATATGATTTGGAATCTACAGTGGAAAGGAAAACAAATTAGAAAAATAAAAATCCTAGATAATGGAAAAACGCTTACTTGTTGGCGCCAAAGGTTACAGAATCATCAGATCGGCGAGGGCTGTCTTGAAAACAACATCGAATCAATCCAAATCGCAGGCTTCGATTCATTGCTCTCATGGACGATCACATTCACAACTTGCGTGGAAAGTTGGATGGGAATGGAGATTTGTTCAGTGATTTGTGGATTTAGGGTTTTGAGACACCTCTAAGAATTTTTGGAACAAAGGCATTCTTGGGGTTTTTGAGAATCAAGATTTTTCACAATTAAGGATTTCTGAAACTCTTTTGGACTCGAGAACCTGTAGGGAGATTTGGGATGAAGATTAAATCCATTTTATGTTTTTAATTTGGAAAAGTTTTATTAACACTGGAAGAACATACATTTCACAATCAAATATAATAATATAATAATTTTACTTTTATTTTACCATGCATCTTGTTTGAGTCGTGATATATTGATATATTCATGTCCTCTAACACTAACATACATTGTAAACTCTCAATGACATGATAGAGTAACATTGTGATGCAATAACAACGTGAACTTTAAAATAGGATAAAAAAATATATATTATATCGTTTCTTAGAACTGATGTAATATGTTTTTTATTCAGAATGACACATATTACATTGGTTAAGTTATTTAATCGATGTAATATATGATCTATATTAAAAAAAATTGTTTTCTTTTTCATAAAGAGTGGTGGATCGTAAACGTCACATAGGTAATCACTTACACAGGTAACCAGTTTCGGATGTGTCAGTATATGTGGAAGAACTTGTGGTTGGGTAACCAGTTCTGGTAGGGTTATTACATCGGTTAAGCTATCTAACCGATGTAATATATGATTTTTACATCGATTAAGTCATCTAACCGATGTAATATATGTTTTTTATTAAAAAAAATGATTTTTTTCATGAAGAGTTGGTGACCATAAACCTCACATAGGTAACCACTTACACACATGGATAACCAATTTTGTGTGCGTCACATAAGTAACCACTTACAAACACATAGGTAACCAGTTTTATGTGTGCTACGGGTCATATATTATAATATAAAGTCAGTGTCACATCCTCACCAAATATTACGTCTGCAACATCAATTAATACGATCCAAGCGATATCGTATTAATGACATAGGGGTTAATAAAACATTTTTCTCTTGTTTTGCCATGCTCCCTCCATCCATAAGAAAGTCAACTATTTCTTGGAGTGCAATAGCTTTGTTTAACCTTAACTTTCAAATTTTCACAAAATCATGTCTAATTTGTTTTCCTTGCATATCTTATATTGTCTTAATCCTAAACTTATATATATATATATATATATATATATATATATATATATTATGAATGGGTAACGAGACAATCCACAAACTTTATATATATAATTATATTACAACTTTAATATTATTATTTTAATATTTTTATCATTTAATTGTAATTTTTTTTATTATTATATTTTTTTAAAATCCATTTTTACGAATTTATCTTGTATAATGAAAAAATGATAAAAGGATTGAAATGTATTTCTATTACAGGAAGCATTGGAAGATATGTTCTGAGCCTGAACCCTTCTCTTTGCACTGTCACAAAAGTCAATAGTATAGATTTATATGGTAAAATGAATTCAAACAATTTTGTTATAGGCTCCTTATAACTTCATTGGTATAGATTGAGAATTTTTCAAACAAAAACTTTAGGATGATATAAAAAAACTACTATTCAAAATTATATTTTAATATTGATTAAAATAAACAAAGTTGATATCTTAATAAAAATATATGTACTCTTTTAGTTTATAAATAAATATTAAAACCGGAAAATATTAACTAATATCGCAAAGTATCAATTAATTCATTGGAAAATAAAATATTTTGTTTTATTTTTTTAGAGATAAAAATATTTCTATTAAAAATTATTATATTGAAAAATGCTTAACTCTTTTTTTCTTAATAAATTAAAAATATTCAATAAATTGCATTTAATGTTGCTTAATCCATGCCCTCAAGACGCATAAGATTATAGGTTAGGAAGAGTTTTCTCATAATTGGTATAAAAGAAACTCATATAAATAATATGCAACATTAATTCCTTTAATTTCCAAAATTGCAAAATTGACATTTTTTTATCTCTCTGACAATATCAAAACAATGAGCAGTTTAATAATGACTAATGATTATTTTATTCTTAAAATTAGAAAAATAGTAACTAGACTATTCATGTTTTAGTTATTTAAAAAACTAAAATAAGTTTTTTATAATTTCAAGAGTTAAAGCATTAATTCAATGTATTACTCTTCCTTTGTTGTCTTGTGACCTTTTGACTTAATGGTCTATGCATTCGTCTGAACTCTAACAAGTGGATGATTTCTCCCTTAATTTATGCACAATATAAAAATGGGACGCGTGTAGAACAAATGTAAATAATTGAACCCTTTTGATTCTCTTCCTCAGGCTTATGGTGCAGAGATGGTTAAGATGAATCTGAGCCGTTGACTGGGCTATCACACAGTTATCGGAGATGAGAGATGTATTAAACGGTGGAGATTAAAATAGTTGAAGTGAGGCATAGATAAGCAGTGAAATTGTACCATCTGAAACGGGCCATGTGATAGATCACCGTCTCCTACTACTTTGGCAGCACACAATTCCACTCGAACACTACCATTTTCCCACTTCACTCACTCGCCAATAGTGCAAACTATAAAATCCTACCCTTACTTATCACACTACCCTTCCCTTCCCTTTTTTCTTTCTTCCCTTCCCAAATCTTGATGCTAATAAATTCGCATGTGACCCTTCTATGTATTAATTACTATATAGCTAGATCTTAGGGAGCCTCTGTTTGTAGATCTTGAAGCAGAAACCAGGAAAACCAATGCCTCAACTTAATCTCAGAAAGGTACTACTGTTCTCTGTTCTGTTATTCCTTTCTCTATCTATTTGCTTCAGTTCTTGTTTCGAACATCAATGTGAGACCACACACTTGTCTAGTACGAGAAGAATGTTGGGTGCAGAAAAACAAGAGCTAGAGAAACCTTTCAAAAAGAAAACCACCACCCAATCCGCCAAAAATCAGACCAAGCTCATCAAACCCACTGCTCTATCTTCAAAGAACCAAACCAAGACAATCAAATCCGACAACATTTCCTCCAAAAACCAAGCAAAAACCCTCAAATCCAATATCCTTTCCTCCAAAAACCAAACCAAAACCACAAAATTACCCAACAACACTTCCACCAAAAACCAAACCAAGCCACTCAAGCTTAGCCCCACCAATTCAACTTCCAAAGCCAAACCTACCACCGTCACTGCCGTCAAGAAACTCAACAACTCCACCGCCACAAAGATCAAGAAGCTCAACGTCACCTCAAAATCCCCAACATCAAAATCCAGCACGCTTTCCACTTCAAAACCATTGGATCTCGCGAAAGCAGGTAACAAAACCACAAAAGCGACCAAATACGACGACAACAAAAACAACAAGCAAGCTAAAACAGCAAAAGCAGATCAAAGTCACGAGGCAGCAGACAAGAAGCAAAAGACTCCACTGCTACAAACCAAGAAGAAACCTACGAAACAGGCACCAGCGAGTTGGATTCTGGAGGAGGAAGATGATTTGGTTTCAGAGTTCACAGATCTACCGAACAAGTTCCACCAAACACTCCTCCCCGACCTCGAACGATTCTCAACCACTTCCAAAGCCTACCTCACCAAAGCCAATAACGAAATGACGAAAGGCTTCAAACCCTACGTCGGAAAAAAATATGCACCCACCGTCGCCACCGTCATTTCATGCTTCTTCGTATTGATCCCTTTGCTCTTAGTTTCTCTCCTCTGCTCAAGACTCAAAGCCTATTTCTCCCTCCAGAAAATCTTGATCTTCATCCAAGTCTACCTCTCTATCTACTTCACCGTTCTCTGCGTCACATCGTTGTTCACCGGTCTTGAACCACTCAAATTTCTATACTCTACTTCGCCGTCCACGTATCTGTGCCTGCAGGTGCTGCAAACTCTCGCTTACGTCTTCTATCTACTGCTCCTCCTCATGTACCTCGTCCTCGTGTTCTCCACCGACTGTGGGCTGGGCTCCAAGTTCTTGGGCCTGGCCCAGGTCTTCGTGGGCTTCGCCGTTGGGCTGCATTACTACGTGACGGTGTTCCACAGGGTGGTCTTGCAGCAACCGCCCAAGACGAATTGGAAGATCCACGGGATTTATGCCACGTGTTTTCTCCTCATTTGCGTTCTTGCCACAGCTGATAGAAGGAAAAAGACTTACGTGGAAGAGGGCGGAGGAGAAGGCAAGAAAAATTAATGTATTTTTTACTGTTTTTTTTTTCTGATTTCAATTCGATTCAATTTAATAATTAAAGCAATATCCAAAAGCAACCCAGAAAGCTTGTTCTGTAAATAAGACCACATGACGGCGACAACACTTTCATGCTTCCTATTTTTTATCAAAAACGGAACTGTTTTATTGTCCAAGTACAATTTGCAAACTTTACTTATTTTATTTAAATAACTAAATTTACTATACTTTCATCAAATTATAAATATGCCATATAGTTAAGAATTATTAAAATTTCTAATTAGTTTGTGCCCTTCGACAAGTTTAGGCCAACCAACGTTGATAATAATGGCAGATCGTTGTTATGATTGGCATCTTGAAACATTATTTTCTTCAGTTTTTCTATTAACAGCGCGTAATTGATTTGTGTACATCTTTTCCATGAACAGGCCAAAAGTTTAACATCTTATTAAGAGTACACTATATAAAGAATAATTTAATTATTTAAGTTTTTAGCTTAATGTACAGTTTTTATAGTTGGCCACCGACAGTTTATGATGTCACATTGACATGTGCCACGTGGGAGCTAGTAATGCAACCAACTGGAGTTTGTTTGGAAGTGTCTTGGGCCATTTAGGGCACAACAGCCTCATCAAAGTCATCATTTTCTCATTCATACAAACCCTCCTCCAAGTCGGTGTATGGTGATTAAATTCAATAATGATATTTCACCACATACTTAATTTTGGTTGTTTAAAGTTTGCATATCACTAATCATTGTATTAATATCTTAAAAATTTAAGACTAATGATACAAATAAATCTTTCGAATCCATTTTCTGAAGTTTTGTCCATGTTGTAAAATGTTATCTGTTTAATTTTTTACTACATTTTTCATTAATACTAAGGATTAAAATTGATCCCATTTTACAAAATCCAGGATTAAAATTTTTTAAATTAAAATTAAAGCAATCGATGCTTAAAATTCAAATAATGAAAATGTTTTAATTAGAACTTTGGATACCCAGAAGAACTCGTTTGCGTCTTTTCTATCAAAAGCCTCGTGGTTTGAGAATTCTACCATGATTAAAGTAACATATATTATAAGTTTTACTAATTCACTTACGTAAATCAGGCATAACTTAGTCCTGTATATTATAAGTTATAAGATTTGGCTCCAATAAGTTTAATAATACTAAAGAAAAATATGTCTTCTATATTTTGTCCAAAACTCTAACAATACTATCTCCAACATTACCATCAGTATCTTCCTCTTTCTCATATGAAAAGTATGGATCATTAATATTGATATAAAAATTGTTTTATCAAACATTTATTATTAAATAAAAAATATAATTGATAGTTAAAAGTATTTTTTTTTCATTTAAAAATATAGTAGTTGAAGCACTATGATTCGATTATATTTTAATTCACTTGATTAAGGTCACGATGTAATTACAATCTACTCAACAACAATTGTCCCACTAAAAAAGAAACTCGTGATATTGACTTTAATACTAATTGTTAGAATGAAAGTTTAGCACTAGGTCAAAAGTTATACTTAAAAGGAATAATACATTTTTTGTACTTAAAAGTAGAGTAGTATATTTATCACCATTCGATTGTGATTTTATCCACCTCTAACAAAAAGTATAAATTATCAATATTAAATGCATTAATAGTTGGATTAGTTGAACTTGATCCATCCATTTAAGTCAATATTTTCATCATCTTCTTCATCTTGAACTTTTCAACCTTAACATTACATCCTTTTTCACTTATGCATTCATCAAAAGACTCAAAATCATTAAATGGGAGAGCCCAACAAAACTAATTATTTTATTTCTAACTTCTAAGTTATAAATCTCACAAACTAAATATTTTGTATTTGTCTCGAGTAAATGATTTTTTTTCATGAACTTATAATTAAATATTAAATTTTAATAATTATATAAACAAGGTATAGAAAATTAAAAATGATAGATAATTTGATAAGTTTGAATTAACATTTCGAACAAACTTTAATTATGCTCATAAGAAAATCACAAGTCAAGAAAACAAATAATAAACCTCTGAATTTTGAAATTTCATCCCCAATTATTAGAGGATACAGATACCAGAGTTACAGAAGGATCCTAATATTAATTGGGAGTCTTTTCTAATTATTAATTGTTTCTCTTTATAAAAAAGAATAATTAGGTGTCTTTTCTAATTATCAGTTGCTTCTCTTTATAAAAAAGAATAATTAGGTGTCTTTTCTAATTATCAGTTGCTTCTCTTTATAGAAAAGAATAATTGAGTGTCTTTTCTAATTATCAGTTATTTCTCTTTATAGAAGGGAATAACCTTTATTTTATCTTTGTGTGCTATGATTCTAGTATTTAATATTGATTATTTCCTTCTTTAGTTAAACACTAGAATGAGTGCATTACTTGTATATATTCAGACCATTTATTTTGATTTGAATAATAAGAAAGAAGAGATATTCATTCTCATATCCTTTGTCTTTAGTTTACTCTTTTGTTCATCTATGTTCCCTTTTTTTCTCTGCTTGCTACATTTATTCATGGGTGAAGTTGATGATCCCTCACAAGATCTTAGTTCACCTTACCATGTTAGTTCATCAGATAATCCTTCATTTCTTATTATCACTATTATTCTTGAGGGACCAAATTATCATCATTGGTCTCGTTCGTTTCAAATGAGCCTAATTTCAAAGAACAAAATAGGTTTCATTGATGGAACTATAGATCCCAATCGTACCAATTCATTGTTTCCAACATGGCAGAGGGCCAATATGTTGGTTGTTTCGTGGATTCTCAAGGTTGTTTCTCAATCCATCGCGCAGAGCATCATTTGTATGGACAATGCCTTTGACATATGGAATGATTTAAAGAAAAGGTTCTCACAAGGAGACATGATTCGTATTTCTGATATCCAGGAGATGATTTCTTCTTTTAAACAAGGTGAGTTGACTGTTACAAACTATTTCACTCAGTTAAAAATTCTTTGGGATGAACTTTATCTTTTCCGCCCGCTATCCGCTTCTTCATGTGCCTCTAAATGCAATACTCTTGTGAATGTTTCTAAATATAAAACACAAGACCAGATTATCAAATTTCTAAGGGGGCTAAATGATAATTATTCGACTGTGAGAACTCAAATTCTATTGATGAACCCTTTGCCATCCTTGAATAAAGTTTGCTCTCTTGTTACACAACAAGAGAGGCAAATATTTGGTGATCAATCCAAGACAATGATTGCTACTAGCAAAGGAGGTTATAAAAACAATGCTACAACCTATGACAGAGGTGCTGGATACGAAAGAGGAAGCAATGGAAGAGGATATACTTCCAAAATTTGTAGTCATTGTGGAAGAACAGGGCATACCATTGATACATGCTATAAAAAGCATGGCTTTCTTCCTCATTTCAAGTTCAAAAATCAGAACCATGATCAGAGTCATACTAATGCAGTTTTTCAGAATACAAATTTCAATAATAATGAGCAGAATCATGAAGGTTCAAAGTCAGAAGTGGAGTCTCAACAAATTGGTTTTACTCCTGAGCAGTATCAAACATTGTTAGCTCTTTTACAACAGACCAAATCCAGTGGCAATTCTTCTAATCAAGTCTCTATTATTCCCTCCAATCCCTCCAATCAAACAGGTAATAATTTTATTTCTTCTTTTAGTTCTTGGATTATTGATAGTGGTGCTACTAATCACATTTGTTCATCCTTAACTTATTTCACTTCATATCATCAAATTGATCCTATTTATGTCAAATTACCAAATGGAAATCAAGTCATTGTCAATTATTCTGGAAGTGTTTTTCTCAATCAAAATCATGTCATGGACAATGTTTTGTACATTCCTTGCTTCAATTTTAATCTTCTTTCCGTAGCAAAATTGATTGATAAATTATCTTGTGTTCTTACCTTTGACTCTAATGGTTGTCACATTTAGGACAAAATAACAATGAAGATGATTGGAAACGCTAAGACGCAAGATAGACTTTATATACTCAGGATCCCATCTTACCAGAAATTTCAAATTAAACCCCTTGAATGTACACACACCATCAATATTGTTAATGTCAGTGCTAGTGATCTAGAAACCCTTTGGCATTTTCGATTAGGTCATATTTTAAATAAATGTATTGATGTTATCAAGAATAAATTTCCTTTTGTTAAATATAACAAATCTTTTGTTTGTGATGTTTGTCATTTTGCAAAGCAAAAAAGACTTTCTTTTCCTATTAGTACATCTAAATAAAAAAAAAAATTTTGATTTGATTCATGTAGATGTTTGGGGACCATACTCAATACCATCAGTTCATGGTCATAAATATTTATTGACCATAGTTGATGACTATTCGAGGTATACATGGATTTTTCTTTTGAAACAAAAATCTGAAGTTGTTAAGGTTTTGGAAAATTTTGTTATTTTTGTTCAAACACAATTTGAGACAACAATAAAAACAATAAGAAGTGATAATGGAACTGAATTTTTCATGACTAATTTTTTTGTCAGTAAAGGAATAATACATCAAACATCATGTGTCAATACTCCACAACAAAATAGTATAGTTGAAAGGAAACATGGTCATTTATTAGATGTAGCAAGAGCTCTTATGATACAATCTCATTTACCCAAAATTTATTGGTCATATTCTGTGATACATGCTGCGCATATTATAAACATGTTTCCCACACCTGTTTTAAATTATTCTTCTCCTCATGAAATGCTTTTCAAAATTGATGCAAATTTTAATGGATTAAAGGTGTTTGGTTCTTTATGTTATGCTAGCACCTTGTCAACAAATAGAAGAAAATTTGATCCAAGAGCATCAAAATGTGTTTTTATTGGTTTTCAACGGGGGACAAAATGATATATTTTGTTGAATATTTAATCAAGAGAAATTTTTGTGTCTAGGGATGTTGTCTTTTATGAACATGTTTTTCCATACCAAAGGGTTCAAGATACTAGTAATGAAACTAACAATCCCGATATTAATGATCAAATTTTGTTTGCTGAAGATCAATTTGTCTTAAGTCAACCATCACAAGCCATTCTTGCACCTTGTGATAATACACCTTGTGATAATGTTGAAAATAGCAGTGATAATAATTGTGAGTCACAAATTGAGGTTTCAGAAGGAAATTGTTCCCATATAGACCAAAACCTCAATGAAAATCATGATATAGAACAAAGTTCTGAATCAGATCCATTTGTCCGAATGAGCACAAGAATAAAAAAATCACCTGAGTATTTAAAGGATTATCATTGTAATCTTAATGTTTCCAGTACATCTTCAAGCGTTAAATATCCTTCGAATTTTGTTTTGTCTTATAGCAATTTATCACCTTCTTACAAATCTTTTGTTATGTCTCTTTCTTCACATGTTGAGCCAAACACTTATTCTGAAGCTGTGAAACATGACTGTTGGAGAAAAACTATACAATGTGAGATATCTGCTTTAGAGTCAAATCAAACTTGGGAGACTACTCTTCTGCCTCAGAACAAAGCTGCCATAGGTTGCAAATGGGTATTCAAAATAAAATATAAGGTTGATGGAACAATTGAAAGGTATAAAGCAAAAGGGATATACACAAACAGAAGGCATTGACTACCTCGATACTTTCTCTCCAGTAGCAAAGATGACCACCATAAGGTTGCTTCTTTCTTTAGCTTCTATTTATAATTGGGAATTGAAACAATTAGACATAAACAATGCCTTTTTACATGGAGATTTGAAAGAAGATGTATACATGGTTGCTCCTCCTGGATTGACTTCTATTCCACCAGGAAAAGTTTGTAAACTAAAAAAGGCTTTATATGGCCTTAAACAAGCCAGCAGATAATGGTTTGCCAAATTGTCATCCTTTTTGCTTTCTATGGGATATACTCAATCTACGAATGATCATTCCTTGTTCATTAATTCTTTTGAAGGATCTTTTACAGCATTATTGGTATATGTGGATGATATAATATTGGCAGAAATGATAAAGAAGAGATTGTTCGAATTAAACAAGCCTTGAATTAGACATTCAAGATTAAAGATCTTGGGAATTTAAGATACTTTCTTGGTCTCGAAATAGCAAGAAGTAAGACAGGAATAATGGTAAATCAAAAGAAATATGCATTGGAATTATTAACCGATGCAGGTCTTTTAGCCTGCAAACCTGCACCCACTCCTATTGATAATCATGAGAAATTCTCTTCTACTGGAAGTATTCCTTTCACAGATATTCAAGCCTGCAGAAGATTGATTGGAAGGCTTATGTATCTCACTAATACCCGACCTGACATAACATTTTATGTGCAACAACTTTCTCAGTTTCTTGCTAAGCCTACAATTGCTCACTATAATGCAGCAAATAGAATTCTCAGATATATCAAAGGGGCTCCAAGTCTTGTGTACTGGTAGGCACCGGACGAACGCACGTGGCCGACCGGCCTTATACACTAAATGGAAACGAACGCACGTGGCCGACCGGCCTTATACACTAAATGGAAACGAACGCACGTGGCCGACCGGCCGTATACACAATAAATGTAAGGGCATTTATGTGACAAGCTAAGGTGGTTAAGATACACCTCCGAAGAATAAGGAATATGCGTTTAGAGAAGATATGTTCCCCGGGTATTCCGGAGCACGACTGACAAGACATATCCATAACCACCCTGAGCCCAAGGGATAGAAAGCCCATTAGGCAATCCTATAAATACTGTGCTCAAGCCAGAGAAAGGTACGTTTTCATTCACTTACGAAACTGCGCTTAGAATCTCATACTTACTTGAGCGTCGGAGTGCCTTCGCAGGTACCCTCCCCCGCCCGACCGAAGTTGATAGCACGAAGGGACGACCGACCAAAGGAGACAGCAAGAAATGACAGTCGACCAGAGGAGAAGAAGGTCAACACGTCAGCAATTGCACCACGTCAACCGACCGTGCCTGGGCCCCATCTCTCCACTCAGGTACAATTGGCGCCCACCGTGGGGCCGAGGCAAATCTTCAATTTTTGAAGCTATAATGGTTGCGACAAGAAACAACAACGACGCTATGGCAGAACAGATGACTATGATTCAAATCCTCCAAGCTCAGATGGAGGAACTGCGACAAAAGGGGATGGAAGACCATCGTCAACATGAAGAAGATAGACGCCTCCAAGAAGAAGATAGACGCCGCCAAGAAGAAGAAATCGCCTTATTAAGAGAGCAGAATGCACGACTCCAACAACAGGTCGATAATCCCGAACGAGAAGGCCAATCCCATATGGCCGACCGAACCGCCTCTCGCATACCTACACCTGCCAATACCAATCCTGCTTCCAGAGCTGAAACAGTCGAAAGAAAGTCAAGGAAAAGGGGTCATCCTTTTACAGACGAAATTATCACCACTCCACTTCCTGACAAATGGAGAGGCCTCGTCATTAAACTCTATGACGGCTCGACCGACCCGGACGAACACTTAAATATCTACAAGACGCAAATGACTTTGTATACCACAGATAACAATGTGTGGTGTAAAGTATTTCCCACGTCGCTCCAGGGAGAACCTCTTACCTGGTTCACAGAGCTGCCTCCAAACTCCATTAACGATTTTGACACCCTAGCCGCAAAATTCTCCACTCAATATGCCACTAGCCGACCGCATCACATGTCCTCCATGTCTCTCCTAGCGGTACAACAAGAAAAAGGTGAATCTCTTAGAACCTTTCTAGATAGGTTCAACAAAGCATGCATGAACATCCGAGGGCTCAAACAAGAGGTTGCATTGCACCATTTGGTCTCGGCCATCCGACCGAGCCGTTTCACTGAAAGTCTCATCAAGAAACCACCTCAAGACATGGAGGACCTTCGAACTCGAGCAACCAAATTCATGCAAATCGAAGAACACATTGATTACCATCAACGGTTCAAAGCTGTCGGATTCGGAGCCCTTAAAGACCAAACCCAAAGTAAAGAAAGAGAAGTCGAAACCGAACGAACCGTCCGAACCACTCTGAGGTCCGACCGGAATAGGGGAGGCCGAATCCCCAGGTTTAACAGTTACACCCCTTTAACTGTGCCGAGGGGACGAGCCCTAGATGAAGCACTACAAACGGACCTAATCCCGACATTGAAGCAGTATCAAACACCACCGAATGCAGATACTGCTAAGCGTTGTCAATACCATCAGAATTTCGGTCACACGACCGAAGGATGTCAAGCTTTGAAGGATAAAATTGAAGAACTCATCCAAGCTGGCCATTTACGGCAGTTCGTCAAGAGGACAAGGAGTTCAAGATCCCCACCACGGAATACTGACCGTCCTTCCCGTGGTGTCGACCGGTCGTACCGTAACGATTACAAACGCCACACTGACCGTAGCCAGACTTCGCGAAAACGCAGCGAAAGCCCCGTTCGGCGTACACGCCCCCGTAGCACAAGTCCCGACCGAAACGCCCGACCTCGCCAACGAGTCCGCGAATTCATCAACATGATTGCTGGACCCGTTAACTTGGGCGAACCGAACCACGAAACAAATTATATAGCTGGAGGATTTGCCGGTGGCGGGTGCTCAAATTCCGCCCGAAAGAAACATCTTCGTGACATCCAGTCCGCTCATGCTACCACGAGGAAGCGTCCACATATACCTCCGATTACTTTCACTGACGAAGACTTTACAGCCATAGATCCAGCCCAGGACGACCCCATGGTCATCACTGTAGAAATTGACAAGTTCGCAATTGCCAAGACTTTGGTAGATCAGGGTAGCTCGGTCGACATATTGTATTGGGACATTTTCAAGAAAATGCGCATCCCAGAAGCACATATTCAGCCCTATAACGAACAAATTGTAGGGTTCTCAGGTGAGCGGGTCGATACTAAGGGGTACATAGACTTGTACACAACCTTTGGTGAGGAAGACGGCCTCCATAAAACAATAAACGTACGATACCTCCTGGTTAACGCACAAACTTCCTACAACATCCTGCTCGGTCGTCCGTCCATTAACAGATTAAAAGCCATTGTGTCCACTCCACACTTAGCCATGAAATTCCCCTCGGCTAACCACGACATTGCAACCATCCATGTCGATCAAAAAACCGCTAGGGAATGCTATGTAGCAAGTTTGAAAAGTGAGCCAACTCGACGACTCTATACAACCAATACGGACGACCGAGTCCCGCAAAAACGAGGACGTTCCCCCACACGGCGTTCCGGACGACACATGTCCCGTCGTCAAATGATAGCCCTTGTTGACCTCGACCCTCGCATGGACGATCCCCGTATGGAAGCAGGAGAAGACTTGCATCCATTCCCGCTTCGCGATGATCGCCACACTACGCACATCGGTACTTCGCTGAAACCGGACGACCGAATGGCCATCGGGACGACACTTGTTAAAAATTCCGATCTTTTCGCCTGGACGGCCGCTGATATGCCTGGCGTAGACCCACAGGTTATCACTCACCGATTATCACTGTATAGAGAAGCTAAACCAATAGCTCAAAAGAAAAGACATATAGGCGAGGAACGACGTCAAGCCGCACGTGAGGAAGCCGACAAATTGTTACAGGCTGGATTCATTCGGCAGGCCCATTACACCACATGGCTAGCCAACGTGGTTATGGTGAAGAAAGCGAACGGAAAATGGCGTATGTGTGTTGACTACACAGACCTCAATAAAGCTTGCCCAAAAGACTCGTATCCTCTGCCTACCATTGATCGTCTCGTCGACGGTGCAGCCGGACATCACATCCTCAGCTTCCTTGATGCCTACTCTGGCTATAATCAAATCCAAATGCACCCGGCCGACCGGAAGAAGACGGCCTTCATGACTGATTCCGGCAATTTCTACTATGAAGTAATGCCCTTCGGACTCAAAAATGCCGGAGCCACTTATCAAAGACTAATGGACCACGTATTCCACGACATGATTGGTAGGAATGTTGAAGTCTATGTCGATGACATCGTCGTCAAGTCCGACTCATGCAAACAACATATTGCCGACCTAAAAGAAGTTTTTCAGGCCCTCCGCCAACACCAGATGCGACTCAATCCGAACAAGTGTGCGTTCGGCGTCGAAGGGGGGAAGTTCTTAGGTTTTATGCTAACTCATAGAGGCATAGAAGCTAACCCCGAGAAGTGCAAAGCTATCTCCGAAATGCGAAGTCCCAACTCCATTCAGGAAATTCAGAGACTTATCGGCCGACTCACCGCACTATCCAGATTTGTTCCTAAACTCGCCGAACGAACGAGGCCAATCGTCCGACTACTGAAAAAAGCATTCCGCTTCGAGTGGTCGACCGAATGTGAGGAAATTTTCCTCGATTTGAAAACTTTTTTATCAACCCCGCCGGTCATCCAGAAACCGGACGCACGAGAACCCATCATAGTCTACCTCGCCGTTTCACACGAAGCCGTCAGCTCAGCCTTAGTGCAAGAAATTAATTTTGAAGAACGGCCGGTTTACTTCGTCAGCCGCGCCCTTCATGGCGCCGAAATCCGATACCAGACGATCGAAAAGGTAGCCATGGCCCTCATCATTACCGCCCGACGAATGCGTATGTATTTTCAGAATCATCGGATTATTGTTCGGACAAATTACCCTATTGTAAAGATCCTCACTAAACCAGATTTAGCCGGACGAATGATCGGTTGGACGATCGAACTATCCGAATTCCATATTCAGTACCAACCACGCGGAGCGATCAAGTCGCAAGCTCTCGCCGACTTCGCAGCTGAACTCACTACTTCTTCAGCCGAGACCGAACATTCATCATGGATCTTATATGTTGATGGCTCCTCGAACGAGAGGTCGTGCGGCGTTGGAGTTGTTTTGGAAGGCCCCGGCGAGATTGTCATCGAGCAAGCCCTCAAATTCGACTTCAAAGCTTCAAACAACCAGGCCGAATATGAAGCCATATTAGCCGGTCTACGTCTCGCTCAAGAATTAGAAATCACTAAGTTAATTTGCAAAAGTGATTCCCGGCTTGTCATCGGTCAGCTTAACGACGAATATGAAGTCCGAGAAAGCTTTTTACAGCGATACTATCACTTAGTCAAACAGTCGATGAGCACCTTTTCTGAAATTTCTATGCAGCACGTTCGACGCAATCACAATACCCGCGCGGACGCCTTGTCCCGGTTAGCAACCACGAAGTGTAAAGGAATGCATCGGTCGGTCATCCATGTTACGCTTGCACGCCCAAGCATCGACCTACAGGAATGCCTGACGACCGACACGGAATCTACTTGGATTACCCCAATCAAGCAATATTTACTCGACGGCACATGTAGTCCTCTCGGCGAAAAAACCATGAAGCTGCAGGCCGCCCGTTTTTTCTTAATCGGCGACGACCTTTATCGCCGAGGTTATACCCAACCACTCCTTAAATGTTTGACACCAGACCAAGCTTCCTATGTCATCCAAGAGTTGCACGAAGGAATTTGCGGAACTCACTCCGGCGCACGGACAATGGCTGCCAAAGTATTCCGGGCTGGATACTACTGGCCGACCGTCCAAGGTGACTGCACCAATTTCGTACAAAAATGTCTTAAATGCCAAGAGTTTGGCACTTTGTCCCATCAAAAGCCTGAGGAACTCCATTTTATGTTATCACCTTGGTCGTTCGTCCAATGGGGTATGGACATCATTGGTCCTTTCGCCCCCGGTAAAGGCCAGTGTAAATTCTTACTAGTCGGCATTGATTACTTCACCAAGTGGATCGAAGCCGAGCCCCTGACTGCAATCACCGCCCGCAATGTTCAAAATTTCGTATGGAAAAATATCGTTTGCCGCTTCGGGCTTCCACAAATCATCATCACCGATAACGGTTGGCAATTCACCGACCGAACGTTAGCTGAATTTTACGAGAAGCTCCACATCAAACACATCGCTAGTTCAGTCGAACATCCGCAAACAAACGGACAGGCAGAAGCTGGAAACAAAGTTATTTTGAACGAACTGAAGAAACGTCTCGGCCCAGCAAAAGGCAACTGGACTGAAGAACTCTTAGAAGTATTATGGGCATATCGCTGTACTCCTCAGACGACTACACAAGAAACGCCGTACAGCCTAACGTATGGCACCGAAGCTATGATCCCCGTCGAGATTGGCGAACCCTCTCTCCGCCGGCAAACCCTTGATCTTGATCTAAACAAGGAAAGCCTCTCGGTCGGTCTCGATCTCATCAACGAACTCCGGGACAAGTGTAGAATTAGAGAAGAAGCATGCAAAATTCGGGCGGCCAGACGATACAACTCCAAAGTTAAACCAAGATTGTTCCACAAAGGCGACTTAGTATGGCGAATGCGGAGCAGCGCACGGAAGGAAGGAGGCAAGTTCTCCAACAATTGGGAAGGACCTTTCCGCATAGCTGATACGGCAGCCGGTGGAGCCTATTATTTAGAATATTTATCTGGGAAGGAAATACCGAGAACGTGGAATGCCACACATCTCAAATTTTATTACAGTTGAACTCTTTCCTCGCTCAGTCGGTTTTTCCCTAAGGAGGGTTTACGACCGGGAAGGTTTTAACGAGGCACTAAATTAAAATCCAAATCTCCTAGTCCTTTACTCAATTCATATCTCGTTCGGTTTCATAGGTATTTAACGAAATCAGAATTATTCACTTATTTATGCCTCGTTCGGCATCAGAATTATTCACTTATTTATGCCTCGTTCGGCATCAGAATTATTCACTTATTTATGCCTCGTTCGGCATCTGAATTATTACCTCAACGTAATCAGAATTATTTATGCCACGTTCGGCATCAGAATTATTTACTCAATCTTATGCCTCGTTCGACATCTGAATTATTACCTTAACGTAATCAGAATTATTATGCCACGTTCGGCATCCGAATTATTTACTCAATCTTATGCCTCGTTCAGCATCTGAATTATTACCTTAACGTAATCAGACTTTTTTATGCCACGTTCGGCATCAGAATTATTCACTTATTTATGCCTCGTTCGGCATCAGAATTATTCACTTATTTATGCCTCGTTCGGCATCAGAATTATATTATTACCTCAACGTAATCAGAATTATTTATGCCACGTTCGGCATCAGAATTATTTACTCAATCTTATGCCTCGTTCGACATCTGAATTATTACCTTAACGTAATCAGAATTATTATGCCACGTTCGGCATCCGAATTATTTACTCAATCTTATGCCTCGTTCGGCATCTGAATTATTACCTTAACGTAATCAGACTTTTTTATGCCACGTTCGGCATCAGAATTATTCACTTATTTATGCCTCGTTCGGCACCAGAATTATTCACTTATTTATGCCTCGTTCGGCATCAGAATTATTCACTTATTTATGCCTCGTTCGGCATCAGAATTATATTATTACCTCAACGTAATCAGAATTATTTATGCCACGTTCGGCATCAGAATTATTTACTCAATCTTATGCCTCGTTCGACATCTGAATTATTACCTTAACGTAATCAGAATTATTATGCCACGTTCGGCATCCGAATTATTTACTCAATCTTATGCCTCGTTCGGCATCTGAATTATTACCTTAACGTAATCAGACTTTTTTATGCCACGTTCGGCATCAGAATTATTCACTTATTTATGCCTTGTTCGGCATCAGAATTATTCACTTATTTATGCCTCGTTCGGCATCAGAATTATTCACTTATTTATGCCTCGTTCGGCATCAGAATTATATTATTACCTCAACGTAATCATAATTATTATGCCACTTTCGGCATCAGAATTATTCACTTATTTATGCCTCTTACGGCATCAGAATTATTCACTTATTTATGCCTCGTTCGGCATCAGAATTATCTTATTACTAATGTAATCAGAATTATTTATGCCTCGTCCGGCATTAGAATTATCTTATTACTTTAATGTAATCAGAATTATTTATGCAAGTGTGCATTGCCCACATGTCGGGTCCAGCAATTTTCTATGCCACATTGTTCATTAACTCTTCAAAAGAGGCGTCAGGCTGTGGGCCAGGGGTCTCCCCCTCGGCCTCCTCATTTAAATTATCATCGGGGTTGATCGGCACCAGCTTTCCATCAACTATTATTTTTTCTGTCGTACTGGTCGTCCTCCAGGGGTGCTCCATGCAGGCAGGCCGCTTGTCCGATGCCTAACCGAAAATATTCTTCGCTAATGCGAACGTCCCGTCATTCCGTTAAATTTAATGTCTGACAACTCGAAAGGCACAACAATTATTACGACTCTTCGGCTTTTATTCACCTCGAGCCTGGGGGGCAAGTGTACTGGTAGGCATCGGACGAACGCACGTGGCCGACCGGCCTTATACACTAAATGGAAACGAACGCACGTGGCCGACCGGCCTTATACACTAAATGGAAACGAACGCACGTGGCCGACCGGCCGTATACACAATAAATGTAAGGGCATTTATGTGACAAGCTAAGGTGGTTAAGATACACCTCCGAAGAATAAGGAATATGCGTTTAGAGAAGATATGTTCCCCGGGTATTCCGGAGCACGACTGACAAGACATATCCATAACCACCCTGAGCCCAAGGGATAGAAAGCCCATTAGGCAATCCTATAAATACTGTGCTCAAGCCAGAGAAAGGTACGTTTTCATTCACTTACGAAACTGCGCTTAGAATCTCATACTTACTTGAGCGTCGGAGTGCCTTCGCAGGTACCCTCCCCCGCCCGACCGAAGTTGATAGCACGAAGGGACGACCGACCAAAGGAGACAGCAAGAAAGGACAGTCGACCAGAGGAGAAGAAGGTCAACACGTCAGCAATTGCACCACGTCAACCGACCGTGCCTGGGCCCCATCTCTCCACTCAGGTACATCTTGGTCTATTTTTCTCTTCCACTACCTCTGTCCACCTGAAAACCTTTTGTGATAGTGATTGGGGCACCTGTAGTGATTCAAGACAATCAGTGACTGGTTTTAGTGTGTATCTTGGGAATTCTCTCATATCTTGGAAATCAAAAAAGCAAGGAACAATATCAAAGAGTTCTTGTGAAGCTGAATACAGGGCCATTGCCCACTGTTACATGTGAAATTCAATGGCTAACTTATCTTCTTCAAGATTTCAAAGTTCCTTTTGAGCAACCATCTCTTTTATACTGTGACAATGACTCAGCAAGATACATTGCAGCAAATCCAGTATTTCACGAGCGTACAAAACGTATAGAAATAGATTGTCATGTGGTCAGAGAAAAATTAAAGAAGGGTCTCATCCATTTGCTTCCCATTTCCATCACATAGCAACTGGCTGATATTTATACCAAAGTTTTAAGTCCTCAATCTTTTAAGAATATTTGTTCCAAGCTGGGTCTCATCAATATTTGTTCTCCAGCTTGTGGCGGGGTATTAAAGGATACAGAGTTACAGAATCCTAATATTAATTGGGAGTCTTTTCTAATTATTAGTTGTTTCTCTTTATAGAAAAGAATAATTGAGTGTCTTTTTCTAATTATCAATTATTTCTCTTTATAGAAGGGAATAACCTTTATTTTATCGTTGTGTGTTATGATTTTAGTTGATGAGCATATATTTATTCACACTCACTAGCCTTATTCATAGATTATTGGACTATAATAATAAATAAATCCATTGTTTTAATTAATATTCTTATAATTGGGTTTATTTAGGCCTTAACTATTATTATTGTTAATTTTGTCTTTTTAGAGTAAATTATCCAGAGAAGCATCTACCTTTATGAATGGGCCAAATATGCAAAAGTCCAAGTTGCTTCTTGAACCACTAGTACTTAATATTGATTATTTCCTTCTTTAGTTAAACACTATAATGAGTGTATTACTTGTATATATTCAGACCATTTGTTTTGATTTGAATAATAAGAAAGAATGAGAGATATTCATTCTCATATCCTTTATCTTCAATTTACTCTTTTGTTCATGTCTGTTCCCTTTTGTTCTATTTTGTTATATATATCCCATCATTTCTCAAGAACCATAACTTTGTTACAATCTTTTGCTTTTTTTATAAAAAAAAATATATTACACCACAATAAAAAGTTAATAAATTGCGAACTAATTAACACATTTTTAACCAATTTTTTCATGGATATATACAACCATTTTTTTCCTCGTAATCATTATCTCTAAAACTAGGTTCATAATACAAGTATAAATTAAGGTAATATGTAATAAGCTTTTACATAGAAAGGCATGTAAAATTTAGGATTTAGAGTTTAACTCATCAATGATTTTCAAATAGGTACATAACAATGAAAATATTATGTTATATTAAAAATAATTAAATTTTAAATGAGATATTTATAAATTTCATCTTTTCATAATATTATTAATGTTTCATTTAATCTTCTATTTTATAAATCATATTCTCATATGAAATTCATTAGGAGTTTTATATATGAATTCACCAATCAACAATTAACTATAGTAAGAGGGACAACAACTTTAAAGTTTGTGATTACATTAATATATATCATATAAAATAATTTCTACATATTAAATTATAAATAAATTAATTTTATTTTATGGAAAAATAAATTTATTTATTTTTATATATTTTTTTCATATAAATTTTAACATGGAAAAACTAAAAAAAATAATTACCAAACACGGATTAGTTATGTAAGGTCGCAGACAGAGATGTATCTTGAGCATAGGATATATAGCCATATAGGTCTGACTCATGCTCCCATCACCATAATAGTTTATAATTGTTATTTTTGTGAATAATTAATTAATTAATTAAAAATAAGAAAATAATATCATTTTAAATATACATATAATTTTATAAAGATAATATTAATGTATAAGTCAACAATATTCTGATCATGATTAAGATTGATTAAAACTTAATTAATAACACCTGATTGAGAAAATATGAAAATTTTAAATAATTACTTTCAATTTTATTTATCTATGTCACATATTTTATCATAAAATATTTAAATTCAACTTCTAAGTTTTTGAGTAAACACATTACGAGAAAAAATAATTTAATCTTTCACAACATAATTCAAAATTCAAAGGATCATAAACAAAAATACGGCATCTCAAATAAGTTCTCTTAAAATACGTCAAAAGAGACACGCTTATATTTTTTAGAAATTAAACTTAGAATTCTTTTTGTTTGGCGAATTAATCTTTTTGACTTGAAAAAATAATTGAAAATAAGAGAGGCTAACAGTCTAATAATTGCACCTACTAGAAAAAGGAAATGCAATTCACTGAAAATTAATTAATAGTATTATTATTGAAAAAGAATTGTGTATTGGGTCATTCAACTCTTCACTTTTTGATTTCTCTCTCTGTTCCTATGCATGGGTTTCTATCTTATTGCCCATCCATTTCAATATTATACGCTAGTGCGCAATTGGCCCCATTCAAATATGCAAGCCAAACAAAATAAACAATAAATAAATATTATTGCATCACTTACTAACACAGAGATACACTCAGATACATTCCTACGACATTTACACGGACATAGACATACATAAAATCTTTAAAATGTAGGATATAGAGACACAAATTATTTTTTTAGCAGAAAGATGTTTTTCATGACGGGTTCACGAGAATTTAATAAAGATTTATGTACATAAGTATGTTTCAAATTATTTTTTTAGCAGAAAGATGTTTTTCATGACTGGTTTACAAGAATTTGTTTCTTATTTTTATAATTATAACAATAATTTATATAATAAAGTTTGAATTTTTAGAAAATTAAGGTATTTTTTTTTAAATTGTGTTAGAGCCGTATTATAATTGTCAGAACAAATATTTTTTGAATTGAACACTTCACGGATACGTGTCTTTCAAGTGACACCATTTAAAAGGAGTGTTCGAGCTTCATAGCTTAGTAGTAATATTTTCCTTAAAAAATACCAATCCAAAATTCATAAAAATGTGAGTTCAAAAATTTAAACTAATACCAATAGAAGAAAATAAGTAAAATCGATAATTTGAGACGGAAATTATGCAACGGTTTTTGTGTAAGTAAATTTTGTGTTAATTATCATTTTCTGAAACGAGGATTTTATATTTACTGAATACGTAATTTAATTTATTTTTAATTTTATTATCTAACTATTCTGTTGATTTTTAAATAGTAGTCGTTTTTCCACTTTTCAATCAAGTTAAAACAGGATTATATCTTTCTGATTTTGTGATTAAACGTAAGAAATTATAAAATTATATATTTCCTTTCAAGAAATATTTCCTTGGCGAGACGACAGCGATGTAAGTAAGCACTAGAGTGTTGTCGTAATACGTACAAACAATTGGAAAAAAAAAATATTATGTAATTACACTAATTATACTAATTTCTTCATTTTTTTTTTAAATATCTATTTTGAAAGAAAATTTATTTCTACCCTTTTTTAGTAGAATAGGCACAAAAAACTGAATTAAATAATTATTTAAAATAAAAAACCAATCATTTAAAATTTATACTTGTGTAGTACAGTGTAGTAGAGGCTCAACATTATTCCGTTGTCTTCCTTCTTCGTTGCTCACTCTCTTTTTCTCCTTTCTCTCTCTTTCACTGGAATTTTAACCTAGATCAAAAGATGACGGTGCTGTGAGAAAAGCGTGAGTAAGAGAGAGAGAGAGTGAGGAAAGTTCACAAAGCATCCAAGGAACACGTGAATTCCGACATGAAACGGTCTCAGGTTGTAACCCACCACGGCATATTTGGATCTGTCGTTTACCAACATCGCCGATCTTCGCCGTAAACGACGCTTCCCTGAAACGACTACACACTTTCTCCTTACTGTTTATTATTGCTTGCAACTCTCTTGCTCTATCACAGCTTCTGTGTTCTGCTTTCCCTGTTACTGTGAGAAGACCGTTACGCAGCGGAGGGTAATTTTATCACTTACTCTTTTTTTTTTTTTCTGTGCGTGGTGGAATCGATTGCGCCACAGGAAAAACCCGGTTTTGGCTACTGCGTAGTGCGTAGTCGATTCTGCAACACACCAAAAACAAAATGAAATTGTTTTTTTTTTCAGGGGAATTTGGTTGACTTATGTGGGAATGTTGATGCGGTGAGTGGTTAGTAGGTACTAGCTAGGTAGTATGATCCTCTTCTTGCCCTATGTTTTTCCGTGATTCACTCTGGGTTTGACTTTTTAAGTGAGAATATTTATGTTTTTTTTTTCTGTTTCAGAAATCACTGTTTCTTTACCCTCACTATTTCAGTTGGAAAGGGGAAAAAATGTCGAAAGTCTGAATTTTTGCTATTAATTTAAATGTTTGATGATGTGGGCGGGCGTCTTTGTCTCTTTCAAGGCTGGTGCAGAATAAGCATTAAAAATCAATTTTGATTTGGACTCGTTTGTGTAGGTTTTGTTCTGCAACGAGTTGGCAATTTTTATTAGTGTGGGTATGGGAAAATGGTTGTAAAGATGAATCGATAGCTTGCTTTTTTATATAGCTTTTCTTTCTGAGAAACTATTGTTGCTTAGGGAACTATAGAAGAATTGGCCTTTTGGTTGGTATGTGTCTGGTGTTGTGCTGATTACTGATTTATTATTGTGACTTGTGTGCAGTTTTGAAGTGGTTTTTTGCTTCAGCTACCTGATGAGGAATTGATTTGTTGATGTTCGAGGTTGTTATTCTAATTTGTCGAGCATGGATAAAGTTTCATCGGACTGTCCATACCCTGGATGCTTTTTTTGTGTCATGAAGGAAGGGAATCCGAGCAAGCGCAGAGCTAGTGTACTGAAATTCTTTAGAGAGCTTCCATGTCAAGATGATGATGGCCAGGTTCTCCCTATCAGTGGCCTTTGGAACACGGCTATGGCTCATCCAAATGACCCGGAATTCATAGAGCTAGGAATTTTTGAATGCATGTCTGCTCTCATATGGAAGGGACTGAAGAACCGGCGCTGGCTTTCTCATGATCAAAATATATATATTCCTTATTATGCAGCCCATATAATTGGTTCCTACACTATGAATATGGAGGAATTTGCAGAAAGTGCTGTGCATGCTGGGGTCATTCCTCCCTTGGTTGAGCTTTTAAGAGGCAGATTAACTTGGGTCGAGCAGAGGGTGGCAGTTAGAGCATTGGGACACTTGGCTACATATGCCAGCACTTTTCCTGCCATAGCAAGCAATGGTGAAATTCTTGAGCTCTCCATTCAATTGGCAATGAGTTCCCTGGAAATAGTTTATTCACACTTCTACCAATATGTCGATAGAAGGCTTAGTTATCATTGTGATCTGCTTACACGCGGTATGGGTGGTGTTGAAATGGAGTCCAGGAAGGCCGAGGAATGGGCTAGTCAGTTGCAGTGTTGGTCCCTTCAGCTAATTAATTGCTTTGCCTTTAAACATGAATTTCTTCCTACCATATGCAAACCTGAATTTCTGATAAAATTACCTGGCATGTGGGGTGGACTTGTGAATGAAAATTCACCAGCTGGTATTGGCTTATTAAGAACAATTTGTCATCAAAAGCTTGGTAGGGGACCTGTTGCCAGTTGCCCTGGTATTATTGACGCATTGTGTAATATTGCTCGCTCTTCAGATGACTGGCAGTATATGGCTATTGATTGTCTTCTATGGTTGCTTCAAGATCCCAATACATGTCACAAGGTGAAACTTTCTCAACTTTGGACTGGCATCTTGCTCGGTTTTTCGTATATGTTGTTGAGCTTGTTTAACACTAAGGAATACTAGAGATTTGTCTCAGAAAGAATGCATTGATTAACATGTCAGTGAAAGTTGATTCTTTCTTATGCCTTGAACTAACATAAATTCAATTAAAGAAAAATGGAAAAAAAAGTAAAAGCCTCCTTCACCTTCAGATCTATCACGTTGCATTCCTCTTATTTGTATTCCTCCTTGGTTAAAATGGCTTTTCAATATCTCTAATTTCACTTGCAAATTTCATCGAAAGTTGAGAGGTCTAACGAGGAAAATTTTCTGGATGACATGATTTCTGAATACAACAAGAATGGTAATCGGATGAGAAGGAAATAAAAAATGGTTTTATTTAAGTTTTTTGGTTTTTATGTCAGTTTCTTTGGAGCATCTATAAACAGGTGACTTAAAACTCGTTAGTACTTCCCTTCATTAGTGTGCCTTTTGGTTCTTGTCTATACACCAATGAATTTGTGAAGTGTAAACTGGATGTATACTAACAATGCCTTGTGTCCAAAGAATTATTCCGTTTTAAATTTATTGGAAGGGCTTCATGTTTTCATTTATTCATTCAAGCTCCAATTGCTAGAGATTATGACTATAAGTTTGTATCATTTGAATATTGTAAATTGATTTCTGGGTTTGATAAGGCCTTGGCGTATATTGTGTAGGTGATTGATAAAGTGGTGCCTGTATTAGTTGATCTTGCGGAGATTACAACTCTGGGTGATCACAAAAAGCTCGGTGATTCAATTGTTAGTGTTCTTCAAGAGTGCATCCAATCTCAAGGGTCAGGTCGAAGCTCAATTAGTAGTCGTACTAAAGAACAGATTGAGGATATATTAAATTCAAAGCAGAGATTGAAGTGGGAAAAGAATATGCCCAAGGAAGATCTACATATTAAGCAAGCCGCAGCTCTGGTTGTCAAGCTTGAAGGAAATTCCTTGTTCTCATCTGGAAATATTTCTGGAGCTGCATCAAAATATTCTGAAGCATTGTCATTGTGTCCTATGAGATCCAGGAAGGAGAGAGTTGTTCTATATAGTAATCGGGCTCAATGCCATCTTTTGCTGCAACAACCTTTGACTGCCATTAGTGATGCTACCCGTGCACTATGTCTCCATAAACCTGTCAATCGCCATGCCAAAAGCCTCTGGAGACGAGCACAAGCTAATGACATGCTTGGATTAGCGAAAGAGAGTTTGTTAGATGCTATTTTATTTATAAACGAGTGTTCTCAGTCAAATGATCCTGATCTTTCATTGAGGCAAAATAAAGTTCCAGATTATGCAGAGCGTTTAGTTAAGAAGCAGATGCGTGCTGCTTGGTTATTCCGAGAGGCAGCTGTTAAGCATGGTGGGGTCCATAGTCAGGGTGATGGTGGTGATATGTATGGCCCAGAGACTGATGATTCTGAATGGGAGACAGCTAGTGAAAGTGATATAGGAAATGATGGAAGGGATGATATGGGCGATGATGACGATGGTGATTGGAATAATGATGAGAGTAAAGCCTATGACAAACCTTCAATGAAAGGTATTTTTATTACAACTTTCCTATTTCTGTGCTTTATCTTTAATTTCCATTATTGCTTGTTATTTATATTTTGATTTTGGGAACTGGAATTGGCTAATAAACAGTGTGCATTTTAAATTAATGTAAAAAAAAATAGGTCCTATCAACTTGAAATATAGATATGCAAATTCTTTTGGATGACATTGTCCCACTCTAAAGGAACCTACTGTCTGTTTGGTTTAGTTTAGGTATGTGGTGGAGTTGTATGTTGGGTTCATGCATACCATAATCTGTATCTCGATTTTGTTTAGATTTCTTGAAAAGAATAAGTTCCTACCTGATTGCAAACTGGATAGTTATGATAGTTCATACGTGGCTCTGGATTTTCGGTTTTAGTTAGGATAGTGGACAAATTGGTGCAAACTGCCAGCTTTCATTTGTTTGTAATATCATCTGGCATCCCTTCTTAACCATGATCATCCACCGAAAACTTGTGGTATAAGCCAGACTTCCTGTACTTGCCTTGCTACTAGTATGATGCAACCATTGAACAGTTCAGCTGATTGCCCATTTTAGAATGTCAGGATTTATACACATGCAAAAGAGTAAATTTGATTGAGTAGGTTGTACTTACACCCTATATATAAAAAGAAAAAAGAGAGTAGTTGGATAAAGATAATATGCCAGCCAAACCCGTAATATTAAACCACATGAGTTTTTTAATTACTGAATGGGATTTCTCTCTCCAATGCATATTGACCTGAAGGGAGCAGTAAAAATATTCATATATTATATGTGGCATGTTTTTGCAAATGGTGTGTAATTTTCAAAAGTTTGGTTTCCTCCAGATATAAAGCATGGATACAATGTGCAACTTGCGGAAGAAGAACCTTGACATAGAAATCCTTGCATTTAGTGCAATATTTCTCTGGCACGAATGAAGCAGGGTTGGATGCTGTGACTATTCTTACTCTACATGTGGGCTTTTAAAAGAGAAAATTCCCAACTTAAGTGACGGGTTGAAAGTGATGACTGAGTTTTTGGTCTTACTATTATTTGAGGTTGATATTTTATATAAAGTTTTCCATGTTCCATATTTGTTCTCCCTATTTTTCTTGTCAAGTGTAAAAATCGAAGATTTTTAGTTTGGAGAACTGCATAGCGTTGGAGGATGTGAAGTTTTTTTTCTTCCGGAGGTTTGTGTATATAAACTCTTTGTGCTTATGCTTTATTTGGGTCTGTTTCCACTATTATTTTTATTACAGATTGCCTCGTAAGCTTGTCCATGTTATATTTTCTTGCACTACAGAAATTGGTTTTTAAACCTAACGGTGTCTGCGGGATAAGATTTTTTTAACCAATGTGAAGCAATTGTTGCAAACAGTTTTACAAAATGTTCTGTTTGTGCTGAAATTATTTTTTTAATTTTACATTTATATTGTCAAAAATCACTTATAAGTTTCTTTGGATGAATTCAGTAAGTATTTTTAAAAGAATATAGTCGGAAGCAAAGATTTAAATAATTATTTTCTTAAATTAATTTAGGTAAACCTTTATTGATTTTCTGTAGTAACTTTCGCACAAGTGAGTTAGTCCTAATTTATAGATTTTTATTTTGTTTTCTTAAAAGTTATTATTAGAATATTTACTCAATCAAAAACTTATTTGAAAATATGTTTCAAAGATTATATAATCTAACTCAGATTATATAATCTGAATTAAACTGTATTAATCTAACTGAAATATATTTTAAATTATATATTTTAGAATATTATTTTGTATTTTGGATTGTACTATTTAGAGTATATATTTCTATTTTGTATTGTATTTCAAAAAGTAAAAGAGTAATAAAATTAGAATTTCAATTTTTGTAGGGTGCAGCTTATATATATATATATATATGGGATTACAGAATGCAATAGCCCAAAGATTGGTCGGCTTAGCTCTTTGGAAATAAGATAAGCCCAAAAAAGCTGGGCAAAAACTTCCTTAATGACATTTTTGTTTGCTCTGATGATTCTTTTGGTTAACAAATTAAAGAAGTGATCACATTTTAAGCTAACAAGCGATGCAAATTGGGTAATTTTTAAAATAATGCGATTATCAGAAAGAATAAACTTTTATAATTATAAAAAACTATCAAGTGGTTGTGTAAAAACTGTATATTTCTATTCTTCGTTTATCACTTCTTTGTTAAATTTAAAACAAATATTCTCCTTCGATCTCCTAACTTACAATTATCAACTCCTAATATATTTTTCTACCTGGTCTCATATCCTACTTCGATTATATGCTCTATTAATTATTTAAAAGAGACATTCAATAAAATTATCCAAAATTTTAATTAAGAATAAAGGAAAATCAGTTCATAAGATACAAACTTTAAACATTATAAAGATATCTTTCATTTTAAAAAGTTATCTAAACTTTGACCCACAACAATATTAATACATATTTAATAGAAGGATAGTATACAGGATATCCAAAGTTTAAAGTCTAGTTTAATACTTTATGAAATTAAAGATTTTGATAGAATTAGAATTATATAAATGAAAAATTACTTTGTTATGTTTTTAAAAAATATATATAAATATTTTTTTTAAAATATTAATTTTATAAAAAAATATATTATAAGTCTATAAGGTTGAGGTAAACTTAAAATATATTTTTTAATATTTCATTAGATAACTAGCTATTGGATCATCCATAAATATATAATGTCATACAAAGTTAACACGTCTACATGTAGAAGGGGCGAACTGACTCGTTTGTTTTTCCTGAACTATCACGGGTTTGTCAATTCGTCCTGTTATAGGGTGAGTTGGTGGGTTGACTTGTTTTTATTTTTATTTTTTTTGTTTTAAATCTATTTATTTGATTGTGGTAATTGATATCACTTTTTGAACAATAAAAATGCAAGAAAGAGATATAAAATTGAATCAAATTTAAATATTTTAATCAAATAAAGTTTAATGTCTAACAAAATAAAATAAATATCAATAATAATTCAATGAATCAAATTATGTATAAAAAAGCTAAAATTCTACGTAAAACATTCATCATCACCAATTTTGATTAAAAAAACATGATATTCTCTTTAAAGTGTAAAAAAAAAAAAACTATCAGACTAATTTATCTCGCTTGTGACCCTACAGATTAGGTAAATCTAACCAATACAGACAAATAAATTCAAAAAGTTAGTGAATTGATTTACTATCCACCAAATCCGATTCAATTTAATAAGTTAATTAACTGATCCACTAAATTCGATTCAATTTAACATATTAAAAAGTAATTAACCCAATGCCCATATTTCTACTTTTATTTCAAAGGCTTGTGATGGATGTGTTCTCTCACTATCTTTAGAGTATTCATTTTCTTAATTGTAATTATGGTGATCTTATAAAATTTTGTATTTTTAGCTTTTTTTTCTTACATTTTTGTTTTTAATATTAATTATTTGTGATTTTGATATTTAAATTCATTTTATTTTATCTGTAACTTTATTTAACTTTTAGTTCAACTATCCGCAATTTTTTATTATTTTAGATATGGTACAGAGCGATAGGAAATACACATTATACTTATTATTTTACAAAGAAAAATAGCTGTTGTGAGAACTCGTTAGAAAATATAATTCAGTATTTTAAAATTAAAAATTAGACAAAATTGTAGAAAAATCATATTTATATAAAAATAATAATTAATATTTTATGAAAAAATGGGAACTAAAATTATAATTAATTCTGTTTTATGTGAAAACAACAACTTTACCTACAGAAATATCGGAACAAGTAAATTAAGACGTAAAATAAAAAGAGTGTTGGGATCTCCAACGTGTGCTCCTATTTATAGTAAGCCATAGGGGCAACTCTGTAAATTTAATTTTTGTTAGGTTTCCTAAATTTATTACGGTAGGTTGTTGATTATGAGATAGTTCTAATTTTTAAACAAAAAATAAATCATAAACTAATTTTTAAGTGTAAAAAGAAGTCTCGAACAAGCGTAATATCTTTGACACTTTGATACTAAAAACATTATTATTTTCTTATAATATAATATTTTATTTAAAAAACGATTGTTAAATATTTATTTACTATTAGAGTGTCAAAAAAATTTTACTTTCTTTATAAATTATAAATTTCATAATCCAAATTATCATAAATTTTTAAGTAAAGTGGGTTAAGTTATTTAAATGTATTTTGTTTTTTCAATTTATGTTTTATATAGTTATTACATTTAAATCAAAATAGATTAATTAGACTCATATAATAAAGTGTTCATTTATTTCAATAAATATTAATTATAAATAAATAAATAAAATATTAATTCATAATTTGATTAATAAATAAATTAAGTATCTAAATTTAGATTTTTAGTTTTAAGAAGATCAAAGTGATTAGACTTATATTTAAAAATTATATATTTCTAATTTAACCTAACTCAAATTCATATAATTCAACCTCATTCTCATATCCAAATGCAAATGTAAAAACTTAAGATAATTATTATTGAAGTTAGGTAAGATTCAATATATAGGTAGTTGTGAATTGATTCTATAAATTATAGTAAAATGCTAATAATAATTTATAATGATCACACCCTTTGATGATGAAGTTAGTTTTCCTTTTTTTTATCTTAAAAAAATTTATACGTCACATTTTCTATTGTTCTTGGGAAAATTTGACAAAAAAAGTTTAATTATGCCGTAGTCGTTTTTAAGTCTGATATTTTTCAACGTTATGGTAGTTTATGGTGAGTAATTAGTGTGACTTGTGGCATATATATGTTATTAACGTGTTTTCATTTATTATTATATTTAACTCAACACTTTATTGTTATTACTATCTTTATTTATACATGTACCTATATATAAAATATTATTTCTCATCGTCCTCTTTTTTTACATAAATCTTTTTCGATTTTATTAATATATTTTATTTTATTATTTTATCTTTTAAATTTTAAAATTATGAGAATGAATATTTCGTTATTTAATCAATTAAATAAAATTATTTTTTAGATTTTTAAAGTAATATTAAGAAATTTTTAAATACAAATTAACTTCATAGTATTCTATTAATTTCTTATTTTACCTAAGTCATGAGAGAAGTTTTTATAAAAAATAAAAAAAATACAACTAAAGAAGAAATTACATAATATATATATTTATATATATAAAGTAAATCAAATTAAGAAAAAAGAGTTAAATTAAATAAATTTTAACTACTATTATAAAATGGGTAATTCAACTGCTTGAATTGAATGGGTTAGGTGAATTGTTCCAATGAATGGCCATAAAAAGTTAGAGCAGTTTGCCGCTGGCCGTTGGCTTGATTTGTGTTTAATCAATACATAAATTTTTGAATAAATTTTCTTTTTTAAAACCTAATTTCATAATAGAATTTTGTTCTTTATTTATATTTTATAATTTCGAGATAATTTTAATTCTTACATCCAATTACATTTTTTTTAAATAAAAGCTTTCATGTTAGGTATCACTATGCCACTTAAGATCTCAGCTAGGTTGACACCTCAAGTAACAACAATCATTTACCATCACATGAAAAAAAAATATTATTAAACAAAAGAAAAAATAAAAGAAAAAAAAAATACAAAAATACGGGGACCAGACCAAAACCCATATGTTAACAAAAACGATACATCCAATTACATTTAGCTTTTGATACAGTTTTATAGACAAAAATAATAATTAATAATGCGATATTAAGAGCATATACAATTTTAATATAAATAAAACTATTATTTTTTAATACGTATATTATATTTCAAAATAAATAAACAACGAAAAATATTATTAAATATTTTAAGAATGTAATCGTGTTAAGGAAATGCAACTCCATAAATTTGGTAAATTGAGACAATATAGAGTAATGTTTTTATATATAAAAAATTATAATTTTCAATATATTCAGATATATTAAATTTAAATTAGTTTTATTTTAAATTATTTTATTTTTAACTTTTTTTCTAAAACAATTTAAATGGATTGAATTTTTATTTTTGTTTATAGTTGAGTATTTTAATTATCAAAATATACATAAATTTATTTAATAGTAGACCAAACTTAATGACTCAAAAATAGTAATTACTGATATTTTTCGGATGATGTTATGCTTGATCTAAATTTGTTGAGACTTTCCACTTTACAAGACAGTGCCTTTTTTATTGATATTAAAATTAAAATTATTTTTAATTGAGGTTACTTATAATTATTTAAATTAAGAAATGTTGTTTTTTTAGTTATTGATTTGGGATTATCCTATTTGACTTTACTGTCAATGTTGAACATTTTTTTTTTAACTTAAATTGGTTAAAAATAGTTTTAGTTAAGGTTGATTGAAAGATTTCTCACACCACATTTTAAAAATTGATCATTTTTTAACAAAATAACTTTGTAACGTTTGAAAAATAATAATTGGAAATTTTAAAATACAACTAACCTTAATTGAAAAAGAATTTGGTTATTAATTTCTTTTTTCTAAACACCCAATTACATTTAAGAAATCACACATTCAAGTAACATTTTAAAAAATATAAATTACTTATAGTTTTTAAAAATAATTAAACTTATCCAATATTTTTTTTAAATGTCTAATTATTTAATTTTAAAATAATCTTTTAAAATATACACTAGAACTTTTAAGAGTTGCCACACTTCAATCCTATTTATTAATTTTATAACAAAAGTTTTTCAATTATATTTAAAGTAGAAAGAGAATTTAATTGGTGAATTATGTATATGTTATAACACCCTCACTTTAATAGAAAATCCGTACATATAAAGTACTCTATATTAATTTCTAAAACAAGGTTTACATTCACATTTTTTTTATAAAATTTATTAGGCATCACTATGAAGCTTGAGATTGAGACCTCAAATAATAATAATAATTTACCATCACATGAAAAAAAAATTATTAAAAAAATAAATAAAGAATATACAAAAAAATATAAAAGGACTATATCAAAATCATATATTAACAAAAACGGTACATAGGTAATATAAACTTATTAATAAATAACTTTAAAAAAATACTAGATGTAAGCCTATTATACCAATGAAAATACTCTTTATGAATAAAACTTAAGTTAACAAACTTATCAACACATGTATTCATTTCAGAACAAAAAATGTGAGAAACCCTAAACCTAATTTTTTCCACAGTACTTAAGACAAGTGTTTCACCTATTACAAAACATCAAATGAATATTAATCATAACAATAAATACAACACAAACTAAAAGAGAATCATATTAAGTCATAAACTAGTAAGACTTGTTTTTTTGAGTGTGTTCAATAACATGTATAACTTCATAAAATTCAACAACTAAAACCGTCTCAACATCAAAAACAATAAAAATAATTTTTTTATTGGTGGGTTTGAAATTTTGAGAATATTCATGGACGATAATTAGGATTCCTCGGAGGTTGTGGGTTTTGTTCAATTTAGTGTTATGTTTCATTGGTGACCTTTGATTTAAGAGACTTAAATTTGGGCACTGTGACAAATTCTCCATTTTTTTTGTCTTTCATTCTACTAACAAATATTATTAAAACTAAATCATAATAGTTGAAACTCCATGAGATCTCAATCTGTTTTTTTCAGATTTTAAATCTAGATAAATTTTTGGCAAGTATTTATTCCATTAAATGCTTTCATGAATGTTATTGAAAATATTAAATATTAAAATTAATTGCATATTTTTTTTGTTTTTTTTTTCTTTTAGATTTTAAATATGGATTCATTTTTGTCAAGTATTTATTCCATTAACTGTTTTCATGAATACTATTAAAAATATTAAATATTAAATTAAATTTTTTATTTTTCCAGTTTTTAAATCTATATCCATTTCTGTCAAATATTTATTCCATTAAATATTTTTTATGAATGTTGTTGATAATATTAAATATTAAAATTGATTAATTTTTTCTCTTTCTTAATTTCTTAATTGTGCAAATTTGTTTTCTGAGATTTTAAGGACACCTTCTAAGTTCCTGTCTAAAAATCAAAAAAATATTTCCAGGTTAAACAAATGTGTGGCGTGATTATTTGTATTTATATTAATTGAAATATTTATTATAATTATAAGATAATTTTAATATAAATAAAAAATATTAATTATCTTTCATTTATCCAAAATAATTGTTCAAGCGACAATCTTTTGAAGTTAAGGTTAAAGTTCTCACTTGACAATTTGATGCTCAGACCATATATAGAAAATAACAATTATGTATCAACACTAAAACATATTCAAAATGTCAACTAAATATTTTATCATTTGCAATATTCTTAACAAGTTTACATTGTCCAATTACAATAATTTATTTTTTATTTTTCATCACTAAAAAAAATTATTAAATATAAACTAATTTTAGATACTAAATTAATTAATCACTACATTAACTAAATTATAGATAATTTTATAAACTACAAAAACTTAATTTTTATTATTAATAAAAAATTATAAAATAATTTATAAATTAATATTTAATTATTAATTATCAAGATTTTAACTACTTACTTACTGATATTTTATATCATAAATTAGAAATTAATTTATAATTAAAAATATTAATAACTAAAATCTTACTAATTAATTTAAATATTAATTTAAAAATTATTTTTTAAATTTTGATTAATAATAAAAATCACTTAAAAAATGTGATTCAATAAAGTTGTGTAAATTGTGTCATTCAATAAAGTTAAAAATCGCGTACACAATTCAAGGAACTAAATCTCACAATTCTACATAGTTTCAAACTTACTATTTAAAAAATGACTATATTGATATTTTATACTATACCTTCAAGCCTAACATAACATTCAATAACATAAATAAACTCAATATATATATCTCTCTCTATATATATCAGTTTAATAAAATAAAATTTGCTCATAAGTAAAAATTCAAAACTTAAAAAAAGAAATGCACAAACGTCAACCTACACTGTTTTTTTTTTCTTCATAAAGTCAACAAATACAATAAATATTCAACATTTTACAATCATTAATACTTTGTTTGATTGAGGTGAGGATTTATTTTAAAGGTATAAAATATAAGTTTATAAATTTATTTTTATTAATAAAAAATATTTTAATAATAGATTATGGTATATATATATATTTTTTGATTTAATTATTAATTATTAATATATAATATTTATAATTATTCTTATTTTATAATAAAAAATATTTTTTATTAAATTTAAATAATTTATTAAATATATTAAAATTTATGAAACTAATATTTATTATTATATACATTAGTTATTTTATATAACTATATATATTTTGTTCATATTATAATTTTATTTTATTATTTTTATTATTTATAATTATATGTTATTATTAATAGTACATATTTTTAAAATAATTAAATAAATTTATCTAATATTTAATTTTGTATATATACAATATAATTGTAATAGTAATAAAATAATTAATATCATTAATATTTTAGGAATATTAACTTAAAATACTCATAATAAATATCTCTATTTTTTTTAATAAATTTATATTAGTTTGACATAAAATAATGTTTGAAAAAATCCTTTTAAATTATATTTAAAGATGTAAAAAAAAATAAAAATTCAGTGGACATTTGAATTTCATTAAATTTGATTAGAGTGAAAACACACGCGCGCGAGTGTGTGTATATAATTTTTTAATAAAATTGTGAGGAAGTATGAACTCAGTGTAGCCAAAGGTGAAATCGGATCCGACCCGATTTGTGAGAGGCGATGGTAGAGAAGAAGACTACCCGTGTGGAACACGTTCGTGTGCTGCGTTGCACTCTCAAACTATCTCACACATCTCATCAACTCCCCGTCTTGTCTCTTCTCTTCGGTTAGGTGTTAGTGTTTCATAATTGACCACACCAGATATATCATATGTGCAATTCCTCTTGAAACCTTATTCTCTATTCAATACCTGCGTTCGTTCCCACCTTCAGCCACCAAATGAGAATTAATTATCAATCATGTGTATATTAGGTTTGTTTCGCTCGTGTTCCATTTCTGGGAAACACAATTTCTCTATTCAGTTAGACTTGGATTCGCTCATCGAGCTTTTGTGGTCATTATTCATCTTATTGCAGAATCGGATACGTTAGTCTGATCGAATATGCTTGCTGTTTTGAACTAGAATGTTCTGTTTTGCAGCGAATATCTTATATTTCGAAGCTTTAGGCGCGTTGGATAGGAGGAACATGGTTAACATTTTCGACCTTGGAGGTTAGCTTCTGTTAGGGATTTTACACGTTTGGGATGATACATGTGATATTTTGACTGCAAAGAAAGTTGTCTTCGTGTATTTTGTTTAGTTTAATTACACTTAATAATGAGAGATATATCTGATTGAATTAGAAGAAATTTGGTATGGTTGTTGTTATTTAGTTATGCTCTTGATGTGATGAGGTCATTATTTGGTATCTTGAACGGAATCACCTTGCTCACATGTATGAATATACATTATGTGCATATGTTTGACATGGATGTGGGAACCTCGATAATGTGATTGTGTGAGTGAGCGAGTTTGGTGCATCTAAAGCATCCCACTATGCGTTGAGATTGAAATTTCCCACAGTTCTGGCTGCTGACTTGTCTTTCCTTTTTTCTGTGAATTTTATTTTCGGCTAGATTTTGTTGCTCCCCAAGGTACGAGGAGCAATTGTGACGAGCTTATTTGTTGGTAAAAGAGAGATTGATCTTTTGCCATGTCTTCCCTTCAACTCTTCCAACTAACCCAGCATGGCCAGGGTTTTCTGGCTTCGAGGAGGTATATTAACTTTTTCTTTGAATGTTTTTGGTGATGAGTAAGTTCACTCTGACGTTGACGGTGACTTGCAGCTTAATTTGTTTGCCCATTGAGCTACTGCATAGACTTTATCCTTTTATCGGCTATTTTTATTTAATCTTTTCATAATGCATCTAAAACTAAACTTTGTTTTATACTCGAGGAGAATATTCGATCTCATTTTCATAATCAGAAATAGAATACATAACGCTCAAAGCTCAAAATTTTGACCCATTAAGGAGTTTCAGAGGTTTTACAGTAAGGTCTGAAACTGTAATTGCAGTTCTAACGTTAGAGTTTATGGTTTTTTTATAACCGCACTGTAACCCTAGTTGCTTCTACATTGCCTGCATTTATCTTACAATTTTCTGCAATATAAAGGTTTTTCGAAATTTTAATTGCCTAATTGCAACTGTAATTTAAAACCATTGCAACAATTCCCAATACTAATGCGTTTGATAAAAAATACTATGTTGAGATATTTTAGGAAGTTTCAGATTTGATTCCTATTGTTTTTTAAGTCTGTATATTGGTCGTATCTTGTTTATATTTACTAACAATATCAATTCCACAATCTCATGGATTTGTTTCGTAGAATAGGCAGTTCTTGTTTCCAAATTTATCAAATTAATGTATGTATATGTATATGTATGTGTATATATATATATATATAATGAGATTGAATAAGAGGGAAATTATTTTCTTCTATACTTGAGATACTAAATGTATAGGATTAGACAATGGTCGTGCTACATCAAAATCCTCATGGTTGAATCTCAAGACTTCTATTCTATATGGGTTTAAGTCCTTCAAAACATGTACTATTAAGTAGAAATTGGTAATTATCAAAAAAGTTCTATTGTAAGTAAAATTGGTTGACCCTGAAACTTGCACTCTTTGGGTATTATTTTCCACTTGAAACATGCTTAAAGGCTTATCATTAGAATAAACAGGGATCAGGAAACCAACAAAACTTGTCTTGATAGAACAATTGACAAGAAATTTCTTCATTCTTTATTGATCTAATCATTTACAATTTATTTATCTAAGGTTCTGCTCCTTTAAATGTAATTTATGTTGTACTTGATTGTTTTTACATGAAATAATGGTGTATTCTTCTTGAGGCTAACAGTGCCATCATACACTTAATCTGATCCTCTTGGATTATAGCCTTGCATCTTCATATTAGTTGTAGCATTTATACACTATTTTATTTTTTGAGTGGTATTAATAAAATCATTACAATGTTGAACTAGTTTTGCATGTAAATTATTATCTAGTTGAATAATTTTTCTTGTGTGTTACGACAGAAAAACTCTGCTTCTTGCAACTGGTATCTTAGTTGCTGGTGGAACTGCAGCATATGTGCAATCTAGAGTTAATAGACATGATTTATTAGGCGATTCTGGCGAGAACAATAATGATAGAGAACTCCCAAAGGAGGAGGTTATGAAAAGAACTTCTGCACCAAAAGATAAAAAGAAAAAAGGAGGGTTGAAGTCACTTAAAGTCCTTGCTGCAATTCTTTTATCCGAGATGGGCCAATTAGGTGCCAAGAACCTTTTAGCTTTAGTTTGTATAGTGGTAAGTCTATTTTTTTTTGGATAATTATGTTTTTGTGATTACCTTTAAAATTTCAATGCAAAATGACATGATGTATTCATGTATTTGTTGTGATATTTTGTTCTGTTAACTTGTCTTTGACATTAAATGCCCGACTTGTGAACATGTCATGTATACATGCTACAAAGATGAAATATATTAATCAAAATGATTTTTTAATTCGAACTATCATTCATTTTTTGGACTAATCAGAAGTTTCATGTGATCCATATCCTTAGTCAGCAGATATGGTACTTCTGCTGGAATGCATCATCAGGAGACATTGAACTTGAACTCTTGTATGTTCTGTATATAATGGAATTTCGTACCTGTTGGACTAGGAACTGTGATTACTCTTGAAAATGTTTCGTTTATTTTTTTCTGTTTCATTATGTGATTGAATGTGATGATTTTCTTATTTAACAGTTAGTTTAAAACTAAAACATATAACTAAAAATCTTATGACAACATACACTGGCATAAAGACATTGCCTTGAAATGTCATGAAGACACTTGAATAATAAGAGGGAGAAAATAAATATTTTATTAGTTACAATCAAGATAATTACATTCTCAAGTCCTCTATTTGTTACAATCACATTCTATTAAAGAAAGGAAATAAAACCTGCTCAAATGAATGTGCAGATTCCAGGGATATTTTTATCCTAATAATCCCTTATTTACAGCAAAGACAAGACAAACACACAATATGCTTATGAATTGACAAAGACAGTTATAGATTTATTTAGGTTTTTCCTCTCTGCTTTGGAGGGGATGGGGGAGTTTGTTGGTTCGTAGAAACTACTGAAGGTGTAATCCATAAAAGGTACACAAGAAAGTGCTCTCTATATTTTTGGATATGGGAAAAGGATTAGTTGGATGCAGAGGGTTATATTTTTTTTGAAATATCTAAATAGGCTTTATCAAGAGAAAGGTTATAAAGAATGATACAAACATTAACCAAACTATGAAGCCCAAATACTCCAGAATTGGTAGAGTACTAGTGTTCTATGCATATCTGGTACATGTACAATGTGTAGTGCACATCCATTGAGCATCCTCTGTTTTTTTTTCTTAACGTTTTACTGGCTGATATGTTGAAATACAACTGGCCTTAGCTAGATATGACTTAACCTTACAAAATATGATTCTTCTTTTTTCTGAAAAAAATTAAAATAACCGTTTCAATATAAATTATAAGATATGATAGGATGTAATTTTTGAGACATTTATATGGGAAAGAATATGTTCTAACATGGAGGAGGGAAAGTTATGGAATTTTGGTTTTTTGGCTATGATCACAAGTATCTTGTAGCAGATTGTGGTAATCATCTACTAATTTTATTATACATTAATGTGAAATGATTAATTTCTCTTTACAAAATATGATCATTATCAATCTTATGGTTGTCTAATCTATTTTTGTAAATAGGTGTTAAATGTTCATTAGCATAAAGCAAGTTTCTCCCCTAAAAAAATTTGAACCAGAAAATAAAATAAAATAAAAACAAGAGTTCTAAAATTCGGTTGGTAGTATAATATTTGGTTGAATTGCTTTGCCAAAGGCCATCTTCTTTAATACTTCCTTTAAAAACGCTAAGCCTCATTCAGTGCAGAAATAACTCCTCCATCTTTTCGTCATTTGTTGCTCAATCACTACAACTTCTCCATTTTTTTTCTTAATAGTTCATTGGGTTTAAGTTTCTGGGTCATTTTTCTCTTCTTAGGGTAAGCTTGTAATAATGTATTTCCTGTTTTGGTGCACAAAGCTTGATTCAAAAAAACTTTGGCTTTTTGCCTGGCTAACTGCCTTTTAGTATCTTTGTTTGTTACTTGATAGTTCTGTTATACAAAGATGTAATTCTCTGAATCATCCTCTTCTAATTTTACAATTCTCTTGGATTCTGTCACCATGATTTTTAATTAGATTGAAACTCTTTCACTTCACCAACAACTACAGTTACCTCTTAAATCCCTCTAGTTTCTGTGTGGTTTAGAAGGTAGAATATCAGACTTGTATATTATTAATTATAAGACTATAACAATAACTATGGTCTTGGTTGTGTTCTTAAATACAATTTGACTTTATTATTGTGCATCCTTATTCAAGTTTGCTAACACAATTGCATAAGAATGTAACTTGTATTTGCATACCTGAAGGAGTGTGAGCGTGTGAACACAGTAGACTGTGACATTAAATTGAGAAAAATGAGATGGAATCTTTTATTTGAATATGAAAGCCATAATAGACTGTTTAAGTTTGTACGAAAACAAACTGATGAATATCATATTAGCAAATGTGTTGGTTGAGTCACCAGAAATAAACAATGATAAATTTTAGCTGATAACATTTAAATTATATTTGCAGGTGCTGCGAACCACTTTGAGCAACAGGCTAGCAAAAGTACAAGGCTTCCTATTTCGTGCTGCTTTTCTTCGACGTGTGCCAATGTTTTTGCGGCTAATTTCAGAGAATATTGTTTTGTGTTTCCTCTCATCAACTATACTGTCTACATCAAAGTACATTACTGGGACTTTGAGTCTGCACTTCAGGAAAATATTGACCCAATTTATCCATTCTCACTATTTTAAGGTAGATATTGTTGAATTGTATGTTGAAAATGTCTATATTTGACTGTCTGTATTGAGCTTGTCATCTATTTGTGCATTCCTCCTGTCTTGCTACAAATTTTCTGAGTAGTTTTAAGCTGTTTATAGCTCAAGTCTGTTTTTTCTTCTTTATTTTAGGTGTATGGAAGTTCAATTTGTAATGCTTCCAGAATTTTCCTGTTAGCTTTAAGTTCTGTCGTGTCCTTAATTCCATATACTGCTTAAAGAGGACAATATTTGTTGCTACATCTCTTTACCTGCTGGGTACAAGGCTTTGGAAAATCAATTAAGAAAAAAGGGAAAGGGGCCTTGTGGTTCAGTTGTTCTTGGTTTGGGCATTGCTTTTGGATCCCAGACATGTCCTGACTAGAGCATTCAGATTGTTTTCTACATCTTGTTTGTGCAAGTTAATTCAGAAATTGTTAAAGAAAAAGTATTAAGCTGCCTCTTTATGCTTTGAACAATTGTTTGATCTTTTCCCAAAATAAGAATAACTATCCAGAATCAAATAGTTTTTTCCAATTTTAATTGCAAGTACCCATGCACAACTCTATATTATTGGTAATTGTCATGCCTCCTTAATGGCACTGTTGTAGTGTTCTACTTAGTTTTTATATGAACTTTCTGTCTGAATTTACTTTTATTTCAGAACATGGTGTATTACAAAATATCACATGTTGATGGTCGGATAACTAATCCAGAGCAAAGAATTGCCAGTGATGTTCCAAGGTTCTGTTCAGAGTTGAGTGAGATTATACAGGATGACCTAACTGCGGTGACTGATGGACTGCTATACTCTTGGCGGCTTTGTTCATATGCAAGCCCTAAATATATCTTCTGGATATTGGTAAATCTAGTTAAAGTGTACTGTTTCTCAGATTTCTCACTGGCTGCTACAGTTCATAATTTCTTGTTGAGTTTCTGATGGCTTGAACCTGTTTGATATAATGTTAAGTTCTGTGGTTGTCTTTTCAATAAATTTTGTTTCCTATGCAGGCCTACGTAGTTGGAGCTGGGGCTGCAATCAGAAACTTTTCTCCTGCATTTGGTAAACTTATGTCCAGAGAGCAGGAATTGGAAGGAGAGTACCGGCAGCTTCACTCACGATTAAGGACTCACTCAGAAAGTATAGCATTTTATGGTGGAGAGAGGAGAGAAGAAGCTTATATTCAGCAGAAGTTTAGGACCTTATTTAGACACACTAAGAGAGTGCTACATGACCATTGGTGGTTTGGCATGGTTCAGGATTTTTTATTGAAGTACCTTGGTGCTACTGTTGCTGTTATTTTGATTATTGAACCTTTCTTTTCTGGCCATCTAAGGCCTGACACTTCAACTTTAGGGCGTGCAGAGATGCTAAGCAATCTAAGATATCATACTAGTGTCATTATTTCCCTTTTTCAATCTCTTGGAACTCTTTCTATTAGTGCAAGACGGCTCAACCGACTCAGGTATATTTGATTGGTCATTTGTCCCTTAGAAGTTGATATTTAGAGAACATGCCTTTCCAGGGTTCATTTTGTTTGTATATATATTCTAGTTATTCGTATGTTTTACAGTGGTTATGCTGATCGTATTCACGAGTTAATGGCCATATCACGAGAATTAAGTCTGGAGAATGAGAAATTTTCGCTGCAAAGACAAGGAAGTAGAAATTGCATAAGTGAAGCTAACTACGTTGGATTTTATGGTGTCAAGGCTAGTAAACTCTCTGAACTATTTATGAACCTTTACTTCTCTTTATGTTTTTCATATCTTGATCGAGTTGATGCTCCCAAAATTCAGGTTGTGACCCCCAATGGTAATGTATTAGTGGATGATTTAACTCTTAAGGTTGAGTCAGGATCAAATCTTTTGATTACAGGTATGAACTCTCTGCTTGGTGGTTGTTTCTAATTTTACATTTTTTGGGTGGTTGAGTCATCCTTGTTAATTGATGTTACTTCAATATCCCTTCTTTTCTTTTGTATCAATAATCATTCTCTTGGGTATCTGATTTAGGGTGTGGGGGTTAATTATTCATGCACTTCTGGGGCTTAATTTTTTTTATATGCATTTATAGTATCCACATGACTGGAAATATGGCAAGGGTTGTGCACTATTGACTGCAAATTTAATGTAGATGAAACTTTTGGCTTGTTTCCTTTGTCGTTTTTTTTGGCAAGTGCCTAGATTAATGCATCCAACCAGGTTCTGCATCAAAGGTACATTATAATCAGGCTATATTGTTTCTCAACAGTGTTTTATGCAATATCTGTGGGTGCCATTGTAAATTCTTGTTAAATGTAGACTAGTTGGAAATAAAAACTGAGTATTCCCTTTTATCGGGATAAGGCTTGGTACTAGTTGGTTGGAAATTGTCCTGACTGAGCCCACGAACATTGTTTTTACCCTTGTGCATTCTCCTTGAAATTCACCTCAGCCACTGCCTTGTGGTACTTGTTACTTTTCTTTAGCAGCTTCATAGAGGTTACGAATGACTGTTGATCATTACTAGATTGCTGAATTTTCTAACTGTGTCTTCTAAGGTTATTCTTGTTATTTTAGAACTATGTTAATTTTGAATTTAAAAATCAAACAAGGCCAGACAACTGACAAATTTGAAGCTAAAATTAATTGTAAACTTGCAGAAATATTATTTGCCACCTTGATTATCTACTGATTTAATTAAGGTGACTTCTTTCATAAATGTTGCTTAGATTTAGTCTTCTGTAAAAGGTTTTGCATTGATGATTAACTTTATACGCATCTATGAAATAAAAATTAATAATATTAATTACAATTGATTAGTACTTTTTTATGTCCTCACCTGTTTTCAAATCTCAATTCCGTTGATGCATCTTGTGGCAATGTTGTCGAACCACTTCTGCATCTCAAACCATGTTTTGTTTCACACAGTTTGAGCAACCAGTTCTAATGCGTGGACTAGCTCAATCCATCTGTTCAAGAAAAATAATATAAACTAACACAAAAATAGTAAATAGTTTCAGTGTTCAGTCCTGGTTGGTCATCATACTCTGGTGAGCATGTAGATTTGATGGGGATGAGAAATTATATACTTTGAAGTCAATTGAGTAAAAACAAAATTGATATGATTCTTGTCTGTTTGGCTTTTATTTGACAATCTGAAAGTATCATGTTTCACTTGTATACTTGGATTTTAAAATAAGATTTCAAATGGTTAATTGTTTTTGACATGTGATAACAATTATTTTGCTGAAGGTCCAAATGGAAGTGGAAAGAGCTCGTTATTCCGGGTTTTAGGAGGTCTTTGGCCCTTGGTATCTGGACATATTGTGAAACCAGGAGTAGGATCTGATCTTAATAAAGAAATTTTTTATGTGCCTCAAAGACCATATACTGCTGTAGGAACACTACGTGATCAGTTAATTTACCCTCTTACTGTGGATCAAGAGGTTGAGCCACTTACAGATGGCGGGATGGTGGAGTTATTGAAAAATGTGAAATTCATATAACCCTACTTCTTTGCAGTGCCACATTAATGTTTAGTACATAATATTTATGTCATTTTAATAATTATTATTCATCTGAATTGCTTGTACATGTATTCAAGGTTGATCTCGAGTATCTATTGGAACGGTATCCACCTGAAAAAGAGGTTAACTGGGGTGATGAGCTTTCATTGGGTGAGCAACAAAGATTAGGCATGGCCAGACTTTTCTACCATAAGCCTAAATTTGCCATTCTTGATGAGTGCACAAGTGCTGTTACAACTGATATGGAAGAACGATTTTGTGCTAAAGTTCTGGCTATGGGTACATCTTGTATTACCATATCACATCGTCCAGCATTAGTTGCATTCCATGATGTGGTTTTGTCCTTAGATGGCGAGGGAGGCTGGAGTGTTCATCATAGAAGGTTGGAAATTGACTGTGCGCTTATTAGGGTTTTCCTTTGACACTGTCATTAATTATAAGATTCAAATTTCAACTGCAGTGAGGACTCTTCTACTGAGTTACAAAATAATGCAATGAAGGCATTGGAGACAAAAAGACAGAGTGATGCCAAGGCAGTTCAAAGAGCATTTGCCATGAATAAAAAGGTTTATATATTTTATGATTCTTGTTCTTTGGGTATCTTCACTGTTCATTATCTTAAATTGATAATGAAGAATTTTCTATTTTTTTGTTTTTTTTCTATGCCTAGGATTCTGCATTTTCGAATTCAAATGCACAATCATATATTACAGAAGTGATAGCATCATCTCCATCTATGAAAGATACTACTTCATCTGCTGTTCCTCAACTTTGTGGTAATTCAAGGGCATTGCCAATGAGAGTAGCTGCCATGTGCAAAGTATTGGTAAGTAAGTAGATATGCGCTTGTAAGATCTTTACTTTGTATATTTCTTTTGTAAGTGAATATTTTTACCATCATATTGAATAATTGATTAATTGTATATGGTTTTGAATATGTCATTTATGAAAATCTTTAGTGTTGAGATTACTCTGTTAATTATGAATTTATTAGTCTAAATATCTCTGCTTATATCTTTTCAGTCAATTTAATGTACTCAAGTTCTACATCTCTGCAACCTGCATTTCTAGTGTGTTGCTGATTCATAGCAAAATTGTTACGTAGGTTGGCTTACTTACAGTCTATTTTAGACTTTTGTTTGTTGCAAATGGATGCAATTACAATTCTTTTGACTATATGATTTGGATGGTGAAGTTATGGAAAATCAGGATGTCTAATCAACCAATTCATTTCAAGGCAATGGTAATAAGATTGAATGAATCTGAGTTATCTTAAGATCAGGCTGACTTGCTAAAATTGAATGATCTTTAAGGTTGAGGACTATGATGGTGGGGCCTGCTGGAGGTGTTTTAGGTTTGGAAGATTTATCTATTGGCTTTGATACATAGTAATAGAATTGTTTAAATTTCTGGATAACGAAATACACAGTTGGCATTAACAAGTAGCTTCAATACTGAAAAGGGGGGATGATTAGCTTCCAATTCACAGATAGCAACTTTATTCTATTAATTGTACAGGGGCCTAAAATTCTCTAACAATCTGACTTAGCTTATTCCAAGAATTTTTTTGTTAAAGATGAACTCTTCCAAAAGCTTATTAAGCTGTTAATGGAGGTCCATAACAAAAACACCCTTGTGCGAGAGCCCAATATGTTTGGGCTTAGGGATAACAAATAAACTTGTATCTATGGGTATTGTCTGAACCTGTCTCAATGTTGACAAGGAATACCCAGATTAACCAGGCATGGTATGAATATCATAATACCTGGTTTTTTAAATCACCTACGAGGGATGGCTATGTACATACTTGCCCGTCTCTATCCCCGTTTTAAATTATTAAAACAACCTTAGTTTATTCTTTTTACTTTATTTTGAAATTTATGCAATTATAATATCTTCATTGCTATTTGACATTCAATAAAAGATAATTATGTGTTCTTTTGACATTAAATTTTTTATATTATCATATTTCTTTTTGTTGCATAATCAGGAGAATTATGTTATAATTAAGTGCAGATTCCATTTTATATTTATTAGGACAGATTTGTTAGTGATTTGATTTTATTTGATTTGTACAGCTTTAAACACTCATTATTTCTGGCTTTCATTGCCTATTATTTCTTTCTTTAATTAGATTGTATAGACTGTAATCACATTTGTAAGATATCTCAGAAATATATTTCATCTATTTCTTTCCACTTGGTATCAGAGCTTCTGATCTAGGAGACTCTGCTTCCGCAATTTTTTTTAGCCTTCATTGCTGTAATCATTTTCCTTGACAGCCTTCATTGCTGCAATTATTTTTTTTTTTTTGGACAACCTTCATTGCTGCAACTTTCTATTTTCCTTATCCTTTCTCCATTGACCACCACCACCACCTTGCACCATTGACCGTTACTGCCACCGCCATTGACCACCGTCGACCACCACCACCACTGAAGTCCAATTAAGAGATTGCGTTCTGATAATGGAAGAGAATATGTGAACCAAAACCCTTCCAAGTTCCTTGAGGAAAATGGAGTTGTTCATGAATTAACCTGTGTGGACACTCCTCAACAAAATGGGGTTGCTGAAAGGAAAAATCGTCATCTCCTTGAGGTTACTCGAGCTTTACTTTTCCAAACATCTGTTCCTAGATCTTACTGGGGGAAGCAGTCCTGACTGCCACTTATTTGGTTAATAGATTACCCTCTCGGGTTCTAGAGGGTGTGACTCCTATTCAGGTTATGACCACATTCTATCCTTCTATTCCCATGTTGAATAGTCTTCAGAATCGTGTCTTTGGTTGTCCTGCTTTTGTCCATGTTCATAGTCCTTATCGGGGTAAGTTAGATCCTCGTGCCATCAAATGTGTCTTCATCGGTTATACCCCTAACAAAAAGGGGTACAAATGTTATCATCCTCAAAGTCGTAAAGTTTATATTTCCAAAGATGTTACCTTCCATGAAACAGAGTCTTTCTTTCCTAGTTCTCAGCTTCAGGGGGAGAGTATTCAAGAAGCTGAGGACCTTGAGTTGCCACCTTTTCCTTTGTTGCAGGATTTCGTTCTTAGGGAGGATGACAAAGACCCTGCACCAACATCATTACCAGAGAAGAATAATGAAGACAAATATTTTGGAAAACAATATCAGCGAAGGCAACAAGAACCTGTCCTGGTCGAACAACAACTTCAATTGTCTGAACCGAAGGTAAGAACTCATACCAGTGAGACTCTTGAGGACACCTTAAATACTGCTTTTGAACCTAACCTAAATGATTTACCTATTGCCTTGAGAGAAGAAAAAAGATCTTGTGCCAAATATCCTATATCCCAATTTGTGTCTACAGAAAAACTTTCTATGCAGCACCAGAGTTTTCTTTCAGCTATTGATTCTATCAAAATCCCTACATCGGTACAAGAAGCCTTAAAAGATGAGAATTGGATTCGAGCCATGAATGAAGAAATGAGCGCGTTTGAAAGGAATGAGACTTGGGAGATTGTAGAGAGACCAAAAGATAAGAAAGCAGTGGGATGTAGGTGGATATACACATTTAAGTGTAAGTCTGATGGCACACTGGATCGGTATAAAGCAAGGTTGGTTGCAAAAGGGTACACTCAAACCTATGGGATCGATTATGAGGAGACTTTTGCTCCAGTGGCAAAAATGAATACCGTCAGGATTATTCTCTCCCTGGCAGCACACTTTGGTTGGGCAATGCATCAATTTGATGTTAAAAATGTCTTCTTGCATGGAAGCTTGGGGGAAGAAGTATACATGGAGATTCCACCTGGTTATGGTATTGTTAATGAAGGGAATAAGGCGTGCAGACTTAAGAAGGCCCTATATGGTCTTAAACAATCACCTCGTGCTTGGTTTGGAAGGTTTACTCAAGCTATGGTATCTTTGGGGTACCGACAAAGCCAAGGTGACCATACTCTGTTTATAAAACATTCTCAGAATGGTAAACTCACTCTACTTTTGGTCTATGTAGATGATATGATTATTACAGGTGATGATGAGATTGAAAAACAAAATTTGAGGGAGAGACTAGCTGCTCAATTTGAAATGAAGGATCTTGGGAAGCTGAAGTACTTCCTTGGGATAGAGGTTGCTTACTCAAGACAGGGCATCTTTATTTCTCAAAGGAAATACATCCTTGATCTTCTCAAAGAGATTGGTAAGTTGGGTTGTAAGCCCACTGGAGTGCCAATAGAGCAAAATCATAGGATTGGGAATGATGAGGAAAACCCAAAAGTGGAGAAGACACAATATCAAAGACTTGTGGGAAAACTCATTTATCTTTCACACACTAGGCCAGATATAGCCTATGCAGTTAGTGTGGTTAGTCAATTTATGCATGATCCAAGAGAAAGACACTTGCAGGCAGTAGATAAAATTATTCAGTACTTAAAAACCTCTCTAGGAAAAGGATTGCTATTCAAAAAGGGGAAAAACTTATCCATGAAAGTATATACTGATGCTGACTATGCAGGATCGGTTGTTGATAGGAGATCCACCACAGGCTACTGCATGTTCTTGGGTGGAAATCTAGTGACATGGAGGAGCAAGAAGCAAAATGTAGTTGCAAGATCAAGTGCAGAGGCAGAATTTAGAGCCATGGCTCAAGGGGTGCGTGAACTCTTATGGATGAAGATCATACTTGATGACCTAAAAATAAAATATGAAGCTCCTATGGGTTTGGCATGTGATAATAAGTCCGCTATCAGTATTGCACACAATCCAGTTCAACATGATCGAACAAAGCACGTAGAGATAGACCGACACTTTATTAAAGAGAAGTTGGATGATGGTCTTATAGCCACTGAGTACATCCCTTCAAGACTCCAATTGGCAGATATGTTTACTAAGGGACTTCCCACAAAACAATTCGAAGATCTTACTTGCAAGTTGGGAATGATAGATATACATTCACCAACTTGAGGGGGAGTGTTGCATAATCAGGAGAATTATGTTATAATTAAGTGCAGATTCCATTTTATATTTATTAGGACAGATTTGTTAGTGATTTGATTTTATTTGATTTGTTAAGCTTTAAACACTCATTATTTCTGGCTTTCATTGCCTATTATTTCTTTCTTTAATTAGATTGTAAAACAGTCTATAAATAGAGACTGTAATCACATTTGTAAGATATCTCAGAAATATATTTCATCTATTTCTTTCCACTTTTTTTTTTTTTTTATTGTTTGAGCAAGTATAGACACGGGTACAAGTATACCCATTATCTGACAAGGATGGCATGAGACACAAATTTCATACCTGTGAGGCAGTGGGGATACTGAATGTATGAGTTTTTATTTTGTGGACTTGGACAAGGATAGATATCATATGAGTTTTTACTGCCATTCGCACTCGGGCTTGTTTTTATAACACTGGTACTAACCTAATCATCAGTATAAATGAAAACATAAGGTTTGGGCATTGCAATGTCTTGCTCAATCCTGTAATACGTTGTTATCTTTAGTTCTCTTTTCATTTTTCCCTATCCAAAACCCTGAAGCAGCTGAATGGCACTGTGAATTATGTGTTTGTGTATGTCCTATAGATCTAACTATTGTTGATTGGAAACTAAAAACTGATATTCGAAAGAATGACTGCTTAATTACAGTGTTGATTGCGGAAAATGTATATTTTGTGGCAACTGTATTGAGTACTGTCCAAGAACTTGTTTATCAATGATAGAAGAATACGAACTTTCAACCTATGATCACCGCATATTGAATTATATATCTCCCAAATTGATTATGGTAATTTGTTTGCTATCGGTTGATGACTTACTATGAAAAGATGTTGGCTAGTATATCAGTGATGCATTTAGAGTCAAGTGTCTAACATGGTGAAATGAAACTAAACAGTAATTTGTGTGCACTATCTCCTGGATGATTTACTGTGGCAAACATCCTTCTAAAAGGAAGCGTTTTGCACATTGATTAATCATAGGTGCATTTTTCTTATGTTTATCACGTGCTTTCAGGTGCCCACCATATTTGATAAACAAGGAGCACGACTACTTGCTGTTGTTTTTCTTGTTGTTTCAAGGACATGGGTGTCAGATCGCATTGCATCACTGAATGGTATTTTGCTATCTCTGACTTTTCATTATTGAGAGATCATATGTATAATGCTCCTGGGTATTTGTGTTGTCAGGTACAACTGTGAAGCTTGTTTTGGAGCAGGATAAAGTTTCCTTTATTCGATTAATTGGTACAAGTGTTCTCCAAAGTGCTGCATCTTCTTTCATTGCACCTTCTATAAGGTATTTAGCATTCACATTACATGAAACAACTTTGATTAATTGGTACAAGTGTTCTCCAAAGTTCTGCATCTTCTTTCATTTCACCTTCTATAAGGTATTTAGCATTCACATTACATGAAACAACTTGGCTAAAATCCACGTATAAGGACTTATGTTTAAATTGTTCGTTCCATGAATTAATATTTTTGTAGGGGGAAGGGATTGAAATTAGGTACTTGATTGCCAGTTTTCACTGGGATGGATATCTCAATACTTGTTAACATATTACCATTTACCATTGATTTCTATTTTCTATTATCTGTATATTAGCGATATCACTTAAAATATTATATAGTTATGTTGATAGTTCAAGGCATTGAAATGGTGAAAAGTTGGATAGGTTGACCTTACAAGGGTCTTGCACAAAGTAAATATAATATGTTGTGCATATTCGACAGACATTTGACTGCGAGGCTTGCCCTTGGGGGGCGAAATCGTTTGACACAACATCTACTTGAGAACTACTTAAGAAACAATGGATTTTACAAGGTAAATTCATTCATTCCTGAGCTTCATTAATTTAATTTTTTGAAGAATGTAAGATTGTTTGTGACTATATCTATGTTTGAATAAATAGTAATTTCTGATAAATCAGTCACAAACTGTTTTATTGTTATATTTGGAACCTTCTATTGAAATAATTTTGTATCTCAAATCTCATGGCTATCATTGCATTCTATTATTTTCCTTCAAATTTAACATAATTTTTCATCTGTTCCCTGGCCTCTTCATAGTTCCACGTTGTCTTTAACAATTGAGTTAATAACAACATTTACCTTCTAAGACAAACATAGCAAGTTGGCAACTTTCAAGAGGGAGTTGGCACCTTTGATCTGCCCAAGAATTGCGAAACGGTTGGTGGTGAAGAAAGCCATGAGAATGATTCTGGGTGAACAGAACGGTGAAGGACTTTTGGGAGATGCAGCGTCTATTAGCCAGCATATGTTTCTTTGAGGATGTTTTTATTAGTTTTCCTATTTTAGAAGGACTGAAAGCTTCATTTACCTTAATGAAAATTAATTAGCACAGGAATTGACACTCCCAAGGGATGATATTCCAGGAATCTTAGTGCTGGTGTCACATACGAAATTGTCATTAGTTTGGGAATGTATACTAGGTTTAAATTTCACTAACAAAAAATATGATGTGTTGTTATCATTATATTTTGAATAATAAAAATGTTATTCACCTTGCTTTTAAGCTATTTTTGCATATGGTGGATGGCTGGGGCTTGGTTCCAAATTCACACTACTTCTCATATCTGTGTAGGTCTTCCACATGGCAAGCAAAAATATTGATGCTGATCAAAGGATAACTCATGACTTGGAGAAGTTAACAACAGACTTGTCAGGACTGGTCACTGGAATGGTAAAGCCATCTGTGGATATTTTATGGTGAGTACTTCATTTGCAAAATTAGGTACTATATTACTACAGTGTATTTTACTAGTACATGATGCATTAACATATTTTATGCGTTCTCTTTGTTTTTATTTACTTACTAATTACTTTTGTTATTATAAAGGTTCACTTGGAGAATGAAGCTGTTAACAGGTCGGAGGGGAGTTGCCATACTCTATGCTTACATGTTACTTGGTCTGGGATTTCTACGAACTGTTACTCCAGATTTTGGTGATTTGATAAGTAGAGAACAACAACTTGAAGGAACATTTAGGTAAACTTATAGTACTGTCTGCTAACATTCCTGGTACTGGTCAACTACTGCTGTGGAATTATTCTGATCTGTATCTCTTTATCCTTTTCTAGGTTCATGCATGAAAGACTTTGTACTCATGCTGAATCTGTTGCTTTCTTTGGAGGTGGTGCTCGAGAAAAAGCTGTGAGCATCCTAACTCAAGCAAATATTGAATGTATTTTCTTAAAGTGTGTGCATGTTTGAGGACATGTAAAGGTTTCAATGAAATTCAATGCTTATCACAGTAATAATGTGGAGGAAACTAGGTGTCAATCCACCATCCAGAATTTAGACACTTCAGTTGTTTGAAAGTCACTTGAAAGTATTTTTACCCTTTCAAAAGCAATAAAAGGCAGTTTAGTTAACACTGTGAGTGGGCTGGTTGTTTCTCGAACTAGCACCTTGTCTACCTGGTCATAAAGCAGCAACCATACCATTATGATGGGGATCACCATGACCCTTTACCAAGACAAGCCATAAAGAGTAAAATCAAAGCTTCCATCCCACCATGTTCAGTCCTCTCAACTTTCTGCTTTCTCATCATCCACCTCCTTGATTAAGCATACCCTTAATCAAATACATGTTTATGTGTTTGATCAAATTTTACACGATGTTAGGCTCTAATATGGGGAAGTGTGAATTGGGATTTAGTTTGATAGGAAGAGATCAAATTTATTTTTTATTAGCTCCTTTTTATGTTACGATAATGGCTGGATGACTTTAGTTTCAATAACAGGAAGGAGGATTAAAACAATGGTTATTGCCAATGTGTAAATTATACTCTCTTAATGTTTGAGCAGATGGTCGAGGCTAGATTCAGGGAGCTTCTCACTCACTCCAAGTACCTTTTAAAAAGAAAGTGGCTGTTTGGTATCCTGGATGATTTTATCACGAAGCAACTTCCACATAATGTGACTTGGGGCTTGAGTTTGTTATATGCCATGGATCACAAAGGAGACCGTGCATCAATAACCACCCAGGGTAAGATGTTTGCATTGAGTAATCTATTCTCTTTATAGTTCTTGCTCTCCCATCTCACAGACTATACTATACTAATAGGTGAACTAGCACATGCACTGAGGTTTTTGGCATCTGTTGTTTCTCAAAGCTTTTTAGCTTTTGGTGATATTCTTGAATTGAATAGAAAGTTTGTAGAGCTCTCTGGTGGAATTAACCGGATATTTGAGCTTGAAGAACTTTTGGATGCAGCACAATCTGGTATTAATTATCCTTTAGTTTTACAATCATATCAAATAATATATTGGTGTTTCTATGGGAGTAACTCTCTTTTATAGTCATCATCTGTGCTAATGACCTTGTACCATACAGAGGATTTCATGAGTGTCAGTTCTATACCTCCAGTGAGGGATGTTCATTCCACTGATGTCATTTCCTTCTCAAAAGTTGATATCATAACCCCTGCTCAAAAGATGTTGGCTAGGGAGTTAATATGCGACATTGAGGGAGGGAGAAGCCTACTTGTTACTGGTTAGTATTTTATTTGCTTTGTCTCTTTAGAATAGGGAATTTTAATGTCATTTAATTTTTTGGTCTTACATGTATCTTATTTTTAAAAGGTCCGAATGGAAGTGGAAAAAGTTCCATTTTCAGAGTTCTTAGAGGACTCTGGCCAATACCCAGTGGAAGACTCTCTAAACCATCTGAAGTTGAGGATCAAGAGACTGGATTCGGTTGTGGCATCTTTTATGTTCCTCAACGGCCATATGCATGTTTGGGAACCCTAAGGGATCAAATTATATACCCCCTTTCCCGTGAGGAAGCAGAGGTTAAAGCACTGAGAATGCATGGAAAAGGTAAAAGTGAGTAAAAGTGAAGTTTCTGACCATACATTAGGATGTAGCAATTTGGTAAATCTGCTTCGATTTCCAATTCAATAATTGTTGGACTATTACCATGGTTAAAGTGTGTAGTTTGAAGTTTAGACACAGTGTAGTACTCTTTCTTTCTATTACTATGTTAACACACAAAGGAAATGTATCCTCCATTGGATAATGGCCCTCAACAAGGCTTTATCTATACATAGGGATATTGTTTTTAACTCTACTGCTTACTCCTTTTAGTATTTGACTCGCTAAAGTTTATAACAATGCTACTGTCACTTTGCTGGGAATAAGCTCTAAGGTTGTGGCAGTGCTAATAGAATGATAGTCATGCTGATATTATTGAAAATTTCTCTTTCTGTTACCTTTTATTTGAGGGAAATTACTCTGGGCTGTTTCCTTTTACAGATCAATAACAATTTCTTTGTTGTCTTGTCCAACTGTTTTTAAGAGAGCATTTTCTTTATTTTGCATTTTCATTTTAGCTCTGATAATTGTACTTTTGCTAATTCAGGTGAAAAGCATGCTGACACCAGAACTTTGTTAGATTCACGGTTAAAATTTATTCTAGAGTGTGTCCGATTGAATTATCTTCTAGAAAGGGAGGAAGGCAACTGGGATGCCACTTTAAAATGGGAAGACATTCTTTCTCTTGGAGAACAACAAAGATTGGGGATGGTATGTGACTCCAATCTCTTGTAATTTTAGACAGGATTTTTTAAATATTTTTGTATCATACAGACGTCCTTTAAAGACTTAAATTCCTTGAAGGAAGACATTTTTATAATTTGCTATATTCTCTTTGAGTTTTTAACGTTGTGCGTTCTGTTGTGTAAGGCACGCTTGTTCTTTCACAAGCCCAAATTTGGTATCCTTGACGAGTGCACCAAGTATGTATGATTTGCCTTTGCCCCTTTCCTTTTCAGAGAAACTGTTGCTTCTTATTTATTGTAAATCTTGTTTAATATTCTGAAAAAAATCATGCTGGCAGTGCAACTAGTGTTGATGTCGAAGAACATCTATACGGGCTTGCGAAAGATATGGGAATCACGGTTGTTACTTCGTCACAAGTAAGTTGATTCTCTAAGTATATTTGGAAAAAAAAAACTGTCGTGGTAACTTTACTGATTAAAGAGAATTCAATACTGTGTTTCTAAACTTGCCTCATATCTTTCCCAATGCCCACCTTTTTGATTTTTTAGTTATAGATAAACCATGTTAACTTGCTTAACCTTAAACATGCATGTTAGCCATAATAGTCTGATCAAAACTAAATATCTATCTGTTCCTGCCCTCAGCGTCCTGCTTTAATACCATTCCATTCAGTGGAATTGCGGCTGATTGATGGTGAAGGTAATTGGGAGCTTCGATTGATCAAGCAGTGAGTTCAATATAGCAGTGTTGCTGCATGGACTCGGTATACTATTTAAAATATTGTCGGTCTAGCAAAAGCTGGCTGTTTGCAAGCATAAATTAGGTTTGCTAACAAAGGTCAATCCTATGTACCTGTATTTTGAGTTTTCATATATGTTCTCCAAGATTCAATGTTAATGAGTAGACTTGGGGAAGACGAACAAACAAGCAGCCGAAAAGCCAAATTGTTATTAAGTTCGAGCACACAACCATTGCATGATCTCTGCAGTGTATAGTGACCAATCATGTACATTTCCCCCCCACCCCCTCCTCTTCATAGGTAGTTGATATTGGTTCATATGTTGTAGCCATTGGATGTAATGATTCATTTTTAAATTGTTTTATTAATAAAACAGCAGGAAAGAAAAGGTCTTCAGGCTAGTTTCATGTAATAATTTGGTTATATTATTATTATTATCTTGAACTTCATAAACAACTGCAGGCAACCACTGTGCACCGTCTTCGCGGCGATTTCTGACGACTGTTGTTTTTTTCCCCTTATTGACTTCTCTCCATCGCAAACCCCCACCCCGCCGTGAACCACCCTGTTACCTTCCAGCTGTGACCTCCTTCTACCGCGAACCGCCCCCACCTCATGTGAACCACCCCCTGTAAAGCTCACTGTTGAAACCCCTATCGAGTTTGGCTTAGTGGAGCATGAGTTTGGAGTTGTAGTTGGGTTCAGAGGCGTGAACGGAGACAAGGCCTACGACAACATTGGTGGTGGGTGGCGTTGGTGTACAGTATGGTATTGACCATGGCAGCAAGGAGATGAGACTAGGATTTCAGATGTAGAGAAGACTGCGAGAAGGTGAAGGTGGAAAAAAGGAGATGAAATTAGAAAAAGAAAAGGTGGAAATTGGCGGTTTTAATAAATTTCAACTTAGATAGACTTCATAAATTCCTTTCAAAATACGAATCTAAAACTAACCAAACAAAAATCTAATAGTAGGAATTTAGCGTTCCTATATTGGGAATCATCTTCATACTCATCTAGTCATAAAATGAAATTTATATATTTTTTCTAATTTCTAAATAAGCATTCACATATTTTAATTAAATTATTTTGACTTCTCTTATTTTATTCGAGATATGATATAGACTAGAATTAAATAAAAATTATGAGAATTAAAATTTAATATATGAAAAATATAGATTTCTTATAAAAACATTGAGTGATTTAACTATTATAAATTAAAAATATCATTAAGATTATATTATCACTAAATTACAAATTATTTTATAAGAATTTAAATTTACATTATTGAGAAAATATTATTTTGATATAAACATAAATAGTCACCATATAAAATTTAATGTGTTGACTTTTTATTATATTTGTATATAGTTTTAATACAAGTATAAATACAAATAAAATAAATAAGAAGTAAGTTTATTATTAATAGTATAATGGAGGTGAATGTTTATTTTAAAATTGAAACATGATATATATTTTTGTCATGCATGGGTATTCTCACCTAAGACTAATTCTACATGTTTTTGTAGTGACAATTAAAACCAAACCGAGCATGAATCATCTTTACAACATGTGACTATCTTTCAAATAGATATTGCCTTAAATGAAAACAATCTCCTATAATTAAATTATTCAATTTTTGTTTATAATAATTCTTTACTTTATATATATATATATATATTTTTAAAATTATATTTTTAATTTAAATTTAAATGAATATGTTCTTTTTAAAATAAAATAAAGAAGATGATTATTATGCTATTAAAGAATAAAAAAATATGAGTGTTATTTAATAGAGATGTATTTTTTTTTGTATAGTTGATTCCTGGAGTGGAATAAAAAATGTGTTATTTAATAAATATGTTATTGTTGGACTAGATATTAATCAAAATTGAAATATGTATTATTTAATGAATATTTAAGTTTTATTTCAGTAATCATATAAACAATAATTTTATTGAATGTTACTGCTTATTTTTTGTATAAGATTTCAAGTTCGATGTTCAGGAATTAAATAAATTATGAGAAGATTATACACCTTGTGGCATTCAAGTCATCCAAAACTAATTATAGTTCCTAATAAAAAAAAATACATGTACATTTATATTCGTGTCATATTCCCTGTTATAACACCTACAATTAAATCTCCTGCTTTATTTATTAATAATCATAGTTTGTTAGTAACATTTATAACGTTTATACTTGTTTGTGCTTTTATGCTTTATGTTTTTTTTTTTTTTTTATGTTTTTGGTTTTTTAAGCTAAAAGTTGTTCTTGTTAAAAAAGTGTGATGGACAATAAGGCATAAGGTTCAAGTATCCACTTAAGCCCGATTCATGTTATTTTTATTGAAGATATTTTTGTGATTTTATTAGTAACTACTAAATTATATAGTTTTCGCTCATGTGTCGATCAGTTATGTTAACGATTTGATATTAACTCCAACATGAACTTCAATCGATAGACGGTATAATAAAACAAACAATTTATCATTGTTATCTTTTAGAATAGCACAAAAATACATTAATCAACACTTACAATTATTTTAGGTAACTCAAATCCAAAATTCTTTAAGAAAATCATCAATCAAACAGAAAACTAAACTACTTAACATCCACTCAAAGAAAAAGAATTTGTGTCCCCAATTAGTTAATTTCAAAATCCTAAATCCTAATCCCCCATACCCTTTTATTGGTAGCATCTTTGTTGTTGCTGACGATGACAACTCCAATCTTAGTCCTGAATTTAATCCATATACTTTCAATTAGGTAATTAATTCTGTTAACTGTCATTGCAATTAAGTGTGTGCTACTCCACCAATTCTGATATGGAAATTTAGACAACGCTACAAAGTTAAAAACACTAAAATGAAAACTCCTAAATAGATAAGACTCTTTCAACATAAAATAAACTGAGCTCATAATAAATTCTTTATCGTAAGATTAAAGATACAGATATTTATTTAAATTGTGTTAATTATATTTGAAATCAATTTGAAACAAACGTAAACTAAACAGTTTTGGTAAATCTGAGGTTAAAGTGTGAGTAAGTAAGTGACAGTCAGTTATGCCCTACACGTCAACATATCCTATAATTAATTGAAACTACTGTAAATTTCACTATATATGTAAATTTATTTTCAATTAAATACTTATATATTTATATATAAATTGCATCAACATAAATTTGAACAAAAAATAATGTATTAGAAGTAGTAATTTTATTAGTTCTAACAAATAAAAAGTATTTTTAGTCCATATTCTAACAAATCAAAAGTTGTTCTTGTTAAATGTTAAATAGTCATAAGGTTTGTCTATGTAAAGAAACAATTTTCTATATCAAGTTGTGGACTTATTAAGAACGAACTATAATACCGATGTCTAAATATCAAATTGCACAAGATTTTTCTAATGCTCAAGTTTCTTAGAGCATATAATAATATAATAACGAAGAAAAAAAATATTTGTGTATTCATTAGTCTTGAAATTCGTAAGTGGAAATGAGTAGCATAAAATATTTGTTTATTTCTTGATTGTGTTCTTGGTGCAACACTAAATTAATCAAGTGGTTATATAGTTAAATATTACAATTTGTTTTTATATATGTTTTTTTATAAAAAAAAATTAAATTAAAAGGGATATTCCAAGAGTGTCTCAACTCTTTTATAAGTATCACCAACAAAGTCTACTAACTAACTTAAGCTAAAAAATTATAACATAACAAACAAGTAATAAGTTTAGACTTCCTAATTAACTCTTCAAACCAGATAATTAAAGAATTCTTTTACACTAACTCCTCAAGCTCATAAGCCAAATAGATAATTAGTTAAGTATGTGGACAATTAATTATTTTGTATAAGGATGAAGTACCTTTAAAGACAACTTCTATTTACTCAAAACTAATTGCTTTTTTGTGTCCCTCATTGTATGTATTAAAAGTTACTTGAGTATAACTTTCTTAAGATGAAATATAAGAAGCCTCAAAAATCAAGTTGATATTGAACATGTTCTGGAATTTTGCTGCCATGAATGAAAGAATTAGAATGTTCTATTTACTCTTTTTAGTTTTTACTTACCAAGGAAACATAGTAGTATTAAATAGGTAAAGGAGATAATTAAGAAACACGAAATAATTAATTGTTAGCTACGTTTATGACCAAAACTTTCGGCAATAATGAAAGAGAACTTTAAGCATTGATATATGATATCACTCTAAGGGGGGAACGTCTAAGCTACTTATTTAGAGATATACCCACCAATGATTAAGTGTTGATTAAAAATTAATAGTGGTCAAATATCATAATTAACATCTCTATATGCTCTCAAATTAGTATCTCCCCTTAAATAACGTTTTGTTCTTCTCATAATGATCTATACTTATAATTTGAAGATTGAAATAGTTAAGTTATATCTTTTTTCTTGGCTAAGATGGAAAGTGATGTAAAAAGTTGTGATAAAATACCTTTTGATTTATTGAAATATTTTGAAATTTAGTTTTACTTTGTGTTAATAAAAATTTAATATGTTGTAGTCTCTATATTTATCAAAAAGTGGGTTAGCTTAATAACTTTATATTTGTTTCAAATAATTTACATTTATCTTTCAAAACATGTCTTCTCATTTAGAGGAATTAATAGCTTAAAAAATAGTAAAATAATTTATAAACACAGTGTTTTCCTTCTTCAAAAAAGGGTTTATTGTCTTGATTATTTTATTTTCTTTGTCTAAGACCACATATATATTTAAAATAAAATAATTTGAGTGAAGAACACTGACAATAAGATGGAGCTAACTTTTTAATACACAAGAATTGAATCTTAAACTTTATTTTAAAACAAATTAAACAAACAGTACTACCAAAATCCAATAATCCATCACTTGCTAGACTTTGATTTTACTTTTTATTTAGCTGTTCAAAAATGTTGTCTAAAACAAATTTTGGTAAATTTGTTTTCAGAGGGAGGAAACAGTTAATAGAATTTAATGTTTTTAATTAGACTAGAAATGATGTTGATGAAATTATTACTTCATAATTCATTTTAAATTTCAAATAATATTTATACATTTTAAAATATTTATTGTTTATTATATTCTTTTTATTTATAAAAATAGATTCATATGAAGTATATTACTAACATATATTATTTTTAATATATTTAGAGTTTTTTATTTTAGAAAGGTGGCAGTACTGACTCAACAACTACTCAAAGTTATATAAGGGAGTGGAACGACACATGTTAGTTCAGCATGTACACCACGCCGTGTATGCATTTGTAGCTGCCAAAGTTTGTTACATTATTATTCGTAATTGTAGGTGGCATAGTTAGATGCAGTTGCAAATTTGAAAGAAGAGGATTCAGATAATAATAACAATAATCATTGTTTTTGTTCGTTATCGTTGAAACGCATTTTCAAATCTGGTGCATAACATCACCCTCTCACCGCTCCCTCATTCTCACTCACTTCATTCATCACTCAAACAGAAACAAAATGCACAAATCCACGCCGCAACGAAGCTGTCACACTTCCACCTCCGATCTCCTCACATGGTCCGAGCAACCTCCGCCGCAATCCTCCCTTGCCGCCCCCGGCCATCGCTCTCGCCAGGTCACTACTGTTACTAACTCTTTTTGAAAAATTTGTTTGAGCATCGCTTTGGTTTGTTCAATTCAATCTGTCGTGGAAGATATATAATGAGTGTTTTGTTTGTTTGCTCTTCAATTCGCTAATCGTATCTTAGCCTTCGGATAAAATCGGGGAAGTTATCCGCGGAAGCCAGCTCACGGTGGAAGAAGCACAGAGTCTAGCCAAAAAGTAATGCTATCATTTTTTTGTTTTTTGTTTTCAATTCTATTCCAGTGTTGGTAAGTGCGCATTTAGATCTGCTGATTTTGTCGTTGTGCTTTTACGTGATTTTTTTTATTCGGTTAGTTCTGTGATTCGATTCAGTGTTTATTTACGTTGCTTGAGCTTTTATTTTTGCGGGAACGATCTGTTTGTGATCTTGGAAACATTATGCGGTTTTTCAATTACTTGTAGTTTGTGTTGATTGTTTTTGCCTCTATTTTTATGTTTCCTTTGTTATATATGAGAGTGAAGGAGAGAAAAGAGGGAAAAGCATGGATTAGGATTCTCCCCACAGCCTCTCAAATAAAAACTCATGTTATGAAATTTGTGTAAAAATGAAAATTCGAAACACGATATTATCAAAATTTTAATATAGAAAATATACTTTTTTTCTAATAGAATATAAAATAAATTAAATATATTGTAATAATTTCAAACAGAAATAACATACATATTTATCTCAGTAAGATATAATAACTATGCCATATAATATCTCTATCCCATAAATGCGACTTTGAAATTAATTGATGAATAAAAAAGAAGACCCACCCTTCTTACTTTCATCAATTAGTAACTAGAAGAGAAAAGAAGATAAATGTGAGAACCACTACATGTTTTATAATTATTTTTAAATTTATTATGATCACAGCATAATTTGTTATAGTGTATATTTTACAGTCTTATTTTTTATAATAATACATGAATAAATAAAATTATTATTATTATTATTTATGTCTTTTAAAATCAAATTATCTCTTTTTCTATTGACTATCTACTTCATCTGAATAACCTATTTTTTTCATTTACTTTTTCCACTTTTTTTTCTCTCCTCCTACCCTTACTGGGAACGTATTTAAAAGTTGATCATTGGTCTCCTGCATTCAATTGTTTTAAAATTCTCAGACTCTGTAATGATGAGCATTCAACACGAAATTATTTTTGTATTCTTAAGCATGATTGATTAGTTCATTATTAAAGGAACTTTTATTATCAGAATAATTATAAATTCTTACCAAATGTGTTTATATATTATTTGTAGACTCAAATTTCACCCAGATTATTAAATTTTATGAAGTGTTTGTATTTTATAAAATAAAAACAATATATTTATTTTTAAAGTATCAATGTGTAAACATAATTTTTTTTTAAATAATACAATTAAATGAAATCGAGGTATCTAAAATTTATTTATATTTAATTCACTAAATATAACTATTTTTTTGTTTACATACCAGTTGAGAAGAAATATTTTGATATGATAAATATGGATTTTTGTTTCGTTTTCAAAATTGAATGCATTTTTAATTCAATACTTTTTTTCAGTATTAAAGTAGATTTTTAGAAATATTTAGTATTGTTCTTATTCTTATCATTTTACACAATTGGGTTGGGTGTAGTGACTATTGACCATTGCTAGTGTTCTCACGTATGCAGCCGCATACATTTCAGATACCAAAGTTTATTTTTAATATTAGAATTTAATTAGAATGCATTAAGAGAAAAGATTTTTGACTTTTTTACATTGTCAATTAATTAAAAATTATTTTAGATATAATTTTTAAAATAGCTATTATGAAAATTAATACACTTGTCAAACATAACTATTTACAAAAAGAATGATAAAGTAAAATTATATTGTGAACATATTTTAATTAATTAATTTATTTATTTAGAAGTCTATTTATTATTTAGTGTGATATCTTATTGAATAACAGTACAAATCTCTACTCTAACAGAACGTCAAAATTAAACAAGAAATACCGAACTTAAACTGCAGAATATTTGTTACTAGTTAAGTTCAAAGGTTCATGTTATATAATTTTGTGGTCAAGTATATCTCTCCATGTTTCCGCTGTTAAAGGATTAGTTGTTAATCTGTATAGTTGTTGTTATTAGCTAATAGCTGCGACGGAAATGATAGTTGTTTCTTTCCGTTATTAGTTGATTAGTTTATTATTATTTTGCTCTGTTGTGATTGCTACCTTCAACAGCCTTGTTTTTCTTCTTATAGCTTTATGGCAGGTTTTAGAAATAGGCTTCCAGCCCAATGAAGGAAGTCAAGTTCCATCTCGTCCATCCTATCATTTTTCTTTTTCTCTCTTCTAACATGGTATCAGAGTGATCCAATCCCTTGTTTCTTGTTGTTTTCCTTATCTTATTCTTGATACTCAGGAAATCATGCTCTGGATATAAGATGAAAGAAATGACTGGAAGTGGTATATTTTCTGGTAATGCTGAAAATACCACATCAGAAGCCAAGTCTGCAAATTTAAAAAACAGAACAGGCATACGGGTATACGAGGTATGCAAGATGAGATTTCATCATTTGAACGAGTGTTTTTCAAATACGAACTCATTGTGTTGAAAGTATTATTGTTTTATTTCCCTGCAATTGCATTTCAGCAAGCAATGAATAGAAGGAGTCAGATATCATTCAGCACCGAAGGAAACGTTTCTCCTAAGATACCATCCTCTCTACCCGAGATAGCAAAGCAGCGTGAACTAAGTGGAACATATCAAAGTGAATCAGACACGAAGACCAAGAAGCACGTATCAAGTGCCAAGACCAAGGAGCTCAGCGGAAGTGATATATTTGCTCCTCCTCCTGAAATTGTGCCTCGTTCGCAAGGTGCTGGACGCACTTGGGAATCAAAACAAAGTGAAGACACGAGAGAATCTGTTCCACGAAAAGTGCGTCGTGCATCGGCGCAAGTTTCTAATGTAAGTATCTTCTGGATAGGAAGACCAATCATGAGTCACCTTTACTTAACTATCATTTATATTGGATGATCTGAAGAAATTTTTGTTCTTATTTCTAATCCCGTCTCGTGCATATCCATGGCTATTCATTACGGTGAATTTTACCTTTGATGGTGCAAATACCATTTATTTGGGGATGTTAAATTTTTTCAATTTCCCTCACCAAAACACTAGGCTGATTTCTTGAGTTAGAGTCAAATGCACTTGCATTCTTTTGAAGAGGTTTATCAGTTTGTATGCATGTTTTTAAAGTTTCGACAACAGGTTTTTTCATCGTTTTAAATATTACTTTTCAGGAGCTTTTGTTGATTTAAGAGATGTGTTTCTCTTAGTTTTATTATATTAACAAAATCTTTTATATTTCTTAAATAAGATGTATACCTTTTAACCTAGTTTGATTATTGTTGTAGCCTGGAGATGTCCAAGGAAATTACTTATTCCGTGAAGAGCCAGTAAAGAAGACATTAAGGAAAATACACGAGCAGAAGTTTGCAGACCTGACGGGCAATAATATTTTCAAGGGTGACGTTCCTGCAGGATCACTGGAGAAGCCTTCAAGCAGAGCTAAACTTAGAGAAATGGCTGGGAATAACATATTTGCTGATGGAAAGGCAGAAAACAGAGACCATATACGAGGTGCCCGCAGACCCCCCGGTGGAGGAAGCAGCATTTCCCTGCTTTAAATTGATTATCTAAATTCGCCCCCATTCACTGTGTGCGTTCTCTAGATTCCTCAAGTTCCGCGTTTTGACTGGAAAGATCGGTGTGCTGGATTCTCAAAATTGTATATTTATGGTATAACCGCCGACACAGAATAACTAGCGTTACCATAATGGGTGCAAATGTTTATTTATGTTGATGTTGATATACATCACAATATTGGATAAATAAAATTATTAAGATTTTTTTAAATACATCTGGTTTATGCATTTCATGATATAATTGTTGAGATATATTACTGAGAAGTTAACAAACAGTTGCTTTTGTGAAGTGTGATGATAATATGCTGTAAAAATAATTGAACCTCAATAACAATAACAGTAGAAAGAGATGCAATGCAACTAATATTTTATTATTGAAAGGGGTGCAGCTTCTATGCCTCGAATTTCCGACATTCAGAACATATTATTTTAAAAACATCAGGATAATTTATGCCCTCGTAAGCAGCATTAGCAGAGAGCCGTCGAATTCCTCCGTCCAGATATTAACAGCAATATCGCATTTATGATTAGAGAAAAAAAGCAAATAGCCTAACCAGCAATTCCATGAGAACTGAACAGAGTAAGAGAGGACTCTTACTTCTCGTGTCCAGCCAGAGCAAGGAGAAAGCTCTTATAGTCTCCAGAAGTGTCATTGGCTATTGCACGGTCGAGAGGAACGCTATTTCTCCTTTGGTATTCCTCACCAACTCGCTGCAAATCAACCTCAGCTCTGGTTGCCACCACTCTAGTAAGGGCGCATTCATCAGTTCCCAGTTTGTTTATAGCGAGCCTCAAGACTTTGGCAAAATATTTCTCAGGGAATGTCAAACACTTGATGGCAGCCCTCAATAATTTCAGATATGCATCTTTTGGATCAGTTTTCAGATCCTACACACATAAGCCGATTGTTAGTTCAACAACAACTCACTCATTAATCTTATAAAGTTATAATAATCACTTAATGACCATTTCTATCTTGTCTTTATATATTTTTGTTTTGAAGTAATCCCATAATGTTATCCTTTCAAATGTAGTAATGGATTCATCTACTACATAAAATTATCACAGTAAAGCATGTTTCTTAAAGTGGACAGTAACGTTGCCGACAACAAAAGTTCAGTACTGCAGTCGATACTAAGAAAACAGTTGATATTAGAAACTATTCATATTCGGCCAAATCGTCTATACCTTGTTTATGGCATTCCCGAACTCATCTTTATAGTGATTCAGAGTTGCACTTAACTGTGCTCGACTCCTTGTTGTCAAAATCCTGATCAGGTCCTCATCATTGTAGGTCTTCCCTGAAATCTTCCCGTGAAGCACTTTAGCCTCAGATTTTGCCAGTGTCATGTTCACCTCCTCCCCCTCATAACGGAATGTGCTCACAAGAGGAACCAATAGCTATTATTATCAAAAACAATGTTTCATCAGGTAAAAGGAAAAAAATGTCTGAAAATAATTGTTAGATCCCGTGCATGTTTGGAATCGCTGGTTTTATTTAAAGTTCGCTATGTAACTTAGAAAAAGTCACGTTTGCCATAAAATCAGTTCGAACTAAACACGCATCTTAGACATGGCATAATAATGCAAAAAAAAAAAAATGGCGATTAGGTTTTAAATAAAACAATTCAATTGAATGGTTATATCCATATTCTAAAGGGGCACATACTCATGGTAGACGTAAATCTGGAAACACTCACATAAACAAAGGTTCTCTTTTAAATACAAGAGGTTTATATATTTTAGAAAAAACTGATTGATGAAGAATATTAGGAAGTTAAGGTTTTACCTTGCGTATGTCTCCAGAAGTATGGTAGGCAACATCTTCTTCAAGGGACTTTTTGAAGCGGATTTGATATGCTTGCTTAGCTTTGAGGAGATCAAGTGAAGATCTAGTGGAAGCAATTTCCAAAATGACCCAATTATCGGAAGTCATCTTCTTAGTGGCTTCATTAGCTAAATAGGCATCACGCTCAGCAGGATCCAGTATCCACAACAGCACAACCCGCTTTTATATTCACAACGTCAAACATTAGACAAGAAAATAACTTCATCACTGCAACTATCATTTTCCTTTAATCAAGGTTATCCGTATATATGAAGAATGAAAAAAAAAAGTTGATAGTAGACGGTGAAATTGAAAGTTCTAAGTTCTGATAAAATGAAATGGGAGTCACATTAATATTTACCTAAAGAAACCAGATATAAAAAGATTTAAACTGACCTCGAAGTCACTTGAAAGTTCTTTGTCTAGATCTTTAAGAAGATCTTCTCCATAGGTTACATTATAAGCTTCACGAATCAATTTACGCTGAACTGCATTTCTATGTCCCAGGATTGATATTATCAGTGCTTCATTCGTTCCCCATCCTGCAAAGATATGTCAAAGTGACAAGTTGACAACTGGATGAATGGACATTGAAAAGAAACTTGCGAAATGAGAGAATAAAAATGCCTCATGTCACGATAAAACAAAGGAACAAATTAAATTCCCTGATTTATTTGAGCACCTCTGAATGATTCAAATTTCCAATCTCACAATGTATTAATTTTCTGTAATAGTAATCTGCACTGCACTTATTTTACTGGAATTGAACACATACACAGAAACAGGTACAGGTACAGAAACTAAAAAAATCCTTTCATTTACACAGGTAGCTTATTACTTATTATTAAGGCCGTGTTAAACATGTGCATGAAACCGTTCCATTTAACTCTTGGAAACACAAGAGTTTGACACCATCGGCAACCTAACCAAATCTGAATGATCATCAGTCACTGAGGTCAAATTTTCAACGTATTCACGCAGTTAATAAATTGTAAGCAAATTGTGAATGAAGATATAAAAGGCTTGTATTCTATCTTTAAATTGAACTTAAAACATTTATGATTTAAGACTGAATTTGTCTGATATTCATCCAAATATCCAATCAACGGTTAAAATTTGCTGACTGCATGCATGTGTGAAAAACATGACCGCTCGAAAGCTGTTCCAGCATTCATTCATTCATTCTTTCATCAAGCATTGACTCCATAAATCAAATACACAGGACTCTAAAACTCACATAAAACATGTAAAATTTTAGCAGAAGTGTTACAAACTAAGAGTTGATAGATAATAAAACGAGCACAGTCAGATCACGAACACGAAAAATCACTCGAATCCGGAGGAGATGTAGATCGAGAAAATGTTATGCAGAAGGATAATCCAATAACAAGATGAAAATCAATGAAATAAATGAGTGAATGTAACCTTTAAAAGCTTTTCTCAATTGCTCACTGTCTTCCGTTGGAGAAGGAGGATGAGGAGGAACCTTCAATGTCGCCATTTTCGCTCACGATCTCTGTCCCTGAGACAATGTGATGTGATGTGATGCAGAAAATTGAGAGGATTGTGAGGAGTTGGTGCCTCCATTTATATCAAGAGTTGAGGGCGAAACTATTGGCTTTTGCAATACCTCTCTCAGACAACACATTGTTGACTTTTGTAACAAATGCACAAATGTCTAATATAGTTAATTACACGGGGAAAAATAATTTCCTTGATTCTCTTAAAAATATTAATATATCAATTTAGCCTTTGCCTTTAAAATTCTTTTTACTATTTATTGATATAGATAACATAAACTTATTTTATAATATTTAATATGAACAAAAAAAATATAAAAGGTATTTTATGATGTAATTATTTTAAGGTACAAAGTTTTCTTGACATCATTGTTGGTGTGGACATCTACGGAGAGGATGACTACGTTTGAATATAACATTCTTGGGGAGAGGGAGAAAGGAATTAGAAAAAAAAAAATTTCTTAAAGTTTGTTACGAAGTTTCTGATCTTATTTTTTTTTTCTTTTCATTATTATATTTCTCTTCTTTTAGTTTTATGTTACTAACAACAAATCAAAATTGGTTAGGTTTATTGTGTTATAAATTTAAATTTGTTTAATATATTTTTTATTACAACTTAGTTATTAATAGGTTAAAACTCATAAATAATAAGAGAAAATATTTTTATCTTTTTTTTTCTACTTAATGATATTTAATATTTAAAAGATATGAATGCATTAGCGCATATGTTTCCGTTTCAGTAGTAATAATAAAAGGAATATTATCTCAATAACATTACCTTTTTAAAAATTTATTAAAAAATTATTAAAAAACCTGACTTATTTCTTATTATATTTTTTGTATTCATATATTAGTGTTAAATATTTATTAACTTTATTAATGAATAATTTATGAGGGATTTTAGTAGTAACTTAAGTAAAATATTTCCTCTTTAAACATGTTTTTTTGAACCATATGACTTTAACTATGGATATCTTTAAAATTGAGTTACATATCAATTCTTATCATATAAAATTCCCTTCCAGATTTTATAATTTTAAATAAATTTCAAAGAATAAAAAAGATAAATTTAAAGAAGTATATTGAAAAAAAAAGATTGTTTTTAATATTTTTTATCATATTTCAAATTTGTTTTAATATTTTAGGTATGCATATATTTAATTAAAACATGTTGATAATGTATAATTATAATTTTTCACGTAAAATAATTTTATTAATTTATATAATAAGTAACTTAGCATCTATCTAATAATATAATCGGTGATTAATTAATAATGTGTGCATCACAATTAAACTCCAATTTTCATTAATATTACTTATACCATATATATACAATCACTCTATGGAATTCTTTTATTAGATGAAAAAATATTGGTAAATTTAAGAAGGACCTTTAGTATTTATAAATCAGATGTTAGGTTTTTCTTAAAATATTAAAACTTAATTAAATTGTTTATCTTTGTAATTTGGTGTAGTTCTTTTTTTAACATATGAGTTTTGATCTAGTCCCATATTTTTCTATTTTTTTAATAATATTTTTTTCATGTGATGACAATTGATTGTTGTTACTTGAATTGATTGTTGTTACTTGAGGTGTGAGACTAATTGAAATGTCAAGTACGACAATGATGCCTAACATAAAAACTTTTTTTAAAAAAATAAAAAAATAAATTTGGTGCAGTCTCAACATATCCTCAAAATTTCAAACAATATGCTCTAATTAACAAATAATTTTTTTTTTATCCATGAACACCTTTCCATAAAATCATGACCAACATCCATGTGACATATGCAAGGTTTTTTTATCATGAACATATGCAAGGTTGAACATATGCAAGGTTCTTTCATGGAGTGGTTGTTTTTAAAGGAATTTCACCAAGATGAATATAACTACCATTTAAACACTTTTTTGTCTTTCCTTCTTTTATACTTGGATGTCTTCCTGTTGATCTTCTTGTAACTGGTTTAATGATTTTGTTTGTGTAGAAGCATAAATTCAATGAAAATAATGTTATATTGTATTTTGAATGTTAATTTTGTGTTAAAAATATTGGAATGTGAGTTGTGACTTATATGTTGTTGATTTGAGTATTTTGGATTGGTTAATGATGTTGAGTAAAAAAATATTTTTTTATAAGTTTGGTAATGAGTTATAAAAGTCCCTTTTCATGATGTATAGTGTAAAATATTTTAAATATCATTATTTTTATCATTCAAGCTAATAAAATTATATAAAGAAGATAAAAAGGTAGGTAATTTTAATATAATAATTTTGGATAAAAAAATAGATATATATCTTATTATTATATTTATACTTTTCAATTATTTCTTGATGTTATTTGGATTGTGTAAGTAATTGCATGATCTTCTTATTTTTTTTATATAAATTAATAAAGTTGTCTAAAATGATTTTTTTTCCAATTTTTCATATATATATATATTTTTTTCAAATCTATTAATGTTATATCTGGTAGAAGATGACTGCAGAAAATGATAAGAATAAAATGTTGGATTATTATAGCTGTTAATTAATTTTTATATTTTATTTGATACTGTAATACTCACTACTATTTTTAAATACACATTAATTTGTATTTACCATGACCTTTAAATTCATATTAAATAGTAATTTATTTTGAATGGGTGTATCTTCTACACCTACACAGATTAACAAAATAGGGTTTCAAAATTCTGGTCCTTTCTCATCCGCGGCTCCTTCAGCAGGTAGCTTCGCTTTACACGTTCTAGACGAACTCACAGGTAAAATTGTTATTCCCCGTTTTGTACTCGTATTCATTCCCTTCTTCTAACTTCGCTTTCACACGGGTAAAGATTTTCATGGTGATTCAAGCACCGAATTGAAGGATGGTGTAGTAGTATATAAGCCTATTTGGTCATTGCGTGAAATACACAAAAGTCTGTTTTAATCAATCCTACACACTACCAATTTTCAAGGTGTTTTTGTTAAATCCTTCATTTGTTTGTCTCACAACGTACTCACAAAATTGCTGCGAAAATTGGTATATGAAACTAATGAATAATCTGAAATTGTAAACTAAAACTGTACCCTAGTGGTGCAGCTTGGAAGATTATACATTACCACAAGAGAGTTCATTGTAATTTTATATGTATCCAGTAAATTAACATGCGATTCTTGAAGCATTAGTAGAAGAAAGCTGTTGGGAATTTAGTACATTAGTATACTCCCAACCTCAGATGTCAAAAGTTTTCCTGTTCTCTGTTTGAATCTGTATCTGCTGCATCAAAGATCCTATTCAGAAGGAATGATCATAATTTTGTCACAGTGCGAAGAAATTCAAGATTGATTTGAAGTATCAGTTATTTGTGTTTGTACTTTTCCCCCTAAATCTCCTTTCTCCTTCATTTGTTTGTCTCACAACATACTCACAAAATTGCTGCGAAAATTGATATATGAAACTAATGAATAATCTGAAATTGTAAACTAAAAAGTGGTGCAGCTTGGAAGATTATACATTACCACAAGAGAGTTCATTGTAATTTTACATGTATCCAGTAAATTAACATGTGATTCTTGAAACATTAGTAGAAGAAAGCGTTTGGGAATTTAGTACATTAGTATACTCCCAACCTCAGAATTTAGTACATTAGTATACTCCCAACCTGAGATGTCAAAAGTTTTCTGTTCTCTCTGTTTGAATCGTGTATCTGCTGCATCAAAGATCCTATTCAGAAGAAGGAATGATCATAATTTTGTCACAGTGCGAAGAAGAAATTCAAGATCGATTTGAACTATCTGTTATTTGTGTTTGTACTTTCATAATATGACTTAGTCATGCCTTGTACCCTTTCCCCCTAAATCTCCTTTCTCCTTCGTTTTGAATGCAGTGATGGGAAAAATGGACAAGAATAGGAAAAAGTCTGGCAGGCATGGTTCTTCAAGAGAGCATACCGATACGCAGGAGCCAGAGATGGACATAAGGAAGATTATGAAAGATGTTGAAAATTTTAGTAATGTCCATTTTCCTTCTTCATTCTCACTTTCTTTTCCTTTTACTTGAATATTGTCTGTATCTTTTCTTTGATTCTGCTTTCTGTTTTTTATGTGTTTTAAATACTCAATCCAATAGAAAACAATGCATTATGAAAAGTGGATGACTATGTTTTTGCTTATTAGCATAATATTTAAATTTTATATAGTTAGATTGGATTTCATGGTCTGCTCTGATGCAGCTTGATTTTTGAATAGCTGTGCAATGTAATCTTTGTTGCTGAACTCTTTTATTTTAAAGCACCGTATTGATTTATGTGGCTGGATGGTTGTCATAGAGACGCTGACACTGATTTCCTACTTTAGAAACTTAGTGTCATTTGAACAGGTGACATTGTACTGTTGAAGGAAACTATGTATTATGATTGTATGTTTCAATTAATATTTTGTTTATGGATTTGGAAATTCATATGATGGAGTAAGTAACTGCTTTCCGTATAAAGTCTCCTCTTTTTTGTGTAAAACATAACTTATTCTTAGTTGAAACTATTGAACCTAAACTTCTAATTTAGGATATGTGACACACGGTTCAATTTCTTTTCTCTTCTAACATTTAGTCCAGGGCTGCATGTAACTTTTTTTTATTCTTCAGTAGTGCATGACTACATCTTCTTTAACCAGGATGATTTGAGGATTCAATTGTATAGTTGATAGCCAGTTCTATAAGTCTTCTTGAGGATTTTTGTTGTTTATGGAAATATAAGAGCGCGTCTTAGAAGTAGTTTTATACTATTTGGGCTAAAATTGGTTATTTTTCATATTGGATGCTAAGATATTTGAATGATAAGAAAATGTTTGTTTCTTTATTTTAATTTTGGGTGTTAGATCTGAAAAAATTATGGTGACCGTGCTCAGTTCACCTGGTGTTTTTTGCCTTTCCCCTATGTCCAGCAAATATGATAGTACAGTTGCTTCTTATAATGGCTGCTAATTATCGTATTTTCCAGGTTACTCACATATGACATGGAAAGAACGCAAGAAGATTGAAGATAGGAATATTGTTTCTCTTGGTGGGAAGGTGAAGAATATTTTTTATATTCTATATTGATCGTCATGGGCCAATGCAAATTCTATTACAAGGATGCTCGGGAAACAAAATTCTTAGTGTTTATGATTTCCCCATTTGTAGGCCCCCAAGAATCAGAGATTACCCTTAAGTGTGGCACGACCAATGATGAAGAAACAAAAGGAGAGGGAGCAGATAATGCTCCAAGAGGTAATTAATTTCTATAATTCCCCACTTTTATTCTGCCCCCTATTGTGATTTTTTGTCTGTCTCCTACTGACATTATTCATGTATGATATGTACCACTGTGACTTTTAGCGTTTGATTATGGGAAAATTTGGGGGAAAGCTCGGTGGTAGCAGTACAAGATCAGCTGGGAAGCACAAGCCAGAAAACAAGGGTCTGAAGTTAAGTGAAGGTCATTTTAGAAATGGCATACTCAACGTGAAGCATTTGTTGAATTCAGCACCATCAAGAGACCGTGAAACTGGAACCAATATGTCCAATACATGGAAAGGGAAAGGTGGTAATAAAGGGAGAGGTGGTAATATGAAACATGATAAGAAAGGTGGCGGTAAGAAGCACAATTTGAGTACATCCTTTTGAGTAAGGTGTTTTAAGAATCTGAGTCATTTTTTAATACTTATGACCTTTATAAATCTAACATGATCCTGGTGTAAGCCTTTAGCAGAGTAAAATAGAATAGAACACAACAGAGTGCAACATGACAATAATGTCTTGTGTATTATTGTAGTTTAAAACTGAACAAGACCTTGTGTCTTGTTTTGCGTTTTTGTGTGCTTATCTTCCATTCGATAGAGTACTATGGAATATAATATATCAAGGACAATTAATAACTGATTTTTCTTTACATTTTATCCTTCTTTGTATGTAGGTTGTACTCCTATTTAATTGCATATAAAATTTTAAGGCGTCAGAAACTTGTAAAGCATGCAGTATATGAAATATATGTTTGATTAGGAGGATAAAAAATAAAATAAAGATATAAAACCTTTGAAAGACCAAAATTGCATGAAGCCATATAATTTATATGGATTAATAACATATTGTACGCTGAATTTTGTAGAATTGTAGGCAATATACTGTCTAAAACGTAGTATGCATAAATTAATCGTTAAATTTTAAAATAATTCATTATTAAATTATGATGGAACATGATCATAAATATATAATTACGGAAGAAGTTAAAGCCATTTTTTCTCTAAACCAATTCATCCTTCTAATCGCATGGGCACAAACATGTGAGGGTGTATTTTTATTTACAATAAAGGTGTTCTTTAATAATTTGATATTCTTTTTTAATTGGCTTTTATGTTGTTTTCATGAGTTTCTCACATTTTATTGAGTCACAAACTAATTCAATTTGGAATACTTTTATTGTTGCTATCCGAAGCGTTATCACATATTACAAAAATTAAACACAAATCTTCACTACTTTTAATAATTTTTTAAATATAGGACGTAAAAATATGAGTAGCTATCGTATTATCTGATGGGTGTCTACGAAAAAATATCTGTATTTTTTTTATATCCATAGGTATCCATGAATACTCATAAATATTTTTATTTTTAATTTTTAAATAAAGTTATTTAAAAATAGTACAAATAAATTTCATCTTTTTAAAAACATATTTAAATAAGTTGGATCATAAAGTATAAATTTAAAAAATTATTTTTCTCAAAAATAATTTCAATTTCATGTATTACTTTCGTAGATATTCATTTAGTATCTCGTACATATTTTAAGAACAAATATTTACAAGTACAAATATTTCTAGATCAATTACCAATATATTGTGTTAATTAAAATATTTCTTTATAGTAAACCAGAAAATACAAGAAAATAATAATTAATTTTATCTTTGTTAGACTTTGAAAGCAACAAAACACAACAACCCAAAACCCTAAAAATTTGCAAGCAACAAAAACAAAACAACGCAAATTTCGTCTTGTTCCGTGGCGATGAAGCTAAGATAAGGACTTTGAAAGACTGAAAAGTGAATATTAATTATATTTTATTATTTATCTGAAAAATATTATTAGACTTTAATTTGTATGGATTGTTAATGTTAAAGATTTATCATATCACGTTAAAATTAATTTAGAATTGAATAAAATAAAAAATACTTCAGTTACATTTTATTGATGATATTTGAGAAATAAAAAGTAAAAATTTGAGAAAAAAACAAAACAACGCAAATTTCGTCTTGTTCCGTGACGACGAAGCTAAAAGGAACGACTTCACTGGGGATCGAACCCAGAATCTCTGGTTCCGTAGACCAGCGCCTTATCCATTGGGCCATGAAGTCTTTTGTTATTGGCACTTCACATCAGTAAATTGACCTTTGTTCTTTTGAGTTAAGCTGCCATCTTTCTTTGCCACCTTTTGCCGCTGTTTGATCGAACCAACTACCCTGCAACCGCAACCAAGTTTGGTGCACGAAGCCACTAGCACCAATTCTACTATTTATTATCATTATTATTATTATTCTCTGCCGGCGTGATTTTCTTTCTACTTTTATAAAAGTCATATCGTAATAATAATAAGAAGAAGAAAAGTGGAGTTTTTTTGGCGCAGAGAAAAAGGGGGCGAATGAATGAATTAGAAGGCTGAGAATATAGGGATCCAATTCTTGTTCTTTTTTATTTTAATTTTTAGCGGTGGAAATTCTTCGTGGATTGCATCTTAATCCATAAATAGCAATACCATATGGGTAAAAAGCAATCGTTGCGGAGCAAAGCAGCTTACTTCGTTTCTGATCTCACCACTGTTCTTCTCAACCCTATCTCTGACAACAAATCCCCCTCTCTCCCTCTATCTGTAAGTATTCACTCTCTTGTTATTACTTTATTCTTCAATCAATTTGTTCTGTGCAGTCATTTTTAAATATTCACTATCTTATTGTTATTGAATTGAATTGAATTAATCCTTTTGTAGTAATTTTATCTAGACACGTTTTTGTGAAACTCGTATGATCGTTGTGCAGGTAGAAGGAGAAGAAGATGATGATGGGTCAAAGGTTGGTAGTCATGATGTAATAATTGATGGGCCTGATACTTCGTCATTCACTGCGTTTCTGTATTCTCTGTGGTCTTCTTCGGATTCCGGGGATAACATTGGTGAAGCTGATGAGAAGAATGATGATGGGGTGGCAGGTGATGACTCTTCATTACCAGACTCTGCCACCAAGGAAAGTTTTGTTGTGAAGAGAAGTTTGTTTTCCAGGGGCAGGCATTCAATTGGTAGGGCCATTCACCAAGCTTCAAGAATGGGTGGATTTCGCAGCAGGGATAGTAAATACAGTGATGAAGGGCGCGGCGGCGGCGGCGTTGTTGAGATGAAGCGCATTGTGAAGGAGCCTGTGGCTGTGGCTGTGGCTGTGGTTGATCACCATCTGCCTGAACTTTCTGAGCCTTCAATGCTCGTTTCCGATGGTTTGAGGGATGCGGTGTATGCTTCACTTCCGGCGCTTATTCACGGCCGGAAATGGCTGCTGCTGTACAGGTATGCATGTCTAAGGATGATGAATGTGAAGCCATTTGGAACTGTTCTTGTTTATTGTGCTGTTATGAGGATAAATTTGAAACTCTTCTTGTTGATTAATGTTTGTGAAGCACTTGGAAGCATGGTATATCACTCTCAACTCTCTATCGGAGAAGCATGCTTTGGCCTGGAGTGAGTTTGCTGGTAAAGTTTCATTGACCTTGGGAAGATTATCAGTATTATGGATTGTTTATGAATTATCTATGTATGATCTGCATTTGAGATTTTGCCTTTTAAACAAACTTCTGTTTTTCTCCCTTTTGAATGGACCAGTGGAAGTATGCCTGTACTTTTTTCTATGGATAAAAAATTGGAGCACGTTGGATTCGAGATAGATCATGCATTATGGTTACTTTCAATTTACTTAGGTTGGTTCCAATTTAAGAGTCAGAGTACATATTTTACACAAGAACAAGCTGTTTTTTATTCAATTTGGCAGAAGCAGAAAAAATAGCAATTAAATTTGACAACCTTTTTTTTATTATTGAAACTTGCTAAACAAATGGATACTACTAACATATGGTTCTGTGGTACCTAAAAAGAATCCTTTTTTTCCTTTAGAATTTAGCTATATAAATGATAATAAAGTTCCATAGATTGATGGATATTACTTTTCAGCATGACCTGTTTTGTTATAATTAACAATATATTGTGTTGGTTCAAGGTGATTTTGACCTTCTTTTGTAGTTTATATTTGTGATACTGATGATTTTGAATGGATAAATGGCTGATTTTTAAACTGTTCTTTCTGCTAGCCCTGCTTCATTGAAGATTGCAATTTAGTTTGTATATCAAATAAAAATTTGGGGTATTTTAACTAATTCTATTGTAGTAGCATGCTGTAGTTTAACATGACTATGTATTGAAGTCCCTCATTTGTAGGTTTACTAGTTAAAGTTTATGCTATTTAATTATAAACAACACATCTTGGAATTCTGTTCTTCTATCATGGGTTGGCTTTATCTGATTGGCAAAGGTATATATGTATTATTGTGTCCTTTAATCAGCAAGACTAATTTCTATTATCTTCATTCTTGGATGGGTTCTCAATATCAGCTATTTTGTTCCAGGTTGTTGGAGACCGTAAAGGTGCAGTGTTTGGTGGTGTGGTTGAAGCTCCTCTTAGACCATCCAACAAGAGAAAATACCAGGTCCACCACTCACCTCTTATCTCTACTATCTATGTTGTTGGCCATTGGCTGCTTCATTTTGCAACATGTTGATTTTTTTTTATCTTGTTGGCTTGACATTAAATTTTGCACAGGGAACAAACAATTCATTTGTTTTCACTGAGGCCTCTGGTTGTCCTGTTATATATCGCCCAACAGGTATTTTTCACTGAGTTTGAATATGCCATTTTTTTATCCTTTGCCATTATTGCTATACTGTACTATGCTTCAAATCAATCATTGATTTGATCTATTTGTCAATTACTTGTATTGGATGAATGGCTAAATCGATAAATGAACATTTTAATTTTTGCAGTAAAATATGGTTTTGCTCCCTCTAAAATTTCGTCTACTAACTTTTAGTACCTCTGGAAAATTGTCGTGTGTTTTTTGTTCCTACAAAACTAAAAAGTTTTAAATTTGGTGTCGGTTGGCAACTCTGTTAAATGAATGACCAATGTGAGAAATGGAGTCTGGCATGTAAAGTATTTGTTATTCACTTTTAGTGCTTCTGAAATACGGGTAGTTCATTTTTTCTTCCTCAAAATTGAAGGGACTTTCTTTTCATAAAAGAAATAGAATGTATAAAATATGCGTAAACGACATTTATTAAATACCAAAAAACTCTGGAGATTTTCACAATTGAATACGCACACAACCTCAAACTTGTTACCCTCCTCTTGTTTTGTGAAAAAGAAACAAATCACTCAACTGTGGAGATGTCAACTAGTAGTCATCGACAATTCTTCCCATATACAACTGCTCCAAGCAACTACACGCTCTCCTTTAGAATACATAAAAAATTAGGGACGAAAATTTACTAACCCAAATCAAATTTGACACGTTTTAGTTTTACAGGGATGAAAAACAAACATAATATTTTTTAGGTATCAAAAGTGAAATATCGTACTTTTAGAGGGATACAAAAATATTCTATCCTAAGTGTTCTTTTATGTGAATGACTCTGTAACAAAGTTTGACTGAGTTACTAATTAAAGTCAAATTTAACATGTTTTAGTTTTGTAGGGATTGAAAACGCATAAAAAATTGTCAAGAGATTAAAAAGCGATTTGCTAATATTTTAGAAGGAGCAAAACCATATTTACCCTTTTTTTTTCTTTTTATCTCAAAAGCTATGTGGAATGAGAGAATTGAAGTTAATTTTGAGATGAAAAACGATGACAGTTTTCCTACATATGAATTCCCTGTGGGATTTAGTGGTCAACCTTTTAGAAATATACTATTAAGTACATTTTATTCAAAACAAATTATGTTCATTTTTAACTCTATCACCACTTTCCTTTAAATTAAAAAGGCTACATCTCTGGATTAATAGTAAGATCATACAACGTCTTGCTAATGGAAATTTAACTTTTTAATATATAGAATCAATCCATACTGACGAAGTCTTGATTTTACTTTTCATTAGAGCACCAATGTGTAAGGTGTAATCTTAACTCTGTTAGTTCATCTGAATATCTTGTAAAGAATGATGAACTCTGATTTTCAACCTTCAAGCACTTGATCACCCAAAACAAAACAAAAAAAGTTGATATGTTGCTATTGTAATGACCCTTAAAATGGTTATATATATTTGGTTTGAGATTCAGCATCAGTTTGAGGCTTGAGTTTTGAAACATGATGAAGATAAAATTACACGTGTGAGCCCCCTACCCCCTTGATTTGCATGGGTGACTGAAAATGTATATCTGGCCTTTTTTGGAATTCGATATGTTTCGTTTCTTCTTACTAACAACGTTGGATTAACCGCAACATTGCAGGAGTAAACCGCTACTTCACACTTTGTTCCACTGAGTTTCTAGCAATTGGTGGGGGAGGTCATTTTGCGCTTTATTTGGAGGGTGATCTGTAAGAACCTTCTTCATTCATTATGCTATCTTTTATACCCCTCTCCCAAAGCCTACCCTCTACAGTATCATTGGCCTGAATTTTGTTTTATTGTGTTTGTGGGTCACAATTTTTTGACATATCTGCTCTAGATTGAACGGATCAAGTTCGGTTTCGGAAACTTACGGGAATCCATGCCTCGCACATTCTCAAGAGTTTGAAGTGAAGGAAGTAGAGGTGCGCATAAAGCTTCTCAACCTACACAAACCCCTCACTCACATGATTGTTCTAGCTGATTAGTTGCCCACCAAATCCAAATCTATTAATTTTAGAGATATTTACTCCTAACAAAAGCTCTTTCTTTCTTCCATGCAGTTGTGGGGCTTCGTATTTCCTTCAAAGTATCAGGAAATAGTGGAATTAACCAGAACAGAGACACCGGGGATCTGTCGCAGCTAAATATATCTGGATAAGTGTCAATGCCTTCGTGCCTGCATTTTATGGAATGGTGATGCTGACTCATAAACATGACAATAGTAAGGGATGCAAAGTTGATTGACAGACAATATAATATGATGAAGAAATTCCATGTGTCCACTCTTGTTACCACCATGTAACATGCTTGTAAATATTTCCAATGCTGTACATACAGGTTCATACCCATTACAAAATGGCCGATTATGTGGGCAATAAAATTTGGAGCAAATTTATGCGTTTTCATACTTAGTTAATGCAGATGAAGGAAACCGAAGCCTATAAAAAAATAAAATAAAAAGGTAAAAACTGATCAAACTAAAGGACACCGTACATATTTTTAAGATTCTTTCAAATATTCAAGGATAACTTCTATAATTTTTAAAGGCTCGATTATTAAAAAAAAGTCTTCCGTTTTAACAAAAATAATATTTTATTAAAATTTGATTCCTTTTATCAAAATCATCACTATTACTGATTGTTTAAAATCAGTGTAACACTACATTTTACAATAAATCTTTTTTTGTGTTTTATAAAGCAAATATTAAATGAAAATTAAATGCATGTTTGACTTTGAAACAAAATATATTTATTTATGTAGAGCACAAACACAATTTCCTAGATCATCTAATCAATTGTAGAACTATGAAAAAACACAAATTGAGAATGAAAACCCTAAACTTTGATAACTTATGAGATTTATAAGTCAGAGTATGAGATTTATAAGTCATAGTTTTTTTTTTCTGATTCCTCACATTAAAACTCTCAACTATTACATTAAAAACAATGGGTGAGTTCAAGTTTCTAAGAACAAGATAAAAAAATAAATATCTTACAACCTTTCACTAAAGACGTTTCTCATACAAACCAAACATGTATATAGTGGTACAGACTATCAGTTCTTTAACAAATGTTGATATTCATAAGACGGTCTAGCACATTTAGACCGTTGGGATTTTGGATTCAAAATGAGCGCAAATCGCTTCGCTATATGCTTTTTTCAATCCTGGAATTGACAACGATGAATGTGTAATTTGTATTTTCATTCAAATCAATTTGTTGTGGTTTTTAACCAAATATTTTATGCATATAAAATTTGATATTAATGTAATTATTTCATAAACAAAATCATTATAGTGAAAATCGACACTCTGCACAAGATGCAAAAGCTAATTGAATCGAGTGATTCAAATTTGTTGTTATGTGCATAACAATGTCACTCTAGGTGCTACAACATCATCATTATCCATTAATGTCGTTCATACGAATCATCATTAGTTAACATCGTTCATGGAAATTTAACATAAAAATTATATTGTATATTTTTTTAACAAACATCATGATAAAATTGATTTATTTAAAAACCAGTAGACTATATTGACCCTTAGTGCATGAACCAAATAAATAATTATGCTTATATTTTATCAGAACCAATCTTCACAATTCATATTTAGTAGAGTGAGATATATATTCTCTATCAATAAAAATAATATTTTAATTTTCGATAAATATAAGTTTCTCAAAATTAAAAAAGTATTATTATTTCATAAAAATTAACGTAAGCAACTCCTGGAAATACTAAGAGTATTTGGAAGACCAAAATCAAGTTGAGTAAATAAGGCATAAATGTAGATGTGGAGTGATTATGATGTTGGTAGTATAGTGTCTTTTATGTCTGTTCTTTCAGGCAGACACAGAGTTGTATACAACATCACATATGGTCATGTTCCTTCTTCTTGAACAGCATGAGTCATTGCCCCCACCACCAAAAAAAGAAGAAAACATTTCAGAAACCATTCAATTCAAGGCACACATGATGATGCAATTGCACAAATGTAGCAGCATAACGAATTGGTATGGCAGATTAGTGGATACACGCACTTTTGGTAAGTATATGGATACATCATCAAATGCATGCGCAATAACCACTTCCAATTACACACGCACTTCATGTGGCTCACAAAAAAAGTCAATAACTATCACTTTTTCCTTTACACAATTCCACTTTCTATTATAAAATATTTTCAAAAAATATAACAAAAAATTAATGATCAATATGTTAATTTATCATTTAATGATGCGTTTTTACATTTGTAATAAGAAATAACGAGTTAAATACAGATAGATAAAACTTATAAATTATAGTTCTACTTTTATTAAATTACATATAATCTGATTGAATAACACTTTATTGTAAAAAAAAATTCTATTTAGGGTTCACAACTTATTTTCTCATTGTTCTATGTAATAAGAATAATTAATATCTAAGCGTTTTCAAACTTTCAGAGTTTTTACTTTTACCACTGTTTTTCTTTTTCGAGGGTTTATTAAAGCCAAAAGTAAAAGCACTGGAAATATGCGAAAGTTCGTACCATTTCTGAACAGTGATAGTCACGCAACGATGTCGTTTTGTAGCAGACGTGGGTAGGGTGGTGGTTTACGGCGTTACGTGGAGTCTGTGATAGGTATGTGTATCTATATCATATCGATACTCAGTCACCGACAAATCAAATCGGAGAATTGAAATCGGCAGAGGAATCAGAATCAAAGCCCCGAATGGCGCCACCGCCACCACCCAAGTCAAGAGGTGCCACTCAGGGAATCAACAATGCTGCCAGGATTCAGTTCTTTTCCATTCTCCTCGCTCTCCAATACGGAGCTCAACCTTTGATCTCCAAACGCTTCGTCAGGTTTTCCTTTTCACACCTTTTTTCATCTTCACCGTTTCAATTCTATACTATCCTCTTTTCTTCTTGATTGCGCAACCGTTTTCATCTCCTTTGAAGTAAAATAAAAGTCCTGGAACTAGAATATAGTCGCCAATTTTTCGATTAAGCGTAGAAAATAATCGCTACTTTAATTATCGTTGCCGGAGTTAATAATCTTTTCCGTTTGATCTATGCTGTGGTTGTTGCAGTAAGATTGGTTAGTATTTAGTAGTAGAGCTTGGTGGATTAGGATCACAGGATTGACTTAATTGAACAAACCTGAATCAAAGTTGGCAATGGTGGGAGTTTGGAGGGTATGCAATTCCACTGGAAAGATTAAGAGTCTTTAGAGAGTGGAAGTCTAGTTGATCAAGTATAATGTATGGAAAAAAATAAATGGATCATTTGAGAAATCAGCACATGAATATATCCTTTCCTTTTTTGTATTGATGCTTGGGCATATGGAATTTGAAGGCCTACTTAGTTTGGTGCATGGCTTTATCAGGAAGTAGGGATTATAGTGAACCATTTAGATTTGGCTGCATTTTTTCGCCTTGTTTTGTCATACATTTATTTTATATAACTGAAGACGGACATTCTCAGAAAGTGGGAATTCAGGTAAACATGAGTTTAAGTGAGCAGTCTACTTCCACTACTGTGCCCTTGTCAGATTTGGCTCTTATAAAGTGTCTAGTTTGCACTTTAGAGGATAGAGTGCAGCTATAAGTGTTAATTGACAAATCAGTGACTGATATTGTGATAAAAATAAATAGTCATTTATAAAATTATGAAGTTGTTAAAATTCTTAACTGCTGATTTCCTAATTGACGGTTATAATAACACTTATCCTCTAAAGTGCATTTTCCTCTCTTTGGAGGAGTTAAATACATCCTTGTTTATTATTTTAGTGTCTGATAGTGTTACAACTATTTGTCGGTTGTCCATGCAGTTATTCTTGCTCTAAATTGCATAAAATGTTACATGATGTTTTAAGCATATCCCACCTATTTTTTTCATATGCATGTAGTCTAGAAAATATAAGAACAAATTTGGGCTGTTTTTCCATCTATTTTTTTAAAATTTGTATTTACATATTTTTCCTTGTGCATGATTACAAATTTGGGCTCTTATAAAGTGTCTAGTTTGCACTTTAGAGGATAGAGTGCAGCTATAAGTGTTAATTGACAAATCAGTGACTGATATTGTGATAAAAATAAATAGTCATTTATAAAATTATGAAGTTGTTAAAATTCTTAACTGCTGATTTCCTAATTGACGGTTATAATAACACTTATCCTCTAAAGTGCATTTTCCTCTCTTTGGAGGAGTTAAATACATCCTTGTTTATTATTTTAGTGTCTGATAGTGTTACAACTATTTGTCGGTTGTCCATGCAGTTATTCTTGCTCTAAATTGCATAAAATGTTACATGATGTTTTAAGCATATCCCACCTATTTTTTTCATATGCATGTAGTCTAGAAAATATAAGAACAAATTTGGGCTGTTTTTCCATCTATTTTTTTAAAATTTGTATTTACATATTTTTCCTTGTGCATGATTACTGTGCCAGCAAATGTGCCTTCAGTTTTCCTTAGTAGATACAAGGATGCAATAAATTCTGGAAAAAACAAGGGATACGACACACTTTGGATATAACATGCAAAATTGACGATTAACTCAAACATCAACTATAACACGATTACTTGAACACAAAATGTAAGCATTTATGCATAGTTATTCCTAGTGAAAATCCTATAGTCTAAATTAAAGAGGCACAAATGTTTCAAAACTCACCATTAGTCACTATCCACTGTCTTGTATCCTATTCTTATTATAGTGTTGCTAATTAGGGCCCCTCAGAGCATTGCTTAAGAAATTAAGAGGACAAAGTTTTTATTGGAAATCATTTGGGAACACATTAAAAAATCACAGGAAAGTGCATTTCTCCGCATCCCAATAAACAATTTCCCCTTTTAATTCTTTAATCAATGGGAAACTGGTTAACATTTGCCTTCTATCCCAATTCCATTCCATCCATACTGGCACAAAAAATGAAAAAAAATGCATATTTAGGCTGGCATATCTGATTGTCTATCCCGCACGGATATGATGTTTTAACACCACTATAGTCTGGTAATCATCATGACATATTAATTGTGATTACTGGATTTTAAATTCTAACATCTTTTAAGTCATTCATTTCCTTGGGCATTAAACCATTAATTGTGAATGACCACGTGAAGCATGTCTTGTAACCTATTTTCCTCTTCCTGCAGACAAGAGGTTATTGTGACTTCATCTGTTTTGGTATGTGAGCTAGCAAAGGTAAATCTTGAACTGTTCTATTCTATGTACTTTTGGCATTGATTATTATAAAACCTGTACTATAACCTACTTTTATTGACAGTCATCTATCTCTGTAATCTTCCTTTTAGGTTTTATGTGCAGTGTTTATCATGGCAAAAGATGGTACTCTAAGAAAAGTGTATAAAGAATGGACTTTGGTTGGTGCACTGACTGCATCAGGACTTCCTGCAGCTATATATGCATTGCAAAACAGTTTGCTGCAAATTTCTTACAAGAATCTTGATTCACTCACATTCTCAATGCTGAATCAGACAAAAATATTTTTCACTGCATTCTTTACATATTTCATATTGAGGTATGTTCCTACATTACACTTGTTAATATTTCTGCTATTTTTGGTAAGACCTATGTGTTCGCATGTGTGAAAGAGGACAAGCTAAATTGTTATCTACATTTGTTAAGTAAATGGTTTCACTCAATAGCTGTCGTGTCTGTATAACAAACTTAAATTAAAAGTAATTTATTCTAAGGAGCAGGAATTCTCCCGGTTTCTTGTGGTTTTGGCTGGTCAAGGTATACTTTTGGTGTTGTTTAGGTTGTTTTCTTTGAACCTACTATATTCTTGCAGTCTGTGGGTTCGGTTCCATAGATACTTGGTGTTTTCTGGAACCTTCGACTAAATTTTGGATATGTTGATTTCTTCTGTTGGGGTGCTTCTGCAACACTTTCAGTGGGTGATTATAGGGATACTCTTTTGAGAAGCATTTCTTCTCTTCTTCTCTAACTAGATGGAAGGATTTCTGCATTTCTTCATTTCTTTGCTCTGTTGGGATGGTTCAACATTCTTTTATTTTGGTGGGTTTCTTTTCCTTCTTCGTGATAACTTCTGTTTAAATGGGTTGTCTTTATTTGTTATTCTTCTGTCTATAAGGTTATTGTTCTTATTGTTGCTGGGCTACAAGTACTGATAGTACTTGACCAAATTATTAGCATAAATAGGATTGAATGAATACTAGGTTAGGGTTTTTTAAGAGATTTCATCCGTAGTTGTGTTCTCATTAATTCTAGGCCATCAGTATCTCTTTTCCTTCTTTAACCTTGGACCTATAATGCTAACATTGTACACTACATGGCATCTGATCATGCTTCCTACAGGCAAAAACAATCCATTGAGCAAATTGGGGCCTTGTTTTTGTTAATAGTTGCGGCAGTTCTTTTAAGTGTTGGCGAAGGCTCTAGCAAAGGTTCCTCTAGTGTTAATGCTGATCAAATTTTATTCTATGGAATTATTCCTGTATTAGTTGCTTCAGTGCTCTCCGGACTGGCTTCTTCCTTGTGTCAGTGGGCCTCTCAGGTTACCACAACTTCCAATTTTCTATTCAAATTTTAGTTGCTTGCTTGATAATGTTATTATTTATGTATTGTTTCCTTCTATCACAGGTTAAGAAACACTCATCATACTTGATGACTATAGAAATGTCTATTGTTGGGAGTCTATGTTTGCTAGCCAGTACTTTTAAATCACCAGATGGGGAAGCTATGAGACAGCATGGATTTTTCTATGGTTGGACTCCTCTTACTTTGGTAATGTTCTTACCACTGTTTGACTTCTGTAATTTTAATTCTTAGAACTGTTAGACTGTTGTCAGGCTTATGATTGAAGAGAAGAACATAGATAAAGAAACTGAAAGGTTCAAATTTTGGCATTCTGCCCTCTGTCCCATGCACACGAATATACATGTAAATTGGGTCTAATACTTTTCTATATCAGGATTTGGTAACAATTTTAATTTTTGTTGGGGAGACGAGGGCGTTTGATTAATTCCCTTAAATTCTTGTTGATGACAAATCTGTGATTAACTGCATTACTGAATAGTGAGTATGATAACTACTTGGAAATTCCTATTATGGACTTTTTAGTGCCTGATTCTATTTTTATCCATAGTTAGCGTGTCTTTAATAGATATTGATATACATCAACTTTAAAACATTACATATATTTTTTTGTTCATTTCAGATTCCAGTAATGTTCAATGCCTTTGGTGGAATTCTTGTTGGTTTAGTTACAAGCCATGCTGGTGGTGTTCGAAAGGTAAGTTTAACTATGTAAATTGTTACTGAATTACTTTTGGTATGCACTATCCTCAGATGACGAGTAAAACGGTGATCAGATGTTAATCAGCCCTTATTCTTAGTTTGCAATGTGGTTAACTGGAGGAAACAGATTGCATGAATTTGTTTTGTCGGGGCTTTAATCTAAATTCTAAAATGCATTATTAATTTTGATTAAGAGAAATTATTTTTGCACCATATTGATGGAGCATTCATGGCAGTAACTGATTACTAATTTGCTAGTGGACAACAAAAAATTATTGAGGAACTTAGCAGTTTCTGGGCATGATGACAATTCCATGACTTCTGAAATCATTTCACAGGAAATATAGGGGAGAAAACTCTCCGCATTTTTCTGTTTTGTACGAATGTACTTACAGTGGCATTTATTCAACGTGGTTGCAGGGTTTTGTCATTGTTTCGGCTTTACTCATTACAGCACTGCTACAGTTTATTTTCGATGGAAAGCCACCTTCGCTGTATTGCCTTGTGGCTCTTCCTCTAGTGGTCACTAGCATTTCAATATACCAGAAATACCCCAATCAGGTTAAAAAGAAGGAGTCATAGAATCTGGCCATTATAGCATGGGGATTTATTCATTAGTTCCCCACTAAAACTATTTTGTTTTTTTTTATCCTGAATATAGCAGCATATTGTAAATGATAGAACATAGAAGGCAAAGCATTCTTTTCGATGTCTTCTCAGTCTCAATAGAATTATGGTGTTATACAGAGTTTGTTCTTCTTCTTTAAATGATCATTTATTTGTCTCCTCCTTATTGTTTGGATAACAGGAATTCGATTTGAAATTTATATCGTAGGAGAGATTCCCTGTATCACCAGTGAAATTCACGCAGACAAACGTTTGTTGTCGTTTAATCCTTTATCTCTGATGAATTTAACTTTAGGATTTTTTTTTATCAATTCCTACTCTTGAATAACATGGTTTCGTCCAGTAGAAAAAATAACATTTTGTTGGATGGACAAATACACGGGACTGCATCGTGCATGAACCCATTATTGATTATATGTATGTTGGGCACTTACTTTCCACACCCTAATAAGTTCTTTCTTCAGAATGTGTTTTTACATTCTGGATTCCTAATCCGAAAGTTACTGATTCTGAAATATAATTTTGCATTCTGGATTCATGGATCAGGAGGTAAAAAAGTGAAAAAAATATGTTAATATTGAGATTGGATTGAGGTGAGGATTTATGGGGGAGGGGAGGGAGTGAATGAATTTGTTAGGAAGTGTGAAGATGTGTGAGATTATTTGGATAGAGGAATATGATAGAGGGAAATTCTAAGGATGATTTATTGAAATTTTTGAATGAAGTGATAGTTAAGAGAGAATTTAAAAAATATTTTAAAAATGTAGAATGTAAGTTTACAAATTTATCTTAGTTATTAAAAAATATTTGAATAATGAGTTATGGTATATATATATATATTTTTTTTTTTATTTTTTTTATTTTTTTTTGTATAAGTTTGAGTTAATTTTTTTTAATATATAATATTCATAATTACTCTTATTCTGTAATAAAAATAAAAAATATAATAAAAAAATTATGTTAAATTAAAATAAATTTATTAAATATATTAAAGTTTATGAAAATAATATTTATTATTATACACATTTATTATTTTATATATCTATATATATTTTGTTGATATTATCATTTTATTTTATTATTTATATATATTTATAAAAATAAAAAACAGTAAACACATAAAATGAAAAACTAAACAATAAACACATAATAAAAAAATATAAAAACAATAAACACATAATAATAATAAAAATAAAAATGTAAATAAATTTATAAAAATAAAAAAATGTAAATGTATTTATAACAATTGAAAATAATAAATATATAAAAATATAAACAAAACAGTAAACACTAAAAAAAATATAAATACAATTATTAAAATTAAAAAAAAATAAACACATAATAATAAAAAAGATAAAAAATTAAACACATAATATAAAATATATATATATATAGAGAGAGATAGATAGATAGATAGAATCCACTAGTTAAAATAATAATACAAAGGCTTAAATACTTTTTTTTTAGCTAAAATACATTTGTATTTTGTTTTGTTCTTAAAAAAAATTGTATATTTTTGTCTCTATATTTATTTAGCCCTTCTTATTTTGTTTGTCCTTCTAAAATGTCTTTTTTGTTTTGTTTTAATCTCTATAATATTTTTTTTCATTCCGAATTAATTTCTTTGAGAAATATATGATACAACTAAAAGTGAATGATCAATATAATAGTAGCTATTTTTTATATTGGTCCCTTCCCATCCAATTTTTTTGTTAGGATCATTTGTGTGAATTTGAAACAAATCTGATGCAGAACCAACTAAATACGGAACAGGAAAACATACATCTTTTAACTTATCCTCTTTTATTAAATGAATTTTCTTGAAAATCATATGCAAAATTTTATATCTCAAGTCTTACTTAATAACTCTCTTTTATGACTTTTTTTAAAAAATATTTATTAAAAAATAAAAAATAACGTAATATTCAAAATACTGAAATAAAATCAAATCTTAATTTAAGAATAAAATTGGAAAAAATTGAGAGCCGGATAATTAACATGGATATATTAGGTTAATAAACCAGGTTTCTTTTGTTATCAAGTTTAGATTAAACTGGTTTGAGTTTACAAAACATCGCAAACCAGGTTTGGGTTTAAGGAAGAGATGGCGCACATCGCATACCTTCCCATGACGCCACTCATTCCCAATACTTCTTCAAATGAACTCAAAGAAATCGCATTTAAGACCTTACCTTCGGCTTCCAAGGTCCAAATCAAGTGCTTCCTAGAAGCCTTCTATGGTTTCAAGGTCCAAAAGGTGCGAACTCTTAACATGAAGGGCAAGAAGAAGCGTTACGCAGATTCCCTGGTCGCAAAACCTGATTACAAGAAGGCCTATGTCACCCTCAAGAATCCACTTTCCTTCTCCCAGAACCCTTACCCATTTGCTTCCACCCACCAAAACAACAAGAATGAGAAGATGTTAACCACACACCGCTAGGTCTGTACTCTTGGGTGTTTCAATTCACTCTTTTTGGTTCCATTTGGGCATAAAGAAACATAGAATGGTAAGTACATTAGTTTGTTGGATTTTAGTGATTAACGAGGATTATGCTGTGTATGGTTTTAAGAAGTGGTCCACATCTGCATTTTGGACGCAATGTCGAGTTTTGGGATTTGTGGCTCACATTTATCTGTGACTTTCTGTATGGTATTTGTTTCAAAATCTAAGAGGTTTCTTGAGTCACTTCCCATTCATTCTGAAATGGTTTTTTTTTTTTTTTTTTTATGTTTAGGAAAGTCTATTCTGAAATGAATGGGGTGATCCCCCCAAAAAAAATTAAGCACAGAAAGTTAAATCCTTTTCTGAAATATCAAATAGTATACCGAATTCATGAGGGTGCTTTATAAATGTGAGCAAATGGGTAAGGGTTCTGGGAAGCACACACTAATAAAATAGAATCATGCTTAGAATGAGAAAGAAACAATTCCACTATTTAGACATGCTAATGCTCATATAGGCCATAGGGATGGTATTTTAGCTGAAACGATTGTTGACACAAATTTATCTCTGTAATTCGGCACCATTATGTGCTTGTTCTAGGAAGTGAGATCCATTGCTCTTCGTTTATGAACTTGTTGGTTGTCATACGTCGTATCAAGAGTGAACCCTTGTGCATCCGAATTTGGTGCCTTTAAGCCTTGAAATTCTACTATTCCTGCTCCAATTATGTCAGCTGTATTTTTTTTCAGTACAATTCAACATTGATGTTTGAAATGATAAATTAATCTTTAAGTTTATACAGATGATAATTTGAATTAATGTAATTAATTTTACCAACGACCCGGAATTTGAGTTTGGAACTTTGAACACCATGTGCAGTTTGTTGTTTACCTCGAACATCAACAATCTTGTTGTTACGAACATTGAACCGTATGACCATGATTCGAAAAATTTTTATTTATGAAATCATTGAGCACTCAGTTGTTATAAGGGACTTATTAATCACTAAACCAGTATAAGCAAACATCCTCCTAATTTACAAATGTTGTTTCCACTCAAGTTACATATTTTTTTTATATGCTAGATCATTGTGTTTTCCCTTGAACGTCTTTTATGGTTCTTTGCTAAACTTAAAAGGTTGATGTTCTGTCAACGGTATGTTGTTATGGTCCATGTGCTTGTATCAGTATTATAGCCATTTTTTTGTTTTGTTCTGAGATGTGTAAATTTGTGTATTAATTGCTGCATTTGGGAGTCTTAGTCTGTCAATGGAAGCTAAAGCCTATGACTAACAATATATTCAGATAGAAAATTTAGGCCATGTGCTTCATATAAAGAATGGCTAACTAGGTTTTTACTACAGTACTTTTTATGTTGAAACTTGAAACAGGTAACACTTCTTTAAGACATGGAGAGCCTTCTTCTAGGATTTAGTATACGTAGAATGTTGTTCGGTGACTTGGGTATGTCCTGTCTGTCTCCAATTTCAACTCCTGCTGGTTTTGTATGTAAGGAGTTCTTAATCTTCCGCCAATGTAAAGTCCAGCCTGTTGAATTCTTTGGCTTGCTGCTTAACTTTTCATACTCCTGTTGCAATTCAAAATAGTCATTTTGAAGATCTACCATTTTGGACTTTACATTCTCAAGTTCTGCTTTGAGTGCCTTAATGTCCATAGTTGCAGATGTCTGGTTTCCTTCTTGTTCGGATTGGATTCCACTTTGTGCTGGCTCCTTCTCTTGCATTGCGGTCCTCATTTTTACTTGCTCTGAAAATAGAACCTGCATGACATCCCTCTTGTTCTATCAGCTCTAGAAAATCATTCTTTGTATAGTTAACTGTTGTCAACTATTTAGCACATGATTTCAGGGAGGGATTTTTGCTATTTTGTTTTTAATTTTCTGAGGAGGATTTGTATTATCCTGCCTCTGTATGATCCCTCTTTCCTTCTAATGAAGTTATTTTTTTCATTTAAAAATTGCCATTCTCTTATATATTCCGTTAGTGTTTGGGGTTTTCCATTGAAAGTAAAAGTAAAAGGTCTATGTCTATCAAGTCACAATTACTAATGAACAATACAATCTATCCTAAATTAGTTCTACTGTTTAATTGGTTCCCGTGTTTGTTGAACAGATGCTGCTAAATCTGAATTCTGAGTTGTGCTATTATTTTTTGCTTTTTTTTATTGGTGGAATCTGAAATTCTGAAATAGTTGGTCATTTGTTAATTTATCATGTATGAAGCTGAAATAGTTTGATCCCAGAGATTGCAAACTTTACCTGGACAACAGTTCTTAGGGGCAATCTCTCATTTTGTGCAGCATGAAGGCATGCATCAAGTGAGAGTTTTTCACAGTTCATGATTTTGCATAGTCTTTTACGATCATGCTCGCTTAGTGCAGGATGGGTCTGGAGGAATGTCAAATATCAGAATGTCAAAACTTTGTTTTTATAAAAGCCTTTAGTTAAAACTGGAAGCAGAATTACAAAATTTAAGAATTAAAATGATGACCTTGAGGTAGGTGTCAATGGCTCTATACAGACCGTCATCATATGATCGAGAACTTTCAGGTAGCAATTCAGCGAAAACTTGGAATTTAGTAATCGAAAGATTAGGATCTCTTGCAATCTCAGCTAGGTAATTATCCAAGAGCCTACTAACATTGAATTTCCTAGTCTTCTGTTGCTGTTGCATCTGCTGTTGTTCATGCATCAAGAAGTATTCAACAATTCGTTGAACAACATCTATGTCTAGCATGGTGCATTCTTCAGATGAACTAGTCATGCTGTAATGAGGAGGAAAAAATAATAGAAAAAGACAACATATATATTAGTTTCATTTGTCATTTTCATAATTCTTGGGTTCTATCTTTTCATTTCTGGTTTAGAGAGTAGCGGAATCAAATTTGACCTTTGGCATAATTATGCCAATTCCAATTGTGTGAAGAAAAAAAAGGAGAAATTGTAGCATACTCACATGACTGTTTTCCCTTGATCTCCATTTTGATATCTTGGAATCAGAAGATGACTCACCTCAGCATCTTCCAACACCATACTCACTCTCTTTTCAAGTTCTGTTGTGAGAGCTGGTGATACAGAATACATCATGGCCATCTTTAGCATCTGCAACATGAACTTACATGAGACCGCATCTGGCTGATGAGGAATAATGCTTATCAGGGTTTCAATAATTGTCTTTTGGTCCTTGCTGTGCCCACTGCTCTCTTTCTTCTTCCCACTAAAAATACTGAACTCTAAGTTATACTTTTCATGCCCATATCCTCTTAGCCCTTCTATCTCCACATCCATTCCTGGCAGCCATTTCTTGGCATATTCCATGATACACTTACCGATGATCTCTGGTCTGGTTCCTTTTGCCCTTATTGCTGAGATGATCCGCATAAAATGATCAATGCGGAAGGTGGCCACATCATTGAACCACCAGCTTTCTTGATTTGGTGCGGCATCCTCACCTGTGTCATCTTTAGAAGCCTTCCACGCAACGGAGTCGCAGCATCTTCTTACAATTTGGAGGTTTTCAGCCCATGGAGATAGGTTTTCACAAGATTTCAGAACAGTGATAGTGTCTTTCCATGAAGAAAGCACAACAAAGGTGAGGAAGGCTTCAGTCTTGGAAATGAGATTTCCATCTTCTAGTTCTTCAGTCATCTCTAGGAACTCTGATGCACATCTTAGTGCAGCTATGTTATCTGGGCTGAAGTCTACAGGGAGGCCATAACAGAACTTTAGAACTGTTTCAAATGTTTCAGACCCACCTGGGAAGTTTTCTAGCTTCAGTGCATTGCCAGAATTTGAGATGAAAGGCTGAATCTCCAATCGTCCTATGTAACCGCACTTCGATATCAATGGGTACTGTTGTTACAGAAAACGTTACCAAAGTACGTAATCATGTCACAGCAAAGTGGCTATCATACATAATGATTAAGATATATGTTGTTTGTCTGTCTATTACAGCAAAAATGTAACTTTATTTCCATTATATCTTGTTTTCAGGATTTTTTGTTATTTCGTTATTTTCTTCATGAGATCTTAAAATCAAGAAATACAATAAAAATTGTGTAACATTTATTTTATAACTATCCAAAACAAATACATTGAAAACGTTAAAAAAACAAGAAACTTGATCCGTCTCTAATATCTTGTCTTTCTTCTATCTGGAAGAACTTTTTTTTACCCTATCCAAAACAAAAGATAAAAAGAGAGCAATAGCTTACTGCACCCAATTTCAATGGAAAAGACAAAAATGTTCTTAATGTATTATCTTTTGTATTGCAGATTTTCTTATCGGAATGTAATGTGCTTTTGATTTTTTTTTCCGGAATTTTATATTTGGAGAAAAAAACTCTTCCAAATCTTTATTTTTGGAATTTTAAAAATATGTCGGGTGTAGGAAGAATTTGTCTTAAAAAAAGACGTGCACATATAAAATACACACCAGAAAGAAAAGGAATGCGTAACTTTTATGCTAGTATAATTAGGGTTGTTAAAATATATTCAAAATTGATCAAACAGATAGCGAATTGACTTGCTATTTTTTTTAAAAATCTTGTAAAAAATTTAATTGAAATTATCATATTAATTTAATTTACAAAAAAAAACAAATTATTCTCAAATAAAATTGTTTGAAATAAATTGGAATATAACTCATTAAATTGGAAAATGTATTTTAAAACAATATCTTCTTTACTCTATAAGGAGAATGGATTTTTTTTAATAATTTTATTATAATCATGTATAAAAGCATTTGTATATATATATATACCTTGTGAACGTTATAAGTGGTTTCTTGAACTTGAACTGAAAAGTCTGTTGGGATTTGAGGAGCAATGAACCTGCACAAGACAAGATCAGAAAAGAAACAAAAAAGAAAAGAAGCACATAAGTGGTAGAAGCTAGTAAACACCAGAAAGTGAAGATATACAAATTTAAATTCAGTAAAACATGTAGATACTGCTACTGTCTAATCTATAAAAGATGTTATTGCAGGTGTACCATGAGTGCTCTCCTTTGAAGCTATCAGCTATTGCTGTGAGTTTATTGGGAATGACAATGGTTTTGTCAGAAACCTTAGGACTTCCATCATTGTGACTTCTGGAGTCTTCTACTTGAAGGGACTTCATGGTGATAGTTTAGCTAATTGCAGAATAGTTGAGAAAGAGAGGCCATTTTGATGAGCAAGTGAAGCAAGAGAGAACCTTGAGGTTGTCCTTATTAATGCTGGAAGTTCATTTTGTGGTCAGTGTAGGGCTGCAGTTAAGACGGTTGGTGACTTGTTTCTTTCCTTCCATGTTATCAACTTCAATAACATTCTGTTGTTGTGTAGAAATAATAACCGTTCAATGTTGGAGGCCAAATATGCATATACATGCTTTTGTTTAAGGTTTTAATTTTCTCTTACATATATATTACAAAAAAATATTATTTAATTCCTCTAGTTTTATATCAATTCCATTCATTATAAAGTATAATAATATAATTTAGAATTAAATAGCTAGATATAAAACATCTGTCCCAAATATTTTTCACAATTATGATCACCTTGTATTTTTATCCACCTCAAAGAAGAGTTTTATGCTCAAATAATAATTTAAAATAGTTTTATATTGTTGGAAGAACAAAAATAATTGGATAGATCTCTCTCTTCTTTCTTCCACATCAGCCCCCAATCATTGTTGCCTTTTTATTTTTTGCTTTGATTAGGTCAAAATAACTGTAAAATCAATCTTTGATTAGGTCAAAATAACTGTAAAATCAATCTTTGATTAGGTCAAAATAATTGTAAAATCAATCTTTGATTATTATGGAAGGATTTGGGCCATTTACTATCCCCCTTTTCAACATTCCACATGGCGACTTACAGCTATTGTACGGCTATTTGCCATTTATTTCTACTCAACTTTTGGTTTAGAAAGAAAAAATAAAACCACAAGCCATTTTTTTTCCTTCAGATGAGATATTTTAAAAAAAATAAAGAGGCTACAAATTTTAATCTACTTTCAAATTTAGATTTTCTGTCTACAAAATTTCCAAAAAATATTTATAGATTTATATTTTCATAAAAACATATATACATTCATTCAGTTTGAAGAAAATGTGTTATATAAATTTATTATAATTAATGAGTAAGATGAGATTTATTGTATTATTATATATCATAAGTAAGCATGTTAATGAAGCATTGCCATTTCGTTTATTGAATGTTGCCAGAAGGTTAAAGGGAAATGGGGGATCCAAAAAGTGACCATAGAATGGGAGTTTAAGATTGTCTTGATTCAAGGTTGTTTTAGAATATTATGTTATTAATGATGATTATGATGAAATGGTTTGACAAGTTCTTTATATCAATTTTATTAAAATCAGATTGGACCAACCTATCCAATTTGGTTTATTTGAAAACTGTATAATTGAGCTCATTCTGTAAGTCAAAAGTCAGTCTTTTTAATTTATTTGGAATGAAATAATTATAAATATCTTTCTAAATATTATTTACACTAGTGCGTTTTTATGCTAGACTGATGTGTTATTCAACAAAAAATAATAAATCAAAACTAATGTTTACAACTTTTTCTACTTGAATCAATACTTTAAAAATCGCGTAAACCTTCCAAATCTAATTTAAATTAAGAAAAGAAGAGAAAAATGATAGCATACAAAACTAATAACATATAAAAAAAAATTGAAAATATTAATTACATGTATACTATATTGAACTATACATACATCAATTACACTTTAAAGTGTAATTGAAATATATTTTATGAGATAATTATTTCTCTTCGTAATTTAAATAAATAAGGGAACGTAGAGAATAACGCAACTTTAAAGTTATTTATTCTTATTTTTTGAGAGGCGAAAAAAATTACATAAGAAACATTAATTTTAATATTTCTAAAATTAATTTTAATTAATATTGATATCTCTTCTATACAAACCAATATACTACCTAAATCCAGAACATAATTAAGAATAAGTGTGTTTTTAACCTAATTTATAATCTAACTATTTGTGAGATTTTATATAGTATATATGGAGTGAGTCTTAACCTTGTGTCTCCCGTTATGATTCTCTATTTACTAACTGGTTAATGCTAATTAATTCAAATTCTCTATGTTATTTTTTTACATTATTTATTTACATCGGTCTCCTACCTAATTGACCAAAAATCGACCCAAGTCTCATAACTCAACAATATCTCTCAATTTTTTTTTAAATATATTAATTTAATCATAAAGATAATTCTCTTAATTTTTAATTAACGATAGTTACTTTTAATACAAGAAAGGTCATAGAAATGGGAAAATTGGTGTGACACGGTCCTCATAGTGATCGAGGTTGGCGGTTCGTGACCCCCACACATTCCTTCACACATAACGCATTGCATTCCAAATTACGTTAAATTTGGTAATCCTTCATTTGTTGCGATCGAAAAGAAGAGAATTCGGGAGATTCAGATCTGCTTGCGTCTCTGAGAGAGAAGAAGAAAGAGATTCTCGGAAATGGCGACGGTGTCCCCTCTCGCCAAATACAAGCTCGTTTTCTTGGGCGATCAATCCGTCGGGAAAACCAGCATCATCACCCGCTTCATGTACGACAAATTCGACACCACCTACCAGGTGTGGTCCCATCCATCCTTTCTCAATCTCAATTAATGTAATCCAACTTTAATATCTTCATCTTCATTTGCCGTTCATATCTTTCTCCTAGGACAACCGTTTTATATCTGCATGTCATTCACGTGAATCAATCTCTGATTATATCACCACGTCACGCTATATATATTTCTTAATAGGTGATTTTGTTTCGGAGATCAGTTCCGCAATAAATTTTGCTGTGATTTTAATGTGCTAGGACCATTTTTTTATCAATCGTGAGCTGATAGATGTGCTCTGAGACCGAATATACTTTTGCTCTGAATTTTTTTTGGATATCTTAACTGTATCGGATGGTGAAATTGAGGGACGAGTTTTAAAGGGGAAGGCAGAGTTGTTTAAAACTCGTTGTCAAATCGAACATGTTTGGCTCGGGATCCTCGTTTTTTGAGTGGGTGAAATGGTATTATAGGAAGCAGAGCTTGTTTTAGTCATTGAGAAGGGCTTGGCTCTGGATCCACTTTGTGTTGATTTTTAAGAGGCTTGTTTACTAGGATTTTTGATTGCTTGTACTGCTTATTGTTTAGGAAATTTATTTGTATACATTCTGTGGGTGTATATACCTAGTGAAAGATAGGAAAAGAAAGAGAGAAATGAATGATATCACAAGTAATGCGACTACATGAAGAGAGAATGAGAGAAATGTGCATTGCAGGTGGTATGTGAAAGGTGTATGTGTATCATGGTTGTCTTGTTTATATTAGCTATCACATAAAATAACTTAAAATGGACATGGAGGCTTGTTTCTTTGTTGAGTTATTCGTATTTTTATTTTCCCTTCAATGATTGACCTTTTTATCCTTCCTGCTCTGTGGTTGCTGACAAAATATTTGGTTATATAAATTTCAGGCAACCATTGGTATTGACTTTTTGTCAAAAACAATGTACCTGGAAGATAGAACTGTTCGCTTGCAGCTTTGGTAGGATGAATTCCTCTTCAAATCTTATACTAGCCTCAGTTTTAATTTATATTTCAATAATTCCATTTGAGTGCACATTATTGTGGCATAGGATTGTACGCATTATTTTTTACAATTTCTGAGCTTAGGTTATGCTAACTTCACAGGGACACTGCCGGGCAAGAAAGATTTAGAAGTCTCATTCCAAGCTACATAAGAGATTCTTCTGTTGCAGTTATAGTATATGACGTTGCTAGTGAGTTTTATATGTTCCTTTATATAGCATTTTCATGATCTAATTAACAGGTTTTTTTCTGAATCTTTATCGATTTTTTCATGACATAACTTTCCAAATTATTTGACCATGTATGTAACTCAAAAAAGAGTTTTGTAGGGCATGAATGCTTTCTTTAATATATGTAAGTGAGTGACTGCTCTGATCTTACTTTCTAATATACATGTTATTACAACCAAATGTGTTGTGCGTGTGCTTGCTTGCACTCTGGCGGTTCTATAGCATATTCTTTTTAACTTATGTGTTTGCATGTGGATTTGGAAGTGCTTTAGTTTTCATTTTTCATATAATAATCAATATTTAACAGCAATTTATGATTATTTAACCTCGGTAACCTGTTCTTATGCAGACAGGCAATCATTTCTGAACACTAACAAGTGGGTTGAGGAGGTTCGTACAGAACGTGGCAGTGATGTTATTATTGTCTTGGTTGGAAACAAAACTGATCTTGTTGATAAAAGGTGAGGACTAATTTGGTCTATATGAATTGGATGTTTTATGTGTTTGTTTATTATCATAATAAGGTTTCCATATTATGCTTCGGTCTTCTGTTTTAGTGTTTCCATATTCTGTTTCATCCGAAAACTTTAGAAGTTTGGTTAAAATATAATTCTAGCATAGCTTAAAATTTGTGTCAGGGACTTTGCATGCATTAGTAGGCTACAAATAGAAGATATCATAGTTAGTCCATTTACCAACCGGCTTGCCTCTTGTGTTTCCATTCAAGTATTTTGATTTTACCATCTGAAATTTTCTTTACAAAGCCATTTTGATACTTGAACAGGCAAGTTTCAATAGAGGAAGGAGATGCAAAGTCCCGTGAGTTTGGAATCATGTTCATAGAAACCAGTGCAAAAGCAGGCTTCAATATCAAGGTGAAAATTAGTGAACTTTTCAGTTATCCCAATATTTAGTTTACTAAATCATTCTTCTGAACCATGATGCCGGTGATATGTCATACGTACTATCTTTGTTCTCAAATTTCTCTTCTTTTACATGTTTGTTCTGTGCCCTTAATGTTTTCTGTCAATGCAAAGTGCAGCCTTTGTTTCGTAAGATTGCTGCTGCCTTGCCAGGGATGGAAACTCTTTCTTCTACAAAGCAGGAAGACATGGTCGATGTAAATTTAAAGCCCACTGTGAATTCATCCCAGACAGAGCAGCAAGGAGGAGGTTGCTCGTGCTAGAGAAGTCTATTCTCAAAAGTGCCAATAGTAAGGTAGTTCACTGAATATAATTCTGGGACTGGCTGCTTAAATGGATTAATGATGGTGCTGGAGGAACGTGCTTTCGTAGCAATGATCCTTCAGTTTTTGGGTGGGGGGACAAATTGCAGTAATGGTTTTGATGTACGACACATTATTCTTTTTTTTTGTTATACAATTAGTCCCTTGATGTAAGAATACAGGTAATAAACAAGCTCCCTCAATTGTCCGTCATAGGTTTATGGTTACACTTTAGAAATGCATAGTCTGTGTTGAAGGCAAGACGTATATAATATAGCCCTCCATCTGACCATTTTGGTGGCATCGGTGATCATATCCAAAGCAGAATTGATTGGTTTGTTGGCGTAATTTGGATCTCTTTAACTCAGACCCTACTCATACAATTCCCTTACTGGAATTCTTGAAAGATCTATCTAGGGCTAGAAACGCATAATTTTTCTTTTAATTCAGGTAACTGGGATGCATTTTCATAATCATTGCTGCAACCAAACTCGAAGGTAAAATATCTTTTCATTATAATAATTGATTTTGAAGATGTAAAATGATATTTAATACAGACAGGAGAACTAAAGAAAACCCACCAAGAAAGATACAAGTGTAGTAAGAAAGATAAGCACTTGTATTATAGTAGATTAACATTGGAGGTTGATATAAAAAACCATCGATGGTTAATTTTACTTTATTATTACCTATTTCAAAGTTTTTATATTTCATTAGAGTAGCTATAACTAGTCACCAATCTTTTAGAGTTGGTAGTTATTATTAATACCAGGATCAACCACCTTCATCTATAAAATATTAAGACTCTTTTATGGCATGTGAATGATCTTAATCATTTTGTAACTATTCAAATTGTTTCTTGACTTCAAACATTTGGGGTTTTACATGTATTACTACTTCCTTAATTGTACTCTATTGCATTCTATTTCATTGTAACTAAAGGTAACAACCTTAAAAACCATCCAATTTAAATGTTAATTAATTTGCTCAAACCCATCTGATTATATATTATGATTCTTTGTTAATGGCAACTTATATGACTTATTGGTTAATAATTGTAAATTTATTATTTATCTTTCTTTTAACACTAAAAAAAGGAACAATATCAAGGAATAAAATTAAGCAAGTTCATAGAAGTTGTAAGAAATATACGTATATTCTTTGACATAAAACTTAGGCATTCCCAACATTTGTTTTATCTAGCTAGGTTGTTCGAAAGATTTAAAAAAGACTACCAAAATAGAAGTTCATATAATTAATAAAAGAAATGTTTTATTAACACTCTCTGTCACTAACACAGACTTGACACTCTTTGCGTGACATTAATTGACGTTGCATACGTGACATTTGGTGATGATGTGACCTTGTCTCTATAGTATAATATATGACCCGTAGCACACACAAAACTAGTTACCCGTGTGTCTGGAAGTTGTTACTTATACGACGCATGCAAAACTGGTTACCCGAGTGTGTAAGTGGTTACTTATGTAACGTTTATGATCATTCACTCTTCATGAAAAAAAATCAATTTATTTTAATAAGAATCATATATTACATCGGTTAGATGGCTTAACCGATGTAATAACCTCACCAGAACTTATGGTTCCTCCACATATACTCACACACACAAATTTGGTTACTCGTGTGTCGGTAAATGGTTACATATGTGACATTTATAACCCACCCACACTTTATGAAAAAAAAATCAAATTTTTTAATATGGATCATATATTATATCAGTTAGATGACTTAACCAGTGTAATATGGGTCATTCTGAATAAAAAAAATATATTACACCGGTTGTTTCTAAGAACCGATGTAATATTTTTTTTTTTTACCGTATTTTGAATTTCGTGTTCCTTCGCACACAATTTCACCCTATTACATTATTGCCACGCATGCAGCGTTAAATTTGTGTTAAAATCAGAGGGTAAAATATATCATAACTCTTAATAAAATAAAAGAACTTTTGTTCATAATTTATATGAACTTTCTTTTGTCTGTGAGAGTAATGGTACGACTTTAGGCAAAATTTTCAACTAAAAGCATTCGTCTTTTTAGACACAAAATTAAGTACAACAAGAAAGGCAAAGAGACCTGGGTTTTATTTAAATAAAACTAAAAGTTTTTACTGCAAAAATAACTTGTTTTAAATTGAATTTGAGATTTATCTTTGATAAATAACAATACAAATGGCAACAATATATAGCTGTGGAAGAATATTCTCCACAACTTAATAATTTTTTATTTTGTATCATGGTTACAGGGAGGGCACTATGAATAGAAAATAAAAAGCTACGTAACAACTGTGAAGAAAAGAAACACAATTCTCACAACTCCTCCATATGGAAAACGTTTTCTTTCACATGAATATTACGTGTAAGTTTCTTTAAAGACGAAAGTTACAGAAACCAAAATACACAGCACCACTAATAGCGTATTTCGCCTACAAACTTCCTAAAGTTTCTCTTCTATTTTTCTTTTAATAATATTTTACATTTTTGTTGTTGTCAAATTATATTTCTTATTTTAAACAACTCAATCAATTTTTCACTTAAAAAATTCATCAAATAGATTGTATAATAAAAAAGTTGGAATATTTTAATTATATATTAATTACTTATCATAAACTTTTCTTTGAGAGATAATTGCAACTGCAATAAACTGAAATTAAAATTGGATCCGCTAAATTTCTCTTTAACGGCAAAGTTTTCTAAACAGTTTTTATCTAGTGGATATGATAGAATAGTACTCCCCATCATCATAGTTACCCTGAGCTTCATCCATCTAATGAATATTAGGTATCTGATATATGTATTACTCTTCTTCAACATTAATTATTGTTTTTTAATGATTTTTTTTTATCTTATTCTTAAACATTTTACACTCAATTCATGAACAAATCTTACAATCATCACAAACTACAGAAAAATAATAATAGCAGAAGTTATATTAGAAAGCTATTTTTTAAATGGACAACAATATTATTTTCATTTCTAAATCTATATGTTATTTTTATTTATTTAAAGAAATAAATTAATATTTTCGCACTAATTTTCTTATTTATTAAGTACAAAAGTTAATATTTTTTTTATGAATTGGATATGCAGGAAGGAGTTGGAAGTGCACGTTGGAAATAAGATGAGTACTTTTAGGCCCACACCGACCACATGAATGTGCTGTACACGTGAGAAACCCACACGCCCACGCATGCCTTTTACCATAATAGCACTAATTTGCCTACTAAGTTATAATAACAAAGAAAAGTTGGATTTTCCTTTAACCATAGATAAATCTAAAGAACAAAAATCACCTCTCCTAAATAAAACCTCATCCATGAATAATGAAACAAAAATTATAAGTCAAGACATCTCTAACATTATATTGATTTTATTAATGTTGAATAAGATTGAATTTTTTCTATTAAGATTCTTGCTTTTTAATTTTTTGGTCCTTTAGTGGTGGATACGACTCATGTTGAATATGTTTAAATTATGAATATTATAGTTAGAGAATTATTATATTTACTTTTAAAGGTCTTCATTTATTTATAATTTTCCTATAGATTTAAGGATTATTCTATACCTAAGTCTATTACTTCTCCTGTTAGTTTCTGATTAATCTTTAGTGTGAATTCTCTCATTCTATCCCAAGATCAACTCATTCTATCCCAAGATCAACTCATTCTTTAGCATGGTTCATGTTTGGAGCAAATAATTAGAATGCCAAAAAGATTGTACTTGACTGAAAACAAATATTTTAAAAATTATATTATAGTAAATATTGAAAAGGGAAAAAAAATACCCATTAGTTTTAAAAATTTGAAGAGGGAGAAAGAAAGGGTTTTGGCAGTAGTAAAGTAGTGATTATTATATGATTAAATAAAGAAGCAGGAGAGCAGCAACATAGCTAAGCTAACCGGAGACGAAAGGCAGCATTGTAGATGAGGCGGTGGAAGCTATGCATCTTAAATCGCATCATATTCTCATGTATTCCATTTCTTCCAAACAGTCAAAACTGAGTGAGACCCAAATCCTTTTCAAACCCAACCAAACTACTCCTACGTTGTACCAAACAGACAAACAACCTGAAACAAACAAAAACCAAAGAACACAACGAAACCTACAACAATGCTCCACCTAATCTCACCACCGGAATCCTCCGATTCCTTCTTCCCCGGTGGTCTGTTCCTCAACTCTCACACACTTCCCTCCTCCTTCGCTTCCTACCTTCCTCCTCCTTCTTCTTCTGATCCTACAACAGTATCATGTTTTTGTTGGAAAAGAAGTTTAAGGGTGGAAGGTGGCATAGGTGGCGGTGCCTTCTTGTCATTGAGTTTGTCCTTAAACGGAACCAGTGCGGATCAGAGGTATGGTCGAGAATCGGGTGAAATTCTGGAACATCATGATAAGAAGGTGGAAGATGATGATGGTGTGAGTGAAGAGAAAGAGAAGATTTTGATCAATGGATCGGGTGCCGTCAACATGACTAAACATCTATGGGCTGGTGCTGTCGCTGCCATGGTTTCAAGGTCTTCAAAATCGTTCCTTTAATTTCTACACTGCCATTCTACCCACACGCACGATTACCTCGTTTTGCTTAATTTCACAGTTTTATGCACATTTGCACTCTAGTTCCCTTATGTTTTCCCACTACACTCATTCTTTTACGAGTTTGATAGGGATTCACTGTTAGTGTAAAATTTGTGATTTTAAGGCAGTTAGAAATGCAGCAACACGTTATGAGAAATATTTAGATGGTTTAGATTACCATGTGAACCGAATTTTTGAGTTGACAAGAAAGAGTTAGTAAGACTAGGTTATGTGTCACATGGAAATTGCTTACTGGGACTATGGCGGTCTGAGACTTTGTAATTTTTCCTTTGTTATTTATGTGATTTTATAGTTTTCAATAAATTGTAGTAAATGAAGATACTGTTCTAGAAGGATTGCGTCAAAGGGTGTGCTATCAACACTTCTCTTTAACTAATTGTTATAAAAGTCAACAAAATTATCATATAATATATGATGATTTATGATATGATGACAGTGTAAAAGACCTTATTATTTATTCTTCTTTCGTCTGTTATTTTTACAATGCTAAATAAAGAGGGTGTTTTTTGTTTTGTTTTGAAACTTCTTTAATGAATTTAAAAGCGTTATGCACAATGGTGTAAGTTGTTATGTGGCTTATTGTATCAGGACTTTCGTTGCACCTCTTGAGAGACTTAAGTTGGAGTACATAGTTCGTGGTGAACAGAAGAATCTTTATGAGCTCATTCAGCAAATTGCGACTTCACAAGGGTTGAAAGGTTTTTGGAAAGGGAATTTTGTGAATATTCTGCGGACGGCACCTTTTAAGGCTATAAATTTTTATGCCTATGATACTTATAAAAATAAGCTGACAAGGATGTTGGGGAATGAAGAATCTACTAATATAGAGAGATTTGTTGCGGGTGCTGCTGCTGGGATAACAGCTACATTGCTCTGCTTGCCCATGGACACTGTGAGTGGAAATTCAGTATCATGTTACTTGTATTTGTTTGTTCTCTCTAGTGCTTGCGTTTTGAATTCCGATGCTTTTAGGAGTATGAAATAATAGGACAGGACTGGTATGACTTTATTGCTACTGTTTAAGTATAGATTACTTTGTTTCGGTGTGATGCTTTAGGAAGTATGATATGATGGGTATGAATTAATGCAGGCTTGTCTATGTGGTCTTTTTACGCAGGTTTGATACAATCTTATAGGTCCAATTTATTTGTTGACTTTGAATTTGCAATGTTGCTAGCTACATTTCAATTCAATCTCTTTTAATTAGTAGTTGACAAAACTAAAGAGGAATACTGATGTTCCTCTTGTCTACTCACCTCTCTAAGGTGATTCTATGAGTTTACTTGATGCTTAGTCCCAGTCTTATCTGCTAGCAACTGTGATTGTTAGAGCTCTTCTACATTTGCTTGATAAACTTTTGGAAATTGTAAGCATGTCTTTGGTCACAAATTTTTGCATTCCCATCTTACCTTTGGTGTTCCTCCATGATGTTTCTTGATTGTAGTGTAATCATTGTTAAGCAACAAAAACTATGATATCTTAATCATTGCTTAAGATTTTGTTTGAATGATATAAACTTTTCATGGTCTGTTGTCACTTCACTCACGTGTGCCTTGTGTTCAACATTTGGAACACTAAAAAAGTCTTTCTCTAGAATTTCATGAAGCCTACTCTAACAAACTATTTCAACATAGTTCAATTTTTTATTGAATTTTGTTGTACTTACATTCTAGGTGTGATTTCTTTCAGATTAGGACGGTAATGGTAGCACCTGGAGGTGAAGCCTTAGGAGGTGTGATTGGTGCCTTCCGCCACATGATAAGAACAGAGGGCTTCTTTTCTCTTTACAAGGGTTTAGTACCTTCCATTATCAGTATGGCACCTTCAGGAGCTGTCTACTATGGTATTTATGATATCTTAAAGTCAGCATATCTGCATTCACCTGAAGGAAGGAAAAGAATCCAACGCAGGGAAGAGGCTCAAGAGTTGAATGCACTGGAACAAATGGAATTGGGTCCTATCAGAACTTTATTATATGGTGCTATTGCTGGTTGTTGTTCTGAAGCTGCTACTTACCCCTTTGAAGTTGTAAGGAGACAGCTTCAAATGCAAGTACGAGCAACAAGGTTGAATGCAATGGCAACTTGTGTCAAGATTGTTGAGCAAGGAGGTGTTCCCGCCCTCTATGCAGGACTAATCCCTAGTTTATTGCAGGTATGATTTCTATTCTTGATAATATGCTTTGATCCGTGAAAACTCGTCTTTAAATTTCAGTAAACAAGTAAAATGAGTCTATGATAATGGATGGTGAACTTATACTTCAAAAAAATTTCAGCATATGCCCAGTCCATGAAATCTTGTTTTTTAATCAATGAGTTAAGTGAAATGGCCAGGCATGAAAAATGTTTGGTTTCAGTGAAATTTTCTCACCATGATGTATATCACTTTCATGTACAGAAGCTGCTTTACTACCGCAACTGTGCGAATAACAACAGTGAAATATTTACTAGCATTTTTAAAGGAAATAATTCCTTCTCTTGTCTATGGAGGATAACTTGTGAAATTCTCCAAGCTATAAAGTAGTGTATAAGCAAGATAAGAGAGGATCAACTAATTATTTTACCTGTATTAACCATGTGTTGATTGGACTAATTGTTCCAAACCTTCCCAAAGTTCTTAGGATGGACTTGTACACAACTTCTCTACTCTTTTAGTTTCACCAAGTTTTGAGAGTTGGTTTTCATGTTAGTCTATTTATGATAAGTACTTAATGCTACTGACAATCCTTTTATTGATGTTTTAATATGTTGTTTTTAATTTTGTGACTTTTCAGGTGTTACCATCAGCTGCTATTAGCTATTTTGTTTACGAGTTCATGAAGATAGTTCTCGAAGTAGAGTCAACATAGATGATTATGTGGGAGATGTTAAAGCTAGATATATTTGATCTTTGAAAATGGGAATTTTCTGCTTAGTTTCTTAGTCTGTCACCCCTGTTTTTGTTGGGTGTTGGAATGTTGCTGGATGTGGGAAGAATCAAGGGTGTCTCATAGAAACTAATTAATTATGTTTTCTGTTGGATCTGTCACTGATTTTATTGTTTACTCAATAATAATCCAAAGAAAGAAAAACGAGGACTGGGGCTTGAAAAATATTCATGGTTGGTTATTTAGATTTTAATCTTCAGGAAGCAAGTCCTAAAACCCATTATGATTGTTTTTTCTGTGTGCATCTTTCTCTTTTGAAGACAACTGTGTCGTATAAAGAAGAAGATCTAAATCAGTTTTAGTGATTTGAATGGAGAACCAAGTGTCGGAAAAGCAATAGAAGCATAATTTGTAGGAAGAAAAACACTCAATATTTTAATCTCAGTAGCATGAAAACATTAACAACCAAAATGCTTCAAAATGAAAATTTAGAAGGTAGAGTTTACATATTTTGAAACACTTCCCTGTATACACATTTGTAGTTCATGAAAGGTTCTACTCTTACCATGTTAAATAAGTGTACACAACATTTGAAGTTCAGGAAAGTTTCTACTCTCATAATCTGAAATAAGAATTCTCATACCTTAGACACTACATCATACAACCAAACATGAGTGAAAGAGTCTAGGTAACAATCCAACCACAAAAAGAATTTGTTCTTGACATTTATTTGTAGTCATTGTGAAAAACACCACACAGCTAACGGTATCAAATTCATTCTTGAAATGTAAATCTTGTGTGCAATGTTCTTTTTCTCTTCACTTTGACACCCCATGGTATCCTGAAAGTATAGTCAACTGCTTTAAAGCAGAACTTGTTCAGTATATTGTCAGTAGAAAATTTATTAGTGAACAGTGATATGAAAAATATGGAATGAGTTGTCTTACCATCAGGTAAATAATAAAGATGCAATTTTGCTGAAAGAAACATTAAAAATAACTAATCGCTTTGATCTTAAAGCAGTAGATGAAATTTTCAAAACAAATGTCTCAAGATTTCCATATCAATACATAAAGAAAATTTGCTCAATCCTAACAATAAAATCCATAATTTAGTTATAAACAAACTTTCGTACAAGAATTGATAAGTTCAATAAAGAAGAACGTATAACAGATAATCCTTTCTTATCATAGTTCAATAATCAACCAACAACCTACTTTCAAACTCACAAAAATTTGAAGATGCAACACTGAACCAAATTCTTGAAGAGATTTCCCATTCACAGAAAACATTTTTTCTATTAATCAAACAAAAAATATTCTATTCATCATCTCAATTTGAAGAACTATAATGAGCCAGAATACTTGATATTTTGAATATAATATGTTCTACATAGTGTCGAAACATCCTAAGCAATACTATTTCTGTCTCAAAATTGGTTAACTATTCCATCGAATTTACCTCGACATATTAAGGACAAAAATAAAGTATGAAATTAGTTAAGAAGTTGTATTTGGTATTAGACTAATACAGGGATTAACCACAAAATTTATGAGAATCTAGAGTCATTAGCACCATAGCTCAACTCATCTTTATAAAAATGTTAACCAAGATTACTTATTGTACCGACCAGGTAGTCGGGAGTGATGACGTGACAGCAAACGATAATATAAACGTGATGAACGGGACACCTGGCTGACAGAAGGGAAGCACATCGGGAAGTCTGTGTAGTCGCCAATTGTTAGCTTGGCGTTCTCCGATCTCTAGTATGTATAACCGGTGGTCACCAGGCTTTCGTCATAGTCGCCGTATGTGAGTTCTAGGAGATCAGGTGGTTAGAGACCGCCGAAAGGGACACGTCGTCGAGAGATCAGGAAGGCTTGCTTAAGGCTTTCAAGAGGTACAAGCACGAAGGATGAGGTTGTCAGATGATCTTTCCCTAGCCAGAGGTCGAGGCAAGGGAACAGTTTCCCAGAACATGCATGATGTGCAAGTGAAACAGATCGTGATAGCGGCAGGCGAGACCACAGAGAAGGTGCGCATGGTGACACCCCGTACTCGCCACTTAGAAGAGATCGCGCTCCAAGGAAGCTATGCACCGAGTTACTCCTTGCATGGGTAACTTAGTCAAATAGCTTGGAGAGTAGAGGTGACGCTCAAGTAGAAGAAGGCTCCAGATGGTGACACGTGTACAGCTGGATGCGAGCCACGTGTCTAGAGATGTAACCGTCAGGAGAGAGAAAGTGCTCAGGTATATAAGGAACTCTAACGAACTTCTGAGGTACGCGCGTTTAGAACACTTCTTTACGCTTTTGAGAACACTTGAGTACGCTGAGAGAATACTTGCACGGTTCCTTGAGTTTAGCTTTTCTCTCTTAGTATTTGGTGATTCCGTCATTGACTTGAGCGTCGGAGCACGATCGGCCGCAGCGGCGCCATTCTGTGTCTTTGTTTTCTTCAGGTTCTCGAGAGGATTTGAGACGCGAAGATTGAAGGCTAGCGTGGTGCGAAGCTGATCGAGAGAAGATACCTTTGACATGGCAAGACTCTTGCACTCGAGTCAACCGACAGGATCACTTATAAATAGGTTGATCAATACTAAATCAAGGTATGCATTTAATAACATTTATTACTCACAATAACCGGATACCAAGAACTGATTTGAGAGAATCTTTTACAAGTATTATTTCTTTCTTGGTCAAAGTTGAAGACTGATGTCTATTCAACGCTGATACCAAAAAATACTCCTAACTAATATATATATATATATATATATATATTACTAACCTTGAGATAATAAAAAAAAATTATCAAAAAAATTCAATTTACTTCTTTCCAAATTATAAAAGAGACTACTAATCCACAGAACAATCTTCTCAAGTAATTTTCCTAAGTGAACTCATTTTCTTCAATAATTGCATTTATGAACTCTTTCTAATCTTCTAATAGTCCCAATTTCTCTTGAAAAATTTACTCCACTGATTATCTTAATATTGTTGTAACTTGTGTAGCCCTTATGTGAAAATAGTTTGTATGGAGGGGACAACTGAGGTCTATGAATATTATTAGTAACTAAACGAATATTAGTAGTAACTAAACTTTGTATAAACAATAATTATCCAGGACTCAAATATTGGAAGAAGAATTTTCATTTGAAAGAAATCCTATGAATAATAAGTATTAGTCAAAACTATAAAGCAGAAGTAGACAAAAAAAATGTTATAAAGACAAACCCGTGATAACGAAAGTGTGTTGGATGACTTATTCTCCATAATTTTAATTTTATATGCATTTGTTACACCTATATATTTTACAAAAAAATCACACAAATCAAAATAAACCATGTTTTAAGGAAAGAGAGAAACATAATCTCGTGTAGTTAAACTTCAAACATACTTCCAGTATTTTCAAATTTTATTATTTTAATTATTGGATAGTATAAAAGTATAAGTTCTAAGGTTATATAGAAAAGAAAAACAGGATACAATATTGTTTTGAATATTACCTATTTAATATTAAATTATTCATTTATTTATTATATTTCTCTTATTTTTTTAACGAACGATATTTTGATACATTAAACAATGTATAATATAATATCGTGTAATTAATGAGTGCATATCAATATATAAGTTTCACAATATTTATCTTTAAATTAAATAATATTAAATAATTGATAAAAATAGTTTGTAAAGTGAGTTGGACCATACTGCTAAAACTGCAAGCCAGGTGGTTCTCTGCTCTGCCCCACATTTATCACTTTCTCATCCCATTCCTACTTTTTTCAAAATTTATATATAGAGAATGTTCTTAAATAAAAAAATGTGTTATTATTATTTTATTTTTTAAATGTAATTTCTCTAATATGAATACAACTTAATATCAAAACTAAATTATCAATATATTTTTATTTTTTATTTTTTATCTAAATTAGTTTGAGAGTAAAAAATTGGAGAAGCTGCGACGAAAAGAAGATAAGGCAAATATCACAGTCAAACTGGAATCAAGCAAATCGCTTTTTTGGTTTTGACTTAAAGAGACATCTCTTTCTCTCTTACTTCTTCTTGGCTTCTATTTGTTGAGATGCAATGCAACACAACACAACAACGCTTCCACAGTCCAAGACTTCCCGCGTTGAAAACTTTTCCTTTTTCGTTCATTGGCCACACCCTCTGAACACCCTTATACTCTCTCTCCGCGTTAAAATTCATTGTGGAACTTTCCCAGTTATTACACTTTAGTATACATACATCACAATATACTACCATCTTTCTTTTTTGTTATCTTACATTTAGAAAAAAGGGTCTTCTCCAACCTTTCGTTTACCTCACTGCTTCCAACAAAACTAAACCTTTGAGTTCAGCTTCTCACTTCCATGGCTGAGGCCAGACACTACGTTCCCCCCTCTCAGTTGGGTCAGCTTTTCTTCGCTTTCATTCCCCTTTTATTGCTTCACATTCGCATATTTCAAACTCTGAATGAATAAAGAAACCCTTTTTAGAAGTACCCATGATAGTGAAGCATTGAAATGCTATCCCTTTATCGCAAAACTCTAGTAACCATATCGTTGTTATTTATTGTTGCTGACTCTGTTTTTGAATTTCTGTGTTTTTTTTTATGGACATAGATATCGAGCAAATTATTGTAGAAGCACAGCATCGATGGCTGCGTCCGGCTGAAATTTGTGCAATTCTCAGCAATTACACGAAGTTTCGAATTGCTCCAGAACCTGCTCATATGCCACCAAGTATGGTTTCTCTTTTCTGCTAAAAAGTTGTCTCCGTTTCTCAATAGCTTGATTAGGAGAAAAGGATTTATAAAATTGTGTTTGTCTTTCTATTTAAGGGGGAGGTGGATATTGTAATCTATTAGAAATTTATATATGTTCACAAAATCATACCAATATCACATCCATGCTTCAGTGAACTTCTCTGTATGTATACCCTTGTAGGAGAAGAAAGTAAAAAGGTGAAATTGAAATTCTTCAACTCTGTACATAACTTTTGTAGAAAAATCTAAAATCCAAGTACAGTTAATTTTACCTTATGAGAGAAGCTCAATTCATTTATAGAGAAGTTGATCTAAGTAGAACCTAATTGCAACAATACTCATCGTTAGGTCTTATCGTACTTTTTCCTTGACGTTAGGTGGTTCACTTTTCTTATTTGATCGGAAGGTGCTGAGATACTTCAGAAAGGATGGCCACAACTGGAGGAAGAAAAAAGATGGAAAAACAGTAAGAGAAGCACATGAGAGACTAAAGGTAAAAATATACTGCATCTAAGGTTTAGAGTCTTAAGCACTGTTACAACTCGCATCTAGCTTGGGACTAAGATGAAAAACAAAGGTGCTGTAGGCTTTGTTTTTCTATCATTGAAGTTAATTATGCTTTTAAGAAGTAGAATGTATTGAGAGAGTCTTTCTTCTTTATATATTTTGCACTGAATGAGGCATGATATGATGCTCTCAGGCTGGAAGTGTGGATGTTTTGCACTGCTACTATGCTCATGGAGAAGAAGATGAGAATTTTCAGAGACGTACATATTGGCTGCTTGAAGAGTAAGTGTTTATGTTTAATATTTTCAAAGTTTCCCTCTTTATTTGTCTTCTTTTGCCTGATTCTGCTCTTTGTATTCTTCTCACCTCCAATTCCTAAAATTCTTCGTTCTCTCATTCTCCTTATCACACATTAGGTATTATCCAGAAAGAAGGAACATTTTCTTTTAATCTGTTTGTTCTTGCTTGAGGATGGCATGCTTTAACCTAGCACTAATAAGATAGATCGTGTGCATGTTGCTATATTGTATTGGTTTAAATTAATTATAATAGAATTCTAGAAATTGCTAATTTGTTTTCTATGGTTTTTGTCTATGGAAGGGCCTCCCCTTCTCACCCTTTTTTATTCAACATTGTTGCAGGGAACTCTCTAACATTGTTCTAGTTCATTATCGACAAGTGAAGGTAACAGGTTAAAATTTTATTAGTATTTTTTTCCTAGTTGTTATTTGATGAACTAGAATAGCTTACTTTTACATTTCCAGTACAATTAAGAGAACAACGAACTATTAAAATATAACTGGGTTGCTGAATTATATATGAAGTAGGAAAGTAGAACATGGAAATTCCATCATAACTTTACCATTATATTCCCTCAAATGATGTAACTAGCTTTTCCTAAACAAAGCTGGTACTGTTTTCTTAAGTTGCTCTGAGAAATCTCAACACCATACGATTTTTTTGGATGTTAGATGCTATAATTTGGTAACATTGTTTCTTTATCTAGGACGTGGACATCCTTCAAAAACAAAAAAGGCTCAGGAGTGAATTTTCTAAAGCATGAAATGGAATATAATCGTGCATGCTATATCTTCCCATCTATGAATAATTTTATTTTGGGCCTTCATTCCTTTTTCTCATTTGTCTTGTTCAAAATAATTAGGGAACCAAGTCAAATTATACATGTGCTAAAGAAACTGAAGAATCTCTTCCTTATGCTCAACAAACTGACAAAATTATGGTCAAAGCAGAGATGGACACTTCTTTTTCATCCACTCTTCGTCCAAACAGTTACCAGGTTCCTTCACAAACTACGGATACAAGCATGAACAGTGCCCAATTATCAGAATATGAAGAAACTGAATCTGGTACTTATTTTGCTGCACATTAATAATTAAAGTGTTCTGTTTTCAATTTTTCAATCTAGATGACATTTTGAGTAACCTTTTTTATGCCTTTGTTCTCCAGTGTCACTTTTTCTTGTGTATTATTTTTTTTAACTTGATGTAATTTTTACAGCATTCAATAGCCATGCAAGTTCTGAGTTTTATTCTTTCCTTGAGTTACAACGCCCTGTTAAGAAGATTATAGATCAACCTGCTGATTCTTATTCTCCTCAGCCACTCATAAGTAAGTTTCTTCATTTTAAATTGCTTTTATTAGTTTAACTTTGATGCTTTGTCACTATAAGTTTACACTATAGCAGTCTTACAGTCGTATCAATTGAAAAGTATAAATTTTGAGGTAATTATAAGAATCAGACTTCTTAAAATTATGTGACAATGCTCGATTGCATAATAATAACAACTTTTACGCCAATAACTCATCAAAATCAAATACCTTGTTTTATATTTTCCATACACACTGGCCTTTTGATCAGTAAAGTCCATACTTAACCTGAGTTATACTATTGAAACTGGAACAGATGAGCAAAAGAAGTTACCTGTCATTGCTGAGGTGAATCATATCTCACTCACTCAAGACAGAAAAATCATAGACATTCATAATGTTGGATTGACGTATGAGTCCCCAAAACCCCTGGGCTTCTCCTCGTGGGAAGATATCTTAGGAAATAATGGTGAAAGTCAACACGTGCCTTTTCAGCCTTTATTTCCTGAAATGCAACCTGATAACATGCGAGTCAATAGCAATTTTTGTCAAGGAGATGACATAATTGTGCCACATTTGACCACCAGCATTGCTCAGCTGCATGACAATGGAAGTATCATACAAGCTGAAGGAAGTTGGCAGGTATTGTGTACTGCTACTATTGGTACTTCATCTGCATGGGGCACTTGTTGCAATATTTTTATGTTGTATGATAATATTTAGATGTAAAAAGTATCCAGCCTGTGTTATCTGTTCTGTACGAGCTTTGACAGGGCATTATATCTTTTGTCAAAAGTCAAAAAGACTTTAAACTAATGTCACAACAAAATGATATTGGTATGATGCTGCAATTATTGTTGATTTTTTAGTTACCTGTTTCATGTTTCTCTGGAAAAAATATATAATCAAGCAATGGATTTTGCTTTTTGTGACTGATAACATGTTACTTAACTTTTATTTCTTTCCTTCAAACTCATTTAATTGATTGAAGTTTAATCATCTCTGTTAACAGGGATATAGTGTTGATTCTTTACGCATGTCCACTTGGCCTATTGACAGTGTCCATTCAAGCTCGGCATGCGAGGTTAGTTGTAGCAAATGTGAGCATGAAGTTAATGAAGTTGATTTTCAAAAATCCTTGGAACAGTCTCTTCTCCATCCACACAAACAAAACAAGGTTCTGATGCTAAATGACCCTCAAGAGATACTTCTGAATACAAAAGAAGAGCCAAAATCAGATTTTGAGGCCAATAGAACCCTAGATGGAATAGAAGACACACGTTTCGCTTTTAAAAGGACTCTGTTAGATGGATTCCCAGCAGAAGAGGGTCTGAAGAAGCTTGACAGTTTCTACCAGTGGATGAGTAAAGAGCTTGGAGATGTGGAAGAATCAAATAAACCATCTACTTCAGGTGCTTATTGGGATACAGTTGAAAGTGAGGTTGGCAGCACAACTATTCCTTCCCAAGGGCACCTGGACACCTATGTATTGGATCCATCTGTTTCCAATGATCAGCTTTTTAGCATTATTGACTATTCCCCAGGCTGGGCATTTGAAGGGTCAAAAACTAAGGTATTCTCTTTTGATATGCTCATTGAATTGTTGTAGTTGCCTTTTTACTTATTTGTCAGTTATATTCTGATTATTTATTTCCTCACTTGTAAAAAAATATGTATAGATTATCATTTCTGGACGATTCTTAAGAAGTCAACAAGAAGCAGAACTATGTAAATGGTCATGCATGTTTGGTGAGGTTGAAGTGCCTGCAGTGATACTCACAAAAGATGTTCTTTGTTGTCATACTCCTCCACACAAGGCTGGGAGGGTACCTTTCTATGTAACTTGTTCCAATAGGTTAGCATGTAGTGAAGTGCGAGAATTTGATTTCCAGGTCAACTGTACTCAAGAAGTCAACACTGCAGGTGATGATAGAGCCAGCACTTTGTCTACTTTTAGTAGACGATTTGGAGAACTGTTGTACCTAGGGCATGCCTTTCCTCAGAATTCTTATTCAATCAGTGGAAATGAGAAATCTCAACTGAGAAGTAAAATCAGTTCTCTGCTACGGGGGGAGGATGATGTTTGGGACAAGCTACTGGAACTTACACTACAGAAAGAATTTTCTCCAGAAGATTTACAGGAGCATCTGCTTCAAAATCTTCTAAAAGATAGGTTGCACGCATGGCTCCTTCAGAAAATTATTGACGATGGGAAAGGCCCCAATGTATTGGATGAGGGTGGCCAAGGTGTGCTTCATTTTGCTGCTGCTCTTGGCTACGATTGGGCCCTAGAACCCACAATAGTTGCTGGTGTGAATGTGAACTTTCGTGATGTGAATGGATGGACTGCTCTTCATTGGGCAGCATTTTATGGCAGGTTAGCACCTCAGTGCTTGCGGTATGAAAGCACATTTGTCAAAATTGAATTTTTACTTTATCGTATTAATCTAGCACAACATACCTGACAATACATTAACTTAATCGGATGGTTCAGTGATATTAATGGCAGCTTTACAAGGGTGGTTGTACGTGAGAAAGAATAGAGTAGTGCCAAGAGAAAATATGTTAAATGGACCTAAAAGCAGTTCAAATGCTGGTACTTGTTGATACTAAATATCATAGGGTTGAAGAATGAAGTGCCACTAATGAATAAACTATGCGAAAAATCTACTAAAAAACCCTATGATATACTATGCTTGGAAGCACATTTTGTTATGAATGAGAACATCTAGGATAAACTAACTAGAAAAAATTCTACTGTCAGTGCTTTGAATTTTTTTTCATTTTCTTGTCTTACGTTATCAGGGAGCGCACAGTTGCTTTCCTCGTATCTCTTGGCGCTGCAACTGGATTAGTGACTGATCCATGTCCAGAATACCCTTCTGGTAGGCCTCCAGCTGACCTAGCTTCTGCAAATGGACATAAAGGAATTGCAGGGTATCTCTCAGAATCTTATTTAAGTGAACAGCTCACAACTCTTGATTTGAACAAGGATGTGGGAGAAAGTCCTGGAACCAAAGTAGTCCAAAGAATCCAAAACATTGCCCAAGTTAATGATCTTGATGGTCTATCTTATGAACAGTCACTGAAAGATTCATTGGCTGCAGTGTGCAATGCCACCCAAGCTGCTGCTCGTATTCATCAAGTTTTCAGAATGCAATCATTCCAGAGAAAGCAACTGGAGGAATTTGGTGATGACAAATTTGGAATATCCGATGAACGAGCTCTTTCACTTGTAAAAATGAATGGGAAATCACACAAGTCTGGATCACGCGATGAACCGGTCCATGCTGCTGCAATACGTATCCAGAACAAATTCCGTGGCTGGAAGGGCAGAAAAGAATTTTTGATGATTCGACAACGTATAGTAAAAATTCAGGTACATCTGTGTCTAATGTGTGCAATTTAATAGAATTTGATTTGATTGCCCTTTTGTTCTGCCCCCTTTTAATGGGATCCAATTTACAACGTGTCTATTTCCATGGTTATAGGCTCACGTGAGAGGACACCAGGTTAGGAAAAATTGTGGGAAGATAATTTGGACTGTTGGGATATTGGAGAAGGTTATTTTGCGTTGGCGTCGAAAAGGTAGTGGTTTGCGAGGATTTAAGTCAGAGGCCAATTCTGAGGTAACTATGATACAAGATATAACTTCCCCTGAGGAGGACTACGATTTCTTAAAAGAAGGCAGGAAGCAAACTGAGCAAAGATTGGAGAAAGCCCTAGCCAGGGTGAAGTCAATGGTTCAGTATCCAGAGGCAAGGGACCAATACCGTAGGGTGTTGAATGTAGTAACTGAGATCCAAGAAAATCAGGTATTTTACCCATTTTTCTATAAACTTTCTCAATCATTTTCTCTTTATCACACCGCTATTTTAATATTTCACTCTTCTCCAGAATAACAATAACGTAATTTTACTAGTTCACGGGAATACCAATAGTTCATATTTTAATGAATTAATTTTCATGTAACATTGACTGTTAAATTTTTCATCAACTACTGATACTGCTTACTTTATATTTTCAAAATAAGTTGTTCTCCTTAGAAGCAAAGTTTGATTCTCTGTAGAAGTTTATAAACAAAACTTGAATATAGTTTTTATCCCCCTTTATTAATTTACATAAAGTTCAATTCGCTTTAGTAAAGCCAAATAGCCTTGAATGGCATTTAGGCTTGAACCCCGGATTGAATTCCCTCGTCTTGTTAGGAAATTATACGTAGTTGTTTTTAAGCACACAGTATCACCCTTGCTTTTCATGTAGACTTTAGTAGTTGTCTTTCTATGCAACAAGAATGTAAAGTTTAAGTGTCTCTAGTTCTGTTACTTTTTCACACCATAACCTGTTGCTGAGTTCCTGAAGCAAAGTAAACTAGCTGGATTTACAAGGAAAAAACACTCGACCACGGAGCATAGATTTATTGTTTATCTTTTTGCAGGTAAAGCATGATAGCAGTTGTAACAATTCAGAAGAAACAAGAGACTTCAATAACCTCACTGATCTTGAAGCACTGTTGGAGGAAGATATTTTCATGCCTACAGCAACTTAGAAGTTAGCTTTCATCGTCAGTTGTGTGGCTTATAATTTAACAGCACAGTTAGGTGATGAACTGTCATTTTTATCCTTATAATAATCTTAATTCTAATTCTTTTTAAGGGACCACTTGCTAACATTTCACAGAAAAATGTCTAACCAATTAAACCAACCTTAGAACTCAGGAAAAGACATCCTTTTCTCGAGATTTCCCCGTCAAATACGGATTGCAATGCATTATCTTACGTCAATATAAAAGCCTTTACGAAAGTTTAATTTAGAGATGTTTACTTTAATCGATCAAAAATCATCCGAAGGTAAATCTTATAAAAATTAACTTACGCTGTACATTTAAATATAAATGTAAAAACTTCACTCTCTAAAATAATCGACTTAAATTTTTAATGAAACTACGTAGCCAATTTTCCAATGCATTCTCAACCATGAGGAGCCAAGGTTGTCTTAACAGTTACATAATGTCGTGCATCCCGGTTAAAGGGATGCAAAAAAATAGAATTTATTCGGAATAGTTGAGAATTGCTATGATTTTGATTTTATATACATGGTTTATGTTTACTGGACCTCAGAAGAATACCTGCCTACAAACTAGAAATATAAAATAATCTAACAGAGTTAGGATCAATTTTCATTTGTTTCTAATGTTGGTTGAGCGTTTGCAACCATGAATACACATCGTTGGTGAAATTTTCACCCGATATATATACTGTTCTTATTGTGAGAAAGAGTAAAAAGAAAATAGGACAGTGCTAACACTATCCACTGTACATGCCAACCACCTAAGTATAAATTTTCACAACCCGAATCCTCTGGGGGATGTAACAGCTCCTCCAACAGGTTGAATAAAGGGAAAACGGTAGAAAGGAAAATAAATATGGAAACCTGGTGAAAAGAAGTCCAAATGATTAGAGAAGAGTTGTAGAACTCCTCCATCTAATTCCTGTTACCAGAGCCAAGGCTCTCATAGAACAAAATGTACCCATGGTCTGTATTACTTGAATATTCCTGTGATGATCCAAAGAACGTCTGCACAGCAGATTCGTCAATCATCTCTACATTTTCGTCATCAAAAAATAACCAGTGGTTATGGCTTTTCACAAGGCTGACATAATGCCCATGGTTGGGCCCACTCCCAACATGGACAACTACCGCAAATAGAGAATACTCAATGTCTGCATCTTCAACAGTGTTACTCAACTTCAGCTCCAGGGGAAAAACAACCCGATATGACAGCTTCTTGTAGCGACCAAGCTGCTCCATATACTTAAAACGCTTAAGATGGATGACCAAGATGTGAGGTGGTTTCTTTATCTTCATCCTCTTCTGAGCTTCTTGCAAACTAATACCATAAGAAAGATTACATCTCGGTCATCAGTATGAACGGACATGAAAAACAAGAGAACAGAGTGCACATATATCACTCCCTAAACTAACACGCCCAACAAATCTCACTCTTGAAAAAACTGTCAATCAATGGAAAAGTGATCATAACATGGTTTGCTTCTTTAAAATTGTAGTATTGGCCAATAGATATGAATTGCATTCTTTTTTTTCTTAAAAGGAGATGAACATTCCCATAAACCAAAGAAGACATTTAAGCTATTTGAGATGTTTGATCACAAACTATTTAACTCCAGTTACAAGAGGTAGAAGATGTACTCTAGAAACTTAAGGACAAACTGTTAGAAATTATCTTGATCCAAAAGATTTTCTGAAAATTTGGTTTTAAATATAAAAAATGACATAACAAATCCACGCAGACAATTAAATCTAGTAGGATAACGCTCGATTGCTGTTGTTCTTATTGGATAAACAAGCAGTAGAGTAGTTCAGCTATGCACAAGATTCAAAACGGTTGAACAGGTAACTATAGAAACAAACTGTGCCTAAAAGCCATATACCTGCAGCATTTGTCACAAAAGAATTTGTCTTCAGCGTTCAGTGTCTCAGTGGAACTGAAATTTTTCAAACAGCTTGTAATTGAGCTGTTCTGCTCAATATCAAGACTCAAGTCTAAAAATATTTCATCTCTAGCTGTCACTGTTTCACATCGCAAGCACCTTGTCTCATTGGTGAGTAGTCCCTGATCAGATCAAGTTACAACAATAAAATTCCGCAAAATAAAAGTACAACATATTTAATCACTAGAGTGCAGAGGAAGATCAACAACATCCTCTCCCCACAAAAAAAAAACATAAAAAGTGCCAGTGAAATTACTATTTTGCACATTGTTTAGTAATAAAGTTCATCTATAATAAGTTAATGGTGTAATACAATCTGGGATAATGCACATGGTTTCCATTATAACATAAAAGCCAATATGAATGAATTATCCATAAATGTAAGAAAGTTAAACTAGTAAACAACACTACATGTGCACTTAAAAAGAGATGCTAATTGACTGATTAAATAGAAAGTTAGCTATTTATGGTCCCCTCTCATGCTGCAGGCAACATGCAAAGAAAATGAAAACATTGAATTGACAAAGCAAGTCACCTGAAAATTTTTGTGTACCCAAGTAAATAATGGCTCTTCGTGAACACCATTAGCTTGACCATTCTTGGGCCCATTAACAGCCTTTTCTGAAGGTGGTGAGGTCTCCTGATCAGTTTTTGCAGCTTTACTCTCTTTCTCAAGAGTGTCAACAAGTTCATTCAGCAAAAAGTTCAAGAATTCATGGGCATCCTACCATATACAAAAGATCCACAATAAAAATGTTGTCTAATGAAAAACTGTAACCAACCAATGAAGCAGAGTTTAACACATAAAAACAATCAATGAGAAATAACAAATACACTTATACAACACACTGAGTGTGGTAAAATTTATAATAAACAACCTCATTCAAAAATAACAAATTGTCATTGTACAAACTCGGTTAAAATCATTTCCACAGATGAACACTGAACATGAGTCACAAGATAATTTACTCAAAAGAGAAGGGGGGAAACTAATAAACCAAAGCACCATTTATATATCACTGATGTGTACAGTAAAAGCATGACCAGACATAATTAAGTAATGATACAATATGCCAAAGTCAGAAGAGTTGTTGCCAAAGTAATGGTACTATATGCTTCCAACAGGATATAATAGGAATTCAATTTAAAGTGTACATGTTCCAGTTCAAGTATATAAAAAAGGGCCCGAAAGTGTACAAGCAACATGACCATTTCAAATTAATATTATGACAAACAGTTCAAAAGAATTTCCTGTTTATTAAAAGATGTTCATACCAAGTTCAAGAGTACAAATTGTAAACCTGAAAATTTGGTCCAAACCAAACTACACGAGAAGCATTACAAAAGTAACACTAATCTAACTTTTGATCTACCAACATGACAACTTGTAATACACCTCAAAACAAGGCCAGCTGGAAATCATTAACACATAAAGTAGCATCTCTAGCTAGGATTCATGTTTAAATAAGCGGCAACTTATGGGAAAGGGCAAGTGCATATGATGCAGATAAGCATAAGATACTTTCATAAGCAGGGAGAAAAATATATACATAGCAAACATTGTCGGTGACCATGATAAAAATTAACCTCCTAATTGTATCAAACTTTACTGTCCAAAAAAATTTACAGGTTTTCTAGAATAATCGCCTTTCTGCACAGGAAGCTCATTCTTGACAGTTTAAACACATACCTGGTGCATATAGCTACGGAAGAGTTCATTCTGCTTTTTAAGCCTCTGTACAAATCGTTTGGGAGCAACAACACCAGTTTTTTTCTTCTGGGAACTTATCTACACCAAAAGAAATAAATATGTTACATTAACCAGGAGAGAAATAAACAGGCATGTAAATACCGTTAAAATTAAATGGACATTTGATTCACAAAAATAAATGGAAAATACTATTCAGGATATACAAACTGAAGATACTTACTAAAATCACACTACAAATATCTTGAAGCAAGTTCTCGAGCCTCATAAGAGATGGGTATGTAAGTGCCCATTAAATAGACATGTAAATGACTATTAAATAGACATTTGAGACATTGAATTAGACAAAAATGCGAGATATACACGATGGAAGTACTAAAAAAAAGCACACTGAAATAGCGCAGAGCCCCTCATGCACACATAATACATATACTAAAGTGTACAACGAAGCAGATTTAGGCAAGCATACAATTAAATAGACCAATTTCACATAACTTGAAGGCAATGAGGAAGGGGGAAACAAATAAAAAATCGACCAAACCTACATAAAACACACTGCAGACAAGATCAAACAATTTCTCAGATAAAAGTAATAGCCTTTATACTCGAAGATACTTCAACATAAAATTTAGATAATCCATGTCAATTCCATATCTCTCAGAAAAAGAGCAAAAAGAAAAAGCTAACAACAAAATGCAGCTAGCTATATGTATTTTAGACATTATAGGTAGGTAGTCCTGTTTTATAAACTTCAACTGATCAATATAAAGAAACCCACACAGTATGCTTTGCAAGGAAGAACCACAAAATAAACTAATACACATATTTCTACGTTACACGCACATATTTCATCAGCATACCAAAAGTCCTTCCATATAATGGTAACAAAATGAAATGTATAAAGAACAGCAAGTGCTTAAATATGATCAAAAAAGAATATTTTACAGTAAATGGAGACAAAGGATTCATCCAAGTTTTCTCACAGCTGTCTATTGAATGGTATGTCATTTGGTAGCCAATGTCACTAGAGTAAGCACAATCACAAATCCAAATCTAAATTTGACAAGAACCACAATGAAACATACAAAGAAAAAAAATGTACTTCTTCATATGATCAAATAAATGAAGAATTGAACAAATCTAGGAAATCAAGAGCTCCTTCTATAAAAGTCTATGCCAAGCAATACAGCCACAATTAGTGAAGACATTACAACTTTCAAATGGACAATAACGCTTGATCAATCAAATATAAACAAGCTTGGAGGCATCAAGCATGCAATACCAAAAAATTCCAAACTACAGACTGATTACCTGTGAAAACAAATCCGCCAAGCAAGTCAAAAGATTTTCTTCCCCATCCAGTGTGCTTTTGTTATTTCCATAATACTCTAGTAATTGTTCACGAAAAGGAACACAAAAGTATAGTGCCTGTACAAGGCGGCAAAACAAGAAACTTGTTAGCAAAAAACCCTAAAAACCATGACGAAAAATAACAAACTGACAATTTTCAAGTAAGGTCTCCAGACACTTCAGGTGCCCTTACTAATGTTTTTGAGATAGTAAGCATAGCGCAAACAGCCAACAACTTTTAAATTGACGTTTAAACCTAAAGAGCCTAAAGAAACGCTGATGATACTGTTGAATGAAACGTACAAAAGATTGAACAGCATATCCAACTTGAAATTTTAATAAGACTAGGAATTATAACAAAAATCCAGCGCTTAAAGAGTCCACTGAACAGATCAACAGAGCGTCCAAAACACTGATATGCATTAAAGTACTAAATTCTCTTCACGATACATTCGAAATTGCAACAAAAACAACTATATCAGAAAAGAGAATCCACCGCTAGAAACCAGAACAAAAAGCAAAGATGCAGTAAAGATTAGAGTATCAATGGAACGCGAAAAAATAGAACAAAAAACGAAAAATCGTAAATCGGATTGAAGACCTGCAAGACGCTGTTGCAGTAACAAGTGTTGCCGAAATTCTCAAGGCCGAAGTAACGTTCTCCTTCGGGGAATTGGTCGCCGAGAGCCTTCTCAAGCTTGGAGCCCGCAGCACCCATGACCGCGTCAACGGATCACAAACTCAGATTGCTGTGCGATTCAACTCGGAGACTCGCACCATGAAATGCTGAATGGCCGTTTGGATCGCTAGGGTTTGTCGCAGAAAGAACCTCTTTCTGGTGTCAGGTTTTCTCTATAGATATGATAGCAAGAAATGAAACAAGGGTTTCCCGTGAGAGAGAAAGAAAACGATGAAGGACAAAAATGCAGATGAAAATTTAAGGAGGAATTGAGGAAAAATAAATAAACAAATAACGGATTTGTTCTAACATTATTTGTCTCTGTATCTTTGTCAAAAAGAAAAATGAATTTTCAAAACTAAATTTTCGTGTTATTCAAATTTATCTCAAACATTTCAATTCAAAGAAAAGTCAATAAATATGAGTAGAGTTAAAGAAAAAACACAAATAAAAGTTTTGGTAATAGTTAATTAATGTGTAAATACCCCATATGTTATAGATATATTTGCAAAAACAATTTAAGAATATTTAAGAGAAAGACAATTTTATTAGTACTTCAATAAACTATATGTTTGGTTCGTAAAAATATATTTAAATGACATGTTTATTGGACAGTAGAGTAATGTGCATCATTATTGGAAAAAAAATCCATTCATGAGAAAACAAAACGAAAAGAAGAAAAGCCATTAAAAACAAAATGAATAAATGAAAAAAATAATTGTATCTATGTTGATTGTTTACAATCCTTGTGAAAGTGATTCTTTGTTTCTGCAAACAAAGTTCATTGAAAAATGGAGAAAAATAAATATGAGAATGACAACAAAACTCAAAAACAATAAAAAAAACATTTTAGCTACAGTGTTAATAATGACATAATTGAGATTTTTTTTATTCCGTAAAATATAAAACAAAACTCGAATAAAAAAGGATGCAATGTCCCAAAGGCTGGAGTGGTGTCCTACACTAATAAATGGAAGAAGATTAATTTTCTCTGAATTATGTTTGATGAAAATTTACATGCTTATATCTTGATTTTAGTCAAATCTATCTTTTTATAAGTTGTTCGATATTATGCATTGATTTCAACTTTTATGTTTAATGTGACTCAAGGAGATATGATAAAAAAATAAATTTTATATCATTAAATTTAATTATGAATAAAATTTTACTTACACTTAATATCTTTAATTATAAATTATTTTATAAATCTACTTTTTAAGTAAGATTTATCTAAGTAAATATTGTTAATTTTGTGTTTTTAAACAATATAGTAGACGGTGTGATAAATTATTTTAAGAAAATATTTTTCACTGCAAATAAACGTCAAAGTTAATTTTTGAATCAAAACATTAAATAAAATATGAGTAAAATAATTAGATGATAAAATGTACAATAACTCACGAAATTAGAAACACATTATCTGCAATAATACGAAAAAAGTTCGCTATGAAAGTGAAACAAAATCTAAGAATTTTGAAAAGTTAGAAATTGAAAAAACTATGAACATGAACAATATCTAAAACAAAATATGATTCTAAGATTCTTGGAATCTATAAAAAGATATACAAGCTTCAATAAAAAATCATTGAACTTCTGAACTTTACACAACACATTCAAAAAATAAAGCATTATAAATCTTCTTTTTTATAATTCTTTCGTTTACCTTCATATGGAAGGTTAAAATCCACTAGATTGATTCTTTTGTAATTTCACAGGAATTTTAGAAGTTCATTGTAATTAAAGTTTTGTTTTTTAATATCTTAATATGCTTAATATTTGTTTTTTTTTTTAGTTTAATTGTTGTTTTGAGATTGTTTTTGAATATAAGTTGATAATTCAATTTTTTCTTTAATTGAACTCTTATTTAATTTTTTGGACACGCGATTAAAGAGACAAAGTATTAAGAACCTTATCAGTAGAGACAGATGAAGACAAATAAGTTACTGAATAAATTAATGAATGCTTATTTCATTAATGAGATTTGATTATCTTTGACTTAAGCATATTTATTCAATTTGTATTTATATTTGTTTAGATGATTTAATAAATGATATTTATTTATTGATGCTTTTATTCAAACTGCACAAATTTCTCATTGCTTGCACCAATTCCTCAGAGAAAAAAACTGAATAGACTAAAGTGGCATGACTCCTCGCGATTTTTTTCTTTTAAGTCAAAACTGTTGATAAGTACGATTTCATAAAATAAAATAAAAAATGAAAAACCTTACTTAGTGACAGATTTATCAAAAAAAAAAAAATGTTTAAATGTTATGAAATTGTGATTAATAGTACCATTCTAGAAAGGTAAAACAAATATTTTTCAAGAACGAAATGATGCTCTTGAGTGGGATTTTTTATTTTGAAGTTGTATTTTCAAACACGATTTATTTACATCAACTTAAAATTTAGACAAAGTTCGTTTAAATAATTGAGTTAAATTTTGTGTCTGAATATATTTATTTAATCAAACAAATAGATTTAAATAAAATCTAACAAATTAAACTCAAATAGTTCACAATATCTCAAATTATTTTCACACTACTAATAAAACTAATGGAAATTTTGAGGAAGATTTATAGACAAACTAAGTGAAAGTATATATGAAGATCTGTGGGGAAGTAAGATAGAAAAAATACATTTTGTGTATTATACCTCTTTTGATGATGATCATATCAAATGTTTTGGTTTGTAATTTTTGTTTCTACATACCCAAATATTCCTTTCAGGTGGTCTTTCTGCTTTCAGGTCTTCGATCTTTTAGATTTTTAGACTTTAGGTTTCTTAGTTTTCAAACTCTTGACTAGTCCTTAAATTTACATTAAAAATATTTATGATTATAATTTCACACTCAAATTACTTCTCATTCGTGTATATATATATATATATATATATATATATATAAACAAACAGTTTGTAATTTCTCGTTGTCTGGTCGTGATCTTACGGAAATATGGAGAACATTACCAAATAGATATTTAATTGAAAGTAAACAACAAAGTGAATTCTATTGTGAAGATGCAAAATATTTTTGATTCCTCTTCCTATATAAAGATGGGTTCCGTTATCACTTAAACACACAACTTTAGGCTTCCTTTCTTTCTCACTTTCTCTCTTCCCCTTCACTCTTTATTCATTTATTTTATTATAAATATTTTTTTGGGTTTTACTCTTTTAAAAGTAACTTACTACTTCTCATCCTTGAAAATCTCTAGAAAGTTCCTGTTGACCACTCACAACTTTGAGAAATCAGTTTTGTTCATATTTAAAACCTATTTTACTACAATTATTACTTTTACAATTTTGGATGATTATCTATTTATAATAAATCTCTAATAAGAGTGTGTATTGCTTAGGGTTAAATATTATTAAGACATTGATCTTAGTATTGATAGTGTATATGACCAAGATCCCAAATGAAATCTCAACATCTTAGTAATTGGACAGTACAATTTTTATGAAATTACCAACATCAATGACAAGTAGATGCTTGTATGAAAATTGTGGCTAGGTTTTATGCCAATGATATTTTTGTGACTTTTGGATAAAAGTGATAGATAGTCCATTCGCAACTTTCTTTTGAAAAAAAAGCCCTTAACAACTTTATTTACTAATAAATATAAAAAAATAAATATCTTATTATTATCATGTCAATAATAAAAAATGTTAATTTAACTACATATGTTAACGATTTTTAATTATTATTTCAATGATTAGATATACTAAGTTTATACCTGATAAGAAGTTATTCAAATTGTAAATAAATAAACAATATTTTGATTATCAGGCTTATGAAATATAATGTATGATTACTTTAATAATGTTATTCCTTTTAAAAAACTTTAAATATTGTCAACTATTATATTTTAAATATAATATAGTTTATAAGTTATAATATTTAAAAATTGAGGAACTAAAAAAAAATCTAATTTCGACGAATACTAAAAACACAATTAAAATAATAAATCACACTGGTGCTTCTCATGTGTCAAATAATAAATCGTACAATTTGTTATGATAAAATATTTAAAAATTAACAAAATTGCCGATTTTTTTTTTCTGGTACAAAATTACTTTAATTCACACAATGTTGCAAAAACAACGTAAAAAAAAAATTGGGGTAGCGCATAAAAGAAAACGAAGTTGGATCTTATCTGCAACACTCTTGTATTGCATCCACTTCGCTGGTAATAAGAAGAGAGAGAGAGCGCGTAGAGAATGTTGAGTCTCTCTGTGGCTTCGCCTTCTTCTTCAACCATAAGCTTTCTCCCGAAGCCGTTACAGTTCAAATCTTCCTTCACTGGCATTCAGCTCCGTCGCACTGCCACATGCTCCGTTCCACCAACGAAACGCACCACTTCGGTGCCGGTGGTGATGATGGCCAAGAGGGTGGAGGAATTGAAGGAAATTAGACAACTCACCACCGAACAAATCAACGAAGAGGTTGTCGACCTTAAGGGCGAGCTTGTCATGCTTCGCCTTCAGAAATCCGCTCGCAACGAGTTCAAGTCCAGTGAATTCAGTCGTATGCGCAAAAGGGTACTTCATTTTGTTCTTCCCTTCTAATTTTGCCACTTGAACTCTAAAATAAGATTACGTGCATAGGTTAATATATATTTATTTTTTGGGTTACAAGCTATGACTATGGAAGTTTGTGTGTGAGAGAGCTTAGTTTGGTCTTCTCTGCTTTCATTTTGAAGTTACCTATTATGATTAGCCTGAGAATGTTTCAAATTGCGCTTGCAGTCGTGTCCCTATACTTGATATTGCCGGAAATTGTTTCAATACTTGACATTGATGGAAATTATGAATAATGGGGCCTCAATTGCGGTCACGTTGCGATTGTAGAGACTCTAAAAACCTTGACATTGCAGTAAAAATGTAGTAGTGGCCCTTTTGTAAAACTTTCTTAAGTGTTAGCTCGCCTTTTGTAAAGGGAAATGTAGTGGCAAGAAGCCTTGAAGCGTATCCTGTTTCCATTCTTTCCTCTCTGTCTTTTAGGGTAAAGTTTGAAACTAAAAGGGGTTTTCATCTGGTTCAGCAGTGAGATGAACATTGAAATTTGGAAGGCAAGGTGAGAGGCTATAAATCGGTAGTAATTCAACTGGCGTTTGGTTGAGCGTATGAGCTTCTAGAAATAGCTTATAACTCTCACAAGTTGTTTTTAGCTTATTTCAATAAATTTCTTTGTGTGACTTGTTAAAATTAGCTCTTTTAAATCTTATTCTAACTGGTTTTACATCAAATTTATGGCATAAACCTCGTATAATGTGTTACAATTAATTTGTTTGTCCAAATGCACCCTTATGCAAGTTTATGGTGTACTCAGCTACTAATATATTTTACTTCATGAAGTGGTGATAGCTTGGCATGCTGCATGTGAAGACCATTTCATCCTTTACATCTTGCTTCCTTGTTTTCTTCGTGCTTTGTATATGCTTATATAACTCTTAATTGATTATACTACAAAATTTATGTCATTTATTCATTAAAATGTTAAGATTTGAGAACTCTTGTTTCTAGATTCACATGAATTAATCCAATCTAAGCTCATAAATTTGAATCTCCTATCATACTGTGTTTACTTTCTGAATCTGGAAAAAAGAAAGCTCAGTTAGAAACAAATTTCTCTGACAGTTAACTGGATCAGAGTAAGACCTCGAATGGTCCTTCAACCTCCACGCGTGATTCCAATACCGGGCATAGAACCTGTTTGACCTACCAACTTTTATTTCAAAATTAAAATTATAGCATATTAGCATCACATCTCTCTAAGCTATGAACAGGAAAATAAAGTGAGAAATATATTCATGTGTGCATAGTAATTCAACATATGTAAGAAATACAATGAACTAGCTTTTTCTTTTGCTTGGATAGGCCCTTCTCTCATAATTTCCGCATGTTTTCTGAGTTCTGCTAGACGTACTTCGGTTTCTTTGTGAAGTAGTTGCAATGTCTTTAACTCATGTTGCCAGGTGTGTCCAAGCAGGTTTCTGATGTTCATTTGGTCATGTTATAATTTTCACTCAGTTGAGCTGTAACAGATACATATGTCAATCTTTTTTCTGAATTTTAAATTTAAATCCCAATAAAATTCACTTGTGCTGCCATTTACCATTTTCATGTTTTAAATTATATTGACCTTCTCCACATCCTACCGAGATTCTGTCAGAACTGAAATTGTCATTCTGTCAGTGTTCATCTCTCCTTACAATAAAAGCTATAGTCGGGGAGAGGGGGCGTTAGGATTCAGCTGTTGCAGAATCAGCACACCAGGATCACAGTGTTTTGATACAATGTTCAATACAAGATATGCCCAATGGAAATATTGAAGACAATTTCGATTTGTCCTTCCTGATCTAGCCTCATCTTGTTTATTAGTATATTACTTATTATCTTTACAACTTAAAATGATGAAACGATGCTAGAGGGCTTTACTAATACCAGTAAATGAGGTCCTTTTCTGGAGTCTACATAAATGCTGTGCATTTCTTGTCTATATTTGTATTTAAGGTGAATGATACTGTGACTGCAATTATCCATACAGATTGCTCGCATGCTTACTGTGAAGCGGGAAAGAGAAATTGAGGAGGGTATCGGTAAGAGGTTGTCCAGAAAGCTTGATAAGAAATGGAAGAAGAGCATTGTGGTAAGACCACCTCCATCTTTAAAGAAGCTTCGGGAGGAAGAAGCAGCAGCAGAAGCTGCAGAAGCTGAAAAAGCTGCGTGAGCTAACACTTAATTTGCAATTTACAGAGTTCAGTGGTTAAAATTATCCTTCATTGTTTATAATATATTGTTGGTAGTAATTTTTGTTTGTTCCTGTGAGAAGGTTTATGCCTTTCATTTTGTGACCAGAGAGATTCATGGTTCATATCCTTCAAATTAAGATAAACATTTTCTTAACTTAGAATTTCAATTTCATTAAAAATTCGCTTTTAGTTGCTTGCATAAATGATCACCATTTTTCGGAGTTTTAAAGTTTCAAAAATTGTCAATCAGATTGGTGATCCATCTGTTTTTGGAAGGGCATGTGATTACGTGAAATCTTATTAGTTTATCCTATTATTATAATTTTTTTCAACTCTTTATTCCATCTTAGATTAGGTTTAATTAAGTATAGAGTTTAGGTTTAATTAAGTATAAAGTTTATAGTTTAATTAAGTTTTAGGTCTCTTATAATTTAAGTATTTTCAATTGAATCTTTATTAAAAATTTTGAATACTCAAAACTTTTATATTTTTCAATTGTGTACTTACTATTTTTTTTTTCTTTCATTGACTGTTATCTAATTATATCATCTCCCTTACTTGTCTTTTTGTTATATTTTTCCATATGATTTTCACATCATTATTTATATTTATCACCATTTTTAGTGTATGTGATAATAATAATAGTTGTTATCCAACATTCATTGAAAACAATAAAAATAAGTTATCTACAACGAAAAAAAAAAAATCCTTATCACCATTATTACTAGTGATAATAATAATAATGTGTTATCCAACATATTTTCATTATTGAAAAAAAAAAACTTAGTTGTAGTTTTGTACAAACAAATCACAAAATTTTATCATACGCTAAAACAAACAAGCAAAATGATATGATAAGCTAATAATATAACACTCTAAACTATATAAATTTAATTAAAAAATATAAATATTTGGAATATTTAGTAGAATAAAAAAATTAATTAAAAATAGTCGAATTTACGTGAGAAGTTTAATTAAATTCTTATTTTAGTGTGTTAATTAGAGAAGTGGCACCAAAGCGCCCATTTATAACAAAAAATTGTTATGCATAAAACAACTCATCCTATAATTTATATAATAATATTGTATTAATCTTTTCATCATATTATTTATTAGATCTCATATATATATTTTTTTAATTATAAAATTTGTTGTGTAAATTAAAGTTTTGTTTTGAAATGTGACTGAAAATGCTCAATCCGTTTTATACAAGGAAGAAAGTGTGATCATGAATCACAATAGTAATTATAAACCTAGACAGGCGAAACTGAGTGAATCGAAGCAACAGAGCATTAGAAGCACGTAACTCCACTCCATGAATCTGGTATGAATTGAGTTTGAGGAATCTGAAAAACACAAGACTGAGCCAGAATGGAAGACGAAACAGAGAAACAGAAGAAGCACTTAGCAATGGTGGAACGGCTATCGAAACGCCCCCAAAGCCGTCCAACAAACGCAGAATCCTCAGCAGAATCTACCTCCTCCTTCCTCTCACGCTTCTCCGAACTAAAAACCTCAATAGACTTCCAACTCCACCAATCCCAATCCCTTTCCTCCGACCCACCCAACCTCAAACTCCATTTCCAGAACATCTCACAGTCAATCTCCGATTTGGAAAAACTCGTGGCCCAAAACTCCTACCTCCTCCCCTCTTACGACGTTCGAACCTCCCTCAAAACCGTCTCCGACCTAAAACTCTCCCTCCAAAACATCACCAACCAACTCATCCCCAAAACCAAATTCTCCTTCAAGAATAAACCCACCAAGAAGGACCCCAAGGACACCGCTATTCCGCAACCCAAACAACTCCCTCAACCCTCCATTCCCGGCACGCGCCTCGCCGCGCGTGAATCTCCCGGCTTCCGAAACAAAGTTGGTGAGGTTTTAGTCGCCGAGTTCAGGGGCTCCGAGGTAGGGGAATTCGCCGTTTCGGATCTCGATTCCTGCGAAGTGAGGATAATAGGTTCCGTTAGGGCGCTTTTCGTACACCGGTTGAAGAATTCTAGGGTTTACGTGGGGCCTGTGACTGGCTCTGTTCTTATTGAGGAAGCTGAGGATTGCGTCTTCGTGATGGCGTCGCATCAGATTCGGATTCACTCTGCGAGAAAAAGCGATTTCTACCTTAGGGTTAGGAGTAAGCCAATAATCGAGGACAGTAACGGCGTGAGGTTTGCGCCGTATTGTTTGAGTTACCGAGGGATTGAGGAGGATCTTCGCGGCGCCGGTCTCGACGCCGAGTCCGGGAATTGGGAAAATGTGGATGATTTCCGGTGGCTGCGCGCGGTGCAGTCTCCGAATTGGTCGGTTTTGCCGGAGAGTGAGAGGGTTGGGATTATTGATATATCGAATTTGAAAAATGGGGATGAGGAAATTTGATTTGAGTCTCTCGTATTGTTTTTTTTTATGTGTGATTGAGTCTGGGTATGATCTTTTATCGGAATTTGATGTTTGAGATTAACGTGATTTTGGTTTCAATAGTGCAATCAATTGAAATGGTTTTGGACATGTTTATTTTCAGTGTAGGAATGAGTTTTCTGTGTGTTGCTTTCACATAGGGTTCCATTTTCTTTTTTCTTTTATTGCTAGGCTTCTAGAGCCTTAGTTTGCTCTTATCTTGGTTTGCGAATCGCTGGTTGTGGTGGTGGGGGAGGGTCTGGGACTGTTGATCCTATGTCAAGTTACATATTGGAGTTGTATAAGGTTGTTGAACTAGATTGGTCTGTTTTTAAAATTAAATGAATTTATTGATTCATGAACTGCAAGTGCATGTTCTTACTGTGCTTCAAATGATTTATCATTTACTCTTCATATGATGGTGTTTTTTCCAATTTATAGTTTAGTGTTGTTGCATGATAGCTAGAGGCTACTAGTGTAGGATTCAATCAGAAGATATACTTGGTTTGGTTATTTTCAACCTCTTCCTCCTCTTTTACTTTCTTGAATCTTGATCTGAACTTTGTTGGGTGGATCATCAATTGTTTTCATTTTTTATTTATTATCCATAGAGCCACCCAGTTGGGTTGCTTGGCAAAATTAGTTTTCACAAATGATAAAATTCCTGAACACTAATTCGTGAGGAAGCCTCAGCTTTGTGCTGCATCAAAAGTGAATCATGCAATCACCAACAATTGTGGGAAAGTAAAAAGAACCTTTTGTTATCACATTAGAGATGTTGATATGGCCCCAAACATCACAATGTAGAAGATCCAAATGGCTAAGTAGAGAAATTAGTATTAGAAGCGAAAGACAATGTTTTGAATTTTGTCAGCACAACGAAGATTTTATTACATTGGGACTGTCATGCACGCATTAAATATAAATAGACTCAAAGAATCATCCTGTACAACTTGATTAACAATGTGATCAATAGTAGTATCTCAATTGCAAAACATGCAAAGCTAGAGATTTTTAATAGAGGCAGTGTGCCACCACGTCTCAAGACACTGAAATTAAATTGACTCCAAAAAAGGGATATTCAACACATTTGCGAGTAAGATGATACATCAATTGAACACTGACAATCAATTGAACACTAACAATAGCTGAAACCTAAATGAAAAATTATCAAACGGAATAACAAACATATTTTGTGGAGAGTTAAGAACAGAAATTGGTGAATATGTCTAACGGAAACAGATCTAAGAGAGGGAGTAATAGCAGAATCTAAAAAACCATTTGTTTTAAGGATCAAGATAAAATAACATTACTGTTTTACTTTTAAAAATGCTGTCTTAGCTCAGTGGTAGAGCACGTGGCTAGATTTTTCTTCTTCTATTCCAATTGCAACCTTCCAAATATAAGGTAAGCTTTTTTTTTCCTCTCCTCTTATCTTCCTTTCTTAGTTATTTAAATTCTTAGTCATCTAGTTTCATTTCATTAATTATTTCTATTCTTCTAACTCTATAAATATGTTTTTTTTAAAGCTAATCGTTGGACAACTTAAATAGGAAAATACATTATTTTCAACTTTCCATTTTAATCTTAGAGTAACATTTACTTTTTTTATTAAGGTAAGAGGTTAACCTCAATCTCAAACTCTTGCGTTTAACAAATTTTTGACAAAGCCTTTCCTAGCTCAGTGGTAGAGCACGTGGCTTTTAACCACGTGGTCGTACTAATCATGAAATTCTATCATTATTAAATTAATTGCATACAATAACGTACAATAATTGTGTATAATTTGATAATTATTATTTCCTTAATACTCACCTGACAGGTGAAGATCATGAACTCCAAACTTGTGTCGCAACGTCATACTCCCCTGGTAGTGAAGATCATCAACTCCCAACTTGTGTCGCAACGTCAAAAAATGTTCCTTGCCCAGTGACTTGCGAGCGACTTGTAATTTTTCTCGAACAATGTGGAAGTCTATCTGTTTTGTGCGTTCATGAAATACTAAATTTGCTGCTATATGTAATGCCGCTTGATTGTCACAGAAAAGTTGAGCTGACAAGTTACATGGCACCGATCTTAATACGTTTGTCTGTTTTTTTTTACTTCCATGAGATAATAGAAGAACCAAGAAAAATGCAATACACAGATACGAGTTGTTTGACAACCTCTCGCCTGAGTCGCAATAAGCTGTCAATGTCAGATTGTTCTCGGATGGCAATAACATGTAAGTTAATTACGATTAAACATGATTATGAACGCATACAATAATGTTCACATACAGATCTTATCATATCATCATGATTCTCACACAATCATACAATCAAGAAGGAATAAACACTTACCTTGATCCATGAGCGATCCTACTTGAGCAATTACTTTATCTCCTTTGTCTCAATCTATCTCTTAGCAATTCCGTTCTTGTCACACACTTTCGTGATGGTTATCAGTGAGACAACTATTATTTGCAGAGACAGAACCCTATAGCCTTTAGTTCCCAATCTCCATCAGATGTAGGTAGGTTTTCATTAGGTATATCATCATATATATATATATTTCTCAGGTTAACCAATGAGCCTTTTAATTCTATTATTATTATTAAATCATATTCGGGCCCAAAGCCCAAACTCTAAGTCATGTGAGTCACTTTATAGAAATTAATATACATAATTTCTTATATAACAATCCTTGTCCCGGTGATCCGATGTACTTTATGACTCGAATTGTGACATCCCAATGAGGTTTCCGTGGAGCCTGTATATATTGACTTAGGGCCCGAACCGAAAATACTATGCCAGGCCGAGTAACCATGAGGTATATCATTCATCCCACAAGTCGCCTGTATTTGATTGAATCCTTTAATAACTCCCCATCGTCTGGTGTGAGTTTTAGGTATTGCTCCATTGGAAATTTGTTTGGACGAGCACCTGTGAGTCTATATCTTGCAAAATATCAAGCGCATATTTTTTGTGACATGTAAATACTAGCTTTGGAACGATTCCTAGAAAATATTTTAAGTATCCAAGATCTTTAATGCGAAATTGTTGTAATAAACAGTCTTTAACATGTTGAATTTTTGTCAAATAATTTCCTATCAAAAGAATATCATCACATAAATCAAAAGAACAGAACAATGATGAGTTATTATGTCTTGTGAATAGAGTAGTATGTCTCGAACTGTTGAAATCCTGCAAATTTAATCACATGAGAAAATGTTGAAAACCATGTCCGGGATGCCTGTTTGAGACCATAAAGGGATTTGTTGAGTCGACATACAATGTTCTCCCCGTCGATGATGCCGGGTGGCAAGTCGATATAAATAATTTCATGCAATGTGCCATGTAAGAAGGCATTTTCCACATCTAGAGTAAACCAATTTCTGGTTGTTGCAATGGTGAGGAGACACCTCAAAGATGTTAATTTTGTTGTTGGTGAAAAAGTTTCACAATAGTCAACACCTTCAATCTGAGTGTACCCCTTTGCGACAAGGCACGCCTTATATCTGTCGACACCGCCATCTGAGTTGTAGTTTATTTTATAGACCAATTTGCATCTTATGGGTTTCTGCTCAGCGGTAACGATGTCAAGGTCCACATTTGATTTAGCTGCAAGGCGGAAAGCTCTTCATCCATTGCTTTTTGCTATTTTGGATCAAAGATAGCATGAGCATAAGTGTGAGGTTCTTTGGTGGCTGTGATGTTGGCAAGATATGCACTATGTGTAGAAGAAAATCGTGAATTAGAAAGAAAATGATGCATAGGATACCTGGTTCCATTCGGGCCAGGCCGGTCTTGGGCAGTGGTCGAATGATTGGCTTGGGATCCTGTTACGTAGTCTTAAAGCCAGGAAGGTAAGGTTGATGTGCGACTGGATCGTCGAACAGGAAGGTCGGTCGGTTGGAGAAGGTTCAGTAATGGGTGCTAGACTTCCTGGCGTGGGAGAAAACGATTGGTTTGCTAGAGGTTCAGGTGCATTATGACGAGTAGGAAAAGAATGTTGGTTTGCTGGAGGTTAGGTGCATTGTGACGAGTAGGAGAAGAAGGTTGGTTTGCTGGAGGTTGATCGAGTGAATGTTGGACAGGAGTGGGTAAGTCAATGTCAATAGCAGGCAAAATACCTTGTAATGGAGGCGAGGATTGCGTCTGCGACTGTTGACAAAATGGGAAAACACCTTCATGAAAGGTGACATCCCGACTTGTAAACAAAGTGCTTGCATCTATATCAAATAATTTGAATCCTTTTTTAGGTGAGCGATTATATAACATCTCAAAAGGTGATTTATTTTTGAGTAAAGGTGATGGCAAACGATTAATGATATATGTGGTGGTTAAAAACGCATTGTTCCCAAAATTCTAATGGCAAATGAGACTGAAATAGGAGGGCTCGTGTTGTGTTTAAAATGTGTATATGTTTTTCTTTTGCTACTCCATTTTGTTGAGAAGTGTAGACGCAAGTGCGGTGACATTAAATAACTTTTTTGAGAGAAAAATTACGCATTGAAATAAATTACAATCCGTTGTCAACACGGATGGTTTTAATAGATGTTTGAAATTGATTTTGTGCAAAAGTAATGAATGATTCTAATAAATATTGGGTTTCAGACTTATGAGTCATAAGAAATAGCCAAGTACATTTAGTATCATCGACTATAGTGAGAAAAAAACGATTTCTAAAACGATTTATGAGGACCCCAAATGTCACAATGCAATAGATTAAATGGAGAATGAGATCTTATTGTGCTTAAATGAAAGGATAGCCTTGTATGTTTAGCTTTGAGACAAATACTACAATTATTATGAATGAGAATGAGATTTTTACCGTTAATGTTGAACTAGTAAATAGTATTTGCCAATTGTTGAATTTGCTCGGCAGTGAAACCTTGTACGAGGTTTCTATCGAACTCGCTAGTGCCTTCTTTATCAGACGTGATGGAGAGGCTGTCAGAGCACCAAGATCAGTGCTATGATACCATATAAGAAAATTGTATGTAAGGAGATGGTAAGAAGAAAGAAGATGTTTTTTTTTATTCTTTTGTGTGTTTACATCACTCCATGTATAGTAAATATATACAAGTGTATGAAGACTTTTGTAGGAACTAATTGAAGGAAATAAGAGAAGAAAAAAGATTGTATAAACTGATTGAAGGTAATTACACAAGATTGCAAAACTGATGAACTGATCTTTTTCATTTTGATTTACTCAATCATATATATAATAAAATTACAATTACTGGAAGCTATAAAATATAAATACTAATAGGCCTTTAAACCGACCATTAATGTAATAATAATGGTAAAATAGTTTAAGGATAATAAAATCAGAATTAATAACCAACATCATCCCTTAATTCTGATTTGTAACAACCTTCATGCCCAACCTATCTCTTAACTTGATGAAAGCATCAATGTTTAGTGAAAATATCTGCAATCTGATCTTCTGATCTGCAATATTCCAATTTGATCATGTTCTTACCAACTTGGTCTCGCAGGAAGTGATATCGAATATCAATGTGTTTACTGCTTTGATGAAAAACTTGATTCTCTACAAGATTAATTGTAGAGACATTGTCAACATAAATCTTAATTGAAATTTTTAGATTAAAACCAATTTGAGTCATGATATTGTTTTTCTCAATCACCATCAATTCTTTATTCATAGTCATAGTCTCTTGCCATTTGGGGTGTTGAATGACATCTTTAAGTCTTACAGGTTCTGATTCTGCAAGAAAAACAAAGTGAACTAAATCTCCATTGTCATCAACTTCATCATCAAGATTTACTTCACAATCTTGAAGGTATACAGGTTGTCGCTGCTGCCTTCTTGGTCACTCCATCATAGTTGCAATTGGAGTTGCAACTTCAGGTTGAATTACAGCTTCAGGTTGAACTGCAGGTGCTTCAAGAGTGACTCTATCTTCCACATCATTGTTCAAAACGTAAATATATCATTTTTCGAATCCATTTCAGCTGTTGCGTAAATTAAGATGGTGCGTAGTGATGGAGGGGTGAGTACAAGTCTAATGAGTTCAAGAGGCACTGTGAAGAACTTGAGTTGCAGCATAACATAACTTGCCCCTACACACCTCAACACAACGGAGTTGCTGAGAGAAAGAATAGAACAATCATGGACATGGCGAGGAGCATGCTTAAAGCGAAAGGTATGCCAAATTATTTTTGGGCTGAGGCCGTAACATGTGCAGTATATTTGATAAACAAATCACTCACTCGGAGTGTTCCTAACACAACTCCGATTTAGGCATGGAGCGGATTCAAACCCAATGTGCAACACTTGAAGGTATTTGGGTCAATTACTTATGTTCATGTCCCCAAGGCAGCAAGATCGAAGTTGGATGATAAGGCCATTTTCATTGGATATAAGCATGGGGGATACAAACTGTACAATCCAATGACAAAGAAGGTGATTGTTAGTCGTGATGTTACATTTGTCGAAATGAGTCATCCAAATCTGCAAACAACTCCTTCTGACCACACATATGATTTGTGCAACTGTATCCAAATACCAAGTATGATTGTTTGGTATTTCATTTGATGTGGTTGCCATTAGTACTGCATGATCCTCTTCATCTTGTACGTGATTACGGTCTTCTTGAGCACAATTGGCAACATGATTATCACCTTTTGATCTGCATTCATTTGCATAATGGCCACTGCATAATGGCCACGTTTATGACAATTATAACACTCAACATTTGATTTATTATAAATGTCTCCTCGTCCTCCGTGCCAAGAGTTATTTGAACTTGGATTGTGATTGGAATCAATTTTGTTTTGCTCAGCGACTCCATGATTCTGGCCACCACGACCTTTGCTGGAATAACTACCACCATGTCCCCGTCCTCTGCCTCGTGAAGTACCGTGTTTATGATAGGATCTACCAATTGAGGCTTGTGCTTGTAAAGCCTGTTGAATTGGTTTTTCAATATTATTGTCATTCATCCGCTGCTCATGCTCTCGTAGGGAACCAGACAATAATCTTATTGTCATTTTTGAAATGTCATTGGCATCTTCAATTGCGGCAACAACATGTTCAAATATGGGAGTTAAAGATCTCAAAATCTTCTCCACCTTTGCCTGCTCCAAATGTGTTTCACCATTGATCTTCATCTGATTTGTCAAAGCAAGAACTTTATTTATATAGACATCAACAGTCTCTGTGATTTCCATCTGCAGTAGTTCATATTGGCGTCTTAGGTTTAAAGACGCACCCTCTTGATCTTGTCATCACCTTTATAATTGGTTGACAAAATGGTCTAAGCCTCACTTGCAGTTGTTGCTTCTTCTATTTGTTCAAACATCTCGTCATTCATCCCTTGATGGATGAGATACAAAGTCTTATTGTTCTTCTTCTTCTGATCACGATGCACGCTACTCATTGCGCCTCAGTTGCATTAGCAGCTAATGCACACACCACCGATTGTAATTTTTTCCATCAAGGATAGGGACTAATAATTGGGTAGAGTTCATGATAACAAACTGGCTATGATACCAGTTGTAGGAACTAATTGAAGGAAATAAGAGAAGACAAAAGGTTGTAGAAACTGATTGAAGGTAATTGCACAAGATTGCAAAACTGCTGAACTAATCTTTTTCATTTTGATTTACTCAATCATATATATAATAAAATTACAATTACGGGAAGATATAAAATAGGAATACTAACATGCCTTTAAACTACCAATTAATGCAATAATAACGGTAAAATAGTTTAAGGGTAATAAAATCAGAATTAATAACCAACAACTTTCTCTCTTCAAATTACAAGCTAATTATGTAGGTCTTCATTAATCATGGATTATATCGTTATTAAATTAATTGTACATAATTGTGTACAATATCGTACAATAATTGCATACAATAATTGAATAATTCCGTATAATTTGATAATTATTATTTACTGGATATGTTGCACTTTGAGTAATTTTCTTCTCTTCTCTTCCTTTCTTAGTTATTTAAATTCTTAGTCATCTAGTTTCATTCCATTAATTATTTCTATTCTTCTAAGTCTGACTCTATAAATATGATTTTCTCTTTTTTTTAAAGCTTTGTTGGGCAACTTAAATAGATAAGAGGGTTAACCTCAATCTCAAACTTTTTTTTAACCAATTTTTGACAAAGCCTTCTTAGCTCAGTGGTAGAGCGTGTGGCTTTTTAACCACGTGGCCGTGGGTTCGATCCATTAATCATGATATTCTGTCATTATTAAAATAATTGTGTACAACGTACAATAATTGCAGATGTCGAAAAGTTTTTTTTAACAAAGCCTTCTTAGCTCAGTGGTACGTGATCTTCAGTCTGACGCTCTCCCAACTGAGCTTACAATAATTGCATAGGGATGAATGACGAGACGTTTGAGCGAAGGAGCAACAACTGCAAGTGAGGCTTGGACCATTTTGTTAACCTTTTATAAAGGTGTTGACAAGATCAAGAGGGTGCATCTTCAAACACTAAGACGCCAATATGAGCTGCTGCAGATGGAAACCACAAAGACTATTGATGTCTATATAAATAAAGTTCTTGCTTTGATAAATCAGATGAAGAGCAATGGTGAAACACATTCAGAGCAGACAAAGGTGGAGAAGATTTTGAGATCTTTAACTCCCAGATTTGAACATGTTGTCGCAATTTAAGAGGCCAATGACATTTAAAAAATGACAGTAAGGTTATTTTTTGGTTCCCTACAAGCACATGAGCAGTAGATGAATGACAATAATATTGAAAAACCAATTGAACAGGCTTTACAAGCACAAGCCTCAATTGGTAGCTCCTATCATAAACACGGTAGTTCACGAGGCAGAGGACGGGGACATGGTAGTAGCTATTTCAGCAAAGGTCGTGATGGTCAGAATCATGGAGGCGCTGAGCAAAACAAATTTGGTCTTAATCACATTCCAAGTTCAAATAACTCTTGGTGCAGAGAACGTGGTCGCAGAGGACGAGGAGACATTTATAGTAAATCAAATGTGGAGTGTTATAATTTTCATAAATGCGACCATTATTCAAATGAGTGCAGATCAAAAGGTGATAAACATGCTGCCAATTGTGCTGCTCAAGAAGACAGTAATCACGTACATGATGAAGAGGATCATGTAGTACTAATGGCAACCACATCAAATGAAACACCGAAAAATTAGACTTGGTATTTGGATACAGGTTGCACGAATCATATGTGTGGTTAGAAGGAGCTGTTTGTAGATTTGGATGACTTATTTCGCACACAAGTAAAATTCGATGATTGCAGGTTCCTTTTGGTGACTGGAAAAGGGCGAATTCTAATCACATTGAAGAACAGTGATCACAGGTACTTTTATGATGTTTTCTACGTACCTGATATGAGAAAAGTAATCTATTGAGTATGAGACAGCTGACCGAAAAGGGTTACGTGATGCACATAGTTGAAAATCAATTCTCAATTTTTGATAAAAAAAGGTAGTTTGATTCTTAAAACCTTTTTATTAAAAAATTGCATGTTTCCAGTAGATCTTCATATGGGTGATTTCAAGTGCTTGAATGCAATAGTGAATAATGAATCGTGGTTGTGGTATTTACGCTTTGGGCACTTAAATTTTCAGAGTTTGGAAAATCTCTCTAAACGAAATTTAGTGAATGGTTTACCCCATATTCATCACTCTAATCAATTGTGTGAGGCTTGCATTTTTGGAAAAAATCACAAGATATCATTTGTTAAGGAGCCTTGGCGTGTGAAATTTCCTTTGGAGCTTTTTCATACAGATGTTTGTGGCCGATGAACATATCATCAATTGGAGAGGTAATAAGTATTTTTTTAACCTTTATTGATGATTTCTCAAAGAAATTTAAAGCATTTGTTGAAAGATAGAGTGGTAGACTAATTCAGATGGTGCGTAGTGATGGAAGAGGTGAGTACAAGTCTAGTGAGTTCAAAAGGCATTGTGAAGAACTTGGGTTGCAACATAACATAACATGTCCCTACACACCTCAACACAACGGAGTTGCCGAGAGAAAGAATAGAACAATCATGGACATGGCGAGGAGCATGCTTAAAGCGAAAGGTATGCCAAATTATTTTTGGGCTGAGGCCGTAACATGTGCGATATATTTGATACACAGATCACCCACTCGGAGTGTTCCTAACACAACTCCGATTGAGGCATGGAGCAGATTCAAACCCAATGTGCAGCAGTTGAAGGTATTTAGGTCAATTACTTATGCTCATATTCCCAAGGCAGCAAGATCGAAGTTGGATGATAAGGCAGTGAAGACCATTTTCATTGGATATAAGCATGGGGATACAAACTGCATAATCCAATGACAAAAAAGGTGATTGTTAGTCGTGATGTTACATTAGCCGAAGATGAGGAACGGAAATGGAATGCAACAACTGAAATGGATCGAAAAAACGATATATTTACGTTTTGAACGATGATGTGGAAGATGGAGTCACTTTTGAAGCATCTGCAGTTCAACCTGAAGTTGCAACTCCAATTGCAACTATGATGGAGCGACCAAGAAGGCAGCAACGACAACCTGTACACCTTCAAGATTGCGAAGTAAATCTTGATGATGAAGTTGATGATAATGGAGATTTGATTCACTTTGCTTTTCTTGCAGATTCAGAACCCGTGAGACTTGCAAATGTCATTCAACACCCCAAATGACAAGAGGCTATGAATGAAGAATTGATGGCGATTGAGAAAAACAATATCATGACTCAAATTGGTTTTAATCTAGATGTTCCAATTAAGATTTATGTTGACAATGTCTCTGCAATTAATCTTGCAAAGAAACTGGTTTTTCATCAAAGAAGTAAACACATTGATTTTCGATATCACTTCCTACGAGATCAAGTTGAGAAGAACATGATCAAATTGGAATACTGCAGATCAGAAGATCATATTGCAGATATTTTCACTAAGTCATTGAAGATCAATGTTTTCATCAAGTTAAGAGATTTGTTGGGCAGGAAGGTTGTTCCAAATCAGAATTAAGAGGGGATGTTGGTTATTAATTCATATTTTATTATTATTAATTATGATTTTATTACTCTAAAACTATTTTACCATTATTATTACATTAATGGTCAGTTTACAGAGCTGTTAGTATTCCTATTTTATAGCTTCCAGTAATTATAATTTTATTATATATATATTATTGAAGTAAATCAAAATGAATGAATCAGTTCAACAATTTTGCAATTTTGTGCAATTAAGTTCAATTAGTTTCTACAACCTTTTGCCTTATGTTATTTTCTTCAATTAGTTCCCACACTCCCAACTTGTGTCGCAGTGTCAAAAAATGTTCCTTGCCTAGTGGCTTGCGAGTTGTATTGTGTTGGTACATATGAAAGACTGATTATCCCGGCTTGTAATTTTTCTCGCACAATGTGGCAGTCTATGTCAATGTGTTTTGTGCGTTCATAAAATACTGGGTTTGTTGTTATATGTATGTTTGTCTGTTTTTTTTACTTCCATGAGATAATAGAAGAACCAAGAAAAATGCAATACCCAGATACGAATATCCGAGTTGTCTGACAACCTCCCCGTCTGAGTCGCAATAAGTTGTCAATGTCAGATTGTTCTCGGATGGCAATAACAATCCCTGTCCCGATGATCCTTTGATGTACTTTAGGACTCGAATTGCGACATCCCAATGAGGTTTCCGTGGAGCCTGTATATATTGACTTAGGGTCCGAACCGAAAATACTATGTTAGGCCGAGTAACCGTGAGGTATATCATTCGTCACACAAGTCGCTTGTATTTGACTGAATCCTTTAATAACTCTCTATTGTCTGGTGTGAGTTTTAGGTATTGCTCCATTGGAAAATTTGTCTGAACGAGCACCTGTGAGTCTATATCTTGCAAAATATCAAAAGCATATTTTCTGTGGCATGTAAATACCAGCTTTGGAACGATCCCTAGCAAATATTTTAAGTCTTCAAGATCTTTAATGCGAAATTGTTGTAATAGACTGTCTTTAACACACGCTAAATTTCTGTCAATTTACTGTCGAAAGAATATCATCCACATAAATCAAAAGGACCCCAAATGTCACAATGCAATAGATTAAATGGAGAATGAGATTTTATTGTGCTTAAAGAAAAGAGTAGCCTTGTTTGTTTAGCTTTGGGACAAATACTATAATTATTATGAATGAGAATGAGATTTTTACCGTTAATGTTGAACGAGTAAATAGTATTTGTCAATTGTTGAATTTGCTCGATAGTGAAATCTTGTACGAGGTTTCTATCGGACTCGCTGGTGCCTTCTTTGACAGACGTGATGGAGAGGCTGTCAGAGCACCAAGATCAGTGCTCTGATACCATATAATGTAAGAAGATGGTAAGAAGAAAGAAGATATTTGTTTATTCTCTTGTGTGTTTACATCACTCCATGTATAGTAGATATATACAAGTGTAGGGAGTCTTTCTCTCTCCAAATTACAAGCTAATTATGTAGGTCTGTATTAATCATGGATTATATCGTTATTAAATTAGTTGCGTATAATTGTGTACAATATCGTACAATAATTGCATACAATATAATTGAATAATTGCGTATAATTTGATAATTACTATTTTATGGATATGTTGCACTTTGAGTAGTTTTCTTCTCTTCCTTTCTTAGTTATTTAAATTCTTAGTCATCTAGTTTCGTTCCATTAATTATTCCTATTCTTCTTAAGTGTGACTCTAGGGTTAACCTCAATTTCGAACTCTTTTTTTTAACCAAATTTTGACAAAACCTTCTTCAGTGGTAGAGCGCGTGGCTTTTAACCACGTTTGATCCACTAATCATGATATTCTATCATTATTAAATTAATTGTGTACAACATACAATAATTGCAGAACTATATTTTTTAGTTCATTTTACATATTTCGTTGTAAAAAAAAGCTTTGTTGGCAATTTCAATCTCTCATTATATTGCGTAAAAGAAAAAATTAAATGCGGTGAACGTGGATCGAACACGTGACCTTCAGATCTTCAGTCTAACGCTCTCCCAACTGAGCTATCCCCGCTCAATTGATAATAATTAAATATTAAATTGAGGTAAAAGATAAATGTTAGAATAACATTTATTTATTAAGGTAATTTTATATTTGTTTTTATAACTTATTTAAATTCTTAGTCATCTAGTTTTATTCCATTAATTATTCCTATTCTTCTTCAGTCTGACTCTATAAATATGATTTTCTCTTTTTTTAAAGCTTATTGTTGGACAACTTAAATAAGAAAATACATTATTTTGAGCTTTACATTTTAATCTTAGAGTAACATTTACTTTATTAAGGTAAGAGGTTAACCTTAATCTTGAACTCTTCCTTTTTAACAAATTTTTGACAAAGCCTTCTTAGTCAGTAGTAGAGCGTGTGGCTTTTAACCACGTGGTTGTGGTTCTATCATTATTAAATTAATTGTGTACAATAACGTACAATAATTGCATAACTATATTTTCTAGTTTATTTCACATATTTCCTTGTACATTTCATCATAACTTTTAAATAGAAAGATTTAGTCAGTAGTAGAGCGTGTGGCTTTTAACCACGTGGTTGTGGTTCTATCATTATTAAATTAATTGTGTACAATAACGTACAATAATTGCATAATTATATTTTCTAGTTTATTTCACATATTTCCTTGTACATTTCATCATAACTTTTAAATAGAAAGATACATTATTTTGAGCACTTTATTAAGGTAAGAGGGTTAAGCTCAATCTCGAAGACTTTCTTTTAACACATTTTTAACAAAGCCTTCTTAAATCAGTGGTAGAGCGCGTGGCTTTTAACCACGTGGTTGTGGTTCGATCCACTAATCATGAGATTTTATCATTATTAAATTAATTGTGTACAATAATTGCATCACTATATTTTCTAGTTCATTTCACATCTTTTTGTACATTTAATCATAACTTTATTCATGTTGCACTTTGAGTAGTTTTCTTCTCTTCCTTTCTTAGTTAAGGTTATAGGGTTAACCTCAATCTCGAACTCTTGCTTTTAACAAATTTTTTACAAAGCCTTCCTAGCTCAGCTCAGTAGTAAAGCGCATGGCTTAATGCCGCTTGATTGTTACAAAAAAGTTGAGCTGGCAAGTTACATTATATGTTTGTCTGGTTTTTTTACTTCCATGAGATAATAGAAGAACAAAAAAAAATGCAATACCCAGAAAATACTATGTCATGCTGAGTAACCGTGAGGTATATCATTCATCCCACAAGTCGCTTGTATTTGACTGAATCCTTTAATAACTCATCATCGTCTGGTGTGAGTTTTGTTAGCTATTTTAGTTTGTTAGCTATTTTTAATAAGTCAATAAACAGTCCTAACTTATAAGACTGACTAGGTAGTTTTGTTAGCTATTTTAGTTTGTTAGCTATTTTTAATAAGTCAATAAACAGTCCTAACTTATAAGACTGACTAGGTCTAAGTAGTTGCTTATTTTACGCTTCATTTGTTACCATTTCAGTTTGTACAGGCCTATAAAGCCATGCTTCTATTATTGAATAAATTATGTATTCTCTTCATAGCTTTCTCTGTGTTTTCATATATTTAGATTAACAATTGGTATCAGAGCTCCGCAAGGGGCCTGATCAAAAGTGAGTGAAGAGAGCATCTAGCTTCAGAGTACAACCCCATGACTACCTCAGAAAAATTTGTTCAACCAGCCATTCCACGATTTGACGGGCACTATGATTTCTGGCCTATGACTATGGAAAATTTTCTACGCAGCAAGGAACTGTGGCAGCTTGTGGAAGATGGAATACCTACGCTTGGTACTACACCCACTGAGGCACAACGGCGGACCGCATCCGAGGCACAACTAAAAGATGTAAAGGTGAAAATTTTCTTGTTTCAAGCTATTGATCGAGAAATTCTTGAAACCATATTGGACAAAAGCACGTCACAGGCAATCTGGAAATCTATGCAGCAGAAGTATCAAGGTTCGACAAGGGTTAAACGCGCTCAACTCCAAGCTCTTCGACGTGAGTTTGAGCTACTGGCAATGAAGGATGGGGAAAAGGTTGATAGCTACCTCGGACGTACACTCAGTATCGTTAACAAAATGAAATCCAATGTGAAGTAATGGATTCCAGCACAGTGGTTAGCAAGATACTCAGATCTTTAACTGCAAACTTCAACTATGTCGTGTGTTCTATTGAGGAGTCCAATGACCTGAACCACCTGAGTCTTGATGAACTCCATGGCAGTCTACTTGTTCATGAACAACACATGCAGAATTCTCAAACCGAGGAACAAGTTCTGAAAGTCACGTATGATGATAGCACAGGAACAAATTGTGGTCGTGGTCGCGGCTATCGTGGACGTGGAAGAGGAGGTCGTGGAAGACAGTCTTTCAACAAGGCACTCATTGAATGTTTTCAATGTCATAAGTTGGGCCATTTTAAATCCGAATGCCCTGCTATTACAAAACAAGCTCATTATACAACGTTTGAAGAGGTACCCGAAGGTGAATATGAGATTTTGTTGGTAGCATATGAAGAAAATACCCACCCGGTCCAGATGGAGAATTGGTTCCTTAATTCTGGGTGCAGTAATCATATGACGGGAAATAAGGTCTGGTTTACTGAAATACATGAAGAAGGACTCCACAAGATTGTCAAACTTGGTAACGATACTACACTGGAGGTAGCTGCCAAAGGTAACATTCGGGTTCAGATTAATAATACTGCTCATGTTATTTCGGATGTTTATTACGTTCCGAAACTCAAAACAAATCTTTTAAGTTTGGGACAACTTCAAGAAAAAGGACTTACCGTTCTAATTCAACATGGGGTCTGCAAATTATTTCATCCGGACCGTGGCCTGGTGTTTCATACTACCATGCAAGGGAACCGCATGTTCTATTTATCAGCAACGATGTGTTCTCAAAATTCTCAGTGTTTCCAAGCAGAAGATATCTCTGAAAAAGACACACAACTATGGCATAGACGATTTGGTCATCTAAATTTCAGAGGACTCAATACACTTGCACAGAAGCAACTGGTGATTGGGCTACCCTCATTGAAAACTTCCACAACTATATGCACCACATGTCTGGTTGGCAAACAACACCGTGAAACCATACCCAAGCTGAGCTCTTGGCGTGCATCAACTAAGTTACAGCTAGTCCATGCTGATGTCTGTGGTCCTATCTCACCTATCTCCAATAGCTGAAAAAGGTATATACTGAGTTTTGTTGATGATTATTCCCGTAAGACATGGGTTTATTTTTTACATGAGAAATCTGAAGCCTTCACAGCATTCAAGAATTTCAAAACATGTGTTGAAAAGGAAGTTGGAACTTCTATTATTTGCTTGAGAACTGATAGAGGAGGAGAATTCACATCCAAGGAGTTTACCGATTTTTGTATTCATCATGGTATCTCCAGGCAACTGGCAACAGCTTACACTCCTCAACAGAATGGAATTGCAGAGCGCAAGAACCGTACTATCATGAATGCAGTCCGAGCAGTGCTTCATGAAAAACAAGTCCCCAAATCCTTTTGGCCTGAAGCAGTGAGATGGTGTGTTCATGTTCAAAACCGCAGTCCAACTACTGCAGTAAGTCATGGCACTCCAGAAGAGGTATGGAGTGGAGTAAAGCCTCGTGTTGATTACTTTCGAATATTTGGATGTATTGCACATGTTCATATTCCAGATCAAAGAAGACGCAAGTTAGATGACAAGAGTCACACATGTGTTCTCTTGGGAGTGAGTGATGAAACTAAAGCTTACAAGCTTTTTGATCCAATGACAAAGACGGTCATTGTGAGCATAGATGTCATATTTGAAGAAGACAAAGGGTGGAATTGGCACGCGAGTGAAGCCGAGAGCTCACGTTCTACACCTGATTTAGAAAGCCAAAGTGAAGAAGAAGGGAACGACAACACTGTTGTTCACGAAGCAGCTAGAGGTAGCAACCTTGACTCAGAATCGCAGGAACCAGTTTCTGATCCTGCATCTTACCCTATTGAAGGGAGGGCCTCAAGAACAAATTTGATAGTTGTCGTTTTGCTGTCAAATTAATATGATTCTAGCGTAGACTTGTCTAACACTAGAGAGATGATAGTATAATTGTGGACAAATGTCCCCAAGTCGTCTCCCAACGAATCCAATAGTAAAATCAGTTGATCAGGGTTTAAAATCTATCTGCAGACAATAAAAGTTAGCAATAACAATAAAGATAAAAAGGGGGTTTGAGATAGTTGTGCAGAAAATATAAAAAAAAATTAAAATAACAAATAAAAAGCGGTTGATCCCAAGTTCTTCCACCATTGAATTCTTCACAGGTTCTTTAAAGATTAATCTTTTCTCAATTCTCCAACAGAGCTAAACCAGATTGAACATGCGCCGATCTGATTCAACTGAAACTCACCAGTAAAGCATGCGTCTACTGGTTTAATCAATACCCACTTTGTTCCATGCGTATACTCCATAGGAATGCTTACCTCCTCTCCCTTGAATCATGCGCCCAAGAAATTAATTAGAACAATGCGAACTAACTAAGAAACCAAAGTTTAAGATAAGGAAGACTCTCAATCATGCGTTCAAGTACAACCTCTCACAAAAACCAGTTTTCCAAGAGATTAGACAATAAAAACAACTGCTATAGAGAATTAAAAATCGAAACTTTTATTGAACAAAACCTCAGACCTCAATGGGGAATTACAAAAGAATCAACCAAAAAGGTTTAGCCTTCCATGCGGAGGCAAAACAAAAGAATTACTAAGAAGAAAATAAACTAAGAAAACCCTATGAAGCTCTCCCTTCTCTCCTTTATGCTTGTGTCCTTTTATAGGCTTTTATGCTCCAAGGATCTTGAGAGAATATTGTAGTTTATATTTTGTTAACCGTTTCTAAGTTTCCATCTTTCCATAATTCTTGTATTTTGCAGAAGATTTGCTTCCAATTCTGTTTCTGAGATATTGTATATTTTATTTTCTCTTTCTTCTCCTCAGAATTTGTTTTCTGTTTTGATTCAAAAAAGCAACTTGGACTTTTGCATGTTTGGCCCATTCACAAAGGTAGATGCTTCAGATAATTTACCCTAAAAACACAAAATTACCAAAGATAATAGTTAAGGTCCAAATAAACCCAATTATATGAATATTAATTAAAACAATGGATTTATTTATTATTATAGTCCAATAATCTATGATTAAGGCTATTGTGTGTGAATAAATATATGCTCATCAGAGGGTCTCAAGAATTCGAAGACAACCTGCATGGCTAGCAGATTATGAAACCAATCTACTTGCAAAAGAAGACAACTTGCTAGCAATGCTAACAACAAGCCATGACGATCCGCAAACTTTTGAGGAAGCTAATAAGAGTCAGAAATGGAAGGAGGCCATGGACATGGAGATGAAAGCCATAGAAAGAAACAATACGTGGGAACTTGTTGACCCACCTGAAGATGTGATACCCATAGGTGTAAAATGGGTCTTCAAAACCAAACTCAATGAAAGAGGACACGTAGAGAAGTATAAAGCCCGCTTAGTTGCAAAAGGGTATGCTCAAAAATATGGAATCAACTACACTGAAGTTTTTGCTCCAGTTGCTAGACTTGACACAGTGAGAGTGTTGCTAGCAGTAGCTGCTCATCATGCATGGGACGTGTTTCAGCTTGATGTAAAAAGTGCCTTCTTGCATGGTGAAATTCAAGAAAATATCTATGTTCATCAACCTGCTGGGTTTCTCAAAGAAGGTAGAGAAGGCCAAGTATACAAGCTAAAGAAAGCTCTCTACGGGCTCAAACAAGTTCCACGAGCCTGGTACAGTAAGATTGAAGCTTATTTTGCCAGAGAACAGTTTGCACGATGCACCAGTGAACACACCTTGTTCACAAAACAGGTTAGAGGCGATATTTTAATAGTAAGCTTGTATGTGGATGATCTCATCTTTACTTGGAGTTGCAGAGCTATATGCGAAGAATTTAAACACTCAATGCAGTTGGAGTTTGACATGACTGATCTTGGCAAAATGAGACACTTCCTGAGCATAGAAGTCATACAAAATGAAGCTGGTATTTTTATCTGCCAAAGAAGATATGCACGTGAGATTCTAGCTCGGTTTGATATGTTACATAGCAACTCTGTGCAAAATCCCATGGTTCCAGGAACTGCTTTATCTAAGGATGATGAAGGAATTCATGTAGACGCTACAAGGTTTAAACAAGCAATTGGCAGCCTCATGTACTTGACAGTCACATGTCCAGACTTAATGTTTTGTGTCAGTTTAATTAGTAGATATATGGCCAACCCCAAAGAGTCCCATTGGGAAGCAACAAAACGTGTTCTCAGGTATCTACAAGGCACTATTGAACATGGTCTCTTCTATCAAAAGGGACAGCAGAAAATAAGCTTTTCTGCCTATAGTGACAGCAACTATGCAGGAGACTCAGATGATAGGAGAAGCACTACTGGATCAGTATTTATGTTTGGAACTGCTGCTGTATCTTGGGCTTCAAAAAAACAGCCTGTGGTAAGCTTATCAACCACTGAAGCTGAATACATTGCTGCAGCATATTGTGCATGCCAATGTATTTGGGTCAAACGAATTATAGAGCATCTTGGAATAGAAGCAAACGGAGCTACAAAAATTTTCTGTGATAATAGTTCTACCATACAATTGTCCAAGAATTCAGTTTTTCATGGCAGGAGTAAGCATATAGCAGTAAGATTCCATTTTCTCATAGACTTAGTTAATGATCAAACTATCACACTGAAATACTGCAATACAAATGAGCAAGTGGCTGACATTATGACGAAAGCTTTAAAGATTGAACAATTTGAAAAACTGAGACGTTTGCTTGGAGTATTTGCAGTTCATGAGATAAGCTCAAGAGCTTAAGGGAGGGATTGTTAGCTATTTTTAATAAGTCAATAAACAGTCCTAACTTATAGGACTGACTAGGTCTAAGTAGTTGCTTATTTTACGTTTCATTTGTTACCATTTCAGTTTGTACAGGCCTATAAAGCCATGCTTCTATTATTGAATAAATTATGTATTCTCTTCATAGCTTTCTCTGTGTTTTCATATATTTAGATTAACAAGTTTTAGGTATTGCTCCATTGGAAATTTGTCTGGGCGAGCACTTGTGAGTCTATATCTTGCAAAATATCAAGCGCATAGTTTCTATGACATGTAAATACCAGCTTTGGAATAGGAAAATTCAATCCCTAGAAAATATTTTAAGTCTCCAAGATCTTTAATGCGAAATTGTTGTAATAGACAGTCTTTAACACGCTGAATTTCTGTCAAATAATTTACTGTCCAAAGAATATCATCCACATAAATCAAAAGGACCGTAAATGATGAGTTATTATGTCTTGTGAATAAAGTAGTTTGTCTCGGACTTCGGACTGTTGAAATCTTGTAGATTTAATCACATGAGAAAATGTTGAAAACCACATGTCCGGGATGCCTGTTTGAGACCATAAAGAGATTTGTTGAGTCGACATGTAATTTTCTCCCCCGTCGATGATGTCGGGTGGCAAGTCCATGTAAATAATTTCATGCAATGTGCCATGTAAGAAGACATTTTGCACATCTAGAGTAAACCAATTTCTGGTTGCTGCAATGGTGAGGAGACACCTAAAAGTTGTTAATTTTGCAATTGATGAAAAAATTTCATAATAGTCAACACCTTCAATCTGCTGCAATGGTGAGGGGACACCTAAAAGTTGTTAATTTTGCTATTGGTGAAAAAGTTTCACAATAGTCAACACCTTCAATCTGAGTGTACCCTTTGCGACAAGGCACACCTTATATTTGTCGACGCTACCATCTAAGTTGTACTTTATTTTATAGACCCATTTGCATCTGATGGGTTTCTTCCCAACAGTAACGATGTCAAGGTCCACATGGTCGTGGGTTCAATCCCCATAGATGGTGTTTGGGAACCCACGTGTCCCTGCAGACGGTTGGTTGTGTGTCGATCCACTAATCATGAGATTCTATCATTATTAAATTAATTGTGTACAATAATTGCATAACTATATTTTCTGGTTCATTTCACATATTTTTGTACATTTCATCATAACTTTATTCATGTTGCACTTTGAGTAGTTTTCTTCTTTTCCTTTCATAGTTATTTAAATTCTTAGTCATCTAGTTTCATTCCATTAATTATTCCTATTCTTCCTAAGTCTGACTCTATAAATATGATTTTCTTTTTTTTAAAGCTTATTGTTAGTCAACTTAAATAGAAAAATACATTATTTTGAGCTTTCCAATTCAACATTTCAATCTTAGAGTAACATTTACTTTATTAAGGTCCTCTTTCTCGAACTCTTTCTTTTAACAAATTTTTGACAAAGTTTTCTTAGTTCAATGGTAGAGCGTGTGGCTTTTAACCATGTGGTCGTGATTTGATCCACTAATTATGAGATTCTATCATTATTAAATTAATTGTTTACAATAACGTACAATAATTGCATAACTATATTTTCTATTTCATATTTAACATATTTCGTTGTACATTTCATCATAACATTATTCATGTTACACTTTGAGTAGTTTTCTTCTCTTCCTTTCTTAGTTAGTTATTTAAATTCTTAGTCATCTAGTTTCATTCCATTAATTATTCTTATTCTTCTTACGTCAGACTCTATAAATATGATTTTTCTCTTTTTTTTTAAAGCTTGTTGTTGGGCAACTTAAATAGGAAAATACAATATTATGAGCTTCCCATTTCAATCTTAGGGTAACATTTACTTTATTAAGGTAAGAGGATTAACCTATATCTCGAAGTCTGTTTTTATTTTTAAAGCTTATCGTTGGACAACTTAAATAGGAAAATACGTTATTTTGAACTTTCCATTTCAATTTAGGGTAACATTGAGCGTAACCGCAATCTCGAACTCTTTCTTTTAACAAATTTTGATAAAACCAATAGGAAAATACGTTATTTTGAACTTTCCATTTCAATTTAGAGTAACATTGAGCGTAACCGCAATCTCGAACTCTTTCTTTTAACAAATTTTGATAAAACCTTTTTAGCTTAGTGGTAGAGCGCGTGGCTTTTAACCTTTTTTTTGTTAATTTTAAATTTGTTTTTATAACTTTTAGTGATAAAAATAAAATTATTTAACTATATTTTCTAGTTCATTTCACTTATTTCCTTTACATTTCATCGTAACTTTATTCATGTTGCACTTTGAGTAGTTTTCTTCTCTTCCTTTCTTAGTTATTTAAATTCTTAGTCATCTAAGTTCATTCCATTAATTAGTCTTATTCTTCTTAAGTCTGACTCTATAAATATGATTTTCTCTTTTTTAAAAAACTTATTGTACTTAAATAGAAAAATACATTATTTTGAGTCTTCCATTTCAATCTTAGACTAACATTTACTTTATTAACGTAAGAGGTTAACCTCAATCTCGAATGCTTTCTTTTAACAAATTTTTTATGAAATCTTCTTAGCTCAATGGTAGAGTGCATGACTTTTAACCACATGGTCGTGGGTTTGATCTCTATTGACAATGATTACTACTTTCTTATTTGTTTTTCCTAATTTCATTGTTGATGTTTTATGAATATCCAATAAAAACTTTAAATTCAACCTTGTCAAATTTATCTCCTTTAACATGTGGAATATAATATAATCAAACATAATCAAAGATTCTCAAAATTTGTAAAGTATTGTATAATAATCAATAAAATTTATAATATTTATTACGATTTAAAAACACACACAGATAAACACACATACAAATAAAGAAAGAGACACAAACACACACATACATACGAACACAAAGAAACGCACACAAAGACAAACAATAACATACACACATGTACACAAACACACACATACACATAGAGAGAGAGAGAGAGAGATGCACATATACACACACATACATAAACATAGAGACACATACACACATGCACAAATACAACACACACCACAAATATTAAGAGACAAATACACGCACATGTGCACTCACAAACAAAGATACACAGACACACATACATACACGCATTCACACACACAAAGACACAGACACACATGTATACGCACACACACGCAGACAAACACAAATAGACACACACAGACACACCCACCCACACACACACTCATAGACACAAGACACGTACACATGAACAAACACACACACACATATACACAAGCACACAATAAACACACAGAGACACACACACATAGAGAGAGTGAGAGAGAGAGAGAGAGAGAGAGAGAGAGAGAGAGAGAGAGAGAGAGAGAGAGAGAGAGAGAGAGAGAGAGAGAGAGAGAGAGAGAGAGAGAGAGAGAGAGAGAGAGAGAGAGAGAGAGAGAGAGAGAGAGAGACACATGCATGAATGCACACATGACACACACATACACAAACACACAGAAACTCACACCCACATAGATACACATAAAGACACACAAATAGACATACACACATGTATACACAGACACACACAAATACACACAAACACAACACAAACACACGCGCATACACACACCCACATATACACACAGACACAAAGGCACAAACACACAACGAAGATAAAAGACACACACAAAGACAATTAACTCTAATAGTGGTTACTCTTAATATTGTTATTTATTTATTTGTTACCTAACAAATATTGTTTAACTATTATATCATAAGAAAATAAATATTGAGAATAAAAAATAATTATCTTAGAATGAATTAATCTCTTCACTTTACATAGAGTGAAAAAGATTTTATTTTCATATCGCGACATCCACCACGCACATAGTTATGAATTTGGTCAAAATGCACCAATAATATAAAGGTTTTCATATTGTCGCGTATAATTATGTAATTAGTTTGTATAAAAATTGATAATATTAATATTTTAGTGTTAAATTTTATACATTGTTATTTTATTTTGTTAAAATTGTATACTTGGTTTTAAGTACGCTAATTTATTACTTGAAATATTATATAAAGCAAAAAATATGTTTAATTATTATCAATTTAAAATCTTTAAAGAATGCTACACTTAAAAAAGTTGTAAGATATTTTTTCACTAATGTTAGTAATCTTAAATTTCATTAATGATGTTCTGTCACTATGTTATTCAAATAAAGTTCCAGTAGTCAAGTTCTTGAATATATATCGTGAATAAAAAATAATTATAAGAATTATTTTATCGAAATGACTAGTTAGATTTTCAATCTAAATTAATTATAAAAATATTTTCTTAATAATATTAACTTAAAAGTACTAGAGCAGTTTCTAAAACTACGTTAATTTAAGTTTGATAACTAATTTGAAATAAAATAATGTATTATATAAAAATTAAAGTATCTTCTTCCCAAATATTTTGAAATTATCAAAATAACAAATATTTCACATATAAAAGATGTTATGAGAAAAGATTGTAAAGTCCTATAGGGCGGATCATGGAGCCCATCACAGCCAATTCGCTGTTTGGTGAGGCTTTTAATTTAACGTGGTAGTTAAATTCTACATTAATTTTAATCCATCACTATAATATCATATCACAATTATATATTCTTATTCATATATATATATTCTAACTTATATTATTTAAAACAATTAAAAATAAAATATAACAATTTAAAAAGATTTAAATTATTTAATAAATTTAAACAATTTTAATATTTAAAAATATATTATTTTAAATATAAAAAATGTAATTTCCATTTACTTACTAGTTTTTCTCGTTTTAGAGATTTGCTTGTCGAACAACCTTTTAATAGTCAAGTAAATGAATTTTTTATTTTTTATTGATTTGAATTTTTTCAACGAGTAAATGGTTGTTCAACTAATAAACTTTTCACGCTTTTAAAAAATTAAGTGGCCTCTAGCGATTATCTATAGAAATTAGTTTTACAAAATTGTATAGATGATACCATATTAGTCCAAAAGATTTTAATTTATTTTTTTATATATAATAATATATAAAGAGAATTCTTCTTGTAACGATTTTGTAATGTTTTATGTGTACACAATGTTTTTTCTTTGATTTTATCTTTATTAATATATTTTATTTTATTATTTTATGTTTTTAAGTTTTAAAATTATGAGAAAAAGCAAAAATAATATTGATAAATCAAAATATAATATATAAATATAGTGATTTTACATAATGATAATGAATCTTTTATTAAAATGAATCTCATTCTTATCGTTGCGAATTTATTCTATTTGGCGAGTCTCCATAATAATAATAATAGATGTTAGAAAATGAAGAAGAAAAAAATATTATTTCATTGCATCTACAAGAGTAGAGAAGAGAGCTATACAAAGAAGGCATGGACTGCATGTAGAGAAGGAGCTAGGTAGAATAATTACTAACTGTCTAATAGATAAAACTCAATTATCAACTTTGGTAAAAAAACAATTACTTTTTCAAAGGATGAAGAAGTAATATCACTAAAAAAATCATTAGATAGTGTAACAGAGTGCCTTTTTTTTAAAACCAACAGAAACATTCTTCCTACCACAGTACCATTTTTTTTCTTTCTCTCTCTCCATATTCTTTTCTCTCCCTCTCTCTTAATTTTCTCTCCCAAACTTCATCTATTTTAGAATCTGATCATACCACGTTGTAGATGAGGAGTTAAGGAACATTTCTACCCGATCAGATTTTTAAACAGAGTAAGTTCATTTTTACTCTAAATATCCTTTGTTCCCTGTTTTTCCTGAGGATTTAATCATCAATCTTGGTGGGGTTGAGAAGTTTAATCCTCTCAACTTATTCTATTATACACTGAATTTTTGTTCTGTTTGGATAACTTGCATTAGACCCATAAATCTTGAAGCTTATCTAGACTATGGGAAATAAAATTCTAGAAGTTGTTTGGAAAGCAAGCAATTAAGGTAAGGGAAGCTAAATTTAATTTTTAATAGAACCCTAGGCTAGAAGATCTGGATATGGAAGGGACGTGGTCCCAATATTCAATTTCTCTTGTAGGGATGTTGTGTGTTGATATATATTGAGTTGTTTGTTTATATATTATTTAAATTTGTGAAAATATTGGGTTTTGATGATTTAGTATTAAAGTGTTATTTTTTATGTCAAATAGACTTTTGAATATTGTGGATCACTTTTTGAATGATATTGTATGACGGAATGGTATGGAATTGAAGGCATACATTTGGGATAATGTATGGACTGATGTTTGCTGTGTATTAAGTATTGATGCCTATGTGGTAACAGAGATCTTCGAGCTTCACTGATGATCTAAGTCACATAGACTAAGATATCAGGTGGTGAGAAGCTGATGGGGGAGTTCATGCACATTGTGACATATGAGATGCACGACTTGGGTTGTATTAAACTTACCCTGATCCTTTCTGTTGGATTCGCCGGTAATCTTTGGATCATGTTAGTCTCTGGTAGGACTTACTTAATACGGGTCTTCCGGAAGACGTTGTTTGTTGAATATTCTGGATGTGTAGATACATGTGAGATCTATGTGATTGTTTATTGTTGAGATTTGAAGAAATTTGAATAATTTGAGAAATTGATCATGTAATTTGGTTTTCTCTTTTGATTTAATTGTGTATATTATAAATTTCTATTTTCACTAGCTTACCCTTGCTTTTCTTGCCGTGTTTGAACTGCGATGACTGTACTATGTACACGAGCAGATGACCATACAGGTGCAAGAGAGCTTTAGAGGTTTCAGAGTCCTATTTTGAGTTGTGGATATGTAAATATTTGTATTTCAATAAATGCTAATAATGTATATTGACTAAATTAGTTATATGTAAATTATGGGGTGTTACAGATAGTAATTAAAATTAAAAACTAAAAATAATTAGTCAATATATTGACTAAATTAGATACTATTTTAGAGACTAAAAAAATTAGTTGTATCTAAAATAATTTTTATTATTAATAAAAAAATATAAAATAATTTCTAAATTGATATCTAAATTAGATAACAGGGGTTAACTAATTAGATTCTATATAAATTTTTAAAAAATTAATAAAAATTAATTTAGAATACAAAGTAGTGAGTAACTAAAACTTTGGTAACTAATGAAATTATTTTATCAATTTTTATTAATAATAGAAATTATTTTAAATTACAATAATTTTTTTTAATTTATAAAATGCTTTTAATTTAGTCAAATAATAACCAATTATTTAATTTTTTAAATTAGTTTTTATTTAATAATTTTTTTTAATATATATATATATAATATATAATTTTTAAATTCTTTTAATTATTCAAATTTGCATGAAATAATACATTTATTCTAATTCATTATTTTTCAATTAAAAAGATTGAAAAGAATTTCATATCTCATAATAGCTATAATAACAAAAAATTTACAAAACAAAATATCTGTATGCATTTATGAGATTCTTATTATTTATTTACTTTTTTTATTATAAATTATATTATTAATGTGTCATAAATACATTCATTGACTTCTTTTTATGTAGCTTTTAAATAAACTTATAATAACAATCCCAAGCATTTTTATAATTCCAAAGTAAATGTGAAGTATTTGGGACAATCCCACGTCAGCACCGCATCACTCGTGTTCCCTGTTTTCCTTTGTTCTTTTCCCATTCTCTGATACTTCAACCTAATCATGATTCTCAAGAAAGCCCCCATTTTTTACTTCATTTTTTTATAGTAATATATTATTCAAATTTTGTGATGCTCCATTCATATATATTATTGAATCTTTAACTTTTATCTATATATTATTATAATTTTTGAATTTAAATAATTTATTTTACCTATAGTTAAAAATATCTTTAATTGTTGAACTTTGTTTTTAAAGTATTGACAAACAAATAATACTCTTATAAATAAATTTTACACTGATATAGTTGAGTTTTTTAGTCATATAATTGGATTTTCATATTTTGTGGTAATATTAAAAAAATTCAGTGACCTTTTTAGGTAGATTTTCTATAAAAAATCATATATGAAATAATTTTTATCTGAATTTTGCTGTAGATTTTTAAAGTTCGGAAAACAATTTAAATATTTTAGAAATTAAGGGAATTTTAAAAAAAATAAGAATTTAGTGTTCTTTTTAAATAATAAAGGACTATAATAAACATCTTATAAAATTCTGAATTGTGATACTTGAATCTTAAACTCATATATATGAATAGAAAAAACTAATATTTTTAAAACTTGTGTTGCAATGACAATTTTTTCCCAAAATTTTAAAGCACGCAGCAACATTTTTATGAATTTTAGGGCATATATATAGCTAACAAATTTTTATTAAATCAGAATGAATTATCATGTTCTACTTTTTATCTTCAATATTGCTATCATATTAAGTTATCATTTAATTCTTCTTATCTTTGATTCAACCTGGGCTACTTTGTTTCCTTCCAAATATATAAGATATTGTCTTATTTTTAACTTTTATTGATCATTTTTATAATAATATTTTATATAAAAATATAATTTTAATGCACTGCCAATTTAATGATTTATATTGCATTAACGCTAATTAAAAATCATTGACTTTAAAGTAATTATTATAAAACTTATACGAAACAATGTAACTGGATACAACGATAATATATATATTCTCATACTAAGAGTAAATTCTATTTAACTTTAATAAAATATAAATATATATAAAAAAAAAACATGCCACTTAAGATAATGTAACACATAAATATATAAAAATTACAGAATATATGACGTTTTGCCTTGTTTTTATTTTCATTTTAAATTATACAATTCCATAATCAATAGAAATACTTTAAAACTCACATAATGTTATTTAATAATAAAATATATACATTAAATTTTTTTGTTAAAAATCTATAATAATCTTGATAATTTTTTATTTTTTTTTTATCAGCATAATCTTGATAACTTTAAACGTAGTTTATTATACATGATTATTTATGATGAAGAAAGATTCGATTTAAAAAATGTAAACATTTATTTAAACAAAAGTAGGTGTTTCATGTAATGAATTATTGATAGATGAATACATGCACCTAATTATTATATTTGTTTAAACAAACTTACCGAATGTGGCAAAAGTTGGCAGTCTGTTATGACCAAATAATGTCTTATGAAAAGCAAGTCTTCAACTTGATTTTGATAATTCATAATATAATAATATATTACACCAGAATGGGACCACTGTATATTTATTGTATCAAGAATATACAAAGATAAATAAGATAATTAATATATAAGGAAAAATTTACTCTTAATTTAAGTGGATTGATAAATATGGTCATTGAAAGTGTATGATAGTTTTAAGCAAGTCTTAAATTTAAACAAATTAAAAAGAGTATGAAATTATTTTCCCTAATTATAAATGTTATAATTAAAAGGAGTTTAGTTCTCATATGCCTAAAAATATCCATTTTAAACATAATATACAAGGACTTGTACAAATCAAGAATCCGTATGAAATAGAAAATATATTTTTAGGAATTTTTTAGCTTATTGATATACTAAAAAAGGGGACATTTAGTGAAGAAAGCAACTTAAATTTTGTCCTTTTGGTGTTCCTGTGTGACGCGGAAGGTGGGAAATGACATTCTCCGTTTTTAATAAAAAATATTTTTTATTTTTTATTTTCTGTATTTTAAATTTCAAGATGACATAATTTTTTTCAATTATATTTTTAATTTATTTATTATAGATGAAGAATTAATTATAATAACACAGAAAATATAATAACATATGCGGAAAAGGATATAACACATAATTTATTTAAAATAAAAATCCTTAATTTAAATAAAAATACATGAGTTAGACGAAAGAAGCATAAGATATGTCTTTTTCTTCAAGTGTTTTAAGCTTCATTATACGAAACATGTCGAAATGTGTTTGTAAACATATTTAGTCTTAAAGCTTTGCCTTTTTAATGTATTTTCATAAATCAAATATGCATCAAATGTTGATTTTTAATCAAGATAAATAAGAAAATAACATAAACAAATGATACTTGAATTAGTCAAATGTGTCCAATATAACACATCAAATGAAAAAGTTTTGTTTTTAATTTGATTATAATCATTAGCTAAACTTTAACAAGACTTCTTTAATACATAAAGATCAAATATGTCCACAGAAACCCTAAACTATAAATTCATCTTTGTGAATCAAAATCCACATGCAAATACATCTTCCTAATCCTGCAAACCACTCACATGCAAACAATCAAAGAAAAAATGGACACATTTTTTTTACTCTAAACAAAATTTTAATAAGATGGATATCTTCTATTTTTTTAAAGTTCGTTATGGTAAGATGAATGGTATCTATTGACGGTCTCGGAGAAAAGGTAGAGAAAATAAATTTTAGAGATATGATTATTTTTTTAAATGAAATAAGAATAATTAAGTTAGTTTTTATTTATAAACTTTTTTCTTATGTAATAAAATATTCATTCTTCATTTTATTAAAACCATTTATACTCTTAAACATATTCTAAGTTGATTAAAGTTTAATATTTACTTCCTAATTACAAAGTCTTAAAAAGTAATAAAGTTTTACTCGTAAATAATTATGATTATATGTTTTTGACTAAGTGACGAATGATCCTGGCGCAAGAACTAGTGGTGCAGTGCTTGGAATGTGAGAAATGTGACATGAAAGACCACGTGTGTTGATGATGAGCGATGTTGACGTTAAAAATAGTGATATTAATAGAGATCATAACAATGGAGATAGTTAACAATAATAATAATAATAATAATAATATTATTAGTGGTATTAATATTAATATACTAATACTAATGATCAGAATGTTGATGATGATAGTTTCAATAGTAATAACAATGACCATTGTAATTATAATGGTTTATGTGTTAGTTTATAGAAAAAAACATAAATCACATAATTTGAATTAGCTTAATTTAAAATTAGTTGTATAAACGTTCATCCAATTACAAACATGTTATAGTAAGTTAATTGGGCAAACCAAAAGTGTAGATAATGAAGAATACTTCAACACACACAGAAATCTGGGGAAGTAAACGTGCGATTAAGGATTAATAATTCAGATATGGCTGCTGGCCGCCGGAATAGGTATATATATATATATATATATATGTGTGTGTGTGTGTGTGTATCTTCTTTAAAAATATCAGTTTCAAAGCTTTTATATATAAATATTTGACTAAACTTCAGAAAAATTAAGCTAAAAATAAACTAGGTACGTGTGCATGTTGCTAAGTTAAATCATTGTTTTAATATATTTTAATTTTAAATTTTATTATTTCAGGTTCATTTTATGTTAACAAAAAAATCAGAATCAGGAATAAAGAAAATTGATCAAGCCTTATAAAAACAACAATAATACATAAAAACGATTAATAAAGAAGTGAGATTAGAAAGATCCTACGTTACAACATAAAGTGTTATCTTTAGAACGTCAATGTTTCTGAATACAATATAAAATAAAGTATTGAAAAAATTATAAGAAAGATTGTGTGCTTAATATATTGTCTAGAGGGTAGAATGGAGAGTTGAGATGAAATATTTGTTGTTTGATTATTGTTGCTTTTTTTTATTTATCTATATCTCGTTTGAGTGTTGAGTTATTAAAAATATTCAAACAATCATAATCAATGTTTATATACATTGTTACTCAAATGTTACCATTGACAGTTTTCCTCATTATTTTCATAACTTGATGTTTCAGTCGTAATAAAGACTCATAAATAATTTTCTTTCATATGGAACTATCATAATTTAAGTGATAAATGGTCACTCAAGCAACAAATATTAAAAGTTTAGAGTTTTTTCTCCTTTAAAAATCATATAATGTTTTTATAAAAAATAATTATTTTTTATAAATTATACTCATTATACTTAATATTAGTAGAGCATAGGAATGAAAATGCACTTAACGAGTCCCACTCATAACCCTCCAAATTTGTTGAAAAATTATTAATATACTATAAATTATAATTTTTTTACTTTTAGATATTATATATTGTCATGATATTTTTTTATGTTTTAATGTAAACTAGGTCAATTGAATCAATCAATGAGGCATTGCCTGACCCATTAAGGATTGAAACAGTTTTCGCAACACTAAATCGAGGAGAGAAATAAATATAAAAATAAAATAAAAGAAAGGAAAATTAAGAAGAAGAATTTGATGTCATTCTCTCTTTGGAATCAATTACAAAGAACAACGAATAGATTAAATTTAAACGTAAATAATTTTTACTTTCTTTGAATATAATCTCCCAAAATTCTCTTTTAATTAGATTATATTTCTATTTTATATAAATTTTTAATCAGGGTAAAGCTTTATTTTAATAAATATAACCAGTAAAATTGCTGTTAATTAGCATGGAAATTTAATTAATTTAATATATATTTATATATAGAAAGAGCATATGATAAGATAAAACATATAAAGAGAAATAGCAAGAAAACTACAGCGAATTTCCAGAAAAAAAATATTAAACAATCAATTGGCATTTCCACGAATAATAACAAAAATGGTAAAATGAAGTTAAAAGAGCCTCCGGGACCTACTTTGGGGAGGAGTTTTCTATTGTTTTAAAAAAGAAAAGTAATTTAAAATAACTAATTAAAATAATTGAGATTAAATTTAGTTTATTTAAGAGAAGGAATAAGATAAATTTTATTTATTTTTAAATTATTTTTTAATTTGTTCCCTTTTTAAATTAATTAAAATTTAATCTCAATTTTTTACTTAATTATGTTAAATTCTATTTCTTTAATTTTAATTTTAATTTATTTTTTATTTCTTTTATTTTTTTCTCCCTCCTTTAAAATAAAAAAACATAGAACCTTCATTTAAATTTTTTGAGAATTGGAATTTTAATAATACTTTTAGTCAGGAAATAAAAATTAGTAAGGAATTACTCTTAGAAAATCGAATTCTTAACTAATGCAGAGAAGTCCATTTGAAAAAAAAAATGTTAGACTCGATTTTTTTTTTAAAAAAAGTTATAAATATTATTCTGAAAATAAAATCTCAATTTGCATTACTGTGACTTTTGATTAACAATAATAGTAATAATAATAATAATAATAATAATAATAATAATAATAATAAAATGGTAAAAAGGAGTCAAAAAAAGTATATAAAAGCAATTTGTGTAAACTGACAGCAACACGTGCCGCGTGTATGGATAAAAGCAATGGAGTCATCACATTTCAAGTTTGTACAACAATCATCATATCACAGCATATATAACAAGAGTTGATAGAATCACTCACTCATCGTAGTAACATCATCTTCATCATCTCACAACAATCACCAACACTTCATCCAAACCACATGCCAAACACCACTCAACATTTCCCAAACAAGAACAACATCAACTTCCCCAACGATTCCCTGCATGTTTCCCTTCGCAACCTCTCCCAACTCAGCACCCGAATGGATTCGCTTCAAACCTTTGTCTCCCAATCCATTCAATCCCACACTCTCCTCACACACCACCAAATGAACATCGTATCCAACGAGATCCTAACCGCAATTCGCCACGTCATCACCAACGGCGCAGCCTTAGTCGCAGCCTCCGAGAACGTCCTTCCGCTTTCGGACACTCCAACGTCGGACTCTCCCAACCTAACCAGCGACGAAACAAGCGTGGTGGAGCTGGACGCGATGGAACTCCTGGTGCAGCACCTCCATTTCTGCGAGGTGTGCGGGAAAGGCTTCACGCGCGACGCCAACCTTAGGATGCACATGCGCGCCCACGGGGACGAGTTCAAGACTCCGGACGCGCTCGTGAGCAGGGCGCGTGGCGAGACGCGCACGAAGGCAACGCGGTTCTCGTGCCCCTTCGAAGGATGCAACCGCAACAAGACGCACAAGAAGTTCAGGCCGTTGAAGTCGGTGCTCTGTCTGAGGAACCATTTCAAGAGGAGCCACTGTCCCAAAACGCTGTCGTGCGAGCGGTGTCGGAAGAAGAGCTTCGCAGTGCTCTCGGACTTGAGGAGTCACGTGAAGCAGTGTCGTGGAGAGGCCACGTGGAAGTGCTCGTGCGGAACCACGTTTTCGCGGAAGGACAAGCTGTTCGGACACGTGGCGCTGTTCGAGGGGCATTTGCCGATGCTTGAAGAGGAGAAGGAGACATCTGTGGTGGCGGCGGCGGCGGCGGCGAAAGGGTTGGTGAAGGAAAATGACGGTGGTTTGGATGGGTTACCTGAAGGGTTCTTTGATGGGTTGGATGAATTTGGGTTTGGTTCCTCTGAAATCACCTCTTCACCGGAGGAAACTTGGCCGGCATTCAGGCTTCCCACAAATAATTTAAATGGAAACTCTCATTTCTAATTTAATCTCAAGAGATTTGTTGCAAGTATTTTATGTACTTGTTAAGAAAATAAAAAAACAAATAAATATTTTTTACGTTCATCGAAAAAATATGTAATTTTAGAGCAAATTTATCTTACAAAGCAAATTAGTTAGAAAACATATAACTTTTTAGAATAAATTTAACATAAGAGAAATTAATGTTGATGATTCTTTAACAGACTTTCTACAATAAATTCAATAAGTAAGAAGTCAGACTCACAAACTTTTATAATTTACAGAAACTATACTCAAATTCTACACATGATTAAAATTTTAAAATTCATAAAATATAAGGGATATTCAACAAGTCACGTAGCTTTATAATTCAGAATAAAAAATTCAGTTAAGAACAAAAGTGATACAAAGAATATATGTTAACACGCTGTTAGTTGATTTTAAGCAATCTTTTAAATTTAAATATTGTGGATAGAAATATAATTAAAGAAATAGTTCAAAATGACTAATAAATTTCTCAAAAGACAATTTCATCATATAAATTATTTTAATTAAATAACAATGTAAATAAACAACAACAAATTATATTTTGTGATTAAGATTTCAAATATTGAATTATAAGAAAGATAACAAGTATCACGTGGATAAATTATCACAAGTTATTCTAGATGAGTCAATCCACTTTATGGATTGATTGATCCATAGTCAATTAATCAACTCGCTTCTATTTCTTATAAATAATTCATTTAGTCTAAATATTTTAAAAATAAACTAGTATTTTATGTGTCATTTCATTTGAACTTTATAGAATTACAAAGAATAAAACTAACAGTATAAAAAACAGTCAACTAATGATTAATGAATAAAAAATTACTCTCTTTTTTTTCTTTTGCAAAAGGTAAAGGAATTAACCACATTTTGTACTAAAATATAAACATCATTTCATTAAACCACATAGAAAATAAGAAAAATGTGAACTCCATTATCTTTTCTCCTAATAAACCTTATTGGAAGTTGGATTGGGAGCAATCAATTGTTTACACCCATGTACCCAATTCTAAATAATCAAGAATTGAATTCCTTACTTTCCCAAACACAGTTTTGCTATTTGCTTCAAACATGACACTGTGCAACCCTAAAGACTCAACAACAAAATTTATAATATGCCCCCAAACTTCACCTTTTTGCACATTCATACAATATTGCTTCTATCTATTTTAGCAACTACAATTCTTCCAACTTCATCCCAAATACATAAATCAATTCCAATGAAATTTTATGGATATAAAGAAACCAACATTAATAAACACACTTAAAATTACAAACCAAGGACATCACAAGTTTTCTTCATTGCTAAGTACACAACTCCACCACTATTGAATGGATTAACGAATGAGTTATTCATATAATTATTGTTTATAGACTATTGTTTTAATTAAAAAAAATTACAGGATTTAATCACTTCTATCGTTATCAAGAAAAATTGTAAGAATTAATATCCTATGAGTCAAAGGAATCAATTGATAGAAAGCTTTTATATAGTAAGAAATATATATTTGCAGCTAACTACTAAAAATATTTTATACATTTAGTGCCGCATAATAAATAAAATATGGAAGAAACTTTTCTCTTGAATGTTTTAAAGTCTTTTTAAAATTTAATTATATCTATCTTAATTAAACTTTTAGTTCACATTATTTTACTTTAAATTAACTTTATGGATTGACACATGATTTAGAGGATGTATTACAGAGAGGATCACATACTAAATATGGTAGTTGATCCCTATCCTCTTACTTTCTTCTTTCTTGGATATTAGTATTAGTTTTGTATATATCATCTAGAGAATCTAGAGAATGAACAATAAAAGAAAAAATAAATTCAAGAAAAAATAAATTCAGTAATCAGATAATTGTCAATCACTCTTATTAATTAAATATTCTATTTATAAAACACATAAAAAATAAAAACAACATACATACAATTTACAATTGATATCAGAATTGATAAAAAAACAAATACAATAGAATTAAAAAACAAAATATTCTTATACATCACAAGATGTGGCAATTGTTAGAGTTCTGATACCATATTATATTATGAAGTGGACTTTAAGTCTAACTCAACCCCATAAAACCAGCTCATACATAAGTCAACAAACACTCCTTAGGATAAGTTTGAAATGACTTTATACCATATTACGAAATGAACTTTAAGCTTAATTCAACTCTATAAAACCAGCTCATGAGGTGAGATTTGCACCTACTTATATATAATGAAATGTTTTAATCTCTAATTGAGAGAACAATTTTATTTTATTTTAATCATGCAACACGGTATTATGAGATTAATATGCATAGAGTCGAAATGGTTTAATAGAAGAATTATTTGTTATGGCATGAGTTACATCACCCTTGACTTTCTGGAGTGGCTTTGAATTGAGTCAATTGTTGGCTCTCTGTAATAGCCAAAAGGTTAACCCTATCAACCCTTTTGCGTCAAACTCAGCTTTCAAAATTGAATAACACGTTCCAAGTGGGAGACTATCCCACCTTTACGTAATTCAAAAATATCAAATATAAGTCTCATAAGATGTCTTTAAATAATTAGACTTCTCTTACATTAATTTTTTTATAATTTTTATGTGTGTAATTTTCACAGAGTATCATATAATAATACATATATTACTTCAACTTGTAATATATTTTTTAATTTAAACTGCATACAAAAATTAAAAAATCATCTAATAAATAGTACAATATGTTAGTAAAATTGACATATGTAATGATAGGTAAAATGAAATCAAGAATGATATAGAAATACATTAAAATGTAAGAGGTAATAGTGAAAAAAATTAAATAAATTATAAGTTACAAACTTGCTGAAGTTACTTATAACTTATAATTTTTTTTATAAAATAAACTACTTCATAATACTGTTTGTCAAAGTACCTTATAATGTAAAAAAAAAAAAAGAATTAATAACTAGTTTATTAATCTTAAGAAACATATTCGTAATTTGGAATAAAAGAAGCATGAGATTTAGGATTTAAAACAATTCTATTATAACATACTATTTTAGTTTGTAGAGTTGTGTAGGGCAGTTTTTATATCGAATTTAATAGTTTTTAAAATAAATAAAAAAACAATATTAAACAAGTTTTTAGGATTAAAAATACGTTACTTTAGTCTTTTGTATATACATTTATGATCGATCATTATTATTTTTTTATATTATAACTTTAAAATGAGTAAAGAAATAAAATTTGAAGAACACGAATTTTGTAAATTTGAGAAAAAACTAATTATCTATTTACTTAAACAAATTATAAAATTAAATTAAATATTGATGTCCGTTTAAAAAAACATATTATCAACTGTACCGGCAGGCACCAGACGAACACACGTAGCCGACCGACCGACCGAACTCATAATAAATGTGAGGGTGCGTGACAAAACTAAGGTAGTTAAAATACAACTCTGAAAAATAAGGAATACGCGTGTGAAGATATATTCCCCGGGTATTCCGGAGCACGATTGGTAAGACCTATCCATAACCACCCTAAGCCCAAGGGGTAGAAAGCCCATTAGGCAATCCTATAAATACGGTGCTCAAGCCAGAGAAAGGTACGTTTTGATTCGCTTACTAAACCACACTTAGAATCTCATACTTACTTGAGCGTCGGAGTGCCTTCGCAGGTACCCTCCCCTGCCCGACCGAAGGAGACGCTAAGAAGGAGCGACCGACCGAAAGAGAAGAAGACCGACACGTCAGCAACTACACTACATCAACCGACCGTGCCTGGGCCTCATCTCTCCACTCAGGTACAATTGGCGCCCACCGTGGGGCCGAGGCAAATCTTCAATCTTTGAAGCTATAATGGTTGCAACAAGAAACAACAACGACGCTATGGCCGAACAAATGACTATGATTCAAACCCTCCAAACTCAAATGGAGGAACTGCGACAAAAGGGGATGGAAGACCATCGTCAACATGAAGAAGATAGACGCCGCCAAGAAGAAGAAATCGCCTTATTGAGAGAGCAGAATGCACGACACCAACGACAGGTCGATAATCCCGAACGAGAAGGCCAATCCCATATGGCCGACCGAACCACCTCTCGCATACCTACACCGACCAATCCTACTTCCAGAGCTGAAACAGTCGAAAGAAAGTCAAGTAAAAGGGGTCATCCTTTTACAGACGAAATTATCACCACACCACTTCCTGACAAATGGAGAGGTCTCGCTATTAAACTCTATGACGGCTCGACCGACCCGGACGAGCATTTAAATGTCTACAAGACGCAAATGACTTTGTATACCACAGATAATAATGTGTGGTGTAAAGTTTTCCCCACGTCCCTTCAGGGAGAACCTCTTACCTGGTTTACAGAGCTGCCTCTGAACTCCATTGACGACTTTGACATCTTAGCCGAAAAATTCTCCACTCAATATGCCACCAGCCGACCGCATCACATGTCCTCCATGTCTCTCCTAGCGGTACAACATGAAAAAGGTGAATCTCTCAGAACCTTTCTAGATAGGTTCAACAAAGCATGTATGCACATCCGAGGACTCAAGCAGGAAGTTGCATTGCACCATTTGGTCTCGGCCATCCGGCCGAGCCGTTTTACTGAGAGTCTCATCAAGAAGCCGCCTCAAGACATGGAAGACCTTCGAACTCGAGCAACCAAATTCATGCAAATCGAAGAACACATCGATTACCACCAACGGTTCAAAACCGTCGGATCCGGAGTCCTCAAAGACCAAACCCCGAACAAAGAAAGAGAAGTCGAGACCGAACGAATCGTCCGAACCACTCCAAGGTCCGACTGGAACAGAGGAGGCCGAGTCCCCAGGTTTAACAGTTACACCCCCTTAACTGTGCCGAGGGGACGAGCCCTAGACGAAGCACTACAAACAGACTTAATCCCGATATTGAAGCAATATCAAACGCCACCGAATGCAGATACCGCTAAGCATTGTCAATACCATCGAAACTTCGGCCACACGATCGAAGGATGTCAGGCGTTGAAGGAAAAAATCGAAGAGCTCATCCAGGCTGGTCATTTGAGGCAGTTCGTCAAGAGGACAAGGAATTCAAGATCCCCACCACGGAGTACCGACCATCCATCTCGTGGTGTCGACCGGTCATACCGTAACGATTACAAACGTCGAACCGACCACAGCCAGGCTTCGCGGAAACGCAGTGAAAGCCCCATTCGGCGTACACGCGCCCGCAGCACAAGTCCCGACCGAAACACCCGCCCTCGCCAACGAGTCCGCGAAGTCATCAACATGATTGCTAGACCCGTTAACTTGGGCGAACCGAACCACGAAGCAAATTATATAGCCGGGGGCTTTGCCGGTGGCGGGTGCTCAAATTCCGCCCGAAAGAAACATCTCCGGGACATCCAGTCCGCTCATGCTACCACAAGGAGGCGTCCACACATACCTCCGATCACTTTCACTGATGATGATTTCACAGCTATAGATCCAGCCCAAGACGACCCTATGATAATCACTGTAGAAATTGACAAGTTCGCAATTGCCAAGACTTTGGTCGACCAAGGTAGCTCGGTCGACATATTATACTGGGAAATCTTCAAGAAAATGCGCATCCCAGAATCAGATATTCAACCCTATAACGAACAAATTGTAGGGTTCTCAGGTGAACGGGTCGACACTAAGGGGTATATAGATTTATATACAACCTTTGGTGAGGAAGACGGTCTCCATAAAACAATAAACGTACGATATCTACTGGTTAACGCCCAGACTTCCTACTACATCCTGCTCGGCCGACCGTCCATCAACAGATTAAAAGCCATTGTCTCCACCCCACACTTAGCCATGAAATTCCCTTCGGCAACTAACGACATTGCAACCATCCATGTCGATCAAAAAACCGCTAGAGAATGTTATGTCGCAAGTTTGAAAAGTGAGCCAACTCGACGGCTCTACACGACCGAGTCCCACAAAAACGAGGACGATCCCCCACTCGGCGTTCCGGACGACACATGTCCCGTCGTCAGATGATAGCCCTTGTTGACCTCGACCCTCGTATGGACGACCCCCGTATGGAAGCAGGAGAAGACTTGCATCCATTCCCGCTTCGCGATGATCGCCACACTACGCACATCGGCACTTCGCTGAAACCGGACGACCGAATGGCCATCGGTACGACACTTGTTAAAAATGCCGATCTGTTCGCCTGGACGGCCGCTAATATGCCTGGCGTAGACCCACTGGTTATCACTCACCGATTATCACTGTATAAAGAGGCTAGGCCAATAGCTCAAAAGAAAAGACATCTAGGCGAGGAACGACGTCAAGCCGCACGTGACGAAGCGGATAAATTGTTACAAGCTGGATTCATTCGGAAAGCTCATTACACCACATGGCTCGCCAACGTGGTTATGGTAAAGAAAGCTACGGAAAATGGCGAATGTGCGTTGACTACACGGACCTCAATAAAGCATGCCCAAAAGACTCTTACCCTCTACCTACCATTGATCGTCTCGTTGATGGAGCGGCCGGACATCACATCCTCAGCTTCCTTGACGCCTACTCAGGTTATAATCAAATCCAAATGCACCCGGCCGACCGAAAGAAGACAGCCTTCATGACTGATTCCAATAATTTCTACTATGAAGTTATGCCCTTCGGACTCAAAAATGCCGGGGCCACTTATCAAAGACTAATGGACCATGTATTCCACGACATGATCGACAGGAATGTTGAAGTTTATGTCGATGACATTGTCGTCAAGTCCGACTCATGCAAACAACATATTGCTGACCTAAAAGAAGTTTTTCAGGCCCTCCGCCAACACCAGATGCGACTCAATCCTGACAAGTGTGCGTTCGGCGTCGAGGGGGGGAAGTTCTTAGGTTTTATACTAACTCATAGAGGCATCGAAGCTAACCCTGAGAAATGTAAAGCTATCTCCGAAATGAGAAGTCCCAACTCCATTCAGGAAATTCAGAGACTTATCGGCCGACTCACCGCTCTATCCAGATTTGTTCCTAAGCTTGCCGAACGAACGAGACCCATCGTCCGACTATTGAAAAAAGCATCCCGCTTTGAGTGGTCGACCGAATGCGAAGAAATTTTTCTCCAATTGAAAACTTTTTTTCCCCACCGGTCATCCAGAAACCGGACGCCCGAGAGCCCAGTATAGTCTACCTCGCCGTTTCACACGAAGCCGTCAGTTCAGTCTTAGTGCAAGAAATTAATTTTGAAGAACGGCCAGTTTATTTCGTCAGCCGCACCCTCCATGGCGCCGAAATTCGATACCAAACGATCGAAAAGGTAGTAATGGCTCATCATCACCGCCCGACGAATGCGTATGTATTTTCAAAATCATCGTATTATTGTCCGGACAAATTACCCCATTGTCAAGATTCTCACTAAGCCAGATTTAGCCGGACGAATGATCGGATGGACGATAGAACTATCCGAATTCCATATTCAGTACCAACCGCGAGGAGCCATCAAGTCGCAAGCTCTTGCTGATTTCGCAGCCGAACTCACTCCTTCCTCAGCCGAGACTGCACACTCATCATGGATCCTATACGTGGACGGCTCCTCCAACGAAAGGTCGTGCGGCACTGAAGTCGTTTTGGAAGGCCCCGGCGAGATTGTCATCGAACAAGCCCTCAAATTCGACTTCAAAGCTTCAAACAATTAGGCGGAATATGAAGTCATTTTAGCCGGACTACGCCTCGCTCAAGAGTTAGAAATAACAAAGTTAATCTGTAAAAGTGATTCCAGGCTTGTCATCGGCCAGCTTAATGACGAATATGAAGTCCGAGAAAGCTTCCTCCAGCGCTACTATTACTTAGTCAAACAGTCGATGAGCACCTTTTCTGAAATTTCCATGCAGCACGTTCGACGCGATCACAATACTCGCGCGGACGCCTTGTCCCAGTTAGCAACCACGAAGTGTAAAGGAATGCATAGGTCGGTCATCCATGTTACGCTCGCACGCCCAAGCATCGACCTACAGGAATGCCTCACGACCGACACAGAATCTACTTAGATTACCCCAATTAAGCAATATTTACTTAACGACACACGTAGTCCTCTCGGCGAAAAAACCATGAAGCTGCAGGCCACCCGTTTTGTCTTGATTGGCGACGACCTTTACCGCCGAGGGTATACCCAACCACTCCTTAAATGTTTGACGCCCGACCAAGCTTCCTATGTCGTCCGAGAGTTGCACGAAGGAATTTGCGGAACTCACTCTGGCGCACGAACAATGGCAGCCAAAGTATTCCGAGCCGGATACTATTGGCCGACCGTCCAAGGCGATTGCACCAGTTTCGTCCAAAAATGTCTTAAATGCCAAGAGTTTGGCACTTTGTCCCACCAAAAACCTGAGGAACTCAATTTTATGCTATCACCTTGGCCGTTTGTCCAATGGGGTATGGACATCATTGGCCCTTTCGCCCTCGGTAAAGGCCAGTGTAAATTCTTACCGGTCGGCATTGATTACTTCACCAAGTGGATCGAAGCCGAGCCTCTGACTGCGATCACCGCCCGCAATGTTCAAAATTTCGTATGGAAAAATATTGTTTGCCGCTTCGGGCTTCCACAGATCATCATCACCGATAACGGTCGGCAATTCACCGACCGGACGTTATCTGAATTTTACGAGAAGCTCCACATCAAACACATCGCCAGTTCAGTCGAACATCCGCAGACAAACGGACAAGCAGAAGCTGCAAACAAAGTCATCCTGAACGAACTCAAGAAACGTCTCGGCCCAACCAAGAGTAACTGGACGGAAGAACTCTTAGAGGTCCTATGGGCATATCGTTGTACTCCGCAGACGACTACACAAGAAACGCCGTACAGCCTGACATATGGTACTGAAGCTATGATTCCCGTGGAGATTGGAGAACCTTCTCTCTGCCGACAAACCCTTGATCTTGATCTAAACAAGGAAAGTCTCTCGATCGGCCTCGATCTCATCAACGAACTTCGGGACAAGTGTAGAATTAGAGAAGAAGCATGCAAAATTCAGGCGGCCAGACGATACAACTCCAAGGTCAAACCAAGACAATTCCACAAAGGCGACTTAGTATGGCGAATGCGGAGTAGCGCCCGGAAAGAAGGAGGCAAGTTCTCTAGCAATTGGGAAGGACCATTCCGCATAGCAGATACGGCAGCCAGCGGAGCCTATTACTTAGAACATTTATCTGGGAAGGACATACCGAGAACGTGGAATGCCACTCATCTCAAATTTTATTACAGTTGAACTTAATAATAAAAGTGTACTCTTTCCTCGCTCGGTCGGTTTTTCCCTAAGGAGGGTTTACGACCGAGAAGGTTTTAACGAGGCACTATAAATTAAAATCCAAATCTCCTATTCCTTTTACTACTCAATTTATGCCACGTTCGGCATCCGAATTATTACTTTAACGTAATTGGAATTATTTATGCCTCGTTCGGCATCAGAATTATTCAGAATTATTTATGCCATGTTCGGCATCAGAATCATTAGAATTATTAATGCCACGTTCGGCATCAGAATTATTAGAATTATTTATGCCACGTTCGGCATCAGAATTATTCAGAATTATTTATGCCACGTTCGGCATCAGAATTATTCAGAATTATTTATGCCACGTTCGGCATCAGAATTACTAGAATTATTTATGCCACGTTCGGCATCAGAATTATTCAGAATTATTTATGCCACGTTCGGCATCAGATTTATTCATAATTATTTCTGCCTCGTTCGGCATCAGAATTATTACTAACGTAATCGGAATTATCTATGCCCCGTTCGGCATCAGAATTATTCAGATTTATTTATGCCTCGTTCGGCATCCGAATTATTTTATTACTTTAACGAAATCGCAATTATTTATTGCTCGTTCGGCGTTCGCATTGTTACTAACGAAATCAACTACGCCTCGTCCGGCATCCAAATCAATAAAATCTAAACAGCAAACAAACAAGGTTAAAAAATACCAATCCGGTTGATCAGCAGTCAAATATTACATCCAAAATAAAACCATTGTACGATGCCTACATGCCGGGTCCAGCAATTATCTATGAAATGTTCATTAACTCTTCAAACGAGGCGTCCGGCTGTGGTCCCGGAGTCTCCGCCTCAGCCTCCTCATTAATGTCACCAGGGTTGGTCGGCACAAGCTTTCCATCGACCACCAATTTCTCAATATCATACCGGTCGTCCTCCAGGGGCGCACCGTGCAGACAAGCCACTTGTTGGATGCCTAACCGGAAGTATTCTTCGCTAATGTGAAGCATGAAGTCCTGACACTTGGCCACTTCCGCCTTCAATGCCTCCTCCCGGTCGGCTCCTTCTTTCAGCTGCGCCTCAAGACTCTTCGTGCGTTCCTCTTGCGCTTTTAAGGCCGTCTGCTTCTCCTCCAACTGAACCTTCAACCTCTCTGCCTTCTCGGCCGACATCTTAGTGGCTTGAGTGGCCTCGGTCACATCCTTCTTTAACCGAGGTATGGTAACGGTCGTCACTCTCTCAAGCTCTTCAACCACCGTCCGGCTTGCCATAAGCGCCCGACGTTGCAACTCTAATGTTTCCACCATCAGTTTAGTTGTCGGGATGGTGGCAAAAACCTCATTCTCTTCGGCAGTCAGCTCCGCCTGCAAGTGAGCCGCTATGTCCAGGCCGACAGCCAACAGCGTTGGCTCCGAGGCCGTACGGGATGGCCCAGCTCGGCCCTCCTGAATTCCCTTCGGGGGCCGACCCCTTTTCTTCGCAGCAGCCGAGGCCCCCGCCGCAGGAACCGTTGTGGACGGAATGGCCGCCAATGGCCCGGCCGTGTCGACAGAGGCCGACTGACCATCCCTACTCTGGCGCAACTTATTCATATACTCATGCAAAGAAGCGTCCGCACGACTCATGATTTCTGCAAAACACACAGGAATTAAACACTATTAATGAAGTTATTCAGTCAAACCAAATTTACAATCACATACCAATAAAATCCGCCCAAGGATCGGACGACGCATATAACGAAATTATCTCCCTCGTAGGTAACTTGTGAGGGAGTTGGTCAAACACCACCATAACGGCCTTATCCAAAGCCGACAGAGCCGTACGAGAACTCGCGTTAAGCACAGTCGGATTCTGGGTCCAATGAAATGGAAACTTGGTAACACCATTATTATAAAAATACTCTCGGCCGTCCGGCTCCACAAATATCTTGAAATATCGTTCCTTGAAGTTCTTGTAGGACGTGGTGAAGGCCACAAAACGCACACTCCCCGGACGGCTGGTCAATGACACCCAACTTACGGGGTTGGACGAATGTGTGTTATAATAAAATAAAAACACTTCCGCTCTGGGCGTTAAGTCAAAAAGTTGACACACCATTTGGAAGGCCTGCATGCACGCCCATGAGTTCGAATGAGTTGGGTTGGAGCTAGGTTGAGAAACCGTAGCACATCCATCGTGAACTCATCGAACGGCAACGTCACTTTCAAATCAGCGAATAACGTACTATAAACATAAAAGAAATCTACCGGAGCATTCTCCCTTCCATGACAGACACGGTCGATGTACCCACATATTTCAGCAATGAGAATATCTGAAGGTAAACCCGACCGCACGACTGGGGCCCTAGCTATCACTTTATCAAGGTCGTCCGGTTTTGTAAAGACAGTGGGTGTATTCCTAACGCTAATATCTACCCACTCATAGCTCGGACCCATGGACCCACTCGTACTTTCATCACTTCCGGACGATGACTCCCCACTCTCACCCGACTCTCTACTCCCTACTCTATTTGAAGAAAGTTGCGACATAACTAACCTTTCGTTCACAAATTAACACCTCGGTCGGCAACTATGGTTCGTACAGCGCAACAACTCGCAATGTGGACTCGGCAATCGGAGCAACTCGGATGCCGAACTCAATGAAACGTGATCTCTCTGCAACTGGGGACGCTATTTATAGCATTTCCCTCTCACCCCCATCCGTTAGATTCCCTCTCATCCTACGACCCATATCAGCCAGAAGTCGAAACGTCATTTAATCCACACCGCCGGATCCATCTCCGCCGTCTTCGACAAAAAGTGAACGTCCCGTCATTCCGTTACATTTAATGCCTGACACCTCGAAAGACACAACAATCATTACGACTCTTCGGCATTTATTCACCTCGAGCCTGGGGGGCAAGTGTACCGGCAGGCACCGGACGAACACACGTAGCCGACCGACCGACCGAACTCATAATAAATGTAATAAATGTGAGGGCGCGTGACAAAACTAAGGTAGTTAAAATACAACTCCGAAAAATAAGGAATACGCGTGTGAAGATATATTCCCCGGGTATTCCGGAGCACGATTGGTAAGACCTATCCATAACCACCCTGAACCCAAGGGGTAGAAAGCCCATTAGGCAATCCTATAAATACGGTGCTCAAGCCAGAGAAAGGTACATTTTGATTCACTTACTAAACCACACTTAGAATCTCATACTTACTTGAGCGTCGGAGTGCCTTCGCAGGTACCCTCCCCCGCCCGACTGAAGGAGACGCCAAGAAGGAGCGACCGACCGAAAGAGAAGAAGACCGACACGTCAGCAACTACACTACATCAACCGACCGTGCCTGGGCCCATCTCTCCACTCAGGTACATCAACTAATAAAAACTAATGTTAGTATGATTTTTAAATTAATTACTGTAAAAAATAATAAATATGTTATACATAATCATTTATAATTGGTAATAATATAGTATTTTTTTCTAATAAATATTTATAAGACTTGATTAAGCACGTATCCATCAATTGAATCCAATAAACATATTTTTATTAGAAAGAGTAATGCTAGAAAAGTGAAGGTAAGAACAGAGCATGTCAACAACTTACGCGCTACTTCATTTTACACGAAATTCAGGATTATCCATATTTAAATCCTTTATACTTATTTAAATAAAAATACATGTATTATTATTTTTTTATTTGATATATATTTTATAATTTTAATGAAAACAAGAGAATATATATTGCAGATTTGCATTAAAGAAGGAAAAAAGTCTAATTGTAATATGAAGTAGTGGTGTGTAAGAGATTTTTAACTGGATAAATAGTTTATTTCTATTAAATAATAAATTTAATTTTTTTAAAAATATAAATAAAGATAAAATAGAAACCTAAATTGATTATATATCATTATAGATATTAATTTTATTTATACCTTTCATCATCCTCATGCTGTAATTGTTCAAGCTATGTCCGATTGATTACATGTTCCCTTTTTTTCACTAGTGATGTTCTTGCAGATGCTGTAGGGTTGACTTTCTTATATGTTAATTCTGTCATATTTTTCATCCAGATAAGAAAACAAACAAACAATTACGTAAATTTATTCGGATCTAATTGTGTAATGTTCTTGTTTATCCTATCATAAAAAAATATGTCTTTTAAAATGTAGGAAAACTTAAAGAATGCAAGTAAATAATTTAAATGGTGTGCCATTTTTTATCAGTAGAATATTAAAAGAGATACATAGAGTATTTTTATGAGTGGATAAGAAAGGGGAAATAAGGTAAATAAAAGATGAAAAAAATGAAGTATAATTAAGGATACATTTTCCCTTTAAAAAAATAACATCTTGTGTACAACTGTTTTGTTTTTGTAACACTTTATTTATATTTATGGATTTTTATTACATTTTTTTCTTGTTGTTCATATCTCAATTTTTTTTTATCATATCCACTCATACGAAAGAAAAAAGTTGTTTCTTGTTTTTAAAAAGGACAATCATACATACTTAATTTTATCTATGTTTTAGATCCTTATTTTTTTTTCTAGGTATATATTTCTCTCCTCTTATCAAATCACATATCCTATAAACATAATTTTTAATATATATATTAAATATGGATGAATATTTTGAGTGTTCGAGAATATTTTCTTTTTAAAAAGAATTTTAGGAAAGGGTGTAATCCTACAAATCTTATTTTATAAGTGTTACTGTTACAAGGAATTGTTTTTTCAATTCCAAATTAAACACAAGAACATGATGAAAAAAAATGGTTTTGTAGATATTTAAACACAACAACAAATTAAAGAACAATGAAAAAGTTTAAGAATTGAAAAAAATGCAATAAATACACATCATATCTCTATTTTTATTAATTTAATTTATTGTTTGCTGATTTAAAAAAAACATGTGCTTGAATATGATGTTGATGAGATCAAAGTTGAGTGTCAAAGGTAACAACTAGCAAATGCCTCAGAAAACAATATACTTGTGAGCTTATATATATCAGCAACACACATTATTAGACATTAATTCAGACTTCCGTATTCAAAGTTACTGAATGGTAACAGTGTTACACTCGCGAGATCTTCATGATAGGTACTCAAAACTCAAATGTCAAGTTCATCTTTGATTAGTCTCCACCATTGACAATAATTTTGAGGTCAGGAATGGAGCTCAACTTGCATGGCTAGCTTCCTCAATCATCATCCACATACACTTCTCATGTATCAGCATAATCAAACTTGACCTTCAAGCTATATAGCCACATTCCACACTTCATTCCAATTTTATAAAACCACGTGAAATGTATGCATTGAGGGTACCAAGTCCTTGATTATCTATATAAGTTGTTGTGCACATAACTTCACGTCACAACACCTCTTTGTGCAGCATGAGGCACTGCAAATGTATACCTACTTAGTAAACAACAACAACAACAAATAGTTCTAGTGCAGCAACAATGTTGATTTCTTTGGAGGCTTTGGCGATGGCAGGGGCAAGTAATATCCAATTGGCGATGGATATGGAAGAATGGGAGCACAGAGATTGTGAGCAGAATCCACCACCCCATTTGCTGGCTGAAGATTACTACAATGAAGAACATTTTGTCACCTTCACAAATCATCAAGAGAAGGTAGATAGGTCTGGGGAAAAGAGGAAAAGAAAATGCATGAGGTCAACAGAATCAAAGCTGCGAGCACTTGTAACAGTATGCATGTTCATGATTATGAGCGATGCATGCACATGTTGTTCACGTCCTAGTAGGAAGAAGCATTAATAATTTGAGTTTGACACTCAGAGGGAAGACCAATTCAATATGCATGTTCACCATGTTCATCTAGGGATACAAATTTCTTTCAAATAAAAGTTACAAATGGTAGAATTTCTGATACCAGAAGCAATAAATATTACATACATATATAGATATATAGAGCGAGAGAAATGGGAATGGCTTTTTCTTTCTTCCATTGGCAACTTGAAGTAATTAATGAATTATTGCAATGATCTTGTACCTCCTAATTAGCGTCTATGATAAGCATGAAATTTCTGGAGAAGATTGACATTAAATCTTGGTAGATCTGTGTCTTCACGTGATTCTGAATAAGTAGAAAGACAAACAATTTTTATCTTAATATAATATAATCAATGGAATCAAATCTTCCCTTATCTGATTTTCTGTCCCTCTAAATGGATTCGTATCTACCCTTATCTAATTAAAAAGGAAATAGTTTTTTTAGATAGTAGAATAAAAATAGCAATTAGAGCAAAAGTATTATCTAATTTTTTTATAATAATACTATAACTATGGTATAAATTAGATAATACTTATATCTACTTATGATATCTACTTATGATATGTTAAAAATTTTGTAGAGATGTAGAGTAAATGAAGTATTTATCTCAAGAAAACTCAATTGGATATAGATTTGACTTTGTGAGATTAGTGGGAGTACAAAAAAATGCATGGAACTTGAGAGGAGATTGGATTAGATAACGTTCATTTAGTAAGTATTGAGTGTGGAGAAGGATGTCCCCATAGCAGATATACTTAATGTGTATTAGAATTATATTACCTTAATATATTTTATACATAGCTATCAGTACTCATACCGAGGTGTCCTAGGACCTAATGTGTATTAACATCCTATTACCTTAATATATTTTGAATGAACTTTTTCGATGAAAATTCGAACAAAATCCCTTCACTGGAAAGACATCTAGCAATTACAAAACATGGTAAAAAAACAGTTTTATAATGTACGAGATCCCTGATGCATCAGGACATCAATATAGGAGTTTCAGCAAGTGCACACTAAACTAAAATAAAATTATGCCTATATACTTGAAAGATAGGCATAATTTTGAGATTCTAACACCATCCAACTGGCTGTGTTTGGAAATCCACTTGAATCGCACTCTTCAAAACACCAAATCGAGAAACAAGTTTTGTGTCTTCTCATCTTAGCGTTGTTTGCAAGTTTTCAAGTGCAAACCAAACACGCACCAAGAGCCACATACAAAGCCGCAATGTAACTGTTGTAATTGTTAGGTACTCTGTAATGGGATAACAACTGAGATCTCACCAACAGATTTTTCTAATAAACTCCTTATTTATCCGGAAACAAAAAACAAGTTCCTTGGAACATCAAAATTTTTACAGCTATTTTCCCCTTTCTTTACAATTGGAAAACAAGAAAAATCACATTTCTAATGAAGCTTAACCTATCAAAAAAAGGATATTGAGGTACACCATACAACATAAATGTTTTAAATTTATAGATAATCTCATCTCCCACCAGACAACTCAATGGCATCTTGATTATAGACCGAATCTTCTCCCCAATCAAATCTTCTTTGTAATCTCTCGTATTCTTGCCTCCGATTGACCTCTACATGCTGCCATTCCTCCCACCTTTCAGCCAATCCTTCTCCTTCAAGCATTCTCACGACCTCAGACATTGGTGGACGGTCCTCTGGTGTTGCTTGCGTACAGAGCAATGCAACTTTTATCATCATTTCTACCTCTTGATTGTTGTAATTTTTATTTAGGTTGCGATCAACAATGGCATCTAGTTTTTTCTCCCGTTCTAATTTCTTAACCTGTAGAACACAAAAATAAAATAAAAACAGTAATCAACTAACCAACAAATATAAAGCAATAATGGTACATTTCGGTTTTTGAATAATGAACACAAGCAACATGTACACTACGGCAGAACGCTACAAAACTCTGTAGTTTAGCTTTTCTTCATCAACATTATCATATAAGTAAAACACATCAACTTATTCCAACCTAAATCAAAATGCAGATGTACAGTTATAGCCACACGAACTTCCTTGGCTCACTACAGCGATTACTCATGTCAAGAGGGATAATGATATACTCTTTAGGTCGAGCAACTATGATCGGCTGATCCTTAAACACCATCACTCACCAAGTTACCCAAGAGTCACAAGATATAAAGCATGCTACACACAAACGAGAAACAAACCCAAAAACACATCAAATAAGGAGGCTATGATGTTAGAAAGAGATCTTACATGGTCAAGTAACAGCACATCATCTTCCTCTTCTAATCGTGAAAAGTCAATTGCTCGTTGACCTGTAACAAGCTCCAATAGCATAATCCCATATCCAAAAAGATCAGTCCTTTCTGAAGATTTTCCAGTGGACAAATATTCTGGAGCTATGTGGCCCATTGTCCCACGAACTTGAGTTGTCACGTTGGTTTTTCGAACATCAACTAACTTTGCCAAGCCAAAATCACCAACAACAGCTTCAAAATCTTCATCTAGTAATACATTAGCTGCCTTCACATCCCGATGAATAATCTTAGGATTGCAATGCTCATGAAGATATTCTAAGCCTCGGGCCGTTCCCAGGGCCACTCGTTTTCTAGTAGGCCAGTCCAGAACAGGTTCACCAGGTTTGAGTTCTGCATCAGTATTCACTTAGTAAAACATCAATGGTAAAAAAGCCAGATTGTACACATAGACCAAAAAATATGGAAATCCAACCTACCAAAACACATCAAATAAAGTATACAAAAAACATATTTATATTGTTAATCATTTAATGTATGTTATTTATGCTTATTATGTACAGGTTATAAAGCTCAATATTTAAAATAGCATTAGTATCCGTCAGCGTGATGGCAGCGTTATAGTGATGAAACACATGTGACACTTTTCACATCTTGTTTTATTTTTAAGTCCTCACATAAAAGTAATTTGTAACAAAATATTTTTCTTTTAAACAGACCACATACAGATAGAGTTAAAGACTCAAACTACACTTGCATTCACAAAACAAGTGAAAACCTGCAAAAATATTTGCAAGCTATATTCACCCAGTGAATTTCTAAAATGTTTAAAATAATAATATGACTGAAACAAAATAAGAACTTATTGTGATGATATTCAATAATGTGAAATCTGAACGGCCATACAGCTCCAGTTACAAAAGTAAATAGTACTTTCTTTATTGCAGAAAATCAAATTTAATACCTAGCATACCAGTGATGCCAAAAATGCTTTGTAACTTGTTACCTCGAAGTCGATAGGCAACACTTAAGTTCTGCATAAAGGGATAAACTAAGAGGCGCTCCGTCGGGGTAGTACAAAACCCAATCAACCGTAACAGGTTCTTATGCACAGCTACACTTATCATCTCAACCTCACGCTGAAAGGTTGCATCTCCCCCAGGACTTTCATAATCAGTTAACCTTTTGACAGCAACTTTGGTGTTATCAGCAAGAACACCTTTATAAACCGTTCCAGAGCCTCCCTGTCCTAAAACATTCTTCTCACTGAAGTTGTCTGTAGCTATCTGTAGTTCTCTCCATGCAAATCGTTTTAGCTGACCAAATGCAATTCTCCTATCAACTTCCCCTGATGAAACAAGAAAAATCAATAGTGATCAAAATATAAATATATATACACACACACACCTACATATATATAATATTTTATAGTTAGAAATTCGGAATTTTTAAAAAGGAGAAAATTTGCACCAACTGATTTTTAATGTAGCTATTACTCTATTTCAACAAGCATTCACAGTTAAAAGAATACAGAATAGATTCAACCAGTAAATTCTCTTCTATCACACCAAAATTTGATCATATCCCCACATTCACTCAAAATGAAAGGTTTAGAGTAATACAGATGATGGATATATTCCAATATTTAGTTTTAATGATCATTTTGTTTAAGAGAAGCCTAATACAATAACATTGCAATCTAAAAAAGAAACTCAAACCTGCAACATCTACAAAAACTTCACGCCTGTAGCCCTTGTGTCTACCCTTGCACCAAAAGAACATCAGACCACCAAGGAAAAGGATAACAACTAACCCTATAACAATTCCAACTACAAGGCCAGTTTTCTGTTTGTGTGATGAACCTGACAAGAGTAGGTAAATAAGTATTCAGCTTGTCGAGAGGGAGTAAGAAAGAGATAACAAGCACATCAAAAGGATGGAATAAATGTTCAAATCAAGTAACCTTGATCTGCATTATAAGATTCGCAAAGTTGATGATAATTCACACCACAATCCAAATTATTTTCAGTGAAACTGCAATAATGAGCACAGTTAAAAGAGTGAAATGTAATGGCAAAAATTATATGTTAAAAATGGCAAAGCATCTCATGCACATAAATTCAAATAATATTCTATCCAAGGACTCCATGCAACATGCCATGTGCTCCCATCAGATAAAAGGGGGGACAAAAACAGTTTCAAATTTATAACATAAAAGGTAAAAGTTCTGTATTTTAAACACACCGCAAAACAATATAATTAAGCATTTCTTCTATCATTATTGCTACTATTTGCTGCACTTATAGAGTTCCTTAACATGGTATTCGATCCACTTTGACCAAGTGGTTGAGAGTTCAATACTCACTACCCCTTTATTCTCACTTTATATCAACTTGTTGCAGAAAATATCATTGCAAAAAGTTGTCCATTCTTCGGGATCAAAAGGCCTACAGATGACAAGGTATTCTTCCCATTTCCTTCTACACTTCCTTAACAATGGGAATATAAAACACTCCAACATCTGTGATTCAACAACACTAATCTAGTGTCCAATCAATTTATTTCCTAGATGTTGGAAACATGGAAGTAGTCAAGCTACAAGAACTAAATTAAGTTTGTTGAAAAGCATTTGACAAGATCTTTCAAATGCAGATAAAGAAGTGGAACCAGAAACGACCAATAGAATGTTATGAAGGGAGTACAAGAGGCTCCACAAATAGAAGCAGCTGCAGGTAGTCAGCAAGTGGGGATTGTGGGATCCAGTGGACACACGGCAAAGACGGAGATAACAAGGACAAACACAAAAGTAGAAGGAAAAGAATAGTCAATTCTGCACTGAAAGATTTCGTGTGGGGGACCACTTGATTATAAAAGGGAAATTGCTAACTGAAAAAGGTCTGGATGATGTAATTTGTTTCTTTCTCTCTCTTGGCCCTTTTGGGATATTCTCTGACCTTTTTTATTTCTGAAATTTCCGTTCCTTTTTTGTAAGGGCTGATAGCTTCTTATTTCAGCTTTTTCTCATGTTATGAAATTCCAAAATTCCATAATCCTGTAGACTGTTCTGCTCATATTTTCCTTACTGCTTCATTGATTAACTAAGCATGTTACATTTGGTGCTTTCATACCCACCATGGCCGAAAACACACATCTCGAAGAGCTTGACGCAACATAAAGAAAATCCTGGACCTCACGAAGAAACACAATCTCAGTTATATCAAATGCTTTAAGAAGGTCGAGTTGGCAATCAATGATTTTTCCAAGCAGAATACACTTGTTGGTCCGAACTCAAAAGTCAGCTTTGAAAACCCTCACAACCCACCATTTCAGGTACAGAATATTAAGCTTGATTTCCCTAAATTTGACAGTACGAATTTTCTGTAATGGATATTCAAGGCTGAGCAATTTTTTGGGTATTACTCCACTCCTGAGCTCCAAGACCTTACTATTGTTGCAATTCATTTAGAGAAAGATGTAGTACCTAGATTTCAGATGATCCAAAAGAACCCTTTCCAGTCTTAGGAAGGTTTTACTAAGGCATTAGACTCAAATTCGGTCCTTCTCCCTGTGAATGCCCAAGATCTGCTCTGTTTAAACTGTCACAATTGGAATCTGTCGATGATTATTACATAGAGTTCACTGCTTTGGCTAATCACGTAATGGGGCTTACAGTAGATGCCTTACTGGATTGTTCTTTTAGTGCTCTCAAATATGAAATTTGAAAAGATGTGTCAGTTCAATCACCAAACTCTGTTCTTAAAGTTGTGTCCGTAGCCAAACTTTTTGAGGAAAACTACAACACTAATTGATGCGTTACTCGATGAACTGTGTGGTGCTCAATACTTCTCCAAGGTTGATCTTCAGGATATCATCAAATTTTGGTGGCACCGGAGGATAGATTCAAGACAGCTTTTTGAACTCATCAAGGCTATTATGAATGGCTCATTATGTTGTTTGGGCTCACAAACACCCTCATTACTATCCAAAGCTTGATGAATTGTGTATTACAAGGGTTGTTGAGAAAATCAGTATTGGTATTTTTGAACGATATATTGATTTATATTGCCTCTTGGTCACTTCAATTACACCACTTGGAAGTTGTACTCCGGACTTTACAACAACACCATCTATTTGCCAAATTATCCAAGTGCCATTATGGTCTCCAGGAGGTGGAATACCTAGGTCATATTGTCTCAGGTAAGGTTGTCTCGATGGACCAAAACAAGGTGAAGGCAGTATTGGATTGGAAAATCCCAACAACAGCGAAGCAATTGCATGGATTGTTAGGATTGACCAGGTATTATCACTAGTTTATTAAGGGTTATGCTTCCATAGCTGCGCCCTTAACCGATTGGCTAATTTCCATCGGGATTCTCAAACCACTCTTGCTTTTGATAACCTCAAGAAAGCCATCACTGAGGCTCCTGTTTTGGTACTGCCGGACTTCTCCAAACCATTCATTTTGGAAACCGATGCACCAAGGACAGCCATTGGTGCAGTTATTAGCCAATCATAATATCCAATTGCTTTCTTTTCAAAGAAATTGTCACCACAAATGGAAAAGCAATCTGCATATACCAAGAATTTTGTGCAATCAACAAGGCCATTGCCAAGTTTCAGCACTACCTACTTGAACATAAATTCATTATAAGGACCAATCAAAAAATCATAAAATGACTCATGGAACAAGCTATTCATACTTCCAGACATCAAGCTTGGCTGCACAGGTTGTTGGAGTAGATTTAACCATCGAGTACAAACATCATGGCAAGCAGAACCTCACTGCCGATGCACTATCCAGAGCTTGTTTCATGGCTTTTTCTAAGCCAAGTGGGATCTCATCACAAGCCTGCATGATGTCGTGGCTTCTAATCCAAAATTCTCAGGTATTACAAGACTATGCAGTGAAGGCAACCCCCAAGTCCTCATTATACCATTCAAAATCAGTTGTTGTTAAGGAAACAAAGACTTGTGGTAGTGGCCCAACATCTCTTGATTCAAACTATCTTGGAGGAGTGCCATAGCTCTTCAATAGGTGGTCACTCAGGCATTGCAAGCGCATCAGCAAGGGTTGCTGCCCAGTTTTAATAGCAGGGTATGCCGGAGATATGAAATCCTATGACCAACAATGTTTGATCTGCCAACAAGCCAAATTGTCCACTACTTTACCTGCGGAACTATTACAACCCCTCCCTATCCCTCAACAGATTTAGGAAGATTTAGCCATGGATTTTATTGTTGCTCTGCCCCCATCTTATGGGTTCACTGTCATCATGGTTGTCATCAATCGTCTCTCTAAATATGCGCATTTTTCTACACTTAAGGCAGATTATTCAAGCAAGTAACTAAGGTATTTATGAAAACCATAGTGAAGTTGCATGGGATACCAAAGTCAATAGTATCAGACCGTGACAGAGTCTTTACAAGTAAATTTTGGCAGCAACTTAAGCTAAGTAGCACTACCTTAAATATGAGTACCGCCTACCATCCACAATCTGATGGTCAGTCTGAAGCTCTTAATAGATGTCTGGAGATGTAGTTATGATGCTTCACAGTTGATGATATGAAGGTTTGGAGTAAGAAGTTGCCATGGGTAGAATACTGGTAGTAATGCTTCCTTCCAAACCAGTATTGGCACGATACCATTCGAACCAGTTTATGGGAGAGACCCTCCTAATCTTCCTAAATATGTGAGGGATGCCCCTGAACCCCCTTCATTGCAAGAAAAGTTGTTGCATCGTGATCAGGTACTGTTATGTCTTAAGCATAATTTGATAAAAGCATAGAATCTGATGAAGAAATATGCAGATAAAAAACGAGTTCAATAGAGTTCCAAGGGGGAGACCTAGTGCTAGTTAAACTCTAACCATATTGGCAGCATTCAGTAGCTCTTCACAAAAATCATAAGCTAGGCCTTCATTACTTTGGTCCTTTCCCAGTAAGACAAAGGATTGGACCTGTTGCTTACAAATTATCATTGCCCCCTACAGCAAAGACCCATCCAGTTTTCCATGTTTCTTTAAACATCAGCAGCAATACCAGCCTCTGCCACTTCTAACCAATGAGATTGGTCTGGTTATCCAACTGCTCAAGGCATTACAATCCAGAGTTATTTTGCACGAGGATCAACATATACCTTAAGTACTTGTTCAATGGGAAGGGTTGGATATCTACAAAACTACTCGGGAAGATGTGCTCACTTTGCAAACTGAGTATCTTAACTTCAACCTTATCAACAAGGTTGATGATTTCCATGGGGGAAGAAATGTTATGAAGGGAGTAAAAGAGGCTACAGAAATAGAAGTAGTTGTGGACAGTGGGCAAGCAAGAATCATGGGACCGAGTGGACACATGGCAAAGAGGGAGGTAAAAGTGGACAACCGCAAAAGTGGAAGGAAATGAATAGTCAATTCTGCACTGAGATTTCACGTGGGGGACCACGTGATTATAAAAGGGGAATTGCTAAATGAAAAAAGTGTGAATGATGTAATTTATCTCTTTTTCTCTCTTGGCCCTTTTGGGATATTCTCTGCATTCGGCTTTATTTCTGAAATTTCTGTTTCTTTTATGTGACAGCCGGTTGTTTCAGCTTTTTTCTCGTGTTATGAAATTCCCAAATTCCATAACACCATACAGATTGTTCTTCTCATAGCTTTCCCTTACTGTTTCACTGATTAATTAAGCACAATACACAGAATCACTACTACTCCTTGATTCGATTACGTTAGTAATTGTTAAATGAAATTCTATATCTCTCTTTGGACTTGTGTCACCAAGAGTTGCATGTGAAGACACTATCCTTGCAGCCAGGGATAGAAAAACAAGTTCAATTGGCGATTTAAATGCATCATATACTAATTTTGTGGCTTTATCATCCATACTTGTATTTAGAAACCTCAAATAACCGCTCTGGGATTTTGCCATTCAGATTATTTGAATCTAGCATACTGCAAAAAGAGAAGTTAGAATAATCGATCAGATACTAAAGTAATGAAATACACTTTAAACAGCAAAGTTATAGAAACCATTATTTGACGTACACATTGATCAAGATTGGAAGAGTGGCAAGTGATTCAGGAATAGTCCCACTCAGATTGTTTTGACTCAATGTTCTGGTTGGAGGACAAATAAAAAGACACTTATAAAAATTACACACACAAAAATACATGAAAAGGCCTAACAAGGTGCATTATATATCCATAGAACCTAGCAAAAAAGAATGTCATACTTACAAGAACTGAAGCTTTTTAAGATTACCAAGGGAAGAAGGTATTTCTCCAGTTAATTTATTGATTTCCAAATCCAACCTGCACAAGCTTGTCATGTTTCCTATCTCTTTTGGTATGTTGCCAGTGATGCCATTCCCTTGCAAAGAACTAATACAAGTACAATATCCATCAATTCTTACATTTAAATTTTGCCTTTTGTTGTTAATGGTAAGTATTTAAAAGAAAAAATCATTCCCATGAAAACATGTAATAAAACAAAAACATGAACTACTTCACGCCACAACCCTCCCCCTATTGAAATTTAATGTTTGCAATACACGAAGTATAAGCTCGTGATCACTAGAGGGCCTCAATAACTTAATTTAAAAAAAGAAAATTAATCCCAACGAAAAAATATATCAAAAATACCAATACTTTACAAGAATATGCATCAAAATCACAACATTCACTGAGATAGTGATACAATTCATCAGATGCATATAAAATAACTTAATGTGAAATTATATATATACACGTATAAGACTTAAGTTATTTTCTACGCATCTGATGAACTGTATCACTATGCATCACAACTCCCCATTACAAAAAATTAAGAGAGTAGAATGCCAAAATTATCCTTACAGAGCTGTGACATATTTTAGAACTCCTATTCTTGGGGTCAAGTATCCTGTGAATCCCATATATGCTAGTGACCTGCAACCAAGAAATTTTATATACAGAAAGCAAAAAATTAAAGATATGAAAATGTGAAATATATAATTTCAACAATGAATAATGATAGCCAACATCTTCAGCAAATCAAATAATTAAAACAAAACAACAACAGAAAATATCTTACACTTGAATGACATTGTTGTTTGAGTCACAGTAAACACGTGACCAAGTACAAGGATTCACTTGATTTTGATTCCAGTCAGTAAGCTGGTGAGCTGAAGCATTCAATGATATCTTCAATGCAAATAGTGCATCTCCTGAAATGAACAAGAACATTACATATCTACTAGAACCTAGACCAAAAGCCCAAAACCACGGGAGTTTTGGAAAAATAAGAGGCATCCATTCAATTCTTTCAATAAATAGTTGTATTTATTTATTTATTCCTCATAAATAAATTGGAAATTAAAGTTGAAAAGCTTGTTTATTCAGATAAAAGAAATTCAATGTATGTAAGCATAGAAGTTAACTTTTACATAGCATATATGCTTTTCTAGTGCGTTCATAAGAACAGAAGATTGTACCTTGCATGTCAGGAAACACAAAAGAACATAAGCAACCCAATAGCAATAACACAAAAAAGAAGCCCATTTCTACTGGCATCAACCACAGACACAATGTCCGTGATAATCAATTAGCATAGTAGCAACCTCCATCTCTGCAAAGCAAAATCATCAAAACAATTAAGCTGTGAAATTGGAAAACAACAGCAAATGCCATACAAAGATAAACAATACAGAACAAATTACTAGAATAATGAAAATAGATTTATTGCAGAACAAAATAAGATCAACCATGAAGTTAAGCCTGTTTTTAGGAAATAGAAAGAGTACTTTTCCTAGCCATGCAAAAATGGGTAACCCGAAGACAAGGAAATCTATTTAGTGTTTAATTCCAAGGGGGAAAAAACATAACCTTATCATTTCCTTCTGTTCTGTACATAGACCAAGTCTTATTGCAACTCAAATGTGCAGACCTGGATAGTCACAGCTAAACTATCTGTTTCACTAACTCACAGATCTCACCCTCTAAAATGAAAAAAAATAATCTAGAAAATCAACCACTCTGCACGTGACAACCAATCTAGTTGTTAATTGACATTTTTTCCCTTGTCTAGTCACCCACCCAGTTAAGTGGAAGGACAATCACAATTTCATCCTAAGGAGTGGAAGTACAAATAAGACTCAATTGCTAAGCACCGAAACTTCATCTATTAAGAAAACGCAGAAACACAACAAACACAACCAATTAAGCGACCTTGTAATTTTATCTAAAAAGAGAAGTACAGAAAAAAAATAAAAAACCAAAGTCCCATTTAAAGAACCGTGCAGGATTTTATTCATAAAAAAATAAATTAAAACACTCCAGCAACACTAAAAACTCAAACAAAAGTCACAACAACAAAGCACTGATGTAAACGGGAGCAGCCCCAAACAAAAACACTCCCTAAAAAAAGAGAAGAAAAAATCCATAAAGTTCAATTAGACAGCGGAAAAAAGAAGAGAAGGGATAAATGAAATCGACTAGGCCCCGACCAAATCGCGCGCGCAGAGGGACAAAAGAACGCGTATATAACGAAAGATGGGTAAAGAACAAAAGGCTTGGGCAAAAGCAGAACAACACTAAACAGTACATACACAGCAACAAAACTAGAAAAGAGACAGAATAAAAAATAAAAGAGAAGACTGAAAATCGGAATCTGGTACCGGAATAGCCGGTAGTAGATCATGGATGGTGAAGTTGCAGTTGCAGTGAAGAGAATAGAAGGAAAGATGGTTAGAGAAAGGGAAAGTTGAGTAGTGGCGAAGCGTTAAAAGTATGGTGAAAGAGAAAGACAAGTAACTAAACAAAACAAAACAGAAGAGAAGAGAAGAGAGTGAGATATATACATAAATACATTGCTGGCAGAATGGGCAAAACTAGCGGTGTGACACCAAATCTGGAACAGAACCTTCTATCCCTTCTTTCTTCCTTCTTTCTTCCTTTCTTTCTCTTTGGTCAGTTTTAAGCCAAACCTTTGTAATAATTCATTTTTGCCTTTTCCTACTTCTTCTACTACTTTACTTTACTACACTTAGACTATCTGTCTCACACTCACTCACACAACACAGCACAACACAACACACACAACACAACTCAACTCTTTAAGCAAGTTGGCATCATTATTGGTTCTCTCTCTCTCTGCACTTGTGTCTCTTGGTAGCTCCTTTCCAATTGGAGTTTCAATGCTTTGAAAATGTCACCCCCTTATTTAATTCCACATGTCTCTGCTGGCCCCATGCATGTGTATAAATAACTATTCTCTCCTAATCAAAAAATCAATGCTTTAAGAAGATTATGATACCATGTTCTTTTGCTGTTGAGAGATTAATTAACACTGTAACACTATGGAATAAAATGAATTCCTTGTAGGATCTAGTCAAACTGGTTATTCTTCTCTTAAAAGAGACCATTTATAATCTTATCCAACCCAAATCAGATTTTATAATAATCCTATTCCTGCAGCTATGTTCATTAATGAGAGAATCCCTAAATTCCTTTTTTAAATTCCAACATTTTATGATTTTTTTTCATTATATTCCGTCCCAATAATAAAGAAAAATTATTTTTCATCCTTATAATATAGAAATATTAAACTTAGTTTTTTTTTAAGAAAACAAATTAGTTCTTATAATTTATTTTTATTGACACTATGGTTATTTTGTCATTTTTATTAATAACATAGTTTATTGATGAACAATGACAATTGTAAAGGTTTCAAGCTTGTAAAAGAGAAGAAAATGGACATTTTCAAATGAGAAGTTAGATATTAATAACTTGTACACATGCTTTATTAGAATAAATAATAATTTTATAAACATATTTTCTTTTTTGAAAATAACCCCAAAAATAAAGGTATAATAATGTTTAACATAATATGCATGCAACTAACTTATCAACTAATCATCAAAATTGGAAGGAGAAAATGGGAGATTTTAACTCACTTGTATAACCATGAATTCACACGACAATTATTAACATTATATGTTTTATTACTTTTCTCAATATGTGTTTTACATATAGTTTATTAAGTTTTCTCATCAATATTTCTTTTCTTCACCTAGGTTATAACCAGTTCTATATCATCACTTTTGGAGTTGTACCAAACACTTATTTTCTCAAATAATACTATTAAATAAAAGGAACAAAAATTTATAATTGAATAAAGAAAAGTTTATTATTAAGATAGTAGAAAAAAAATTATAATTAAATAAAAATGCATAATAAATAATTTGATAAAATATAGAGTATGTGATAAGCAATTTAGTTAAATAAAATGTAAATTATTTTGATAGAAAACAGTCCAACTCGTGATGATATAAGATCAATTCATTTTCTGTGGATGATGTAGGAAGAATAAAGTGTTTGTAGAGATATGCTGAGAATGCAGATTTATGATTCGAAAAGAAAAGGAAGAAGAAGATAGTGCCTAATAAAAGTATCAGATGCTAAAAAATGTAGGGAGAAACACAAGCACAATAGTGCACTATGTTCCACTTCTTATTTTCAGCAAACCACGTGATTACTCAACATTTCACAATGTAAAAGAAAAAATTCTGCCATATTTACATAAAAATTAATTAATGTTATAGTATCAGGTTTAGAGATTAATTCCTATTGAGTGAATAATTAATTTATTTTCTTTGATTATTTTTTTTTCATTTGAATTTTAACTTTTAGTTAAAAATACCTCTATACAATATTATGTGAGATTTTAATAAGTATTTGGTATTCAGACATAATAAATGTTGTAATAAGACATAATAAATGTTGTAATAATTATTTATCTTTATATTGATTGTTTAACTTATTTATAATATTTGATGGACCTAAATTAAGATGTGTGTTATAATTAACGTTTGTTCGTTCAAATTATTCGGTTGATTTCGATAGGTGTAAAATATCAATATATCTCATCCTAATAGTATAATTAAGATTTTATAATTTTTAATAATCCATAATATTCCACCTTATCTTAATTAGGATGTGTTGTTATTGATAGCAACACTTATCTCCACAAAACCAATTACATAATGCCTTATTAAATCTTAAAAAATATCAGTTAGCAAAATAACATAAACTAAAATGTCTAAACTAATAAAATTGAAAAAGTAAAGTAAGAAACATTAAATAAGAAGCAAAGAGGTGGAAAGAAGAAAGAAAGCATTATAAAGTAATCCGTGACGGTTTTGGTACATTGTGAGCAATTATGGTTGTATTTAGCAATCATGTGGATTTTGCTTATCTACCACGATCCCAGATAAATGATGCTTCCATGCCATGGAAGATTTATTTATTGAAGGACAACAACTTATTAGTCCTTTCATATCTCCAAAATCTAAGATGGTATTCAATTACAAAGCTCAATAATATTGAATGAACCAATTTTTACATGGTTGTCAAACTAATATTTTTCTTAAAAGATACACAATTTCAATTAAAAAATAATGAAATTGAGTGATGGTTTATTTAAATCCTTGGTGTGTGAGATGAGAAAGTGAGAAAGGTATGAAAGACATGAATGATAAGAAAGTGACAATGCATGATTAAGATTGAAGGGCGAATGCATTGACTTCATAATAACAATGGCTATGCATGCATTACTCATACATCTCACATATTCATTTGGCAGACAAGTAGACAAAGTTTGGCAGGGTTGAAATTCTATACCTATTACCCTACACTTCAATCAATACCAATATTCTTATCTTTCAAAGATAGAAATAAAACTATATTTAAATCATTTTTTCAGCATCCATTCTTGAAAAGGAAGACTGTGATTTCAGTGCTTTCTATCTTTCAAGGACTAATGTAATTAATTTCCGATGTTTTGGTTCAATCAACAAAACATCATTTTAGTCTTCACAATATTGTTTTATTTTCATTGTGGTTTTCAGAGTTGTATTTTTTATTAATTTTTTAATAATTAGTTTATAAAATTCATAAATTTAAATAACTCATAGAATAAAAAGGTTGTTGGCAAAAGTTTTAGGAATTGTTGTATACGTAAAGATACAAACTAAAATTAAATTAAATAATGATTTGATAGTTAAAATGAATTGGAAGAGAAGAAAAGAGAGAATTACAGAGTGGAATAATAAATGTAAGTGAATAGGTTAACATAACTAGTTATGCAAAAAAAAATGTTTGGGTTAATTTCAATTAAAACTTGAGTAGATGCTATTTACACCTCTAATTTTAATGACCCCCTTTTAAACTTTTTTCCATTTTGTAACTATGGTAATAATCCCTCAATAACTTAAAAAGCCAAACAAGACTTTATCGTTCATTTGACTTTATCATTCAGGATAAGTAATTCCTAAATATTTATTATTTTTACCCCCATAATTTTACTCCTCATTTCAGTTGAGGTGGGAAACAAAATGAAACAAGTGGTGTATTAGTAAATTTGAAGGGTGTAAATAACAAGAATTTGTAATAATTCTTTCTTGGGTTTTTATTCCTGCAACACCAGAAATTTTAGTTGTATACCCATAATTTTTAAAATAACCATTTTACCCTTCATAAAAGTGACTTCTAAATTATATAGTTTGGAAATTTTTCGGACCAAGTTTTTCAAAAACATGATTTCAGAAATAAAATATTTGGAACACATTTTCTGAAACACAAAATCAGTTCCAGAAAGGTATTTTTGTTTTTATTTTCTATTAATATGGGGTGTAGGAAGAAAAACTATTTTTTCTTTTCCTCTTGTTCACTGAGCCCTTCCAAACCCAATCTACCAGCACTACATCTTACAATTTTTACAGTTGAGCATGTTTCTTTCATTTTATTGTTGGTGCATTTATACATAATATTAATACTTTGTTTAAATTAAAAGCTTTAATGCTATACTTTTAACAATTAAGAAATCCACCACATGGAGTGCTTCTTTTAATTTAAATCTTTGTATAAATTATTTAATAATAAATATTTACAAGTAATAAACCTCTAAATAAGTTTGAAATTCCATAAAAAAATTATATAAATAAGAATATGAAATTCAATGGTTACATGAATTAGATTAGCATTTCATAGAAAATTATTAAATATATAATTTAACTAGTATAGAGAGAAAAGGAGAGAATGAATAAACAAAGAGATTTTGAAAAGAAATCGGTCATTTACCATTAGCAAATTAACTAACATCAAAATTGTTTAATTAAATTAGTTTTTGTTTGATTTTTTTATAAAAATGAGAGAGTGAGAAATAGTGTTATTTAAATTATGTAAGAAAAAAAAGGTAAAAAGTTTATAAATATGTGATTAATGACTAGGTGTTATATTATGTAAATTTAAATATGCAAAACACCAATAACCTCTCTCTCGGTAGTAAACAATTTGTTGGTTGCATTCATTCACTACTGAAAAATATTAAATAGAAAGAGAAAAAAAAATTATTAGTTTCTATAATAACTGAATTAGATATTATTTTTAGTGACTAACAAATTTATTGATATCTAAATTAATTCAATTATTGATAATTAATTTTTAATTTGGTATCTAATTAATTACTTAAATTTTAGCAACTAATTACTTAGATTTTAAAGTTGGTATCGAAAACATTGATATCTAATTAAATACAAATTTATATAAATTATTTATCAGTGAAACTAATTTAGATATCAATAAATTTTTTTAATTTCTAAAATAATATATAATTTTGTCAATATAACAATTAATTATTTTTTGTCTCTAAAATTAATTTTTATTTAATATTTTTTTTAAGTGATCTTTGTCCAAAATAGTTAACATCATATAATTGCAAGAATAACTTGCATTGTATTTTTTCTTACGCAATTAATTAAAAATAATACATAGTCAATTATGTCAATTTTAAAACTAACCAATTACAATAATATCATATGAAGTATTTAATGCCAATATTCGAGACATTTTTCATTTGATTTTGATAAATATTTATGTGGATCATCATTTTTTATTTTTCACCAAATTCATAAATTCAACTCTTATGAGCATCTTAGAATAAGATCAACTCTACAGCTTCCTCCCTCAATTCCCTCAAGCCATGGAAGCTTTAAGTAAAACATAACCTGTATCAATTATATATAATTTGATTTTTTTTTCTCTACAGTCAATTCAAGCCACAAAAAGGAAATTATATTACTTTACTTTGATTTGGATTATAGGATTGTGATAAAAAAAACTAATACTTTAATAAGGTTTTTATTTGTATTTATTATCTATTTTATACAAACATTTAGTTTCATATCAAATGCAAGGTAAAAATATTTATTATTTTTTATAAATAACAATTATTTATTTTAATTAAAATATTTAATCTTTCAGAGTTATTACTTTATGTACATCCTTCTTATTTTCTTTATCTGAAATGTAATAAAAAATTAAACAATAAATATGCCCAAATTAAAATATTTACTAGCATTAAACAAGATCTCAAGAAAATTGAAACAAAAAATACAATATAGAATTTTAAATACAATTTATCTCTATGCCTAAAATATATTAATCTTAAAATTGAAAAATAACTAATCGGATTGATTTAGGTTTAAAAAAATGACTATGGAATAGATTATTATTATTAGTTTTGAATTTAATTTGAAATGAAAAAGAAAACCAATTTAAATTATTTGAATTAGTTTGGTTTGAATTTGTTAGTTATTAACTGTTAATATCATGTCTCGTATGTATTATTTAAAAAATGGTTAAATATGATTTTAGTATATGTAATTTTATGTTGAACTAATTTATGGCTTTAGTCTAAATTTTATATATTTTGAGTACTTGTTTAGAATGGGTCTTTACTAAAAATATTTTAGGTGACAAACATATTTTTAATTTTTAGTATAGACTAGGATGTTATAATATTTTATGTTGACTCGTCCTGGTGTGGATGTTATAATACATTCCACGCTGAAAATTAGTTTGTTACGTAAAAATATAAAGATCCATTACAATAGTTCCTTACTACAAGTATGCGCTAGGTCTAAAGTTTGGATTATGGACAAAAAATCAATTTCGATATAAAGACGAAAAATATAAAGACAACAATATTAATCAAAATATAGCTTTTTTTGAATTATGTTAATCAATTATAAGTTTAACATTTTACCTATATTAATATTTTAAAGTTTTATTACTCATACAAACAAAAAATTAAAAAAACTCCTCCTAGAAGCATCTAACAAAATTAAAATTCTGATAAGCTTAAGTCATTTTTAAAAAGTAGTCTAAGCTAATTGACGAAAGTGGGATTTCAGTTTAGTATCTACATTTATATTGGTAAAGATGTCAACACATTTATTTCCATCCTCTTTAGACATTGGAGTTTAGAATTGTGCTGAGATCCCCAATTACGTACCAAACATTAGAAAATGATTTATGGTGGTAGAAAAAACAAACAAAAGAGTTATTCCTTTAACACACAAGATTGAACCATAGACTCTAATGATGCAAAAGGTATTGTGCCACATAACCAAAGAAAGACAAATACATTGACCACAATTGTTAATGATATTCACATCTAAGATACAACAAAAAATAGTTGAATTGTGGATATCATTAACAAGATAAGTTTTATAACTAATGAGGTATAAAGAGCATACACATTGTCAAACTCGATTGTTGACTCAACATAAACATAACACGAGGATTATAGATCTAAAGGATTTTTCTCAACATAAGCTGAGATATAAAATTGTCAAACTTTCTAATATTAAAAAAATGGAGTTCCATATAAATCATATTAGACATTCTAAAAATATTTTTTAAGCCTTTCTATTTTCTTAAGAGATTTAGAACCAACAATTTGGATGAGATTTCTATTTCAAAATCTTCTTGTTCGTCCAATAAACCATCTTCCTCCACTTCGAGACATTCAAACCAAAGTTAGGCCACAACAACAACTTATTGAATCAAAAGAGAAATATGAAAGCCATCTACAAGATTATGCTTTATAGGGATAATATACTCTTCATTAGTTTAGCAAGTAAAATGATTTATACTACTCAAAATTTGCCTCACAAATTCATTCATTGTATTTTGTTTGTTGTTGTTAATTTTCTTATTCATATATAACAAATTAACAGGGTGATAAGGACCACCGTCACCAGGATTAGTCGCAGAGTTAATCCAACCCTCCTCGTCATGAGTTTCCACAATCTATTGTTTTTCTGTATGAACAGAAGGAGCGATAATTTCATAACCTTTATCTGTCCTATTCTCGTCCACCAGAAGGTTAGTAGATTCATAAAACATGTCTCCTTTATAATTTAAATCATTTTCACATTCTGAAGGTTGTTCTCCCCAATAAAAACATATTTGATATTATTATTTGATCAAAAGACTTTAACTTTCCTAAACTGTATAGAACAAATTTCAATGTTAATTATTAAATTTTGTTTCTTTATAATGTTAATAAGTTTAATACAAGAAGAAAGTAATATCTTATTTATTTTTCTTCTTATTTTAACTCATTCATGAGAGGATCAACCACCCTACCATTCTTTTCTTTCTTTACTGACATTTTCACGAATATCAACGAAAATAAACAACCACAATTCATGTTTTTCAATAATCATGAACAACATTTAAACATAAACAAACACAACTTAACTTTATAGTGTTTTTTTTGGTTTTATATGATTATAAGTGGTTCCACATGTTACTTATTTATTTATCTTAGTTGTTTAAAAATGCTGGTTAAATTTTTTTAAAATAATAAAAAATATAATATAATATTTAAAAAATACTAGTAAGTAGTCGTCTTAAATTTATTTATGTTTAATTACATTTTAAACTAATTTTAAAATATATTCAAAAACTTTTTTAAAATATGGTTCAATGTCTAAATAAGACTATTTTTAAAAATTATTTTACTTTTCAAATTTAATATTTAGAAACTAAATTGTTTTTGCATTTTTTTTTTAATTTAGGAGACGAAAACTAAATTCATCTACAATGTTTAAGAAAAATTGTCCTTGTTCATTCTTTAATTTTGATCAAAGACAAACAAATCAATTCACAAAAGTTCCCTTTCACAGGGAAATATTAATTATTAATATGCTTTTAAAAAGTTTAAAGTAATATATGTATAGATTATATTAAAATGGTAATGACAATTACATTTTCGATCTTTTATTGTTCAATAATTTAATTATTTAATAAAAACTAAAACTAATTATTTAATGAGATTAAATTTTTTTCCACACCCTGTTGTTTTATTCTATTTCTATACATACTTTTTGTTCTCTCCTTTTATCATTACTAATTGTGTGGTTTGCATAGTTATTAGCAGAAACATATCTTCTATGGAGACTTTTGTCTCTGACACATTCACTTCTGTGTCTGCGTCTTCTACTCTGCAATCTCTCTCACTCTGCAATCTCTCTCACTCTGCAAAAACACTCTTCTTTGCTTTCTCCGTCGTCGTCGTCATCATCATCAATCAATTAACCAATCATCAATCAATTAACCAATCATTAGCGCACGCGCCCCAATACAAAACAGCATGGCGGGGTGTATCAGCTTCACCGCCACGCGCGACCGCTACTTCCGCTTCTCCTTCTCCAACGCGGGCCTCAAATCCACCACCACGGATCTGGGCCACGGCACCATCATGCACTGCTGGGCCCCCAAGGCCCACAAATACTCCAAGCCCAACCTCGTCCTCCTCCACGGCTTTGGCGCCAACGCAATGTGGCAGTGGAACGACTTCCTGCCCCCACTCAAGCGCCGCTTCAACGTCTACGTCCCGGACCTCCTCTTCTTCGGCGACTCTCACACAGCCCGCCCCGACCGCAGCGAGGCCTTCCAGGCCCAGTGCGTGGCCGCCCTCCTCCAGGCCCACGGCGTTCGGAGAAGCAGCGTAGTCGGGATCAGCTACGGCGGCTTCGTCGCCTACAGCCTCGCCGCGCAGTTCCCCGAGCGCGTGGAGAAGGTGGTGCTGTGCTGCGCTGGGGTGTGCTTCGAAGAGAAGGACTTGGATGAAGGAATGTTCCAGGTGAAGAGCGTTGACGAGGCTGCCGAACTTTTGCTGCCTCAGACGCCGGAAAAGTTGAGGCAGCTTTTGCGCCTCGCGTTTGCCAAGCCTGCCAAAGTGCTGCCCACTTGTTTCCTCACTGATTACATCAACGTGAGTACCACGCGCCTATCAAATTTCAATTCAAATTTTGTTTTATCTGTTTACTTCAAAATTGTTTGGTCCACTTCTTCCTAATTACATCATGCTTTGTTATGATCCAATGGTGGTGGGCCACCGGTGGTAGAGACGATTTATTTAATGTCTTGGTGGAGAGAAAAAGAAAAAAAATAAAAAATGTAAGAAATAAGTAGAATGTTTGGTTTTTTGACATTTGGATCGGAGAAAGGTTTACCTCTTTTTCAGTTGTCGTTTTAATTGAGAATAAATTGTGTCTACGTGTGTGTTGTGTGTTGGTATATTTGGATGCACTTTTCTACAGAATTCCATGGTCCTCTCGAATTGAGAAAAACACACAAGCATGAACACGTAAGCCTTATGAAAAAGCATACGTTTGTGATTGTCTCTTTCATTTCAACCGTGCTAGATTACTCCACAATAAGAAATTATCCAGAGTTCTGATTGCTTTTTCCATGCAGAAGCATAGGATTGGCATTTGGTAATTTACCAAAGTTTGTTATTTGCAGGTGATGTGCACTGAATATGTCCAAGAGAGGAAAGAACTAATCGAAGCATTGTATAAAGATAGAAAACTGTCTAATCTTCCTAAGATAACCCAGGTTTTTTCTTCTTCTTTTAGACTTTACATTATGGGTTAGTTTCACTAAATGACATAACTTTTGGATGATGCAGCCTACGCTAATAATCTGGGGAGAAAAGGACTTGGTATTCCCAATAGAACTAGCTCACAGACTCAAAAGGTCTCTCTCCAATTCACCTTTAATTTTGTCTTGAAAACGTCTTTTACACTTAAAATGGTTTCTGAACTTGACATCTAATTAATTTTTAGGCATCTGGGAGAGAACGCAGACATAGTTGTTATTAAGAAAGCAGGACATGCTGTGAATGTAGAGAAGGCCAAGGAGATGTACAAGCATTTAAGATCCTTCCTCATTGATTCCACTACTCCAACTGTGTACAAAAACCGCAGTAATGGTCTCTATGTGGCTTAGCACTGTCACACTTCAGCATTGTAGATATGCTTGTGTATTCATTTTTTTGTACGCTATTATCAGTCATTTGATATTTTATTCATAGAAACTGGTTCCTTATAGAGAGAAAAAACAGTACATCATGCTGTTTTTTTTTAGAGGAGTATCAGAAAATAATTTTCAGACATCTTCCACTGTAAATTCATAATTAAGGAAACTCGGCTGGGATTGTATGGTAATATCATGAAATGGAGTGTGTATTTCAACACTTTTATGTGTCTGTGCCTTTCGGGTGTGCACAGTGCATATATATGTTGTTTATTTATGTCTCCATGCTTTCATTTACCATTTTATACAGATATTAAAATTCATATTCTTATTACCAACAGTGTTTGAATTATAGTTTCAAACATCTCAACCGAATATTTCCACCTTTTTAAGGATTATCGCGTTCTTTGGTTCCACTGGAAAAAAAGGTGTGATGATAACAAATATGGGGAGAAAGAGAAAAAGAAAATGAATACCATTAACTTGAATAAGATACACAATAAAGTTCTCAAACAAAGTGAGAGAAAACACATGGAGAAATATATAACAAAAAGAAACAAACCGAATACATAATGTGTATTATGTGTTTACCTAATCCATTATATAAGTATTTTATTATATTCATGTATATAATTGATTATACATTTTGATTAATCGATTAGTTTATTTCTTTGTATTTATACGAAAATTTTGTCTTATTTTCTGTTTTTAATTAATTTTGGTATTTTTGCTTATATTCGTCTGCATAAATCCGTAAGCGGAAACAAACGGAAGGAAGGAATAAAGCGGATGGTTGGTTGATAAAGAACCATTTTGGCCTCCTTTATGCGTATGCTTACTCATCCTTTTTATGGGTTAAAGTAAAAAAGTAAATATTGTAAGAAAAGAATGGAATACTTACCTACACTTTACTAAAATAAGTGAATTGTAGTTGCAAAATATCCACAGAAACTACTAAACCTAGTATTTGAGCAGGTGGGTGTTCCTTGCTTTGATGATAAACAATTTGAATAGAGAAAAGAAAGAATCCAGAAGGAGTAGAATGAAGGAGGAAATGGGTGCGGGAATAGCTTTATTCCATTTGTTTAAACACACTTTTCTAAAGCAGCTTTTACTAAGTATTCTGAAGTGAACGGCTCCCACGAATCCTCATCACAGTAAGCTGAAAACGATACCACCCAAAATGGAACTCCAAACATACGAAGCTGCTAAACATTCACAAACAACACAACATTAATCATTACAACTCTAAATATATGTTTTCTACGTTGGAAGGTGAAGGAGTGAAGAAGACAATGAAGAACTTACATAAGAAGGGAAAAGCAGAAGCTGAGTCCAAAAGGTAGTCCTGGTTCTGGTTGTTGTAAGCAGGGGAACAATCGAAGGTGGTGTTGTAGCCTCCTTTACAGACACAGAGGAAGCCATTCCCAGGCTCTGAAAACCCGCACACTCCGCCGCTACTCTCGCAGCCACTACACTTCGTAGTCACGTAGTTATTGTCCAAGGCCCCGCCATAGGAGAACTTCAACGCCACCCCATACACCCAGCGCGAGGGGTCAGTGGGGGTGTCGCCCAGCGACACCACAGAAGCGTAGGCCCCACACTGCATGGCTTTCAGGTCCAGCTGCCCGTTGTCGTCAAGGTTGGCGGGGGCGTAGACGCAGCAGGAGTTGGTGGGAGGGAAGAGAGGGAGGCCGAGGGAGGCAACGGCGGGGCAGGTGTAGATGGAGGCGCAGAGGTAGTCGAAGGATGGGTCGCAGAGGGGGGAGGAGAGGGAGAGGGAGGGGTGGCAGGAGAGGAGGAGAAAGGTGGAGGAGGCCAGGTGGAAGGGGGAGGTCCAGTCGAGGGTGAAGCTTGTGGGGGAGGGGTGCATGGCGGCGCAGGTGGACATGGAGGGCGGGGCGAGGGTGAGGGTGGAGGTGGCGTAGGAGATGGAGGTGATGGGGTAGGTGGCGGCGGTGTGGGTTTTGAGGAAGAGTTGGTCGGCGGTGCCGTTGGAGGCGCAGGTTATGTAGGGGCTGAAGAGAGGGGAGCCGCAGCCTGGGCCCGTGCCGAAGGGGAACTTCACCTGAGTTGAGCCGCAGGTGTCGCGGCATGCTGCGGCGGGTGCTGATGGGAATATGTTGATGGAGAGAAGGGTGAGAGTAAGAAGAAGAGTAGCTGGTAGTGCTGCTCCCATGCTTTCATCAAAGAATCAATGCCACTACCTTTGCTTAGCTTCTTCATATATACACTTCCACATTTTCTTTTCTAAAGTAAAGATGTGACTGTAAAAAGGTAATTTATCTTTTCTCTAAATCAAAATGCTCCCTTTTTAATTTCCTAATTTTATTATTCTACTATAAATTATTAGTACAACAAGTATTTTTTAAAAAAGAAAATATATTATGAGGACACAAAAAAAATCCGACCTGCCGGATTCGAACCAGCGACCTAAGGATATCAGCTTGGATTACCAACTACAGTCCTCCGCTCTACCAACTGAGCTAAGGTCGGCTTGTGATTTATTTTAGGTTAAATACAGCTAGTAATGTTCGGTTTTTGAAATTTCTACTTTTACCTGAAGAAAAAGTGTTACTATCTGTAAATTTGTGTCCTGTTGAAAATGTTTAATCTAAAGAAATAAATATATAAAGGACAAAATATCGTTCAGTGATACTTAAGAAGATTAAGGAAGAAGTGAGCTTAAAATCAAACACGCACCAAGGACCTCAACTAAATTCTTTGCGCAATTAATTAAGTTCATAAAATTAATATAAAAAAAATCTTAAAAAGTTGTTGAAAAATTGAAACTAATTATTTTATCTTATCTTATTAAGTTAGTTCTTCGATATTAAGAAAAAAGTTAAATATCTTAGGAAAGGAAGAGAAGCAAACAGAAAAATCGGAAGGAAGCGAGTGGAACATGCATTTTAATAACCACAATAAATCAAACGGCGAGGAACAACCCAAAAGAGAAAGCAATACTAGGGTGGGTGTGTGCACCATCAATTGTCAAAGACAACGCAACTCAACAATCTAATCCTTCAACTCAGTGTTCTGTGTTTCACTGCTCTCACTTTTCCCTCTCTCTGTTCACACTCAGAGAGAGAGAGAGAGAGAGAGAGAGAGAGAGAGAGAGAAGCGAATAAGGTTAAAAAGGGAACCGCCAGGTTTTTCTCTCTTTTCCAGTTTTTACATTTCTCACTCCAATACACTAACCGCTTTTCATTGCTAATTCTTTGCTCCGTTTTCTTGTTTTGATTCTTTCAGTCAATTTGTTGTATAGACACGATTCGAATGTTGCCGTTTCTGTTTTTATGAAATCTTGATTTTGCTAGTAATTCATTCGGAGGTTCACTTTATAATTCCTTAGTGTTTTCTTATGCTGGTCTGGAATTTTTTTTATCTTGTTCCTTCTCCCAGCTCCGCATAGTCTTGTTATTTTGTATGTTTAGTGGTTACATTCAGGGTTTAACTTTATTTGGGTTTTCGTTTGCATTTGGTTGTAATTGATTCTGGATGAAACGCACCCTTGAAAGTTGGCTATTATGAGGGGAAGGCCAAAAACTTACATACTCCACTGAACATCTTGATTTGGGACTTAGGCACCTCATAATACATTAGTCCTTATCAACTTATACATAACACACAATGCTCAAAAGCATAGAGGTCTGTTGAGGCTAACGTCTGCTAATGGCTTGAGAAGGGATGTTATTCGTCATTAGGTTATGATTCTTGCTTTCTGGGTCCCCACCCTTTATGAGGGTGATTGTTGATTTTTATTGTATTCTTGCCTAATGAGATTTTTTGCACACTATAAATGCAAGAGATTTTTTTTTTTAAGAATTGATCTGATATTGATCAATAGCAGTGTCTTCTGAAGAGAATTCAAGAGGGACCCAATTCAACTTCTGTGGATGTACTAGTTCTTTATTGTATAAAAAAATAATTATGCTTTTTAAAGTCACTTGCATAAGTTGTGTAATCTTATGGCCAAAAGGTTTATCTATCATCGCTTTAAGATTTTTTTTTCCTTTTCAAGTACGCATTGTACTCGTTGTGACATTTGGCTACTGGAACACTTTATCTATCCTTCCCCTCTAGACACGTTTAGAGTGTCTCTTACCATGCTACAATTTTTTTCAGCTAGCAGAAGTTCATCAACAAAGGTTTATATTAGATGGCAATAACAACTTTTAGTAGTACCTCTGCTGCACAATGGGGAATTCATCCTCGGCTATTAGTAAGATCCAGTATTACAGGAAAGGTTGCATCATCCAGCCACAAGTGAGTTCTATGATTGAATATTTGTTTTGTAGAATGGAAGTTGTAAAGTTGTGCCTTTAATAACAATTTATGGGGCATTCATTGCATGTAACAAATTAACAATAGGTCTGTGGTTTGCAGCACCCAAAATCATTTTCATTATTCATATTGATGCATTGTATTATACCATGGTAAAGAATATATTACTATTCAGTACTGTTTTCTCTATCACATCACCAAGATAAACTGGGATATAATCATAAGTTAGATGAAATTTGTGATTTTGTTACTTTAATTGTCATTAACGGTCATTTTATTGTTTGGGTATGGCCTGAATTGTTCGAAACTAGGGAATGTTTATATACTATCTGTCTGTAAGTACTTTTGGATTTAGAGGGGGAGGAAGAAAGAGAAAGTTAGAGAAAATATGCTTTCTTATTCTCCTTGAGTACATAGTTTATGTCAGACATCCATATATATAGACTATTAATAGACCTGGTGGTAACTTTTTACTTGGTTAATACACGTCGTAGTTATCATCTTGAATAGCAGCATAGTGGCTTGCTTTGTAAACTTGGGATAACTGTTATTTTAATAATATAATACAAAATAAATAGTTTATAGTACCCATATTAACACTCAAAGACTAAAGAAAACCCCAAAGTTAAAGAAATGCATAATGAATAATAAGAGTTGCAGTTTGTACCTGTAATCACCATTAATCTTGTATGATAAGAAAATAGTGATGAAGTCAAAAAATGAAAGATGATAATGACATTAATAGAAAAAAAAACAAATTAGATAAAAATAGTGGAATATGAACTGGGAAGTTTAAAGGATGAAAAAAGTAATGGAACACTAGGAAAAAATAGTCCTGTAAAGTGTGAAGAAACAATGCTCAAGATAGAAGTTTTTTTGTGTGTGGAATGGTTAAGGGAGAAGGGTTTCAAATCCTACTATTGAAGCAAAAAATGCATTTGAAAATTGGAGAGAAATCACAATTTACCCTGCAAAAACTAAAGCTGTATCAGCGGGTAAAAATGGGTTTTTGAAGCCTATATCATGCTAACACTGCTATTTGAAACCTGCGGCATCTGAGGGTTGCTCCATGCTGCTACTGGATAGTGCAATATTGACTAAATGACATTTTATCATGTGATACACGAATGCAATTTCCAAAAAATAATATATTTTAGCACCTACACAGCGGATATACTCAAAATTTTCAGCCTTGATCATTGTGCTGGATTTGTGATTTGTTTAAGTCACCTTGCAGTGCTACCAGCAGGGTAAGCTTCATGGCCGCATCAAGTTCAAGCTTTTTTTCTCGAGATTCCACACTACTCAGTGTGGGTGCACCCCAAACATGTAGTCGTCGCAAGGGGTCAAGGTTGATTGTTAGAGCTGATGCAGTAAGTCTGAAATGCACTCTTCAGCAGCAACAAGTTCCTTTTGTGCACGTGCTTTAAATGTATGATAGTACTTTTTGAAAGTATGTTTCTTATTATAAAGCCCTTACGCCGAATACCCTTTATTTGTCTACATGCAGCAGGATTATTATTCTGTCCTTGGGGTTTCAAGAAATGCTAGCAAATCTGAAATTAAGAGCGGTATTGTCCATTTGTTCCCTCATCCTCTACATGATAATATCTCCATTATTCAGTTATGTAATGATCTGCTAATAACCTTTATTTTGGTAGCCATCTCTTTGTAAGTAAAAATAGTTATCAGAGTAACTCTAGTTTTTGACTAATAACGATTACTCACTGTTTTGTGATTCTTTCTGTTTTCTTTGACTTTTGAGAAATCAAAATACTTTTACTTGTATGTATGTATGTATATTAAGCATACAAGAAAAGTTCATTAAAGGAAATCTAGAACATAAAACTGTCAAAGAAGTATGCCAAAACATACAATGCGGATTCTAATAATGTCAGTTAGATGCCAGGATTGATTGGTGTACTAACGAGATCCTATTACATTTTTTCGTTAGATATGAGAGCTCTATTTTTTCAATGGACTTTTGTTCCTATTAATTCTAATTAAGCACAGGGTTACCTTTCCAAACCATCAATATTATAAAATTGTCAGGCGACCATCTATAGGTAAGTATCCAGTAATTAGTTAAATATGGGTTAGTTACGTTAGATAGTTTGAATAATAAATCATGTTGCTTATAAATAACAAGAAGAGATGGGTAATGTTGCATTTTTGAGAGTAAAATCTTTTACCCAAGAATCTAGCCTTTCATGTATTTTCTTTGTACTGTGATTAGTGCCTAGTTTATCATAGCAATATCAAAGCTCTTGCTTTTTGACATTTCAGCGTACCGGAAGCTTGCCCGGAATTATCATCCGGATGTCAACAAGTGAGTAATTATTATTATTACTATTATTTTCTTATTTCATAGATTTGACTTTGTCTCTTTTTCTGATTATGCCTTGCTGTTTCGCATTGCCACTCCCCCACCCTCACCGTATTGCAATTGCTCCTGTCTCGTGAATTTCATTCACATCATTTTTTGACCATTGGTCAATAATGCTTTCTATGAATTGCTTTATTTGTTCTTTCGTGTTTCTTAATAATTCATTGCATACTGAAAAAAACAATGTTTATTCTTTTGCTGTCATTTACGTAGAGGTTTTATGTCAAGCAAAATGATGTTATTTTTATTTGTTCAAATTCATGACTTTAGTAACAAGTAACAGAATGAAATTAAAATTGAGCTTCGTGGTGTGTTTGGTATATCTGTGAAAATTAAATTATTTCAATAATCAATTATATGCATAATCGACTATAATTATGTTTGGGTAAGCTTACTAAAAAAGTGATTTTAAGATTATTAATTTTGTTTCTGTAGAAAAAAAATTACATTGTAAATTACCAAAAAGGATAGGAAGTTGTTAGGAAAACGGCTGAAAGGGAAAAACATTGTTGGGAAATTTGAGGTTAATTTGAGAATATTGTTTTTTAAGAGGACAAAGGTTGTTGGGAAAATAATCATAAACTTCAAATATTTAGGTGTATGAGAAACAAATTATTTTTCAATAAAAAAACTTTAGAAGTTTCAGCTAATGTGCAAAACACCAGCTATTTTTCAAACTACTTTTTTCTATATAAAAACAACTGAAATGGAGAAAAATAAGCAGTCTCAAATGTCAATTTTTCTGGTGTCATGTGCATTCTGAATCATTTTTATAAATATTGCATTGCATATTGTTAAACTATTGTCTGTATTGTCTTGTGTTGCAGAGAACCTGGAGCTGAACAGAAGTTTAAAGATATTAGCAACGCATATGAGGTGAAAGTTAAACTACAGAGTATTGAACTCAGCTTGCCCTTATGCCTATGCCTAATAACAACTTGTCTTCTGTGAATAATTTCCATTACAGGTGTTATCAGATGATGAGAAACGATCCATATATGACAGATTTGGAGAGGCTGGGCTTAAAGGTTCTGGAATGGGGATGGGGGTAAGTTACCTCTGATGATGTATAATTTAATTTGTTATTCTTGTTTCTCAATGAAGGATTTCTGTGTTATGCCAGGATTTCAGCAATCCATTTGATCTGTTCGAATCACTGTTTGAGGGCATGAATCGCGGTGCAGGTTCCAGAGGTTCTTGGAATGGTGCAATTGATGGTGAAGACGAGTATTACAGTCTTGTTTTGAACTTCAAAGAAGCAGTTTTTGGCATAGAAAAAGAGATAGAGATAAGCCGATTAGAGAGCTGCGGAACTTGCAATGGCTCAGGGGCTAAACCAGGGACTACACCAACCAGATGTAGCACTTGTGGAGGTCAAGGACGGGTTGTCTCTTCAACAAGAACTCCATTAGGTATCTTCCAGCAGTCAATGACATGCTCTTCATGCAATGGGACTGGAGAAATGTCAACTCCTTGCAATACATGCTCTGGGGATGGTCGGGTGAGGAAATCAAAGAGGATAAGTCTGAAGGTCCCAGCTGGTGTGGACTCTGGTAGTCGTCTAAGGGTCCGAAATGAGGGCAATTCTGGAAGGAGAGGTGGTTCCCCTGGCGACCTATTTGTAGTTATTGAGGTTATCCCAGATCCTGTCCTTAAACGAGATGACACCAACATTTTATACTCGTGCAAGGTTTCGTATATTGATGCAATCCTGGGGACAACAACTAAGGTTCCTACTGTAGACGGAATGGTGGATTTAAAAATTCCTGCTGGGACACAACCGAACACAACACTTGTTATGGCTAAGAAAGGTGTTCCCTTCCTTAATAAAAACAATATGAGGGGTGATCAGTTGGTTCGTGTGCAAGTTGAAATCCCTAAAAGACTAAGCAATGATGAGAGAAAGCTTATAGAGGAACTTGCTGATTTAAGCAAAGGCAAGACTGCCACCGGTAGGAGATAGTATTTTGTGGGAACCTCTGTATCTATCGACATACCTTTTTCATAGTTCCGCATATATTCTTCTTTCACACAGATGCATCTTGCTTGTTGGCAAAATTAGTAGATATTGAACTCTGGAAGGGCAGAAGAAATAACAGATCTTTTTCTTTCTCTTTCGTTGGAACTTATTCTATTTTAGAATTATGCTTTAGGTTCACTCTACCGTTATTTCCAAAATTTAGATGGTCTGAGAGAACAACTAATAAATAATAATTCTTTATTTTTATATATGGTAGAATTATATATTCCTTATACTTTTTTGGAACAAATCTGAATTCATACTTGTTCTCACCATGACACCATTATTGACAGGATTGAATATTAAAAATTTAATACTTTATTTAATCGGATAAAATAAAACGTGGAATTACTTATTTTACAAATTACATAACACTGATTTATCATATTATTAACTTTTATTTTACAAGCGAGTAATTTAGCTCGGAAGAAACAGTTTAATGTAATGTGCCTAGTTGATATTAAAATATTTTTAACATTTCAAAATTCATTTTAACGCTTTAGTTATTTATTAAATATATTAATTAATTTCTTTCTAATATATCACAAATTAAATTACTGATAAATTTTTCAATTTCAAATTTCTTTCTTTAATCCTAATAATCAAAATTTCCACTATTTTTTTCTCTCCCATACCTTCGACATACACCTATCCACGTAAACAACAATGTTAATATTTGGCTAACATCCTTAGTTTTTTTTCTTCTGAATTGATTTTTAAAGGACATACACAATTGTACTTTTGTTTTATACGTAATTTTACTTTCGAAATTTTTAATTGCACAAATTCAGTTATCATACTTGGTAGGATTTTAAATTAGAGTCCGTCAATCCATTGATAATAAGCAAAGACTAACAAAATTGTTTGACATGGAATTGTGTAATTGGGTTGACACCACAATAAACACAAAATTAAAAATACAAATAATGTTCATTTTTTAATTTTGAAAATTTTTATCCGAGATTTATTTTCAATTTTGTGTTCTAGACTTTTTTGTTCGGAATATTTTTTTTTATTTTTAAATTATATTTATTATTTTGGATTTTCAAATCTGGAATAAGGATAATTTTTGGAATTTTGAAAAATGATAGGGTGAAGGTTAAAAATAATATGGTGTAGGAAGAAATTGCCAATAATGTTTCGTCATCTAAATATATAATCATTAACTTTTCATACATGGGCAAGAAACTAAGTTTTTTTCTATAGACAACACCGAATGAATTAAAAAATGGTATGAACTTTTTAAGAAAAATTCTGATACAAATGTAATCAGTATGTTTAATTTATAATTTAAAAGTAGTCTTAGCATCAAAAAGGGTGGTGGCGCAGTTGGCTAGCGCGTAGGTCTCATAGCTTCTGAGTTGTCCTGAGGTCGAGAGTTCGAGCCTCTCTCACCCCAGCTCAATTTTTCTTATTTTTTTTAAATGACAGATTCATAAAAAAAATTAATTTTCTAAAATGGCTAATTTTAAAGAAGAGCATTATGGTTATAATCGCTAACCTGTGGCAAGAACACAAACAATAGATTGATATCTTTATCACATTTTCGAAGAATCGTTGTCATATTTTAACTTACATGTATGAAAAAATGTATGTTTTTAGAGAAACCATTTTTCTGATGGAAATCTCTGCAGGTCAGCAGAAATCGCAACATTTTCAAGGCACAAGCAAATCTTCTATTTAGCAGCTACTGCATTTTGAAGCAGTAATTCCAAATCTTTCAATCTGCATGATGGTTCACACAACTTTAGTAACTGATCCTAAATGAAGAAAACATAACACCTGCAGTTGTTAGCAATGCATCATACCTTACGTTACTTAAGTCAGGGTAGAGTGCTATGGCCTCCTTGAAATCCTACAATAGATACAAAATAGAATCCAGGTACATCATTATGCATCCAGTTTAAATGGATAGTTATTTTCTTCCATGTTCAATATCAAACTAATTGGCATTTTGTTGTTCAACTTATTTCAAGGTTAACTTAATTGCTTCACCTGATCTGCGGTGGAAGGGGTGTAGGTAACCACGCATGACATCCCTGCTTGTGTTGCTGCCTGCAGAGGTTAATTTAGACCAGATGATAGTTTGAGCATTTTGACTACATGAAATTTGGCGAATTAAGGAATTAAATGAAGATTCTGTAGTTGAAATTCCATATGTCTAAGCTCGTCCATTGATATGGTTGAGTCTAATAACACAAGAAGACGAATCCTTGACCTTAGACTTTCTAACCTGAACTCATTTAGTTAATTTTCTTTTCTTTTTATACACATATAGCTGTACAATGAGATTGGTTAAATGTCAAGGATGTAGAAAATTGACACCAAAAGAAAATGTACCTGTAATCCAATAACACTGTCCTCTACCACCAAGCAATCTTTGTCTGAAATACCTAGCTTCTGCAATGATTATGTAAATTATGCTCACTCTGTTAGTACATAAAAGAAATTTTAGAGTTTGAGGTTTCAAAGGTCTTGATCATATATTATCATATTAAAACCTTGGAAGCTGTCAGGTATATTGATGGGTCAGGTTTCTTTTCCTTCACGTCATCACCTGAAAGATTAGATAAATGGACAGAGGCATTTAAATTTGAGTAGCCAAAGTATTGCCTGATAAAAAGATGAATAAAATTTACAAGCAGAGTGAATGCCGTCAACTAGGAAACCTTTTTCTGCACATGTATATTAGGACTAACGTTATGAGAAAAAGCGTTATCCAAATTTCTTATAAGATGAAAAATGAACTTATATGCAAATTAATTTTGAGTTTTGAAGCCTCAGCTGGTGCTGCAGCATGGTATAAGTTTTGTTCCATTATTCTTGATCTGGAAATAAAAGTCTCAAATGTAATATGATCAATTAAAGAAAGTATACCAGCAAGGAAGCAATCGAGGCCTTGAAAGCGCTCCTACAACAGAGAAAATAACTTGGTTGAATGCAAATTAATAAATAAATTTTTACTACCAATATTAGAATATAAAGAAAATGGGCTTACAATTCCTATAAGGTTTTCAAGACACAGAATAACTGAACTTTTAGTTGCTGCAGAGCAGACAGCTAGCTTTTTCCCCTGCAACAGCAATTGGGCAAAAAATGACAGACTTCAAAGTTAATCTCTCGAACCAACATAAGATTAGTTAGAACAATAATCAGACAGAACACATCCAATCACAAGTAAAGAAAGTAATACTTCAGGTAATGAAAAACAATAGATCAGTGCAGTGCTAGAACACATATAGGGTTATCTTACTGCATCTCTGGCCTCATCCATCAATCTCAGAACTCCAGGTCTGGGTTTTACCTGTGTCAAAATGTACGACTATTTAGCAGTAGCTTACCAACAACAGAAATACCAATTCCACAGTTTAGGAAAGTGGAACACAGGGACATGAAATAAAGGGAAGTCCACTCACAGTTCCGGACTTGATTATTTCTTTGTATCTCTCAGTCTTCCAATCCTACATTACAAGAGTGAAATGACAGTTGAAAAGGTTGAGTCGTTACATGATAAAACTAACGTGTTAACAGCCAATATTTGTGGATCAAAAAAAAAAAAGGAAACGACAGTTGAAAGGGTCTTCACTGGTTATTTCATGCATGCAGCACAGGCACACAAAATAACAACATAAACAGTAGAGTTTAATGTCCGATAACAATATCTTTCCACCATCAAACAATTAGAAAACATGTTGAATACGAATTCTAAAGTACGTATTACAAAAACTAACAATCTTACCAAACAAGTAATCAATCATTAGATGTCAGTTTAACTTTTAGACTTTAAAGCATTCTAATTAATTCAATATAGTATCCAGCTAGGAGGCAGCCAAGTTCGTGGAGAATGAGAAACTTGGTAACTCAATTCATCTGAACGGTAACAACCATGTGATGAAGCAATGTGAAACAAGAGATAGACAAGTAAAAAAGGTAAGAAAGAAACACCTGAAGAGTGTCAATCAACTTGGCACGATCCTCGTCATTAGTCGGAGGCGTCTCGAACAACGTGGACGAAGGCCACCCGTGTTCCTTAAAGTACCTTAAAATCCCCAAAACGGTATAATGAGTAAAAAAACAGTGAAAAGATAGAGAAATAAAAAAGAAAAAAGAAAAGAAAGGAACCATCGCATTTTGGGTTTGCCTCCACCAATGAGGTTCTGGAGTTCGTCGTAGAATTGGACGTCCCAGTCGAGAGGGCCCGGAGAAGAAGAAGAGGGGCATCGAACGTTGAAGTGAATAAAGGCATCGTTGTAGGCCTGGCGATGCAGGTGCTCAGACTCGAGGATGACGCCGTCGCAGTCGAATATGAGGGCCTGAAGCGAACGTGGAGAAGACGAAGCGGAAGCAGAAGCAGAGACGGAGAAAGCGCGGTGCTTGGAAGAGAATAAGTTAATTCTGGGATATGAAAAGGTGTGTTTGGTTTTGGGGAGATAGGAGTAGGAGGAGGTGGTGGTGGCAGTGAGAGTGAGTGCCAGAGTCGAAGAAGCCATGTGAAGTCGTGTCCCTCACCCACCGTTCACGCTTCCTCACCACATCCATCACTCTAATATATTTTGTGTGGCTCTCTCTCCATTGCCATTCACCTTCTAATTCTTCAAACATTTTTACCTTTCACCTAATTCATTTTTTCCCATTAATCATATACTAGCTATAAAACTCAAACACTCATCTTAATATCAGATACTTGATGACGACACCTGTAAAATACGTTATCCAATTCAAAAAATATTTGTTAGATTTTTTACAATTCTAGTAGGTTCTAACACAATTTTAAAAAGAAAAATACATTAATTTCTTAAAAATTCAAATTTTATTGTATAAATCGTTATTATGATTATAAAAATAAGAAATCAATCATTGTAAAAAACATTTTTCTGCTCAAAAAACTAATCTGGAACATACTTGTGAACATAAATCTTTATTATCAATTTATATAATATATAGATATGTGTCCCCGTGTCCTACATTTTAGAGATTTTACATAGATTTTACATATCTATGTGTCTATGTCCGTATTAGTGTCTGTGCTACGTAGGAGACTAGTGTCTTTTTCTCTTCTTAGTCTTCTTTAAAGCTTCTATTTATAATTAATTATTCAAAAAAAATTATCTTTTTAGTGTAAATATTTAATCTGATTTTATTTCATTAATTATTACTTTAATTTGATTGTTTTCCACGCAAAGTAGGGTATCGTAATTCGACTAAATTTATTCTTGTCTGAGGAAAATAATTTTTCACAATTTATTCCTGATCAAAAGTTCATGATCATTTTGACTTACGAAAGTATAAAGATTTTCCTCTTCACACATCTTGTATGCTATGCAAATTCTCATCACTAAACCTACATAAAACCAAATCTATCACTACTGCACACAAGAAGTTATCTCCATTCTTCAAGTTCCACCATTCCATGAATCATTTTGCAAGATCTTTACCTGATTCCTCATCAACTTTCTTCTCCATTTTCATCTCCTTGCAATCATAGAAGTAAATCATACACGACACCCATTTGAGTGTATTCACCACAGTGAGGAGTCCAATTTGCAGAAATATCCCATACCCTCTTTTATAGCATTCAAGGGAGACACATGACAACCTTAAACAAAGCCCCAAGACAAAGAAAACAAACATCAAAAGTAATCCTCTCTCCTGATTTCCTCTGCTGAAGAAATACGAGACTCGTAAAGCCCCAACACCATATATACCCTCCAGAACGGATATCACAAGACTCATATTCCAAATAGCACTCCATTCCAAATACACCATCAACAGCTTTGTAAAAGCTACCAAGCAAATTACTGAAAATACTATGTAGTACCCAAAATCCCTAAACAGCATATAACAGTTGCTTATTATCCATGGAAATGCAATCAAGAAACAAGTTGACCAAAAAAGCTTATACAAAGAAGTGATAAATGTGCCTTTCATTATTGACATGTCAATGGAGCTTTTAAACATATCCTTCAGACACCTGTAATTCTCTTCTGACTTTAGCTTTGAAGCCGAATCCATAGTTATAACCGCAGAGCAGAGCTCTAGAACATGAAGAGGCACCAAGTAAATCAATCCAAGTTTAATAAAAACAGGCAAATAATCATTGCTAAAACTTTTACGAGGCATCTCTATGTGCATAACACCACCACTGTCAATTTCAGATACATAAACATATGCATAATTTTTTTCGAAAAAGGGTAGAAGGGATATAATTTCTGGGGTCTCAACCATAATTTTCTGGAACAAGATTTCAAAGTAAACCATGAGAAAAAAGAAGGGAAGGGAAGTGAGACAGGTGAAGATGATGAAGTTGATGTTTTTGACATAGAATGTTAAAGCTTCTTTGAGGATATCAAAGATCCCCTTATTCGGCTTAACTTGTTCTCTTTCACTCTCCATATTCAGCACTAACTTCAATTCTGATTGCATATTCTCATTATAAACAGATATTTTCACTAGTTTCTACTTTCCTGGAAATACACTGTTTGTATTTTTGTAGAAGACTTTGACTTGAACAATCGTTTCTCTATTAAAACCCTTTGCCAGCCATTATTTGTCGGTGCCTAATATTTGATGACTTTGAATATTCGAGAGCAAGTTGTTTATGTCAGAGGTTTTTGCAATATATTATGTTATATACTTTAATTTTTAATATTTTTTATTAGTTTCTATCGCTAAGACCTTTTTAAGATAAGAAAAGATTGTTTGTACTCGTAAATAAGTTAAGTTTGTTAAAAAATGAAATTGTATAACTTAATTTCAGTTTATATAAAAGATGTTTTTTTAGCTCTGTTTATAGTCAACTGTTATGGGACTCAACCAACCTAAAATGATTATTCTTTTGTGATGGATAAAACATTGGACCTATTCTACCTACTTTCAGTTGCAAAGATAATATTGTATAAAGATTTAATTAATTGTATATTATGTAAAAATTGAGAGAAAATAGAAGGATTAATGAATGAACTAGTATGACATTTTTAATTTATTATCTATTATGTGAAACCTTTAATTTTTAAGCTTTGAAAACATCGTTGTTTAAAACCTAGCTACGTCATGTTTTCTTGTTAGTTGATTTCAAAGATAAATTGTCTCACTGTGTCGACGTTAGTGCAGGGGCAGATTTGAGTCTTAGTGGAAGATTCCTTTTATATATATGGTTAATTTTATATCAAAGATCCAAAGACATTATTTTTTTTGAATCTTTTACTTTTCACGGTACCATCCAACAAAAAAATTAAGGTAACTCAAATTTTTTAAGTGCAAAAACTGTTTAAGTGCCCCACAAAACAACTTCTTGTCCACAAAAGAAAAGACAGTGTTTAACCAAATTGAGTTTAGACAAACTTAGCAGAATGCTTAAATTGGGTAAATGAGTCGTTAATTTTGGCCAAATATAAATCCCAAGGAACTAACTTGTAGAGATCCCAAGTGAGCTTTGGAACCAGACTTTAACAATTTTGTATTAACAACATAATTAATCTCCAACTTTTTGGTCAAAAGAACTAGTACAACTCAATTTAGACTTATCTGTAACCTTGTTGCAAGTAAAAAGCTTGATCCAAGTAACCATCTTGGGTTCGGAAAAGCTTGAACCAAATAACTATCTTGGGTTGTTAATTCTCGTTTAAGGAATGCATTATTCAAGGTTAGATTTGTTAGACTTGAATGGTTGTAGGTCCACCAAACAAATATTTTCCCCACGATTACAGAAACTAGGAGACTAGTCTCTTTTGATCACTACTAAACTGCTAGTATAATAAAGTCCCACATTACTCAAAATAAATAGCAGGTCAAGAGAATTAGCTATAAAATAAACGTTATACTAAGAAAACAGATATATGGATCAATGATCCACCCGATGTAAAATTAATCTTTTAAGAGGTGGGTTCTGCTATAGTGACTTGTCACTGAAAATCCTAAGTGAAAATCCTAGCTTGTGTGTTGCACTATAATATAGGCTTGGCACAATTTTCTAATTCTGTTATAAATTGTTGATGGGTTACTTAATTGGTTGTGTTTTGTATCTTTTCAATATAGTTACTATTTAATTTGTTAAGTTATTTGTCTGCTTAGTTGAATTTTTATTTTATTGCGAGTTATCTTAAATTTTGATTTTCTTAAGTTCTTTTAAATTTTGATTTTGTTACACTTGTATTGTTCAATCTTGTTGTCAACCTTTACGTAATAGTTCGATAATGTTATATTATTAAGTTCTTTATTTTAAACTAATAGTTACATTTTACAACATATTTAAGTTTCTTAACTTTCTTAACTTTATATTTTATGTCCAAAAAAAGATAATGCGCATGGTGATTAATAATAATATCACATAAACTTGTAACTTGTCTGTCATGATAAGAAAAGATAGTATGAACTATTACATGCATGGATCTTGTAGTTAAAAAATTATACCTACCCATTTGGTAATCAATATTAATTGAAACAAGTAGAGTTCCTAATTCATTTTGTGATTCAATTTTTTAATAAATCAAAAGAATTCAAAATAAAATAGTTGAAGTAGATAAATAGTAAAAAAAAAATACAAAATATCTAAAATAAATAATTAAAATAAACAGCTTACAGGAAAATACAATAAATGAACAAAATATCTTAATGTAAATAATTGAGAACATTATAATAATTCCTTCTTTTATAAGTATCCTGGTAAAATTTAAGTATATATTTATAAGTTGTAACTGTTCGTATAAAATAAAAACATAAAGTTTTATAAAGTAAATATATTTTTTAAATCTTTATAATTGATAGTTTTAATTTTTAATCTCCATGAACTTGTTTTTTTGTTTGTTTAGAAATATTGAAATAATGTGGGTGTTAATAGATGGAATATGGTATAATTTGGGCAATTGACTTGAGATAGATTAGTACATAAAATAAATGCCATAATCTATACATGTATGGATGTATTCAATTCCAGTATTAATTGGTTGGTTGGGAAGGTGAGAACTCTTTGCCATAAAGCAGATCTACGTGTGGACAAAATTTTAAGATCGTATTCTTAATTATTAATATAATATGAAAAATTTAATATAAATTATAATATCATATAATCTATCTCCAAGGAACACGTATTCATATTTTTTATTTATATTATTTATATATATTTATATTACTCAGTTTGAATATTGAACAAAAGTTGTTGTATGTTTTAATTTTGTTATTGTATTTGAAAATAAGATTATATGTGCAAAATAAAACCGAACACAATAAATATCTTTAATTTTTTATTTAATAGAGAAGAAGATTAATTTAAAACAAAAAAGTAACTTACCAATCTTTCCACTCTCTTACCAGTTAAATGACAACAAATAAAATTAAATTAAAAGTTTAAAAAAATCATTTTATTAACTTCTGAAATTATACCATATTCAAATAACCAAAATAAATTAATAAAATAAAGTATTAAGTAAGGATAAAATAGTAAAAGAATGTAGAGCAGTTAAAATGAAAACCTCATTTGTATATATGAATAGATTAACATAGATACTGTATTTGTTGTTTTCAGTTATATTTATAATTTTATTTTAATAAAAATGTAATGTTTTTATTAAGATGTGTATTCCCAAAGTGAAATTTTAAATATCTTAGAAAATCACGCCTACATTATTGTAATTTATTTATGTTTTCTCCTAATTGAATTCTCGTATCCGTTGTTACAATGTTACGAGTTATTTGTGATTTTAATTTTAAACTTATTCAAATCATCTTATTCAAACATGTATAAAATATAATATTAAAATATATTTTTTTTCTGCCAAATAAGTTTCTTATCCATTACTTAACTTTGCGCTCTATTTTTGTTCCTATCATTAAATTTTGAACAATATATATGTATATAAAATACAACAATGTAATATATTAAAAAGAATTCATAACTTTTAATAGTTTTTGTTATTATTTTGTGTTATTTTTAAACCACCAACTTTCCAACCCATTTTTGTGTGGCATGAATCAACCTTTTTCAAGTTAAAATGTGTTAAAAAGTAAGTTAAGAGGGATTAGGTTGCCTCATCTAGATTCTGTATTGTGTCAAAAGTGAACTTCATTTAGTTTTCAAACATTTTTTAGTCTTTAAGGTTTAGTGTTATATCTCAAAATTATAAGACATACTTGTTACATTGTTTTTACAAAATTATACTTGTTTTGGAAGACAATCCAAGCTTTATTATCTACTTAAAACTAAAACCATGACATTTTACACTAAAAGCAAACAAGAAAGCATACTTGATTCTATTTTTAATATTGTCACGCGATCATGAACGGTAAATTTATCAAAATTATTTAACAAAATGTAGTTCTCTAGTTACGCTGAATTCTATCAAATGACTTGAATAGCTAGGCTGCAAATTTCTTGTTCATCTAATTTGTACCATAGAATGCATATTATTAAAACAAAAACATTGAAATCAATGAGTACTAGACATCATAATTAACTTACTAAACTTTTGAGTATGATTCACTATTAAGAGTGAGTGAAATTTTACAGACAAATCAGTCATAAATATGTGTAGGAGTAGGAGACATAAAAACAAGGGCGTGAAGATGTAATGTCTAGCAGACAATGAAAATTCCAAGATAAGAAGAAAAGGTTATAAGACAGATTCAGAGAATGATGGGTTCCAAAAACAAAAAAGAAAAGACCTTAGCCCTCTTCCAGTCTGTTCTGGTTGGACACAAAATTAGTAATTAATCCTTAACCACTTATAAGGAACCCCTTAATAAACAGACACAAAAGCAACAACACCAAATTTTCTCAAAATTCAGAGGCATCATAATAATAATAATAATAAAAAGTTGGAATTCAGGTCTGTAACAAACTCTGTACAAGTGTATCAAACTCCAATGTATACTATCCATGCTGACGCAAGTGATAGCAAATCTGTTACCCTAGCTGACCCCTAAACCACAAAATATCAATTTAACCAACAAAAAATAGGAGTGCCAATTTCCATTTTACAATCAAGGTGTACAATTTTTAAGGGTTGAAGAAGTGGTCACCACAATGGCATTTCCATCCCAATGGCTTGTAGTTGGAGTACCTGTTACCTTGGGGAGAAGAAGGGTTAAGAAAACTTGCCATAGCAGAAGTTTTGGTAAGATCTGGAGGGTTAGAGTCATGACTAGGCAAAGTTGGCACTTGAACTGCCATGCATGGATGACAATCATTGCACTTGTTGTGACAGCTTGGAGGAATTGAACCTAGCCTGTTTTTCTCCTCAAATAACAGTTCCTGTACATCACAAACACATTTTGTACAAATTCCTGTTAGACCATTTACACACACACACACTTGAAGCAGTGATATAATGGGAAGAGAAACCAGTGAGGATATAAACAAACATGGCTAAGATTAGAGCTTACCCTTGTAGAGATTGAAGTGTGAGGGTGATTAGAGGCAGAAACTAGAGAGAGAAAATTGTGTAGCACAAGTACGATGAGCAAGGAGGTGGTTGTGCAGTAATGATATGAATTAAGTGAAGCCATGAATGCATATCATATCACCCCTTGAAGTCATTCCCCATCTAAAAGAGAAAACTAGGTGGCAAAATTTAATGAAAGTTAACTGAGATCCGGATGCCAGTCCTCTGAAGAAACTTTATCAACTTGTGAAGAACCAAGCCAAGAGAGAGAGAAGCACAGTAAAGCAGAAAGAGAAAAGATCAAAAAGGAAGAAGGCTTTTGCTTATTTTCCAGTGCAGAGTAGTGCTTTTCTTGTCATGGCGTATAGCCTGAAGGAGGAGGAGAAGAGAGGTACATAAATTGGAAGATGTGTTGGCAGCAAACAAGTAGAGAGGGAGAGAGAAAGAGAGGGTGCAGAGTGCAGAGTGTAGCAGAAAAGTGAAAGGAACGACTCAAGAGAGTTAAGCAAATTGGGAGAATCCACATCAGTATCAAGGGGCCCCCTTGGACATGGTTCTATTAGTAGTTTGAGGCTTGAGACTTTGAACCTGGTTATTGGAAACTGCTTGGCTAACAAATGGCTTTGTCCTTTGTGTGTGTTTAAAAATATCACAGACATGAGATGGTAGTTCAAATTTGCATTTATTATGCTAACTAATTTTTGTCTCAGTTTTTCTGTTAGAGATTCATCTGTTTGACTGTCATTGACTTGTATTACTTAGATTCAGGACCTCTTGTTGCACCTGATTATGGCTGCTAGTGCAAATGCTTTGTGTGGCTTCTGTTTCCTCTCTTGGAAAAATGTACTGTAAATTAATGAGTAATGTTTTGGCTTAAAATGCAAGATTTTAGATGTTTTGTGAGTAAAGTATGAATTATTACTGACCCCTCAAGTTTATATAGAGACGGAAAAATTGAATGATTAAGTACTTGTATTTATTATCTATTTTCCCTCAAGTAGCACTCCTACAGAAGTGGTCCCATAGTTAATATCATGTTAAATTGATTTGAAGGGAACTTTAGGCATTTTACAAATTGCAATTATATAATTATGATACACATAATTAATTCTTATTGGTGCTGCAAAAAAGAATTTTGAGACATGAAAGCCATATATTTGAGTATAAAGCTGCTGAAACATCAAATGAATTTAAACATATTATTTAGTGGTCTAGGAAATAAAATGTGAGTTCCATGTTTTTTTTATTATCACGAGTATGTTCTCCAAAAGAAATATATATTGACAACGCTTTATATATAACCAAAAACTGATATTACAGCAACAAGCAGTACAGTTTTGTTGAAAAAAAAAAGACTCATTGTATTTCTGCACTGTACACACACTGTATGATAAAAGTGGAGGAAGATAATAATAATTTTCCTCTTTCCCTGCCTTCATGCTTTTGTGTAACACCATCGATTGTGGTACATAGGCTATTGTTAAAAAATTCTCATACTTTGTAACGAAAAACAGTAAACAGAGATTTGAACAGAAGGTGTTTGTGAAGAATTTGGAAATCAATGGGATGGCTGTGATATATCCTAAAAGGTGAATTTCTAAAATTGATCTAGCACGCATCAAGAAAGCATTTCACACCAAATAAGTTTAAAGGGCATGTGAAAGTATTCTGGTTTCAGTTTCCTTTTCGAGGTTTGGGGATTCCTTGGTGTGACTCTACAGCTTTCAATTAGTCAAAGCTGGCATTAGAGTATTGACATTGCAGTGAGAGAGGGATTGTGACTGTGAGTGACCAGACCTACGCATCTTTCTTGCCACTGAGAGCAGTAAAAAGACGTCTCTGCAAAGATCAAAATCTTTCCATTTTCTACACCTTTACCCTTTTCTTTCTTCTAAACTCTACTAGTCACAAATCAAATGATGTGCTGATCATCATAAAAAAACAACTAAAGCCATTTTTCTAATCGAGGATTCGATTACTTTTACTATTAGCGGAGTAAAAAGGTATCGCAAAAGATAAGGACACCATCGCTTTGCCTCTCTTACATGTACCTTCCAATTCCTTACTTGCTCTGAATACTCAACATAAATTTTATTATTGTTTTCTAAACAAAGTACCATGGCTTGGGTTCACATTCACATGCAATCCCGGATTTAGTGGCGTTGATAGTTTCGACAATTGTGACCACAAACAAGGAAATGAATAATTGCAAACTGCATTGTAGCCTTCTAGGCAACCCAAGCCGGTTTTGCGTAGTACCCCAAAAAATTGTTTCTCTTTTTATCTCAATTTTAACCTCTCCAATTCACCCGTTAAATTCAGATCAAAGCTAAAACCACACTTCACGTCCTCATCGGTATTCAATCAATTGATACAAGGTAAAATTGAGTCTTCACTAGAAAAAATAGAAAAACCCAGTGGGAGTTAACCGAAAATATAATGAGCCGTGTGAAACGTGAGAAGATACATAGACAAAGAAGCAGAGCAGGGGTTTTGCTATTCCATGTCCCCGTGAAATGACTTTGAAACCTAAAACATTCTCTGTCCACTGACCTTGTCTAGAATTTTAGAATATCTATACCAAATTCTATTTTGTTCTTTGAAGGAAGATGCATAAGAGCTTTAACTATGACAAGGAAGCTGGCTTATAATCAGGATATAATAGGCAATATCGATCTACTTTTTGCAAATGATTCCATTTCACTATCTCAGAACCTAGGGTGGAGGAGTTATTTTTAAAAAAATAGCATTTTCTTATTTGACTTATTTGAAAGAAAATAAGAGATATAAGATAGAAATAAAAATAAATAAGAAATAATAGTGTCTCACCCTTCATCCCCCCCTCTCTACCAAACATTGGGTAACATTGTGCAAGTGCGTTTAAAAAATTGTTCTGCTAACGATTCATTAAATTAAATGTGAATATCTATCACAGTTACCATCTAATTTAAACAGATTAAATATTTAGTTTGTAAAGAACCAGGTTTAGGGTTTAGATCCTTTCATTATTTATTATAAAACGGCAAGATATTTAATCAGCTTGTTAGCCTCGATATTTATTTTGGATAATTTACCTTGACCAAATTTATTAGTGAAAATTGAAGGTTCATTTTAACATACAATGAAACAGAAACATACAAGGGATCAAAAATGTTGTGCCATGAATTATGTGCCGACAATTTTGGTACTTTTGATTGAGTAAAAATCTATGATTAGCAAAAAAACATAGAATCTTACACCATGATTTGCCACTCCAAAATTTCAGGAATTTCCTCTAATTTTAACGTAATCTTCATATTTAGTGCACCTCTTTTACTACATCTTCAACAGATTTGGACATTTCTAATGTATCTTGTCCATCACTGGTTTCGTGCTTGCTTTCCCATAGCTTACTAGCCTTCCCTGGTTTCGTGTTTGCTTTCCCATAGCTTACTAGCCTTCCCGATTGTAAGAATCAGATCAAGTTGTTTTTGCTGTTGTTCCTACGTGAATGTTCAGACACAACTAACACAATTCAAACTGATGATAAAAAAATGAGGATACTTTGACAAGTAAAGTGTTCAAGAAAGTTTTTTTCTTAGATATTTAAGGTCAAATTGGTACCAAGGTCAAAAAATAACATTTTACATTACCAGAAAAATGAAAAAACAAGGTATTAGAAGGACCTAAAAATTTAGTAGTTTGTAGGAGTCGCCAAAATATACCCATCCTAAACCCACGCATTTCCCACACTACATATGTTTTCCAACTGCAAAATTTGAGACATCCTCATTTGAATACATATCCCAATTATACTGGGCGATCGAAAAAAATTCTACCAACTGTAAAACAAACAGGCCATGAGTCCAAAAGTTTGCTAACATACCCCTAAAATTTGAGTATATCTTATCCCATGGTTGCTAGCTAACATACACCGCATAAACTAAAGACAAAAATATAAATATACTTTTTGTTCCCTATAATCTAAGTAAGTTTAATTTTTCCAGGTTTAGTTACTGCTATCACCAATACGCCACTTACCCTTCAAGAGATAACATTTCAAGATCAATGTCTAATTAACTATATGAAAAAACCTAAATGGAAAGAAACTATAGGGACCAAACAAAGTCTAGAAAAAAATTAAACTATAAGGGCTAAAAAACAAACTTTTAAAATAGGGACCAAATCCCAAAATTGAAGAACACAATAAAGACTAAAAAATCTTTTAACTTAAATTATTATATGATAAAATTACAAACAAAATAATTCAAACAACAAAGTCCAGTCATAAACGTGCACATTTGATTAGTAAATGGATCCTACACTGTCATGCAGAATTCTAATACCATGGGGGGTAGGATTACCTGCATTGCTAATAAAACCTTTTGAATTTCACCAACTTCCTTCTCCAAAATGTCTGATTGCACTGCTAATGCTCTAGTAGCCTCAGAATTCTTCTTGGCCAAAGTTGCGGTCTTCAAGAAATGAACAAATAATTAGTTATCTTTTCCATATAATAAACTTCAAGCATTCACTCAAAATAAGGGGAGGCTAATAAACATAAAGTTAGAGTACACTTAATTTTTACTAATAAAAAATTGAAATTTCCTTGTACTAGCAATTGAGTTAAAATGAAATGTAGTTACAAAAATCTTATTTCAGCACATGCTGCATAGACATAAACCAATGCCCGTGGCAAAGGAATGGCCATGTGGGCATGTCATGTGTATTGTATCCAAGATAATATATAAATGGCAATGCAAATTTGTTTTTAAAAAAGGCGTACAGAAAAGTATGAAGAATAAATATTAAAAATAACTAAAATATGAATAGTTATTACAATAAATTTCATTTAAGAAGTACCAAAGACAATTTCAAATGTGTGTTCTATTGTGTAAACATCAAATAGAGAACGATGAGGGGGCACACGCTCCCACCAATTTCAAGATTTTTAAAACAACTACAGTTTTAAGTTGTCATTTTAGCTTCACTGTCTTTAACCTAGACCATCATGGTAATTTTTATCATACTATCTTTTTTCCATGTACAGTAAGATAAGTTTTGTCACCACCAGACTTAATGTCCGAGTCTGTCACTGAAATGGAGTGACATCACTTCATCAAAGCTTTCCTTGGTTTGGCTTTGCTATGCTCTTCCGGCCTTCCTCTCTAGTCTCTAGATTGGCCTCTTTGAACCTAATCTCTTACCAGGTTTGTTGTGCTCTGTTGGTATATTCCCCAATTGGATTTTACTTCCATTGTTTGGAACTGGTTGGTGTTGCTTGGCATTGTTCTTGTGTAGGATTGCAGTGTTTCTGCTTCTGGTTGATAGCAATTATATATCTCCTGATTCCCTTCAATATGATTTTATGATGACACCTATGATGCCTACCTCAATCAGCAAAACAAAAGTGTCTAGTTATATGGTATCTGACTCCACAACTCCAACAACTGACACTCTTTCTAACTCCAATTATCTATCTTGGGATGCTGCCATTCAGCTATACTTCAATGACTAGAAATTATACTTCCAAATACCACGACAATCCACTCCTATATTCATACTGCTGATCAGGCCATATGACGGTGAATTGTTGTTTTCTGCTCAGCATTGTGGCTGTAATTTTTGTGAAAGTAAATCACTATAGTAAAAGGAATCTAAAGGCCCATCTGAGACACGAGAGCCACAGGTTCAGTTCCTTTTGGCGGTTGAGGTACTACCACACTACCCATCAACTTTACCAAGGCACTTGGTCAATTTTAGTGCCTTATTGAATTTAATTACTAGTCAATCTAAGTGCTGACTGTTGATACTTGTAAAATGACCAGAAAGACAAGATAACTTGCTAATTGTGATGCTATGGGGTCTAAACATAGTGTAAACAAAAATAATTGGTTTCAAGCACCCACTGACTATTAGCAGCCTAGGGTTCTGTAAACAAATCAAATTTGAGAACAGTGGAGGATCACCATCAATGAATATTGATGAATGTGTTGAAGATGAAGTCTTCTTTGGGGATGACAATGAAGAATTGACACAAGTAACAGCAACTACAAGGGCAGCTGATGATAAGAAGCAAGTAAAAATGCTTGAAACCTGAATGAACCAAATGGCTAACACGAGCGCAGTAAGGAGCAAAAGGATACTGAAGATATGAATCTTAATTCGGATGACACATAAAATGATGCTTAAGAAAGATCAAAATCTAATGAAGAAGGAGATGAATGTTTGAACAGCATTAGATAAATACCCATTTATAGGGCTTCCACCTTACAACTTAAGGTTTGGGTACAAGTTTGTGTTGCACATGATCCCAAGGCATCTATAAACAAGTGTGTTTTTAGGTGCTTTAACAATGAAAGTATTTTCCACATCCAATCCATAAAATTGAAGCAAAAGCTTTTAGAATTAGCTTCAACAGAATGTCATCAATCTTCTCTAATCTCGGATGAGCAACCAAACACACCGCAAGTAATTAGAATTGCAATTCAACCCTTCCCGCCCCAACTCTAAATTAAGTTAGATTTCAACGCAAGATAAAATAAACCTGTGCATAGTTTCCAAAAGCACACACTAAAAGCTCAAAGGGTTTTAGTATAAGCAAGTGTTGAAGGTATAAAAATCATTTACGGAACAGATTAAGTTTTTAGGAAAGTTGATCCTCGACTATGGCTATAGAACTGAATCCAGTGACGATTCCACGAATCTATTTTCCTAATAAGAACTTTGTACAGAAAATGAAGGATATTTATGTCTTTCACGAACATTAATTTGAAGGGCTGTATGAATCATATTCTTCAAAGTTTGCACCAACTTACCATTGTTAAAATCGTTAAAGCTATTATACTATCAGCCTTATTGTATCAAGAGGCTTCCTGTCACTACTACATGACCTATGTACTAGTATCATCCGACAAATCATATCACATCATATTACTCTACACTTTCTAAAGCTCAGTTGTCGTTATTCAGAAATTTTAACCATTAGAAGTTGCCAATCATGCATTACAAATATGATCCTCACAATGCTCGGTGAATGAAATACAAGCTAACTCACTCAACAAACAACCATATTCAAAAACATCACGCGCCTAAAAAGACAGAGTAGTTACCTCAGCTATGGGATCCTTCAAGGTCTTTCTCGTAACCCTAAACCTAATCCCTAATTTCTCGAGCTGTCTTGACAAAACCCTAACAACCGTCAGGGAACTCCTCAAATCCTCCTCCAATTTCTCAATCCTCTGGAGAAAGTTAACCTCCAACCCGCCCTTCCCGTTCTCCACACACACGCGCCTCCACCTCCGCCTCCGAATCCAAACGCCGACCGAAACCCCGATCACAAGCATCGCGAGGCCAAACGGAGCGGCTATGGTGCCGATCCTGGCCAGTAGCTCGTTCTTGGATGCCGCGACCACGGTGGCGGCGGAGGACGCGACGGCGGAAGAGAGGAGGCAGGAGAACTCGACGAATGAAAGGAGAGAGTCAAATTTGGAATCGGCGGTGACATGTTGGGATAGGAGGGGAAAGGATTCGGCGCGGACTGTGAGAGAATTGAAGCGATGAGCGGTGTGGTTAAGGTTTGGGGTGGCGAGGTGGAGGGAGAGCGAGGTTATGATGGGGAGAGAGAGTGAGAGGTTGTTGTTTCTGTTAGTGGTGGTTGCGCAGAGTGAAAGAGGAGAATGTAAGAAAGGGTGGTGATGACATGTGAGTAGCATTGTTTGTTAGAAGTTGCAAATTGCGTTAATGTGTATGGAGTAGAAGTTTATTGGAGTATAGTTTTTCATATCATGGTTGCTTTACGACCTTCGGTGACGATATCTTCGAGGTATATGCAGCATTGCCCATATAACCGCTTCTCACTACCTGAACTAGGATTTCATTTCATCATTTTCTCCAACCTTTTCTCTTTCAAGACCATTTGGAATATAATCTAATAAGTTTACATAAAAAACCAATAAAGAAGAATGATATTGATTATTTTTATGTACTTTTTTATATCTTTATTTATAAGACTAATTATTTCACACTCTTTAAAAAAAATAGTTAGTTTATCTATTGATATTAATTTTGTCAATATATTTTACTATTATTCTAAAACTACCCTTAATATTTTTTAAATTAATCATCGCCTAATTAATCACTTAATGCTCGGAAGAGAATAATAATTATGTAACTTGTAGCTACTCAGCTTCTCCAAATTTAATAAGAGTAGCGAGAGAAAGAGAATATCTCATTTGTTTCAAATATTTATTATTTATTGGTTAAAAAATTATTAATTAAGGATATTTTAGACAGAACATAACTAACGCAAAGCACCATATAATTATAAAAAAAATGTTAAAAAGATAATTAGTCTTGAGGAAAAATATTGTAAACAAAGATAGAGAAAGTAATTTGCAAGTTTATTTTATATGTTATCTTTAAAAAAGACTAAAATAAGTTTAAAACAACGTAAGGGTATATAATAAGTTATTAATGAACTCTAGTTTTGTTGGATATAATTTTGGTTTTTTTTTTTTTTGACGTAGTACGTTTTATATACATAATCTTTTTGTATATGGTTAAAGTACCTCTAACATTCTTTATTTAATATTTTTTTTACTGATAAAAAAAATGAAAATGATAAGATACTTAAAAAAGACTAAATTAATATAAAATAAATAAATTTATTAAAATTTGTCGTCACTAACCCAAATTCAAATCTTTTAAAGATCAAAATAATATGTGTAACTTATTTTGTGCCCAATTGAGCATTGATTGGGAACTTTTACTCTCATTTTTAACTAGTTGTAACTTTCCAAATTATTTCGATCTTCATTTAAAAAAAATAGATATTACAGTTTTTGAAAAATGAAAATCCGAACGACATTGACATTAAAATTTAAAGATCAAAATATTAATGGAAAAGATTATTAGAAGTTATAAATTTTTCTGTAGTTAGAATATTTGTATTCTATAAATATTATACTTAGTACCTACTTAAATCTCAACTCCGAAGACGTTGACAAATGAATGAATTGTTATGATAATCTCAATTAATTATATTGAAATACTTTATTTTATTTTTATTCAACCATTTCGTTTTTAATAATTTTTCTTTGATTTTTTTTCGCTTTTTTTTACTACTTTTATATATTAATACTAGTAACTCCTAGTTGCTTAAAGATGCTTTATGAGAGCTAAATTTTTGAAAGACTTATTGATTAGTTTTCCTTTAAGATGAACAGGATGAAGATATAAGTTAAAGAAATAAACACGATGCTTCACTTTCACCAGTACCCCATGTTTTGTGGCATTTGACAAACATCAATGAGTACCAAGTCCTTCAATAATAGTATAGTATAGTATAATTATATATTAAAAATATTCAATACATGTCATCATCACTTTCGACCAAACGTGGTCAGCACTATGCTGCTGGTGGCATAAAGAATTCACAGTTGTATTCATTCGACAACTCCAGCCATAATCGTCATATTAAAATGTAAAAAAAAAAAAAAAAAGTAGAAGAAGAGGAAGAAGAAGAAGAAGCCTCTAGAAAGATGGCACAAGCTGAAAAAACAATAGACAAAATGTTGCCTAGTTGAGCACATCAGCATCATGAAAGTAACAAAAGCAGACATATCTGCTTAATTTGTCGTTGCAAAAGGTAGTTTTTATTCTTCTATTTACATATTACTTTGTGCCGTTGCGTACAAAGGAGAAACATGTGAACAACTAGAAGCTACAACAATGATTTCAGCAGACTGCTACTATTTCTTTTCTTTTCCTTTTTTATCTCTAATCCGTGGTCTGGAGACAGATGTGGCCTCAGGAGAAAACCCAAGAGAATCAACGTACGTCCCAAGCAGCGAGAAACACACTTATCCTTGTTTAAGGTTTAAAGCAAAACCACTTCTTCTGCGCCTAAAGCATATATATGTATATATTAATTATGATATTAGCTATTCAACTTCATTATAGACAGTTATTTTTGTTATTGAAAAAAGAAACAGCCACAAAAACTCATTCCCATGATTTCGGTGTAATAGGAAAGTTTATTTTATCTGTTTTTAACTTTCAAAAACCAATAAAACACATGCACATGTGTTGGTGGGAAATTTATAAGTATGTTGTTTCTGATACTAAATAGCATAACTCTTATGTTATTCATACGTACCTTGGCGGATTTATCATCATCCTTGCGCGAATTATTTCTTCGCTGTGATTGAACACGTACGGATCCTCCTCCGCCAGTTTTTTTATCATCTCTGGCCTTGTTGAATATAACAGTGAATCCTTCAGCTGAGGCAGGATCATTAACATCCCATTCCCCGAACTTGGGTAGTGGCCTTCCTTCTTGTTCATACTGTACATGAAGAAATAAATGCTTACGTCAAAACAGATTAATTATTCACCGAAGATGAAAAGCAGAAAGACCCTTTTTGCTCATCATTAACGACAAAGAATTGCTGGAAACCTGGTACATAGCTAAGCCTCGTTTCGGCTTTGTTTTATATAATAACAAGAATAATCATAATAACAACAACAAAGTTTGACATCTTTTACAAGATGGCTAGAGATGAATAGCATTATAACATTGTAGTAAGATCTTACCGAAGCCATTTAGACTGAACTTTTGATAAGTACGGTGGTTACCCAAATTTCAGGGGAAAAGGATCAGACAACAAAAGAGAAGAAAAAGAAAAAGAAAAGAGAGAGACGGGATTGAGAAGAATTAGAATGGTTTTAAAAGCAGGCTGGTAGGTGCAGCATTTATAAAGGGGTAAGGAATAGAAAGAGAAGCCCTAAAACACCAACAACAATCTTGCTGGTCTTACCTTCCTTGCGTGTCACACCCGTCCAAAACGCGGGTGACTTGCTTTTCTGTTTATTTTCCGTTTTATTTTTAGGAGAACATTAATTCAAAGGCTTAACAAAAACCAAGCCAATATGGCCATATTCCAAAAATGGGAGACAAATAAAGTCAAATTGGTAACAAGGAAGCTAAGTGACTTCGTTGCCATTAAAAATTACAGTTATCTATTTACAGTTAATTTCATGGCATGTTTTTAGAGGACTACAACAGAGATCTATAAATAATATGTAATATACAAACAGGAATTTTTCCTTAAACAATGGAGGAGAGCAGTGCTTCCATTACTTGTTGTATTTGCAAACTTCCTTCTTCGATTGATCTCCATGATTTCCTTATCACAAGACTCACATATACATCAAACCCAGGGCAGGGAGGGTTACATTATAGAGAGCCAGTGACTTATCTTTGAAGATGGCAATCACTCATTTAATTCCTGGTTTGGAGTATTTGACGTGTACCGCCATAAAAGCCCTCCAATCAGATTGTTCACCGCATGAGAAGCCATGGGAACCATAATGCTAGAAGATAAAATTGTAGCATATCCATATGCAAGACCAACAAAAGTTGCCCTAAAACACAGACAACAATATTATTGTAATTTAATCAGAACTAACAAAGACAATACTGGAAAAAAAATTGTGATTTAAACAAAAGGGTAATCTGGAAGAATAAAGTATGTGAATCAAATACGGTAAAATAATTTTCAACCAATGGGGAGAAAAAAACAGAGAGAGGAAATGGGTGAAATTAAAAGATATGCACCAGATGGCAAAAGAAAACTTTCGACCATTGCCCAGGTGTAAAACACCAAAGATCAATGCAGCAATCCCAATACTATTCCAGTTCGTTCCCAAAAGTGGAAGAATTGCTCCTCGGAAAAGGAGTTCCTGGAATTTAAGTAGTAATATGTGATATCAGTGTAACGAACAGGAAAGATGAAATGAGCCAAGAAAAGTAGCTCTCTTTTAACCTCGCTAATACCAGGCAAGAATGCAACGACAACATAATCCAAAGGCTGAAGTGAGCTAAGGACCTGATTCAGAAAAGCAAAGTATTTCCAGAGTTCAGCAAAGCATCGGTGTATCTAATACAGACTAAAACACAAAAATGACAAAAGCAACAGACTTGCAAAAAAAGTTATCTCAAGAAGAAACGATTTCTAGTCAGATGCACCTTTTTACTCAACTTACTATGATCCTCTATAGAATATTTACATTTTAAATTGCAATCCACTAACAACAAACTAAGCTAACAAAATATTACAGAACATTTTCAGAGCCATGGTTTGATTCAGTTACCTGCTTATTGGCTGCTTCGCTAGAGTCTGCAAAATTTGGCCATGTCTTCAATAGCAAATAGCGACACGATGATATTAACACTACAAGTCCTATAATCAACTCAAGATGCCACAATTCAAAACCAACTGCAGAGGAAAAAAAAGATCTTATGATGCTCTATACATGATAGCTTTGCACATTAACCAAGAAACAAACACACTTAAGTTATATTCTCGTCATAAAAATGATTAAACCAATTAAAAAAGTTGATGGCACATTAGCAGAGACTGAGGTAGGTTAGGCAGTGGGGGGCAAGGCTCCCCCTGAACTTTTTCTAATTAGTTTTTTTATTACAGAAAATATTTAATATTAATAAAATTACTTTTTTATTTTTAAATTACAATTTTGGAGACAATAATGTTTAGGTATTATATTTTTACTTTTGAATGTAATGATTTTTTTTCTCTTTTTAAATATATATTTTATTTTTATGTAGTTTTTAATGTAGATATCATTTTTTTTCCTTTTTGAGATAAAATATTTTATTATTATTTTTAAATAGTACTTTTTTTCTTTTATAATTCATTATTTTTAAAGTTATAAATGATTGCAATTGCTACCATATTAGTTTTCCACTTATACTAAGTTGATATGATTACTATTGATTTAAGAAATAAAGTTTATTTATTAATATTTACCATTAGGACAAACTTATTATGAATATTAAGATAATTATTGACAACTTGATTTTTAAGAGACAAAAATATTTTCTTTTATTATCATAATTATTTATATATCAAAATAATACTTGTTATATTATTTTTTTTAAGAAAAATACTTATTTGAAAAAGTATAAATATTTTTCTTACATACAAGAGAAATATGTTCATATATTATCAATAGATTTAGTTATGTTTTTAATTCTAGAAATTTGAGGTGAATTCAGTTTTAGTTTCCAAATTATAAAATTTTTATCTTATTCTTGCAAATTTGAAAAATATATACTTAATCAATCAAATTAACTATTTAGAAACTAAAACAGTTTTGAACATAATCATTTTAGTCCTTCAAATTTAATGTTTAAGAAATTAGAACAGGTTTTAAAATTTAAAGGACTAAAATGATTTTTTTAAATCTGGAGAAACTAAAACTTAATATATTCCAAGTTTTAGAGACTAAAAACATAATTAAGCCTTATTAATATTACATATTTTTTTATGAACAATTGTTATATATCTCTATTACATTATATAAGAGTTAACTTTTATAATATATTTTCTCTCCCCTTCGTATGATTTGGTTCTCACTCTCATATAATTCTGGTTCCCCCTGCACATTAGCCTTAGCGTTCAACTAGAAGAATATCATATCTAAAAAATTGAATGTAATGTCAGTATTCCTGAAAACGTCACAATAAATAGCACCATACACGTAGCCTTAATTTTCATGTTTTATTGTTAAAAATATCCAAATTTATCTACCCCTTGGCTCATTAATTTCTACCCAAATTTCAGTCCAACATTATCATATGAATTTAAGTATTACACAAATTTTTAATGATAACTGTTATTTTAAGCAATTAAGAGTTCAAAAATAGTTATTGATAACCAATATCATTTTAAGACCAATTTCTAATGAAAAAAATCCATGTAATTTTGAACCACAACTAATAGTAAGAACCAAGAAATAGATGAGTGTAATACATGATACTTCTGTAGAGCAGTCTAAGACTGGCAATCCTTCCACGGACGCGACATGAGACACCTGCAATTTGCAAAAACAAAAAATGAAGTGCAAAATGAACACGATATCCTGTGTCATGCGAATTTCCACATATAACAATGAGAATTCAAATTGTGACAAACTTTAAGTCTCCTTTTTAGAAGAAAAAAAAAGTTGATTAGAACTTTCAATCTCAGGTTATTTCTCCCAAATAATGTGGTGTATAAAGGAAAGAAAGATTACACTGAAATACCCTTCATAATGGCTAAATAAACATACTTAAGTTTCATATGAAATCCAGTTTATATCATTAAGATAGACAACAAAGTAGGAAACATGCAAGTGCAGCAAAGGGGAAAACTGATGTAGCAAAGCATAAAAGGAAGAGAACCTGCCGAATCACTAATCCCAAAGCACCTATAAGACCAGAAGTTATTATGCAAGCTTGAAGCACAGCACTCCTTGAGGGTAAAGGGTTAGAATTCTTGGCAGCTGGACTAAAGGAAGTGTCCAAGTTGTCATTTTGAACAATTTTATCATCTAGGATATCTCCGGATGCCTCTGGTCCATCTCTTCTGGATTTCCTCAATGATTTCTTGGCAAAAGAGCATGTGCTGTATCTACTCCCTACATAGGAAGAAAAAAAACTCTATAAAAAAAAACAATCCCAAAAGTTTCAGCTAGTAGGTGACGGCTCATGATGTTTTTATTACACCTCAAGCAAATCACCTCACAACACTCTTTTGGACTTGGAGCTTGAATGATAATTTTTTTTTGTGTGTGTAAAATGGCAGGAATGAAGATCAAACCTAATACTTCATACATATCGTACCCAAACCCTCCATTCTTATTGGTTAAAAAATCAATTTCGTGAAAAATCGTATAAAAATTATTCACACTAAATAGCACTCTTGATGATGCACAAACCCACCTATCTCATACTTAAATTAATCTTTTATGAGAACAATGGGGAAGGATGGTCGAACTCTACACTATTTAGTAACAAAGGCACGTCAACAGATCCATATTTCATCTCTAAATCTAACTACCAACCAACTCCTTCAAAAAGCTAAGCACGTGAATGGTTCTATATTTCAAACCTGGACAAGCTCATCAATCATAAACATCTTTCGAAAGAAAAAATTCTCTATAATAATTTATGCATAGGCCTATTTGTATAAGTTATCTTGTATAACTTTTCTGAATTCTTATTTTTACCTTATATATATACTAATTTTATTATATAAAAAAGGTTTATTTTATTTTATTTTCCTCATTTTCTCTCCTAGTTTTACCATCTTCACCCTCATCTAACAAAACGTAGTTTGCAAGTTTTCTAAAGCTGCTGAAACTTTTACAGATAAAATTTTCACGCGAGATGTTTTTGCCCCTTTTTCAATGTCTAGCCGAAAGGTGGAATTCGAGGCGTGAGCTCAATCACGGTAAGTTCCTTTTAGGTAATTAAATGCAGTCCAAATTAAATTTAATAGTGAATTTACCGAACTTTGAAACAAAATTATTGGGCTTTCTCTTCATCTATTCTATTTAAGTAATTTGGGTAAACAGAAACAAATCAATGAAACAAGGAAAGAAACAGAAATTGAATGAAATAAACAGAGAAGCGGTTGAGGAATTTGGACTTACTGCGAGCGAGAGTGGAGAAGGATGAAGAAAATGTGGTGTGGGGATTCTCGACGGTGCTCGCACAGTTAAGAAGTGTGAGCGAAAGGGTAGCCATATACAGCGTGAGGAGTGAGACTACAGGAATAAGCTTTTCTTCAAGGACTGAAATTTTATTGATACAAAAAATAATGTAAAAACATTTTAGAGTAAAATGTTTGAGTAACATAAACTTATATGTAAAAATAAAAATAAAAAACATTATATATAATTTTCATTTTATTAATTTAAATTCATTTAATTAGTATACGGTCGTTTTGAAGGTATTGATAAAAAAAATTAGTATAAAATAAAACCAAGGAAAGTAAAAATAATAATAAATAACTAATTAAAGAATGATACTTCCATAATTAAAATTTTGTTAGTCGACATATTTCACTTCATTTGGTAAATGGGTTGAAGTGATTTTGCAGCTAGTATTATGATCTAAGATGGGTATGTACAAATTTTAACAGATTTTAATCTCATGTGTTTAGATAACTTTTATTCCTGCTGAAAAAAATGGTTTGTATCCTATATTTCTATAGAAATTAAAGTTGTTTTTTATTTCCACTTCATTTTTCTCATTTCTTTTTACACTTTTTTTTATTTTTTAATTAATTAAATTTTAATTATTTTTAAAACTACTAGGAATGTGATTCGGGAGAATGCAAGATTGAACCCTGAAACAAGCATGGTCTGTAACATTGTCTATGTATTTTGACAATTCTTTACTTGAGAAAGGCTCTGATTGGTACTCATAAGAAATGGATTGTTTTCGTAAAATACTGTACCGAACGTCTTTTGGTTTAGACCCAATCATATTAGCAAGTGGTCCAAAGTCCAAACATTGACTAAGTACAATTTCAAAAGCTTATTAGATAAAATAACACTTTAATGATGATGTAACAATAATACAAGAGTAAAGAAGGTAAATAAAGACATTCAAAAACACAGTATTCCTTCGAGCACGGGATTGACTTATATCAAACCTCAAACAGTGTGGAATCTAGCACTTGCAAACCCACCACTGGGTGGTCGGAGGTAGCAATAAATTCTCAAGATCAAGCTACATATAAGATGCAGAATTTTCCAGAAGCAATACAAGAGTTTGCAGTATTGAAGCAGAACCACTTGTGACAAAGGTGTGTATATTTGAAAATTATGATTTGCCTGAAAGAGATGTATCAACTTAAAACATTACTTACCTGCAGTTGACTTGTCTGAGAGTGCTCAGGAGCACTCATGGTGAGAATTTTAGAGCAAGGGCAAGTTCATGTGAGGGTGAATGAGAAACGGGAGCGAGGGTAGTTATGGTCATAGAATTCCCAAATTCTCTGTTTTGGTGTTATTTGAAATTCTCTCATTTTACATTCATAAAAGTTCCTTATAAAATCCCCATTATTTTAAAAATTCTTTGAATTTGATACCAACATTATATTTTCATGCTTGAATTTTAAAAACATTTAAAAATTTGATTACACTCCCAAAACTTCTTATTCAAACACACTCTAATGGAACCAAAGATGAAAGATACAAGAACATGGAATCTGTGAAGAATAGAGAGCTATTGACAAGAAAAATGATGCTTAATTATTTTTCTGCATCTCATATTTTACAACAATGCCTTTGGTCAGATAGTATACCATGTCTCAAATCATCTAAAGATACTATCAAACTAACCATACAGAACTTACATGGATAAAAAAAAAAGCTTTCACCTTGTAAAGTTTGATTTCTTCGATTATCGGAAGAAGTATAAGAAAAGTAAGTGTAACAGCTGGAATGAAGTATACAACCTATCCTATTGAAGATGTATCACTACTATAGGAACTATATGCTGTAGGAAAGCTAATCTACATAGAAACTAGAACGCAATATATGTCAAAAAAAGTAAGTGGCTCCCATTTCACCTCCGACAACACCCATAACATAACCAATAAAGAAGCCGCCAGCTCGCAGATTAAACGTGAAATTTGCAAAAATCAGGTAACTGTCAGAACAGGCAATGCAATTTTATCTGTTCAAGGGTTCTAACTGGACTTCCATTCTGTGAGAAGGTAGTGACTCTTTATCTGCAGTTGTTCTAGTTGAGCTCAAGAGATCAACTGAATCATCTTCCTCAATATTACCAAACACCCAATTGCTTTTTGCAGATATCTGCTTCTTTATTCGCTTCCTTTCGTAGTATTCTAAATAAATAACAATCAAAGCACCCATTAAGAACCACATTGTCATAGCCCAACTGAGTCCATGAACATTTTCCACATCATATCTGACTCCCAGATGCTTCATCCCAGTAAACAGAGCCGCAATACCAACGACAATGGCACATCTACCAACAATTGCGTGGAAATATTCCCAAATAACCCTCTTGAAGGGTGCTTGCTCCTCATTTTCTGGTTTTTGAGGCCTTAAGAAAGCATTTACTGGCTGTATACAAGCAAAAAATATAGTAGCTAATCCAAATTTAACATGTGTTGAGCCGACATAAACCCCCCCGAGCTCAGCAACGGCAAAAAGAAGGGCAAGCAAAACAATTATTAGCCCCGAGTATTGCGAGTAAACATGAATCCGGAACCATCCATCACCCTTAAGATGTTTTAAGTATCTGGCGGCCAATATCCCTCCGGGAAACAGGATACCCCATGCAATAAACATCATAAATCCATGCACAGCCAAAACAGGAAGCAAATCCTGTTCCGCTTCAGCTGACCCACGCATCAGTTGTACAAGGATAGGCCTATTACTTGTACTAGAATGCATATTCCTGTCAGTAAGTTGGTCTCTGGCCCATTTAGCACCCATTGCCCAAACAACTTTAAGTGGAGTTGTGGGATCAATAATATTTTTACATTCTACCCTCTTTTCCCGCCTACAAGATGGATCCAAGGGACGTGTAAACTCCCAAGTAATGATGTCATTTTCTGTTTTACACCTCACGTGCGTCAAATTCTCCTGTGTTCGATGTATGCTAGAAGCATCCTTTCCATCAATCCAATAACTGTTTACATGTCCCGTACCAGTATCATCCATCCAACCCACATACACAAAGCTGTTCACCATTCCACTTCCAAATCCTACAGCAATATAACCACTTTTTTTCTCTCCCCTTGCCGCAATAGATATGGAATGCTTTGACAATGTCCAAAAGAAGGTAACCTGTTGATCATCCAAATTTACACTGTTATTGTACATGTCAGATAGACCGCCATCAACCACCTCAACCCTCCAACCCATTTTCTGATCGTACAACGAATGATAGTATACGTGATCAGGAGTGTTCCTGTTAGGAGCCCAAACTAATTCTGTAGGAGTGGCTTCAACTCCATGGGCCTCTGGACCACCAGCATAAATAGTTTCAGTCAGATTCCTAGTCGTGGCATTTCCACCAAGCGGATCCGAAGTAATATAAAGTGCAACATTATGCCCAGCTTGGATGGAAAACTTGACTGGCACACCTCTTTCCACTCTCAAGACAGGAGCTTCCTTTTTGTTGATGTAAAGAACCTTTGCAGGATTTGGAGGATTGGGGTAATGCATTGCTGGAGCAGAAGACACCAACAGTGGAACATTTGCATCTGCAATGATGATATCTTGATCTTCTTTGTCTTCAGCATCCAAGGGTCCCGTACAGTCATTCACATGCTCCGAGATATTCAAAACTAAATGACCATAATTCTCAGGCCCGTGATTCTGAGGAAGATAGTAAGGACTAATAGAATCAGGAGGCTTAATAGGCCCCAAAGCCCAAATAACCTTCATATTTGCAGAACGATTCACAGGGCGATCATAAATTCCATTAACCTTAGTCAAATGCCACCGGTATCTAACAAAGGACACCCCATCCTTTCTATGTCCATAAACCAACATTGAACTGTTTGCTAAACCCACCCCACTATGCCCTTCATAAACTGAATCAGGACAAACCCCTTGAGCAACTCCATCACCATTTTTCATACACTCACTATACTTTGTAATGTAAAAATCATCCACAAAGGGTAAACCATCTTCCTTAAACCCTGCAACAGCAACATCACCACCAATCATGAGATCAGAATCTTCTGCGCTGGGGTCAGCCCACCCAAAAGCCATGAAATCGGTGATCCCAGTCGCAGCCTCCAACCCAATTTCAAGGGAGTCCTCGGACACATTCAAACTCCACCTCAACCTGAAATTCTTCAACAAAACCTTGCAATTCTCCAACACCGTCGGAGGTAGCTTCGCCGAGGCCTCCCTGCGAAGCACGATATGGCCGAAATCGGAGGCAGTGGCGCGATCCCAGACGACGAGGACATTGATCATGCCCCACGTAACATTGCTCCTCAAAGGCACATCGAAAGTTGTGTTCATGTAGGTTCCGCTCAATCCGGTGTCGGCTATAATGAATCCGTTGGTGAGACTATCGAAATCTGAAGCCTGCGCACCCCACCAGTGAACGTCGTAACCGGGAAGCATGTCAAAGTGGGAAACCCTAAAGGAGCAATCGTCCTTGATTTTGAGCGATCCTCGGACCTGATGTTGGACCATTGCGAATTCGAACTCCGAATCGACAACAGAACTGTCCCGAGTGCAACTGCGAGCGAGATCCGCATATCTCAACAACAACAATTGAAAGAGGAAGGGTAGAAAGAGGGATTTGCGAAGCATGAAGGGTGCAATCGTTGCAGTGAGGCAAATTGTGTGGATCGGAATCCACGGCGGCGAAGTTCTGAGGATGGGGTGGTGGCGGAGGTGTTGGGGTGATTTTAGTTTGTGTTTGTGTTATTCTTCTTCGTGTGGAGAAATGAAGTCAGTGATTGTTGCATATCACTGTCGAAGTTCATGATCCCTGACTCGTACCGCACCCTAAAATGTACTTGTTTAGTGCGAGATACACAAGGATTCATTATTCATACTCTATGATCTATAAAAATAATTATAGTCATGTTTTTTATATTCAATTTTAATATTTGAATTCATTTTTAAAATATTATAAAATTAATAAATTAATTATGCGATTTGTGCCTAGATGCACACCATTGTTGTTTATATTATTTTTTATCATAGGATCATGCTAACCATTAAGAGACCACTAGAAAATTTTAAAAAATGCAATAGAAATGATTAAGAAAAATACAATAAAATTTTCTTAAGTGAGATATGGACGAGTGTGTGTGTTTTTATCTTTAAACAAATGATCTGACAACTCACTTTTAAGAATAGTATAGTTATTAAAAAAAACTTGAATACTGTAGAGGAGAAAAAATACGAAAGGGAAAATAGTAAAGGTAAGGTTGGTATAAATGAGTAAAAATGTCCTTTTATTAAGTCAAATTTATGAGAATAAATTAAATTTAAATTTATTTTTTAATATGATATAAAAAATTATTATAAAATTATTTTTATTAATATTTGAATATATCGTATTATCTAGTATTGGATTTTCTGAATTTTCATCTTCGGTATTATTGACATAAATGTGTGATTTTTCCGACATGATGAAGTGTGTTAGAGATCTCATTCAACTATAAATAAGATTAAATTATAACTTTTGTATATATCTATAAATTAGTGTAAATCTTACTTTACCAAACTAGTTTTTTAGTATAAGTTAACCCTTAAATTTACTTCGCAATAGATATAAATTAATGATGTAATTTTTAGAAAAAAAAATGAAAAACACAATTCAATTCAATCTGATATTAAATATTTTGATAAAATACACATCATTATGAAAAAATATATATATTGCAAACAATCTTTCATAACTAGCTTTCAAAAGTAACTATAATTCTTCTATATCTGAGACTCATATTCAATGGATTATCAATTTATCTACTAAACTTTCTTTCAGAAGCTACTTTCACTCCTCAAACATTAAGAAAATAAAATTAGTTATAATATATATTTCCATTTTGGGAGGCTAATACCTATTATTCATTGTTAGGTTATTTGAAATATCATTTCAATTGTTCCTAGTAAAGAAAATACAACCTCTAATGCACAAGGTGCAAATTAATAGGTAACAAAATACACACTAAACAAGAGATTGATAAAGACTCATGTGTCATAGAAAAACTTATCAACTCCAAGTTTTTTAAAGAAAAGTTAAATGGAAACTCATAAAAGTATATGTTAAACCACTAAAGGAAAATGTAGATAACAGAGGCTAAAAATATTTTTAAAAAAATGAAAAGAAAGGGATGAAAAACAACCACATTGGTGAAAGATAAATGCTAAAAAAGATTTACACTTAAATGAGTTATTTAAGAGAACTAAAATAATATAATATCAATTTTCAAGAAAGATTTATAAATCTCACAAATCTAAAATAATATAATATCAATTTTTGAAAGAGTCTTCAAACACCTATTTATAATCTATCCTAAGTGGTGTTCTAGAGAGGAAACTATATTAATCTTACAAATTAACATTCAATTAGTATCTAAATATAGTTAACTATAATATAACTAATCATGGTATGCTAAACTAATGCTAAGTCCAACCATGAATTAAATCGCTAGAGTCAATCACTGCATCTGAGATATTATCAGTTTTAGAATTTGGAGTTTCATCACGGTTTTGTCCTTAAAAGGCGTATCAGTGGGTTGAAGGAGGAACGAGTATATTAACTGCCTTTAGCCTCAACTGCTAAGTGATGTGAGACTATATTGACGTACCAGAACAAATCATTAAACAACTAATATTTTTTATTCATAATTGGTCATGTGTCATTGCTTCTCTCTCTCAATATCTATCTTTCATTTGTCCATCTATTTATGTGTTTGTAGTTGGTGCATGTCGGATCTGTAAGATCTATTTTCTTGGTGTTATTGACCGAACATCTCTAAAGTTTGAAGCACCTATTTATGTTTTTTTTTCTTCTACAAAGTGTTTTTAGACACCCTTGATTATGATTTAAAGTAATGTCTACATTGGGATTTTGCTACCTCAAACCAAATGGTCAGATAGCTCACCAAGACCAAATGGTCATTGAATCAACAATACTTATCCGAGTTCAAACACGAACATCGACAAATCTTTATCAATCTTAAACCAATTAACAGACATTACTCAAAATCAAAATCAATGGTCGACCTACACTAAACCCAAATGGGTCTAAATCGAACTCGTTCATTATTTGGTTGCTCACCACTAGATTATCACCTCAGCTTCCGAGCGGGGGGCTTATGTACCTATTTGCCATAAGATTGGGGTGACTATATGCATCCCCTAATCGAGCCTTCATTGCCATCAATGACCATTATGAATAAAATAACATACTCAATGAGTCTTTAATGACGACCAACTATTTATGAAGCAATGAATGACAAACATACGGCCAACCTAAAGACCATCATCTAAGAGTTCTATAAATACCTACTCTCTAGGAAGTACAATTTATCTTATCTCATACTCTTAGCTCTCATTTTGTTAAGAACTTACTATCTTTGTGTTCCTACTGACTTAAACATCAACAAGTCTTTTTCATATGCACCTCCCCCTCTCATCGGAGGCCAACTAGAAACTCGTTCCATAAGAAACACCATATCCTCGTTGAGTTGCACTCTACGAATTCATTTATAGGAAAAACAACTTACAAACTTCTAATGAAAGTTTTACAAGTTTACTACACAAAGGTTAGAATGATGAATAGAATAACGATAATTTCATTAATAACTATACTTTTCACTAGTTATAACCGTCACAATATTTCTAACCCTCAAGTTTATATTAGAAACTTCAACCTTTAATTTAAATTTGTCATGTATCTTAAAGTGTAATGTTTCTTAAAGTAAAAAAAGTAATGATGTTCTAAACTAAAAAAAAAAAACTAATATTTTTACTAAAGAGGAACATTGTCTTTCATTCTCCTTTGCTTTAATCTCTTCCCTAACTTCTTTGGCCCTTCTTAATCTTTCCTTTGTAACTCCTAGAAATTAGTCATACCTTCATTTTTCCTTAATCATAAATTTTGTAATTCGTCTTTTGAGTATTCACTATCTACCTTTAAGTCTTCGTGTACACGTAACACAATGATTGAAACTAAATTTTTTTAGAGTCTCACATAAAAAAACACTTAATCTAATTACAATTTTATATTTGTATTGTCACATAACATTTTAGGTCTTCCAAATTATTTTATAAAATTAATGATAAAATATTATATTATCCAAGTATTTACTACTGTTTCTCTTTATTTTTGTTAAGTTTTTTATGCACGTTAAATTTATATAAACTTAAATGATGTGGAATTAATGTTTTTTTTAATTTAATATAGATTGGTCCATTTAACCACCAATATGTGATGGTGAAGTTGAACCAATCTCTTAAGTTGAATTTTGTATAAATTAAGTTGAGCCAACAAAATGGAGCGAGCGTCAACTTTAATAAAAATATAAATAATTTATTTAACTTAAATAATATTTTATTAAATGATTGATTTTAAAAAAATCAAGCTAAAATTAAATCAATTCGAAAGTTGTTTAAGTATGTATAAAGTGATTTTAGTTTTAGTCAAAATTAATGCAAAACATTCCAAAAAATTCCCTAAGACAAGTGAAAGGTTAAAAATATTTGAGATATAACGGATTGTTTGTTTTAAAAAATATTTTTTTTAAAAAATTAAATAGATTTGTCGTTTATATCATATTTTTTAAATAAAAATTTATTTATTTATAGATAAGTGATTTAAAAAAACTTATTTAAGTGATAATCTGATTTTTGAAGCAAAAGGAGTGATGGTTTGAACATAATAATCCTCACAGAAATTATTGTTAGGAGAAGATGAATAGAATAGAATAAATAATGAGAATATAAATAGTAGAAAGTAGGAATCGAAGTAAAACCCTGACTGAGGACAACTCGTGAGATCCATTCTATGAGCTGACGACAGTGATGCATACAATACAACTCCATTTTCACTCCTTAAAACCAAAAAAACATTCTTCATTTCTCCACTGGAACAATAACACAAACGTCTCATCTACTTCAACCCTTCCACGCCGCTTACACAACACGATCACCACCCCTTCCTGCACTGCGCGTCACCGTGGATTCCGATCCACAACACGATTTGCGTGACAGTGCAACAATTGCACCCCTCATGCTTCGCAGATCCCTCTTCCTTCCCTTCCTCTTGCACTTCTTGTTGTTGTTCCGGTATGCGGATCCCGCTCCGAATTGCACTCGGGACAGCTCCCTCATCGATTCGGAGTCCCAGTTTGAAATGGTTCAGCACCAGCTTCGAGGATCTCTCAAAATCACCGACGATTGCTCCTTTAGGGTTTCCCAATTTGACATGCTTCCCGGTTCCGACGTCCACTGGTGGGGTGCGCAGGCTTCTGGTTTCGATAACCTCACCGCCGGATTTATTGTTTCCAACGACAGATTGAACGAAACCTATAAGAACTCCACCTTGGATGTGCATTTGCTGAGCAATGTTTCGTGGAGCATGATCAACGTCCTAGCCGTCTGGGATCGCACCGCCGCTTCCGATTTCGGCCACGTCGTGCTTCGCAGGGAGGACCCCGGTAAGTCACCTCCGACGGTGTTCGAGAATTGCAAGGTTTTGTCGAAGAATTTCAGGTTGAGGTGGAGTTTGAATGTGTCTGGTGAGTCTCTTGAAATTGGGTTGGAGGCTGCGATTGGGATCACCGATTACATGGCTTTTGGGTGGGCTGACCCCAGCGCAGAAGATTCTGATCTCATGATTGGTGGTGATGTTGCTGTTGCAGGGTTTAAGGAAGATGGGTTACCCTTTGTGGATGATTTTTTCATTACAAAGTATAGTGAGTGTGCGAAAAAAGGTGATGGAGTTGCTGAAGGGGTTTGTCCGGATTCAGTTTATGAAGGGCCTGATGGGGTGGGTTTAGCAAACAGTTCGATGTTGGTTTATGGACATAGGAGTGATGGGGTTTCCTTTGTTAGATACAGATGGCATACGAGTAAGGTTAAAGGAAATTATGATCGCCCGGTGAATCATACTGCAAATATGAAGGTTATTTGGGCTTTGGGGCCTATTAAGCCTCCTGATACTATTAATCCTTACTATCTTCCTCAGAATCACGGGGCTGAAAACTTTGGTCATTTGGTTTTGAATATCTCGGAGCATGTGAATGACTGTAAGGGACCCTTGGATGCTGAAGACAAAGAAGATCAAGGTGTCATCATTGCAGATGGAAATGTTCCGTTGGTGGTATCTTCGGCTCCGGCAATGCATTACCCCAATCCTCCAAATCCTGCAAAGGTTCTTTACATCAACAAAAAGGAAGCTCCTGTCTTGAGAGTGGAAAGAGGGGTGCCAGTCAAGTTTTCCATCCAAGCAGGGCATGATGTTGCACTTTATATTACTTCAGATCCGCTTGGTGGAAATGCAACGATGAGGAATCAGACTGAGACTATTTATGCTGGTGGTCCAGAGGCCCATGGAGTTCAAGCCAGTCCTACAGAATTAGTTTGGGCTCCTGACAGGAACACTCCTGATAACATCTACTACCATTCGTTGTATGATCAGAAAATGGGTTGGAGGGTTGAGGTCGTTGATGGGGGTCTATCAGATATGTATAATAACAGTGTCGTATTGGATGATCAACAGGTTACCTTCTTTTGGTCACTGTCAAAGGATTCTATATCTATTGCAGCTCGTGGCGAGAAAAAAAGTGGTTATCTTGCCATAGGATTTGGAAGTGGTATGGTGAACAGTTATGTGTATGTGGGTTGGATGGATGCTACTGGTATTGGACATGTAAACAGTTACTGGATTGATGGAAAAAACGCTTTAAGCGTGCATCGTACACGGGAGAATTTGACACATGTGAGGTGTAAAACAGAAAATGGCATCATTACTTTGGAGTTTACGCGTCCCTTGGACCCATCTTGTAGGCGGGAGAGGAGGGTAGAATGTAAAAATATTATTGATCCCACATCTCCACTCAAAGTTGTTTGGGCAATGGGTACTAAATGGACTAATGACCATCTTACTGACAGGAATATGCATTCTAGTACAAGTAATAGGCCAATCCGTGTTCAGCTGCTGCGTGGGTCAGCTGAGGCGGAGCAGGAGTTGCTTCCGGTTTTAGCTGTGCATGGATTTATGATGTTTGTTGCTTGGGGTATCCTGTTTCCTGGAGGGATATTAGCAGCCAGATACTTAAAACATCTTAAGGGTGATGGATGGTACCGGATTCATGTTTACTTGCAATACTCGGGGTTGGTAATTGTTCTACTTGCCCTTCTTTTTGCTGTGGCTGAGCTTAGGGGTTTTTATGTCAGCTCGACACATGTTAAATTTGGATTTACTACTATATTTTTGGCCTGTATACAGCCATTAAATGCTTTCCTAAGGCCTCAAAAACCAGCAAATGGGGAGCAGGCACCCTTCAATAGGGTTATTTGGGAATATTTCCACGCAATTGTTGGTAGATGTGCCATTGTTCTTGGCATTGCTGCACTTTTTACTGGTTTGAAGCATCTAGGAGACAGATATGGTGTGGAAAATGTCCATGGACTCAGTTGGGCTTTGGCAATTTGGTTCTTAATTGCTGCATTGATTGTTTTTTATTTGGAATACCATGAAAGGCAGCGAATAAGGCGTCAGATATTTGAAAGAAGCAATTGGGTGCTTGGTAATCTCGAGGAAGATGATTCACTTGATCTCTTGAGTCAATCCAGAACAACTGCAAATAAAGAGTTCTTACCTTCTGCGAGAATGGAAGTTCAGTTAGAACCTTTGAACAGATAAAGTCGCATTCTTTAAGTTCTAATAGAAAGTTGCCATTCTAGCCTGCTTTTTGCAAATTTTTTATTTAATGTGAGCCGGCATTCTTCTTTGTTAGTTATGAGGCCTTTTCTGAGGTGAAAAGGGAGGCAATTACTTTTCAATATCTTTTTTCAACATATGTTGCTTTCTAATTTCAGGAAGAGTATCTTTCCTGCAGCATATATTTCCTATACTGATACATCTTCAACAGATTAGGTTATATTGATTCTTCACTCCAGTGACTACACTATTTCTTTTACTACTTCGTCCCAAAGTAGAAGAAATCAAACTTCACGAGGTGAAAGCTTTCTTGTTGATCTTTGTAGGTTCTGTATGGTTAGTTTGACAGTATCATAATAGATGATTTCAGACATGGAATGCTATCTGGCCAAAGGCATTGTTGTAAATTATGAGATGCAGAAAGTTAATACATCATTTTTTCTTGTCCATAATGCTGTATTGTTTTAGATTTTTTTCGATTGCATGTTTCGTCCTTTGTTCTCTTAATGCCTCCATGAAGCTTCTTAGTAATTAGTTTTAACTATAAAAGATAAATTCAAATGACTTTATAGTTTAGATGCCTTTATAGCTTGAAAATGGTTAAAGTGGTAGTTGAAATGATTGCAATCCCAGCAGTTACTTGAAGCATCTTATATAAACTTTCAATATTTACTATAGCAACTGTTTAATCATTGTATTGGTCTTCATTAATTGTGTTAAGACTTTGTTTTGTTTATGTTGATGTAATGGAAATTAGAGGAAATTTTGGATCTAGCCTTTTGTTGTGAATAGTTTTTTGTTTCAATTAAAGAATTAGGCATAGCATTGTTGTGAAAGACAATTTGTCTTGCGATGCACTAAAAGTTTGATTTATTTCAGATTCCTAATCCACCTTATATATGTTAGAGCTGTCAGAGCTTGCCTTTGATATTTAAACAAGTTTTTTATACATTTTGCCTTTGCTATTGTTACACTTTTGCTCCTTAGTTTTAGTTGGCTATTGTGGGGGCGAGCCCTAGAGGAACGGTAAAGTTATGACTTGATCAGGCCTTTACACTGTGCGAAACCTTCAAAGGTACCGTGATACGATACTTGAGTTAGCTATCGTAATCTCGATAAAATCTCATGACAGTTGAGAATTTTTAGCAAATTTCAAATTGGTCGAAGCCTTTCTTTCTTCAATTTTTATCTCTGCTAGTTCCAGTATTTTGGTTTATTTTCAAACTGATACTTAACTGGTACGAAGACCTGGCTTCCTATGTGTTTTGAGGCAAACAAATTGACCGCAAATACTGGCAAAGTTGAGCAATTTATTTTTCAGGCATCCGGGTAAAGTATCTCTACTTCTAGCAATTCATCTATAATTCCTTTGTTTAAAGGTGAGATCTACACATTTGGAATCATGCAACCAGAATTCTGAGGTTGCTGGCCAAGAATAAGAAACTATAAAACCACACATTTTATAGTTTGAAGCAAGCAGAATTTACTCTTAATCCAACTTGGATTCAGGATTGAAAATGAAACTAATCTGCATTTGAAACAAAATGATTGTGATTTGTAAACTTGCACTCTTTATGTTGTTAACATGGTTGTGATATGAAGTAATTTACTTTTGCTGGTCAAGTTCAAAATGAAAATGCAATATATATTTGAGATGACTGAACTTGGCGTCATGAATTTCTTCATTGGAATGGAAGTATTCAAATGTAGCTCAGGTATATTCATCTCAAAGAATATATGTTGTTAATAATCTCAAGAAGTGGAGGTTAGAATCATGCAAGAAATAACAAGCTTGGCAGGGAGTTTACAAAATTCTTGACAACAACTAGACTTTATGTTAACAATTTTCGGAATCTAGTATCTAAAGACTGGAATTGTTAAGCTAAATGGCTATGTTGACACTGAGTGGAAAGCAAGTATAGATGACACGAAGAGCAATTGAAGCTGTGTTGTTACAGTTGGTTCATCTGTTATTTTCTTGAATGCAAAATGTGCATTGCTAAAGTGGAGTATTTCTTTTTAGGGTATATTTGAACGAACTTCTCCCTAAGAACTTCTAAAAGGGAAAATCAAAAAGAAAAAATGAATTGAGTTTATTTATTAGATAAAATTAGTTTATACAAAGTTAAATTCTGTAAGTTATTTCTTATATTTTTAAAAAAAATTTACCTCTAGAAATCATGAATTTTTTTATGGGAAATCTTTACTGAAAAGTTATATAAATTTCTTTTAACTAGAAATCTTTACTGAGAAGTTCGTTCAAACATGTTCTAGCAATTGTGTTATACTCAAAGTTAACATAAACTTCTACGAGTTCACAATTCTAGGTAAAGAAATCAAATTAACTTGCTGACAAATTCTTTTTTAGGATGGATAAACTAGTACAAATTGGCATAAATCTTCAAGAAGCGAATCTAAAATCAAATGTGATTTTCCCTCATTTGACCTCGGTGACACTGTTTTATGCCACCCATGCACTCTTTCTACAATGAATGCAAATGCAACCTTTTAACATGTTCGACTCAATTATACAAATTGTGGTCAAATCCTTACCATTCTCCATTTTCTCCTAACCACTCAAAGCTGAGTTGAATCATGAAGTTTTGTTTGTTGTCAACAAGTCATTCTTCTTCTATTACAACAATGTTTATGAACCCAACGTCTACTGTGAACATAAATTGTGTAGTCAACCCATTTCAAAAAAGAAGAATATGTGCAAAATCGAAAGCTTTGCACAATATAAGGATTAAGCTATTGTGTTTTGGTATAGAATACTTTTTAGGCAAACCCCTACACTCTTCTAAGATGTCAATACACGAATGTATGGACCATAATTTTGGGGAAAAAACAAATGATGATTAATTACATATTCGGACAATTCTATTTATATTATGATGATGAAAACACGAAAGAGAGAGACCATTGAGAGACCATTCTGATATTCAGTTTAAAGTTTAAAGAAGGATATTGATATCGCACTAAAAGTATGATGAGAATGTGAATGATATGTTATGAGATGATTACCGTAAGTTACATGATATGATCAAATTTAGGTTATTGTAACTCATAATTTCATAATGTTTTCACAAAAAAATCTAAATTTCTTTCAAAATTTATTTCCTTTTCTGATTGTATTTCAAATAGATTCTTTTATAGCCAAATTATGTAGAGTCCACTAAATTCCACATTAATCCTCATTTTTTTTAATGTTGTCTTTAATTCAGAGTAATTACATCATTATTTCCCACCATGAGAATTTGAATAATTCACTTCTTATAGTTTTTTTTTATCTTTTCATATGATTATTCAACCACTTAATTAAAAACATGATAAAACTACTAAGAAAATACAAAAATAACCTTAAAGATCATATAATATGATATGTAATAAATTTGTCTTGTTTTTTTAATATTACAAGTCAAGTTTGAGTTGAGTTTATATAAAACTCCATGAGTTTACTTAAACTTTTGGGATTTGGTAATTTTCTCAGCTGTTGTTGCAAATCAAACAACTAGAAATGACAAAGCGGGACGGACCATGCAGACTAACCCACGACCCGCTGATAAAAAACATAGGGTGGACTCAATTTTTCAACCCGTCGACCCGCTTTAGTCCGCCTTGCATAATCCGCAACCCGTGCGGGCCAACAACGGGGCATGACAGGTTGGCTTGTTGGTCCGCAAAAAAAAAAGGTTTGTGTGTTGACTTGCCAATGGAAAGGCAAGTTAGACTGAAAAAAAAAAAGTTTTCCTTTTCCATTCATATTCATTCATTCCAACGTTGCAACTATGTTTATTGTAGTAGTGTTTATGTTTAATATTTTTGAATTAACTATTTTTAATGTTTTTAAAATGGAAGAATATTGATATTTGATTTTTATCTTAATTGAATTATTGATGTTTGACTATGTTTGAAATGGAAGAAAAAATATTGATGTTTGATAGTAGCAAATATAAGTTCAATTTTTCAAGAGTATAAGGTAAAGAGTATTTTCATTGAATTTCTAAAAAAAAAACAATGCGGGTTGACCCACAAATCCGCAAGCCAATGCGAGGCGGACTGACCCACTTTGCCATCCTTAATTTAAAGTAATTACTCGTTGATTTATGCCAAAATCGAAGTACAAAAGTAGTCTTTATTTAGTCAGATTAGTCATTTCTATTGCTAAAAATCGTATCCCACCATGCCCATCAATGTAAAAATAGCACAACAATATTTCTCATGATTTTCAAATATCTTAAATTTGCTCATTGCTCAATCTTAATGTGTGTAAACTTTCGTGGGAGTTTTTGCAATTATAAATATGTTTAGGCTATTAATGGTGGTGAAAGTGAAGATGTTCATTGTCAAAATCAAAGTTATCCCCCTCTTGGTGCCTCTCGTATATGAACAAAACCTTAGGAGCAAGTAAAAAAACTTATAGCATAAATTTTGGTTTTCTAATAATTTTGTGGATTCAAATAACTTTAGCATATAGTATAGTCCATCTATCGTCACACATTTGATTTGAAAAACTTTATTGGTTTATTTCTAAGTCATAAGCTGACTTGTCCCCTTTTTCATCCTTCTTGTAAAATAAAAAAGTTAGGAGTATAATGTTTTTTATATGCCTAGTTGCTTATTAGTGATTGGAGAAGGCATATGTGATGTTTTTGACATTTATATGACTTGGATGAAATTCACTCTATAACAAAGAAGAGTGACTTATAGGATTTAAAGAATAATAAAAATAAAGATTTAAACTTATAAGTTACTGAAAGTAAAATAAAATAAAAAATTTAACTTCGTTATTAAATCTACTTGTTAACATAAAAAAATAATTAAAACCACAAAATAATAATGGAGAATATGAGTATTTAGTTTGATAGGATAATGAATTGGTTAGTTTTTATTATTAACTAATTAACAATTTTTTACAGAATTAAATTTTTTAAATTGAATGTTCTCTATTAACTGTGAAGGCTAGAGATCTAGATCCAATAACAATTGCTTTAATTAATTATTCATAAATTTGTTTCTTCTCTATGTATTTTTCTCTCACCTCTATAAATTTTCATATTTTAAAAAATACTTCTTCGGTAATATTTCAGATTACGTAATCCAGATTTTTTTTTTCAAATTTTGCATGATTAGTTTTTGGATTAAGTAATTTGAATGTCTTTTTTAACTTATGGATTACATAATCCGAAAGCTAATCCGAAAGCTACTCTATGGAGTGATACAAAAATGATAAAATATTTTCACATTGTGTATGAGGTGGCAGAAGTACGGAGGTGAAGGAAGAAACACAGTCTTTCATAAATTTTTCCGGAGGCCCAAAATCACGTGTTTTTTTTTTATGTTTTTGAAAAAAGGCCCATCTGGCTACCAGTTTAGCTTGTAGGTTTCGCTCTGTTCCCTTATAAAACCAGAGGCGGAACCCCTGTTATCTTCGATAAGGCGATAAACCCTAGCGCCGCGAGGCCAAGGTAATGTTCGTCCGAATCTATGCCTCAAAGAGTGCTTGAACTTTCAAGTATGTTATCTCTGTTAGGGTTCGTTCCATTCTTATTTCCTGAACTTGGTCTTCTGCGTTTCTCGCTTTTGATAGGCGTTGCGTTCTTCGTTAGTTTCCAATGCCGAAGGACGTGTCAACGAAAGCGTATATGAATTTCAATGTCGACCTGTTATTTTTCTTTTTAATTTAAGCAGCTACTATGGTTTTCCTTGTAGTCTGTTCCAGGTCGCGTTGTACCATTCCTTTAGTTCAATTACTTTTTTTGTTGCTTCTTCTGGTGAACTCTCCCTTTTTGTCCGTGGGGAATGTTCTTGTTTCCGAAGCATATATAAATAAGTTCTTCTCGAATAACCAGTTTTAAACAGCGTGGTGTAATTTTGTTTAATCTGCTACACTATGCTACCTGTCTGCTGGTACATCCAATTCGTTACACAATTTTCGCAATTCTATTGTCTGAAATTTGAAACGTTTCAATGAAAATTGTCAGTTGAAATTCATTAATTAAGTATGGTGAATTTAACTTCTTACAATTACAATAAGTTAAGTAAAACTAACTTTTGGTTATCGACGTTGGAAATTTGTAGAAATGGAACAGCCAAATGTAAAATTACCTAAAGTTGGACAAAAATCCTCCGCGAAATTGAAGTTTCCCACGCCGAAGGAGCTGATATCGCACTATGAATCTCAGGGTATGGACTCGCAAGAAGCGTCGATGAAGGTCATTGAGGATCTTCAGAAGGCGCTATTTGGAGTCGTATCCTCTGGGAAAGGTAGAAGTGATAAGATATTGGCTGAGTCTTCTAAGAAAATTGATTCAATTGGTAATAGACTTACTGTTCTCGATATGAAGCTTGATTCCAAGCCTGGTTATGTTGAGTCTCTCGCAATTGGTATTGCCTCAGGCGCTGCTCTCAAAGGGTTAGGTGCACTCGTGCCTCATATTCTTGCCCCTCTAGCTCAGATATTGAACTCTGTTTCCTCTGCCACTAAATCTTCTCCCCAATGATACTTTAGTTTAGTTTCTCATTATTCATGTAATTAGTAGTTTTAGGTTGTATTATTTTTTCAGTTAACCAAATTTCCAATTTTTGTGTTTCTCTATAAAGGTATCAAAGAACTTAATAAAGAAACAACTTCAACTAGTTTAACATAAAATTGCAAGCCTTTTACAATAAGAATCAAAACAGTATGTAGATATCATAATCCTGAATTCAAAACCTAGGTTAAGCAAACACTGAGTAAATACTCTTACTTGTATTCAACACATACATGCAGTCGGTCGACTGAAATGGTGTTGAGTAAAGTTTTGGTGGTTGATATGTTGAATTTATTTTAAGCTTATGTACTTCAACTCTAATAGTTTAATTGGCATGATTGCCTTACATTCCCTGTAAACACTGTTTCAAATATGCATTTAACACACTGTAGGTGATGTGTTTACTCGTTACAGCAGCGATACATGTAGAACTTCTCCATTGTTTTGCCACATTCAGCACAGACTACACTGTCTGGGACCCCCCCACTGCTTCCTGGAAGTATCAAGCGGTTGCAGTGGTGAGGGGCTTGTAGTCCTTGTATATAATCAGCCATTGCTGGCAAGATTCCTATATCTTTTGCTGTGTCTTTCCACTGCTCACGTTCATTAAGGCACCTTAGAAATGCATCTCCCTTACCCTGTGCCATACTTCCGGTGCCTTCACTAATTACGGCCCATCCTGAGTCACCACTATCATAGGTTAGGATTCTCATTACTTCATGCATTATGTTGTCATTCTCTACTGTCTTGCTATGCTGTGATTTGGAGTGCCACATGCTCTCTAACCTAACCCAGAAAAACCAAATAATTGCAAGGTCAGGGAGCACGTTGCTTAATTTTTCTGCTTGTATGGCATTGATGGTTTCTTGAACTTTCTTCCCTGGATTGCTTTTCCCCACATAAATCATCTCTAGTGGTAGTTGCAGAGCTGCTGCCAGTGCATATGCAGTCCTTGTGAATTTGCGGATCCAGTCCATATCGTCCCCTCCGTACAAGCATATATATTTGCCTTCTGATATCTAAACATAATATGCGTAAGATCATTGTAGAAAGTTAATTAAGTACAGATTTAAAAAAAAATTAAAAGTATCTTCAATTATGATGTGGTGGTTGTGTAAGATTGACAAATGTGACATGGTACAATTGATGAATATTATTCATGATCACATAGCCTGCAGTTTTAGCATAGTACATGGTATAGCTGAATTTCATTCAATGCCCGAAAATCATCAGACCAAATAGAGGGAATGTAAACTTCAGAAATATGTTACAGTTGTTTTAATTAATTTTAATTACAATTTCTACAGAATGAAAACTGCTACATAAGCTCAGAAATTAGCTTCATACGCATAAGTCAAACGAATCACTCCGGAAGGTGTTTTCGTAATCAGATTATTGTTCCAACCTTTTTATCTTCTATTGTTGGACTACGGTAGGATAATCATGTATTTATATATAGAAGAAATATAAAGAATGCAATGACTAACCCAATACAAAAGCGATGGATCGATTGAATCTGCCAATAGTACAAGTCCCCATTTTTCATTATTCCACAATGCTTCCTCCTTTGAGATGGAGAACGGATAAGCCAAGCTTCCCCAAATCCACATCATGGGTAATGCATTCAGATTAACAACCTTCCCCAGGGGATCCAACACAACAAGTATAGGCTTCGCTTTGAAAAGCCATACCTCTTTAATGTACCTGATGGTTGCTGGCTCCAGAGCAGTAGGGTCATAAACTGAGTACCATGACATCGTTGATTGCACCATATCAAACTTTGGTTTCAATTCAGTCCATGGGATTCCCTTGTCCACAACTGGAATCCAAACCAGTTCATATTGACTCTCTAACCTGGTTGAATCCTGACGTGACTCTATGTACATTTGTTCAAAAATCACAAGCTCTTGATCAGAGACATTCTGTAGGTCTGATATGTAGAGTAGAACAATTTTCCTCCTCAATACCTCAATACTAACCTGAAGACATATACGTTCAAGGTTGAGACAGAAACATCATGTGTAATTATCATAACCTTTTCCGCGATAGGCTCATTTAGCAGAACTTTTTGGATTTTGTACTAAGTGGAAAAATATGCATGATAAGTCTAAATAAAAGATCAATCTGATGACAATATATGGTTATGTATAATATGACAATAGAAGAGAAAATGGATTCAGGATTAACCCTTTGTTTGGAAGAACCATCGAACAATGGCAACGGATCATTGTTACTGCAAAACATAGCTTTGAGAGCCTTCAAATTATCTTGGTGGGATGTCTCAAAAAGGAGCTGAAGTGTTTCAAATGCTTCTCTCTGTTTGTTGTCATCTGCATCGTGTAAAACATATTCTCCGGCATAATAGATTAGAGATATTTTACCCGAAGAAAAAAAACCTAGACGCTGATTCTTCTCCGTGACAACGGGTATTAATTAGATTGGCTTACCTAAATGCAGATGACAAAGGGTGATTTGCTTGCGAAGGTGGCCATTTAGGTTATCAAGCTTATGGGCCAAACTGGAAAGCTCCCAACTCTCTGTTATTGTTGTCATATATCTACAACGAGCTCAGGAAAGTGAGTAACAGCATTAACAAAAACAGGACAAGTTCAATTCGAAGTTTGATAGGGGATTGCTTAGGTATAAATAGAGAAATTAACAAGAGTTACTAAGATAAAGTTGTGATGATTATAATGTGACATGAAGAGTGAAGGTATACCCGTGAGCCAAGCCAGTTATGTCTAAAAGATGCGACGCACAGAACAGAATACTCCGAATGGTCCAATAGACAGCACCGGGGAAAAGAATGGAAGCAGTCAACATCTCTGGTGCCTCAGGGTGAATGTACCGAGAGGGAAGTTCATGGAATTGAACAATGTAATTGGTTACATCCAACATTGCCTTGAAAAGGTTATTGATTGTTTCGAACTTCAGTCCCAAATCATCCACTTGTTCAAGTGTTTCATGGATGTGCTTCAACTTTGCAACAGACTTAGCAAGACGGTTAGTGGCGTAAAGCTGAGCCACCAGCCAAAACTCCCCAAAGTTGGCTGCAAAAGCTGCTAACGCTATTACCACCTTGGCATCCCATGAATAGCCGGAGAGCATGCTGAGTATTCCCATGGTCGTGGCATGTCCATCACCACTCGAACACTTGCAACATATCTATGACACGACATGAAACACATGAATAAGTTGAAAGTAGTATGTTTTTCGGAGGCGTTTATTAAATAGGTGTTGTCTTGTCAATAGGGAGATATGGTGTTAAAATTCTAAGTGAAGAGAAAACCTCGCAAGAAATTTGGTTGATTGTGTAGTACGAAATATCTAGCACCTCGGCTAGATCAGATTGGTGGTTACTGTCCTCCACGGCACCCGTTTGCACTGGTTTTCCCTGTTGTAAATTTTCAAAATAACCACACTCAGAAAAAGTTAATGAAGAACCAAAATGCAGAGAGAAGAAATTGTTATATGGTTGAGTTTTGTCACTCAGATAAATTGAAAATTTTAACTACTTATATATAATACCTGAACAATGTCAGGGATGAGAGAGGCAACACGGTGAAGTATGTCTTGAACGACATTTAAAAGAGGTCTAACTTCAACGTGTCGATCATCGGGAGCATGGGTGGCTCGAACATTTTTGGTCATTGTAGTGTCATCTGATGCTGAAAAGATATTGCGGGTAGCCCTGGATTGCATCTTCCGAGGCACCATTGCCATTTTGTTTAACGAAAATTAAGGATGCAGAAAGAGGGTTAATATAAATGTTCAGAAGCAGTAATGGAGTAATGAATTTTAGTGTAGTTAGAGCTTAGACTGCAGTTAGTGGCAGTGGCCTCTCTTATATAGTTGTTGACGCCAAATTCTTGTGAATCTCTACCTTACTTGCATCTTGGTTCAAAGCACATGGAAAGGAAATTGGAATATCGGATAAAGGATTTCTCTTATTTATACCTTTCATCTTTAATGGCTTTTTCTTGTGTTGTTGGTTATAAAGCTCCTACATTTGGTAGTCTCTCTTTATCAAAAGGAATCACAAGTTGAGTTACTGCAAGAAAGGTATAATTTTTGGTTTTGCAGACTCTATGATGCGAAAGAACCGTTACGAAAAGGATACAAATAATTACAGGTAACTTTATGATGACATTGACCTTTAGAAACTTGTAGAATATTAAGTTAAGTGGAACTAAAGCGCTGATCAATAACTTAATTTATGGGACCATGTAAAGGGTCAGGGAAACACAAACTTTGTACAATTTTATAAGATAAACTTTTAGGTTAGGCCCCGCAGACTAAGACTATGTTTGAATATATATATATATATATATATATATATATATATATATATATATATATATATATATATATCAACAAAACTCCTATGCTAATATATCTTGGTTCAAATGTGTTGTGGCACAAGAATATTGAAATCTTAATTCAGATTATTCAATTTATTTCTCCTGCTTTTTTTCTAAATTTTTTTATATATTTGTGTTTCATCTCCAACTAAATGGATATATCTTACTATTATTATTGCGTTTTAAATACATCATTTCTATTTCTCTTTATGCTTTAGAATATTTTTTACTATTCACATTGACACATTACTACGAAGAGATATATTTAATTTTTATCATGGTAAACTCTTTAAAAACTTTAATGTCCTACATGTACTAACATATTTATTATTTTAAATTGATATACTTATAATTAAAACTAATTTTAATTTCTAACAAACAATAAATTAAAAATCAAATAATTTAATTAATCCGCAAACATATCCTCTGTTATTTTCTTTTAGGATTTTGATTCAATGTTGTTCCTCCTTAATTACATCAATTTCTACCTTAAGTGTGGTATAAGAATAAAGTGTCATTACATTTAGAAACTTTTAAAAAAATATGATGAAAATAGATAAATCGTAATTATAAAGTATGACTTTATTTATAAAGTTGTGTTGATTGAACAAAATTTTAGTTTCAACTTAAATACAATATAGAAGTCGTGAATTTTTAGTTATGAAAAATTGAGGTAAAAAAATCATATTTACTAAACACAACTTTAATTTTAGTAATCACATGATAATTACATGAAGTTTGAGAAGAGAAGACGAGTACTGATTTTTTTATAAAAGTGAAGTCATGCAAAAAAAGAAGATACAATTTCAGTGTGTATTATAAATATCATAAAGTTGCACAAGATCACATTTATTTTTATTTGTTTATTTTGTTTTTTTAGATTGAAAAATATGTATGAAGGAAAAAAAAGTTAATAAAAAAATAGATTGATTTGAAAAAGAAATGAAAAAAAATTTAATAAATTGTTTAATAATTTGCTTGAATTATTTAACAATCTTTTAATAAGTTGTATGATTTATTTTAAAAATTATTTATTATTAGGTCTTAATAATTATATTAAAATAGACTAAGATGAAAACATTTAGGAACCCATTTTACAAAAAAATATCAAAATACAGAATGTTAACATTTAATACTTTTGATTTTGGTGCAGGGCAACAATCAGGCATTTAAATAAAAATTTCTAATTAACTTTAACAAATTTGTAGGTTTTTCACTGAAACATAATATTCAACTGATCCAACATTTACATGTATATGCTTATTCACAACATCATTTTTATGCAAATTAAAACATAAGCAGATGATACATTTGATGACGTATATGTTATACACAATTTACTAAAAACAACTACATTACGCTCAATGGTTTCCACAAAAGGTTTGATGAATCCAAAATGGACATTGTTGAGGTTGTTGAGATTGATCTCCTTCCACTGTCAATGAGTTTGAACCATTGAGTTCCAGGGTCACACTTATTATCTTTACTCAAACATTTACAAGTATTAGTCACAATGATGTTATCAGCATCTACATCTAAACATACATTGGAACCATCACTTAGTTTAGATGAAAGGTGCATGTTCGAATCTGATATCACTTCCCATTTAGAGCTAGAATCTGAGCATGCCGTGCTAAGTGTTGCAGGCTTCCTTTCTCTCTCTCCATGTATGCACAAGTTTGTATCATTTACCAATAAACTCTTCTGAGATGTGTATTTCCAACCATCAGAAGAAGAACAAGGACCCAGTGTTAGAGTATTTACTTGAGATTTTCTTATGACGCAGAGACCTGTCACGGGATGAAACATCAATTTGTATGAATTGCCTTCTATGATACCAGGTCCTACACAAAAACAAACAAGACCCTTTGTCACCAACTAGTAGTGCAAAATTAGGATGATAATATTTGCACAAATGATGTGAAATTGCACCATTCAAATGTGTTTCTAACAGAGAATAGTGAGTATATTTGCAAGCCAAAAAAATCTCTGTATTATGCTCAGAGATTAGGCATACCTCTAAATGGATGTTGGAGGGCACTGATTCTGTTTAAGAAACTGATACTTCTAACTTGATTCCAATCCCAAGTGAGAACCCCATAAACCTCTTCCATTCCTACAACACCTTCTCTGATGTAGTAACTGCCAACAAGTGTCCAATAGGCCCAATCCAGATCAAGCTCAGCAAGCAATGCCAAAAAACAAGTAAGGTATCGATTGTCATTCACATTGGTGCCTCTCAAATCTCCACCAAACTCACTCACAAACAATGGCCATCCTTGGTCTAATAAGTAGGCAGATGTTTTCTTTATTGTTTCTGTCACTTTTCCACATACTTCGTTTGGGTTTCCATCACCCCAAGCTTGACCATCAGTGAAGCCATATCTGTGCACCTCAAATACTAGTTTTCCTTTGAACGTAACACTCACTGGTCGATCTCGAATAAATGATAAATCTGTATCGAAATTTAGACCAGATAGAATGACAAGAACATCTGAATTTGCTGCATGAACTGCTTCTGCTCCTTTTACCATATACCTTTAGTTCAAAAGTCTCTCTCATGTTAAAATTTTTTGTTACAATTTCATGAAAAGCATGATGTTCTTCAGACTTGTTTCTTAAAAACACCATCACTTATTCTTCTATTTGTCTTTCACATTTCTTCACCAAATCAAATGGTTGCAAACTCTTTAAAAAACTATTACAGGGAACATAAATTCTATTCACTCTAATAGCAGAAAAAAAAAAGCACAGTAAACAATCAATAGCTCAGAAGTACTAGAATGAAATAGTGTTGAAGGTGATTGAATAAAAGAGTAAGCACAATGAGAGTTGTTATGACTTACTTGTACCAATCATTAACATTCTGTTTAGATCCTCGAAGTTCATTCCTCAAGCTCATACCTACCACTGTTTTGACTCCTTTGAAAAGGGTGGCCATCTTGGTGAGGCCCGATATCCACTGATCTGGGTTGAAAAATTTGTCTGTGAAGAAGCCATTGCCGTCTGTGTTACCGCAACACCATCCTGGCTGGGTCAGGTGGTTGTCCAAAATCACCATCACATCATTGTCTCCAAGATTCTTCACCACTGCCTGCATAACTCATGGCTAACCATATTCACAACTATTCTGGGTTAATACATAATAAATCATCATTACCTTTTTCAAACTGTTGAAAATGTTTTTTTATACAGATTTTTTATATATCAAATTTCTAATTATATATGTTTAAAACTCAAGATATTATCGGTAAGGCTTGTTTGCTTCAAGTGAAGTACTCTTCACAAGTATGAAAGTGCAGCGATATCTTCTATTTGGATCAAATGATATGTGTGGAAGTGTGAGGAAGGATATCCACATGAACATGGAAAATCATATTCTTCTTATATGCAGAGATTGTTGTGGAAAGACACGTCAGCATTAGTGATTTTTCCAATTTACTACAGATTTTGTTTTGACATGCTGAAGGCAATGGAAAAATAAACAAGACAAGAAAACAAATAAAAAAAATAAAGATAAAATCATATTACAAAACAAAAATATTAAGTATATTATTTATAATAAAAATAAAATTATAATAAAATATATAATCAATTATGAATAATATATAATTGATTATGTATATAATTTCTATAAATTATTTTTTTAAAAATTATTATTATTTTAATATTTATATTATTATTATTATTTAATTTTAAATAAATATATTAATTAATTAATTAATTTTTTAAAATATAAGAATAAATTTGTAATCTTAATATTTTATTAACTAAAAAAATTAAAATTTCAATCACACTTATCACATCATTTGCAAACTTATTATATTTATGAATTATTTATGAAAAAATTTCATATTCAAAGAATGATAATAAACTAATTTTTATTAAATAATTATTCATCGTATTGGAAATAATTTACAAATTTTTAATTAACTCAAATTCACAGAAAAATATTTCATATTTCATTATTTAAATATTTTTAAAAACAAGGATAAATTTGTAAATTTACATTTTACACTTTAAAAAAAATCAAAATTTCCTCACAATCATTCCATCAATCAAAAACTCTCATAAACTTTTCTCACAAATCCATTTTAACATACTTCAATTCAAACAACTCCACTTTTTTCACACTTCACAGCACATTTTTTCATAAATTAATAAGACCTAAATATCAATTTTTTTTTAAAACATGCTTGAAAGATAAGATTATTTCTCAATCATGTCAAACCATGATTTCTTTGGTTTAAGTTTAAGTAGGAGTTATTTACATTTTTTTATCTCTTTAGTATACTTTTCGAATTACAGTTTATTGTTTTTTTAATCAAGTAAATAAGTTTCTTTAGTTTAAAAGAAAAAAAAAGGTATACACAAATACATATTTTACACTACTTTTCAATATAAATTATTAAAATATTTCCTTACGAAAATTAATTTGTAACTATTGACAGATTCAAAGTTAATTTAATTACGAAAAACAGTCTAGTCACGTTAACAATGATGGATTTGACAAGGACATTGCGGTAATTTATTAATTTATTATGGAAAGTCAATGGCCATCAAATAATCATCATCATCTGAATGCCGTCCCGAACACACAACATTGAAATATTTATTTAAAAAGATAAAAAATTTAAATATGATATTATCAAAAATTAAATATCAACGAATATTATTTTTTCTTTGATATTAAATAAGAATAAATAAATTATACTTGCATAAATCTGGTTTCAATAAGGTGAATTAAACTGAATTAAGTAACAAAAAAAATAGTTGACTTGCCTCAAAAGCTTGGATGAGGGGAAGATCGATGATGGAGGGGTTGTTGGTCTGAACTCCGGCGACGGGTTCAAGAAGGCCAAGCTTCTGAAAGGAGCTTCTAACGGAGAGAGAAGCCAGAGAGTCGTTGGTCACCAAAAGTGTGGGCCAAGTGAGCCTGACGCAGTTGAAGCCCATGGACTTTATTCCCTTCGAAATGACATCCACGGGCTTTTTGCTGAGCCCTTCCGGCACCGCAACTTCCAAGTGGGAAACCCAATTCACACACGCGAGCTTCACCCTTCGCCCATCTTGGCCCACGATCCATCGGGAATCTGTATGAAGAAGGCCCTCCACGCCCACTGTGTTATCAACTTCTTTCACTGTAGCTCTTGTGAACAACGCTGTTGTTATTATTGTTATTATTGGCACAAAGAAAACGGTGAAAACCAAAATCCACCACCACCTTCTACTCGTTTCCATTTCATATATGAGAGACTCTACACCTCAAAAAACACTCACTTATGTATTTTCATATCATACCACTGTTCTTTAATTTATTCGACCGGCAAAGTTTGTGTTTTTCTGACCTGTTTTTTTTCATTTTTTTAATAAGCCACGTGTCTTTTTATTATGTTGTCTTCACCAAATTCAACAATATTGCTTTCAATTATCCAACTTTTTCTTTCTTTTAAATATTGTATTTTTAGAGCTGGGATTCCAATCTTCAACAAATTAGTGGGTAATTGTTATTCTTTTTCATAGTATTCATCATTGTTATCCCTCCAACACGATAGATCTTTTCCTAAATTTAAAATTTTGTTAACCTGTGGAACTTAAGAAAATGGGTTACAAAAAATAAAATTAGTTATCAATATAACTTTCACACAGTATCCAGAAGAGTCATAAGACTAATATACTAAGATAAATAGTCCAAAACTTATTCAACCCAATATCAATTTCAATTCACACTTCAAAATCATATAAGCAACCATTAAAAAAAATGCAATAAGCAATAATAACTCAGTTATTACTAGTATGTTTTGAAATAAAAGAACATAAACATTGTTAGGATAACTTTACTAAAAACAACTTTAAAATATTGTAAACCTATTCATACATATTAAAATATATAAATGTATAAATAAATATAAATAACCATATATATATGTATTATTTATCATAAATCTAATTTATATATTTAACTTTTTTACAAAATTTCAGATTAAATTTTACAATAATAACTGGAAAGTTAATTGAAAACTGAAAAACAAACTGCTTATTTATTAACTCATAAATGTTTAGTACAACCATATTGTGAAAATGTAAAATAAAAAATATAAAGATATTTTTGTGATACTTTTTTTTATGATAAACTTCATTTTATTTTATGGTTAACAATCTACTTTGAGGTTTTTATAATTTTATTTTCAATTTTTTTGAATTAATAATTTTTTATTTGTAGATTAATTATTCCAATTTTTAAATTTTTATTATTATATCTTTCTTATTATGTATTACATTATAATTTTACGTTGTATCTTAAAATATTTTTAATTAAGTTTAAAAATAAGTAAAAAATAATGTATAGTTAAATGTAACACTTTTGTTATATTAATTTGTGCATCGACTTAAAAATAAATAGTTAAACATAAAAATATTTAAAAAATAATAGACAAAAAAGAATTATTATTGATTTCTTAAAGTGTAGTATCGAATTAATAAAATAACAGCCTAATATAAAAAGAAAATTGAAAAAAAAGAAACTAAATAAATAAATATAATTTTATATTTTTATGCTAGACGCTTAACAACGAATTTTGTTTTTTATATTAGATATACGACAACAATTCTTACATGCAATATTTACTTTAAAAAATTATTTTAAAATTACCTAAAAATTGAAAAAAGTTATTAACATTACCTGAACTACAACTATACCAAAAATGTTGTCTCTTTTAATGTATCAGTTTCTTTATTACATAAATACAATCGTTATCATAGACATGAAATATTGTGATGACCATATCCTAAAATAATATTTTCTCTCTAACATAGTATATACTCTAATCTTGATTTCATGTTGCATATAATAACATGGGCTCCCTTGAGCCAAAAGTGCTATATGTTAGTAAATTCTAGATATTTTTAGAAATTTTCTTGTAATGCCTATTTGTCCTTCTCACTAAAAATGGACAATGAAAATAATTATTGAAAAATGAGAATGGACAGTGAAAATGAGCAATTAAATATATGCGATAATATGCGTTTTTAGAGAGTATTTAGAAATATGATGTGTTGTGTGTGTATGTAAGGATTACTTTTTTTAATACATAGTTAACACTAAAATTCTAAACCCTAAACACCAAATAATGATATTGGTTTCTAAACAAATGAATATGCTTAATGCTTCAGTGTTGAAACATAACATAAGAGCCCATAGTGCCTTCTATGAATACAATATGGCTAGAAAAATTAATAGGAAAATGGTTCATGTAAATCCAAAACCTGATATCCACACATAGAAAGAGAAAGAAAGTTATAAATTTATAAGATTATGATGTGACAAGAGGAGAGAGATGAAAAGAAAAAATAAATATTAAATGGAGGTGTATGTGTGTGTCCAAGTTCAAGCTACTTATATTGAGCTCAATGGTTTGGATAAAAGGTCCGTTGAATTTAGCATGGATGATGATGATGAGGTTGTGAAGATTGACCTCCTTCCACTGTCAATAAGTTTGAACCACTGGCTACTAGGGTCGCATGTATGATCTCTGCTCAAGCATTTACATGCATTGGTTACAATGATGTTATTGTCATCTACATCTAGGCATACATCAGAACCATCACTAAGTTTAGAGGAAAGGTGCAACTTGGAATCTGAGACCATTTCCCATCTAGAGTTAGAATCTGAGCATATTATCCCAAGTGTGGCAGCCATCCCTTCATTCTCCGCATGAATGCAGAAGTAAGTACCCTTTACTGATAGAATTTTTTGGGGTGTGTATTTCCAACCATCAGATAAATTGCAAGGACCCAATGTTAATGGCTCCAGTAATGTCTTTCTTATGACACACAAACCCGTTAAGGGATGGTATATCAATTTGTATGGATTGCCCTTTGTTATGCCAGGACCTGCATGTTGTAAAACACAAATACATTTCAAGTTTCATGAAACAAACCCAACACTTTTGGTATTAATATAAATAATACTCTAGATATGGTATAGTTAGCAGATAAGCATGGCATCAATGGTTTAATACCTCGAAATGGAAGTTGGAGGGAAGAGATTCTGTTTAAGAAACTGGCATTCCTAACTTGGTTCCAATCCCAATTAAGAATCCCATAAAACTCTTCCATTCCTACAACTCCTTGCCTAAAGTAGTAGCTTCCAACGAGTGTCCACAATGCCCAGTCCAAGTCATGCTCAGCTGCCACGGATAAGAAGCAGCTAAGGTAGCGATTGTCGTTCACGTTGGTGCCTCTTAAGTCTACACCAAACTCACTAATAAATAGTGGCCATCCTTGGTTCACCAAGAAGCCAGAGGTTCTCATCACATTTCCAGCCACTTGTCCACATACTTGGTTTGGGTTCCCATTCACCCAAGCTGCACCATCAGTAAAACCATACCAATGAGCCTCAAATACTAGTTTTTCCTTAAATGTCAGATTCACTGGTTGCTTTTTAATGAATGACAAGTCCTTGTCAAAATTTAGGCCCGATAGAATCACAAGAACATCTGGATTTGCTGCATGGATTGTTTCTGCTCCTTTCACCATGTACCTGCAGTTCATATAACAACATGTTAGATTTTTCTTTCTTTCAATTTATGGTGTTCTTTTAATCTAAAACACGATTATCCCTCACTTGTAATTTGTGAAGCAGTGGAGTAGTGGTTGTTTTGACTTACTTGTACCAATCGTCCACATTCTGTTTGGCTCCTCGGAGCTCATTCCTCAAGCTCATGCCCACCACATTAGTGACCCCATTGAAAAGTGTGGCCATCTTGGTGAGACCCAACATCCACAAATTTGGGTCAAAATATTTATCACCGAAAAACCCATTACCGTCAGAATTACTGCAACACCACCCCGGTTGAGTTATGTGGTTGTCCAATATCACCATCACATCGTTATCCCCGAGACTTTTCACCACTACCTACAACCATCACAAAAATGTCCTCCACACTCAACTCAAGCATAAAGAAAAGAAACTCATGCAATTCAAAGTTAGTTGAGATAGCGACTTCTACTTACCTAACTAAGAAACTAAGAAATATAAACAAAATTATATTATTATAAAGTAAAAATAAAAACTCAACAATATATGTCTGAATTATTTTTTTATAAAAACTTTTAAAAGTGATTTTTTTAACAAAAAAAAAAACTAAATTCTTTATAAAATCCTCATAGATTAACCACCGACTTTTTTTTTTCTTTATGAAACAAATATATGAGAAAAATTATAAAAATTTGACGTAAAAGGTAAAACAAGAAGGTATTATTGTATTGAAGAATGTGTCCCAACGTAGAAGGCAATTACTAAGGAAGTTAGTTGGAGGTAGCTACTTTATCATCAAAACCGTCATAAGTCAATCGCCATCAAATACGCGCCAAGACATGATTTCTGATAAGATCAATAGCTAAGAAGATAAGGACTGTGAGCGATCCATAATAGTGAAGAAAGTGGTTAGGTTAAGCAAATAATGGAATAACAAAAAATTGAAAATAATTTACCTGAAAAGCTTGGATGAGGGGAAGGTCGATGATCGACGGGTTGTTGGTTTGGACACCGGCGACGGATTCAAGGAGGCCGAGGTTCTGAAAGGAGCTTCTAACGGTGAGAGAAGCTAGAGAGTCGTTTGTCACCAAAAGAATGGGCCAAGTGAGCCTGACACAGTTGAAGCCCATGGACTTTATTCCCTTCGAAATGGCATCCACGGGCTTTTTGCTGAGCCCTTCCGCCACCACAACTTCCAAGTGGGAAACCCAATTCACACACGCTAGCTTCACCCTTCGCCCATCTTGGCCCACGATCCAACGGGAATCCGTGCGAAGTGGAAGACCCGTCGCTGCCACGGGCCTAACTTCAACTATGCCTCCAGAAAACAATATTGTTAGCGCAGAGAGACAATTGATGAGCAAAGTGCAGGACCAGCACCTATTCATTTTCTTGTTTCTTTTGTAACTATTATTATTCTTCTATGCCTATGGCATGCGCACAGATTCTGCACTACACAGATAGATTCACTGCACGTTGGATCAACCCATTATATATGATGTGGGATCAGTGATGTGCCGAAAAATGAGTTTTAAAGTTTAAGCCACAATGCTATTTTATCCATTAATAGTTAAGTTTATTTAATATTTTTAAGCAATAATTTTTGTAAATTATTCTCAACACGTGTTGAGAATGATGGTTAGATTCAAATATAAAAAAAAATATTTTAAAATAATAATACTAAATAAAAATTGTTTATCAAATAATTTTTTTTCTCTTCTCATTATATATTATTTTGTGTAAAGTGTCTTGTGGACTTTTTTTGCCACATAGATGTATATTGTAATAAATCGTGAATCTAGTATTTTATATACATCTCTTTAAAATTCTATACGAGTCTCTTTTTTTTTAAATGATTACATTATTTTTTTATATTACATATATACTTTCTAAATTTTGAAAGCATTGCATTTACATATTGATATTACAATACGAGATATAATCTGGATAACTATTTTTTTTATGTGTACGTCTTTTATAATTTTATCTATATTGTGCTTGTGTGATGACCATTATTTTATATGATAACTATTGTTTTATTATCTCACTGAAAATGTGAACATAAACACACGTGATAATGTCTCTATTATAAATTCTGACAAGTGTTTAATTGCCACATATCCAAAAAAAGATATAATTTTCATTGAATTTAATTTATTGTTCCTACAAATGGATTATATGTTCCTATTTGGTGTCAATGTTTTTAACCTTTATAGTTATATTGAATGCTACTCGATAATATAGAAGATTTCAATTCCTATGTGTCTCCATGGTGAATAGGGTGGCTTTTTAAGTTCAGTGCTAATTGTTAATTTAATTTCCGTGGAATTACTCATTTAATTTTTATTATATATTTATAATTAATTTTTTAAATATCTTAAAATATAATGCTTTATTTTTTAATCTTTATTTATATGACAATAAGTAAAAGAAATTTAAAAAATATCAGTGTAAGAGCTAAAATAGCTCTGACTGTGTGTGTATTGTGTGTGTATATATATATATATATATAAAATTTGTTTTTAACAGAATAAGTTTGCTGAAAACTGTCTTAAGATGATTAAATTTGTACTGATGATACAACAAAAAGTCAGTTTTTATACATAAAATAAAAGTTGAAATCAATAATATAACTATCCTTTCAGACCAAAATGACACTGTATTAAAATAAATTAGCAAAAGCAAAGAAATTTGAGTAGATTGCTTAAGGAACTCAAATAAATTAATTTATTCTTTTTAATTTATTGCACTGGTCCAATATATATGAAGATCTGAAGATATACAAGATGAAGAGACAAAATCAAATATATATTAAACATATGTTGTTCAAATTTATTTTTTCTATTTAATATGAAACTTTTTTACTTATATTATTGTCTTCCATTATACGTGTTTCTATCCATAAACTGTTTAATATCCTATTAATCTTAGGAAAATATTGTTGGCTTATTATTAGTATAAATTTGTTTAGTTTAATTACATTTTTAGTCTGATATTTTAAATAATTTCAGTTTTGGTTCTAAAAAAATACTATTTTAATATCTCGATTACTGTCAAAAGGCGAAACATAATTTAAAAAAAAATCCAGTGTTTAAAGCTTTAAAATATACACTTTGAATTGAAGAAAGTACAATGATTTTTTTTAGTTTAGGAGAGTAAAATTAACTTCACCCTAGATGCTGCATCTTAATATTATAATTACATGAAAGACAAAGCAAAATAACTGTTTATTAATTTAAATGGTTACTTGTAATATCAAACCATATCTGCCATTACTCTCTTCCGTTAAAGAAAGAAAATAGTTTGAGTGACAGGCACGTATGATACTGCATTGTGAGTGTATAAAAGTGTCCTGCAATTCATTTTTTCAGGTGGATTGAGATGGAAGCAAACTCAAATGGTGTGGGATCCTCATATCGGACACCGACATTTGTATTGTGAAGTGTTTAATTTAAAAAAATATTTGTTGAATTTTTGACAATTCTAGTACGGTTCTAACACAATTTTAAAAAGAAAAAATACATTAATTTTCTAAAAACTCAAATTTATTGTATAAATTTTTATTATGATTATAAAAATAAGAAACAAATCATTTTTAACCAGTCATGAAAACATTTTTCTGTTTCAAAAATAATCTGGAACATACTTATGCCAATAAATCTTTATTATCAATTTATATAATTCATAATTATATAATATATAGATTCCTGTTCCCGAGTTCTACATTTTAGATATTATACTTATCTTAATGCAATAAAAGATTTAGAAAGAAAGAATTGGGAGAAGAAGTAACGGATAAAAGTAGAAGTAATAATCGGGTATGTGATGTGAGGGAACCTTACGCCACGTTCTTTCAGAAAATGGCAATTCAATCTGTGTGATGCGGGCACTCCATGGTTTCGCTTCAATGGCAACTTAATATGTGTGCTGCGTGCACTCCATGGTTTCGCTTTGAAAGAAAAAGGAAGTAAAGGGGACCAAACTTCAACAAGTTATATTGTTTTGGATTTTGCTGTTTATGGTGATTTTGTGGCAAGGTAAACTATTGCTCATCAATGACAGCCAAGTGAAATGATAAAGACAAAATAAAAAAACTAATAGTTCATGGGTGAACCAGCTTTTCTGCAGTCCACCCTAAAATTCACCTAGTTTACACTGAAGAAGAAAACTAAAACATTATACATAAAAATATCCCAAGTAACTTTTTACAAGCATTTGGCTTCAAAACATGAAACCTTTCAAACGCACAAATTTCATATGTACAATACAAGGCAAAAAAACCTCTCTTCTTGATCCAGGCCAACCCTGCTCCTATCTTTGCTACCTGTCAGTGATGCATCAGGTTAGTTTTTGACGTGTTAAATCGATGAAGCACTCATTCAATGACATTGTTAAACGTAACTAACCTCCTCCCATGCAATGTTAGCTAGTAAAGCTTTATTCTTGTAGTGATTGTGGTTCGGCATATGGGGCAGAATTCGAGGCTTTCTCCACATTCACAACAAGTCTGCCCCATTTGAGGAAATGACAAAATAACAATAGGAGAAAAGTTAATAGTATGTCCTATTGGTAGTCTTACATTCAAGATGAATCGTTTTAGCATATTATTCAACATGTTACCTGATGCCCGCAACCAAATGCCATGTCCTTCCCGTTAGTAAGACAAATTGGACAAACCTGCAAAAATTAACCGTGTATATGTAATGTTGTTAAATTGTTGTAAGTGACAGAAACATCAGATGAAAGCTAAACTGTGTCAGGATTATATGAAAGTCACATCTCAAGTTGAAAAGAATGGTTTAAATACCTTGTTATCATATAAGCCACCTGAAGATGATGCCGTGTTAACATTATCAAAGCCAGAATATGCAGGTGCACTTTGCTGAGAACTGTTTGGACGAAAAGATGCTATGCTGCTGCTAGAAGTCCTCTCATAGTGAGGTGGAGGCAGAGGAACCCTGTCCGGTGAATGTCCCCTCCGTGCACTATACAATGAAAACATGATGCAAATTCAATTATTACCCCAATAAAAACCTTTACAATAGACTAGAAGTGCCATATTTTTCCATATAAGATTCATTTATTACCCCAGTATGCCAGAATCTATAGTTGCCTTATATTGAGCAGGTATCTCCATCAAAGCTGATAGAGCAAAGTCTGTCTCTTTTCTTTTTGAATCTACGCTCCTTGACATTATTTCGGTAAAATTCACAAACTACATGCAGCCAAAACTAAAATATTCACATTTCGGAAAAAATAGTAAAGTGTAAATATGGCCAAGTGAATTACACCAAACCTGAAAATTGTCAAATGCTCGAGCTGGAATGTTATCATCAAATTCCCTCATCATTTCCCACGGTCCATCTCCTACCCCCACCAAAACTACTGAAAGCGGATACTCGCTGCAATTTTAAGAGAGTATAAGAATGCAGCATGGCCCTTCCTAAGGAGAGAAAACAACAAAATTTACCTGGCTTTTACAATTGCATCAATTGTCTTCAGTTCTTGGGGACTTAACTTGCCATGTTGAGTGTCAACACTTCTGGTCACCTGTGCCAAAATTTTAAGTATCAATTTTTTCAGATCTTAAAAAAGGAAAGCCTACGGTAAAAGATTACTCTAGACATATTGAAGCACTGGCAAAAATTAAGGGCATTTCATACTAATTGAACACATTAGACATTTTATATATGAATCAAAAGATAGATATTTCATCTATCACTACTACTATTTATACCCATTGAAGATGCATGATAACTTTTTTTTTCTACGAGACCAAATTTGTTGGCTAAAATAATTTGATGAAAAGGGGGATAGCATAGGAGACCTGCCCATGCTAGCAGAGTCTTTGACAATCCAAACTACAGTCCAAAAAGAATCCCAGTGAAAGTTGTGACAGATGGAATTACTTCCAGCTCCAAACACCAACAATATATTTATTAAAGGTCCAGCACCTCTTGATATACGCAGTGAACTTCATCTTAGAATGTAATGTCAGGCTTAACTTAATTTTACAAAATCATATATAAGTGAGGTGTGACCCTCACCTGTTATGAAATTGAGTTAAGTTTAAATCCACTTTCTAAAACGTAATTTTTCTAATAACCTCCCAGGTATAACTATTCGTTCAATGATGTGTATTTCTTCTGAGGTTCAGCTCTAATTCAGATATATCCATCTAACAGTTAATCATAGCTAAATATTGTATGGAACAAATGTAATTCAGACACATTTTGCTAATCTAACAATTATCAGTTTTCTTCTGCAGCCTTGTCAATGGCAAGATATTGATGTCTTAAGGTAGATATTATTGTTATCTATTACAATGCTAGCCAAACAAAATTTGCTGTTGAAACTACTATAACATTTTACTTGTTTTATCTGTGATACTTAAGAGTCATGCTCACTAAGGCAGCGTGACAACTGCCAATGAAGTATTTGATATTTGATACATATTTAAACTAGATAAATGAATGTTCTTTTTTATATGAAAAATGTATTAAATATACCTGTCCATCAGCAATTATTAGCAAGACATGATATTGGCCCCCACTTTGTTCAACTATAGTCATAGCCATCTCAATAATAGGAGCAAATGAAGTGGGTCCTGTCACATAAATGCAATGAGTTATGCTGAACCTGATTAAAAAATGCTACCTAAGATTAGTGGTGAAGGCAACACCTGCTAGACGTAGGCAGGGAATGATATCTCTATATCTTGACAGAACTTCCTCAAATCCATTGCAGAAACTCTCATCTGAATGGAAACTAAAGACATCTTGATCATGCGTTGATGCTGGGAGGAAAAAAAGACAAGAAAGAAACACAATCAAGTTTGCAATTTGGAAACACAAGCAATTTGAAAAGCATCAAGATTTATATCGGGAACTACCATCTCCAAAACCAAAACAAGGAATCAAATTATCCTCATCAAAAGCACTTAAAGTTTTCCCAATAATCGATATTGCTTGTTCATAAGGATTATGATCACTTCCTATATGATGTAAGCTTTTTCGGTTGAACGACCTCTTGCCTGATTTCAAAGTGAATTATGGCAATTTAGTACCACAAACAAGAAATCCAAGAATCAATACATGTATAAGAGATAAAACCTGTCCACTCGTTGCTCTTTGTGAAATCAATGCCAACAATGAGATTAGAAGATTCCAGTCCTGCGTGTGAAAGAGCACTGGTAACCTGTGTGAAAATATTTCATCATTTTACAGAATAAGGTTTTCGTTCTGTGAGTTGTAACTGTATGAATTATAATTTTTGGGAGCGAAACAACCAATAAGGATAGCAATATTGGCAGATCTATAATTTGTCAAATGCTACTCATTATATTTCGTTATGGATATTTAAATATGAGAAAAGAAAAAAGTAACTAAGGCAAGCTACAGTAAGCTTCAACGAAATATTTTCTCAAACCAACCTTGTCGCACTCTTGGACTAGTTTGTTCCGGAAAAATGTACTGCTACTGACAAAGTTTTCTCTTAACCATGTGTGATCAAATCAGACACTGGTAACATCGATACTGCTTTGTTATAAAATAAATTATGAGACGTTCTGCTGAATCATGCATACATTTTCGTCAAGAACAGTAAAAACGAGAAACAATAGTCTCTTAAACAGCACTCTATTGCAGCTGAACTTGTTTAACTATATTCTAAGGCTTTAATTTAAAGATCATGCCAAGTTTCAAGATCAGCTGAAGTATAAAGGCTTGTTAAAAAAAGGGTAGAAGTGTATATGAAGGTTTTACTCTCAGACTAAAAAACAGCAACAATTCTAAGCAAGGGTCTCGCCAGACTTTTTTTTCAAAAATTCAGCCTTTTATATACATTATCATTTTTCTTGAATAAGGTCCCAACTAAGATCCTTTTGATGTTCCAGCTCTGACACTGATTCTAACACCCTTTGTTGTGAGAAAAAAATAACATATAACAAAACGAGGAACTTCGCGTGTTTATTGTTACAAAGAATCCTTATTGAGACGTAAGAGCTAGAATATTTCGATTTTCAACGTGGACTATCATAGCAAAAAAATTGAAGTCTGATTTCCGAAAAAAAGATTCTAATTCCCTGTCTTTTTTTCCCCTCCCTTTGTGCTGACTGGTGAGACTTTAACTTTTAAAATGACGCCGTTCACATTATCTTCTGAAAAGGGTAGGAAGATATGAACTAGTTCGAGTCAATGTCATCATGTCCCAAACCCCCAGGTCCCTGTCCCTTCTTTCTTACCAAATACAAAAGTCAATGATGGAAACAGACCAAACATGAAAAGTGTTCATATACTCACACACAATTATACCTAGGAAAAACAACATACCTCATCCAGTGAATTGTAATCATCAGCTATTCTGGAGAATCTCCTATCCAACCTCCTTTTTGGCTGTGAATAGTCGTGGAATGGAGCGGGGACACGGTTATGAATAGGCGTATGATAAATGTTTTGTTGTGGATAAGCATTTGGTGTCTGAGGGTATCCATAGTTATCCCATGAAGACGAAGAACCACCAGATCCATACGATGAAACATGCCTTCTTTCAGACACTTTCGAACTCTTACTTCCCATGATCGACTCCTTTAGAATCAACACAAGCAAAAACAAAACAAGCAAAGCAGTCCAAGTCTCCAGCTACAATTGCAAACACCTTAATTGTCAAATTAAAAACCCAACACGCACATATATATGTTCACTGAATAAGAAATCAAAACCATACAACTTTTACCAGCAACAAAATTATCCAAACTACAAATTCCGGGAAAGTAAAACTGAATGGTGCATCATAAAATTGGTTAACGCGATATGAATGTCGAAAGAAAAACAAATATAAAAGAGTAGACCAAGAAAATAAAAGTCGCAAACTAAGGAAGAATGGTGATGACTGAATCAAATGAAACAGACCATTATCAATCTTTTTCCACAAATGCTGTAATAAACATAAACTCTATTCAGTTTTTCCATACCTCTAGAAGCATTGTTTCCAAGCAAGATTTGCAAATGAATTGTGATAGAATTAACAACACGGTGGATATGTTGAAGACTCACGCTAATCACGTAACCTAGAATAGCTTCTCCTTGTTGAACTAAATAGGGGATATAGGACAATGAATTAAGAAAACTCCTAGAAGAAAACTAAACTAGTAAGGTCAAGTCAACTACACCCCTTCAAGCTTTTCTATTTTAAATTATGGGAAGCCTTGATTAAAATCATACTCAGGAGAATTAATTAACAGTTTAGTGGAAGAAAGAACTAAGTAAGTGATTATGTATTTGTGAATTTTCAACGATGTTAGTTAGCAAATTGAGACAAGAAATTGTCTTCCTATTTATTTATTCGTTGGTTAAATAGGAAGAGGAAGTGGAAGTTACTTTGTGTTTTTCCTCGATCCTTCTCTGTAACGTAGACTCTGTCAGGTAAGTGTTTACGCGCTGATATGGAATGTCGAAACACATTTGCTATGTTCATGGGTCCCATTTTTCTAAAGGACGTAACTTCCAAGAAATGCCTCTTCAACTAAACTCCATCCATAATCAAAAAATTTATTAAAACTGTTTTCGTAAAATTACTTTTTGATAAGGAAAGTTTTAAGGGGAGAGGATGGTGAGTGGGGACTAAAAAAACACCAGCATTTATTATATATATGGTAATAAATATGCACGTATTTTTTAAAATAAAATTACTAAAAAGTATTTTAATGTTTTTATGAAGAAGAAAAAAAATATGATAACGTGAGTGTCAAAATCAAGGATCACAATTTACTTATTCTCGCTAGTTGACCTCGGTGGACTGGATGGGTTGATCTCGGTGAACTGGATGGAGAGTTCCGCTTTTGATTTGTCTTTCCTGAAAAATTCAGTGAGAGTACTAGAGATATCAAATCAATTTAAGTCTTAGTATTTACAAAATAGTGTAGGGATCTCAAATCTTTTTTATAGATATCCTGTGAACAACTTTCGATAATATAATCTCAACAGGAGAGCATTTGATCATAACAGAAAAACGACCTAGAACCACTTATCTTGAGGTACTAACAACATGACATTTTGTTCAACATGTCTATCATTACTCTTGGGTGTTCCTTTTTTATTCTCAACAACTATTAATTATTGTATAATTAACATGTATTAATTAATATATAACTAACTTGCATATTATCTTCTGAATAATATGATAACAAATTTAAACAATAACAATTATATCTTTCATCTTCAAAATAATATGATCAAATAATTATATCTTTTAATTAAATATGTTAAAATCATATTGGATGAAAATAAATTTGATAATTTATAATAAATAATTTTATTCCAACTAAAATCAGAACAATAAAGGCAGACATGAGAAGAGTTTCTTTATCTTTCATTAATAAGCCAAATCATTCATTCGCCCTCTTCTTTTCTCTTTCTATTCTTCCTTCTTTTTAACACAAACTTTTTTCCTCCCTTTGTCTCTTCCATTTTCGCATTTAACTTTAAGAAAGTGTTAAGTCTTGCTATTAACCTTTTTTAGTTATGATTAAATTATCGTGTTCTTACTAAATTATATTAAGAAATTTATTAATATAAATTGTGTTATGTACTGTATGAAACAATTAAAATTTTGAAGTTTGAAATTTATCAATTAAATATGTTAGAATCATATTGGATAAAAATAAATTTGATAATTTATAATAAATAATTTTAATTGGTGTAGAAGAGATACTGGTGTACAAAATATATTAAATATCTATCTATAGGAATGTGTTTATTCCAACTAAAATGTGGGAAATTCGCATCCTAAAATTACATTACAGATTTTTTTTAGGTAGAGATGACGGTTGGTTTCTTTTATATAAGTTTGTCACACATAAGGATTGATCTACATACTTGTGGATCAGATTGCATAAGAATTTTTTTTTAATAAATTAATAAATAAATTAAATAAATTTAGTTATTATTTTTATTTAGATGCATTAAGTAAATGATCTCACAATATTATTCTCACGACATGCGTAATAAGATATGAGTGTAAAAATTTTCTAATGTGAGATATGAGACTGCCTAAAAAAAATATGGGGGTGCAGATTTTTTTTTTAGATTTTTAAGTTATGCGGGTCATGTGGGCCAATCTGCCCCGTCCCGCACTTGGCTTGCACGAGTTGGGGTTATGCGGGACAAGTCTGAGCAGACCAACAAGTTAGAATAGACAACTTGCGCATATTTTTTTTAGCGGGCCAATCCACCCTGCTTTGCCATCCCTACTCGTAAAAGTGTGATCGATGACATAGTAGGGTATGGAAAACATGTTGAAGAGAGTAGTTTACTTTAAAACATTATGAACTTGTTTATCTATGATTTTGTACTAAATTAAGAAAACTGATGCTCATAAAAGTTGTAACTCTAAATGTTATTTAAGTAATGACATTGGTTTCACATAAAAATAGTGTGTAGAACTTAAGTTATGATCATTTAAATAATCAAAGTCAAGTTGTTAAGATTAGAATACATATTTATATTCTTCCTTATTTAGATATATATAGTAAACAACGAAATTGGATCTTAAAGTAAATATAAAAATTGTACATAATTGCATTATCTTTCAAATAAGATAGGAATCAACTTGATAGGATTAATATATCTATAAATATTGTATTTAAACTCTATAAAAGTTATAGATAGGATAAAATAAATTAGGCAATACCTAAAACTTAAGAGATGTAACATCGTGTATGAACTTTATGTGTGTATGGAAAATTATATCTTGAGATGAAAATTCAAAAGTCAAGTTATGCTTGTTTACTTATGATATACAACAAGTCATGCATTTGTGTGCATATGTTACATCCTTTCATCTTTTCTTAAGAATGGATGTGACTATATGCAAAAAGGTCTCTATGATTTTTATTTTTTGACCTGAGAGATTTTCAAATAAAGAATTTTTGGTGGGATGAGGGGCAACCATGTACAATATTGTATTATTTGACAAACTTTTGTTAGATTTCACTATAGTTGAGAGTGGATTGTGAGAGTCTTCTTTTTATGTGATTTGGTTCATATAATCCTAACCATCTTTATACTTGAGGGTTTTATGTGAGACAAAAAAGTATTAATACATTTGTGAATTTTATTTTGATGAGTAGGAAGAGGTGGTGGGTAACAAAGTTTAAACTTTTTTTATTTTGAAGTTTTATTATCGATTTTATTATTATGAACTTGTAAAAACTATTGTCATACTTAAGAGTATTCTATTCTAAATAATTTGTTTATTTATTTTGTTTAGAAAAGTGATATATGAGTCTTATTTTATGTTTGAATTTTTACGTTTTCTTATTTATTAAAGAGAAAAATCTTAGGGGTAGAAAGTTCAAATTTTTCACTATAATTGGTAATTTGGGGATGTGTTAAATGGGAATCCTTGCATATGAAAATTGATGATAATCAAATTTGGTAGTTCTATTAAATTAACTGACTTTGAAATGTATTGTTGATTTTGTTTGACTAGGATCATTTGTGGGTTTTAAATGAGTTTTGATCTTTATTAGTATTTTGCGATTAAGAATTTATGTGATGTAATTATGAATGAATGTAAAGGCATGATATTAATGATAGGTTAAATTGAGAGTTAATTTTGGAATCTAATTTAGCAACTCCAAATTAGGTATAACTATATTTTTTTTCTTTTGTTTAAGATAAATAGTGGGGACATTTCACTATAAGTAATATTAATTAAATAAATCTAAGTGCTAATTAAAATTTTATTATTAGTCAATAGCGTATAAAAATATATATTTATTCAAAATTCGATTATATATATGTATATATTTCAAGAATATACATATTCCAAAAAATATTTGATAAATTTATTATTGTAATTAACAATATAAAACTTAATGAAAAATTAAAATTAAAAAATCTGAATAAAAATTTAATTTAAATAAACATTCCAAAAAATATTTAATAAATTTATTATTGTAACTAAAAATATAAAACTTAATGAAAAGTTAAAATTAAAAAACCTGAATAAAATTTTAATTTAAATAAAAATATTTTAAAATATAAAAAAGATTTAAACATAATATTTAACCAATTTCAGTAACATTGATTTCATGTAATAAATACATATAAATAAACAATATCATTATTCATACTTATATTATTGGTATAAAATTATAATTTAATGCAAATTGCTACGAATAAAAATATAAACATAGTTTGGAACATTAATATAATAAATATGAAACTGGTGATTCAATGTTTTTTTTTTTTCACCACAATATCTATAGATCCTTATTTTCTATTTTTATCATCCACTTATATGTATTTGGTTTTTTAATATATATATATATATATATATATATATATATTAATAACGAAAATAGTTAAATAAATGTTTTTTTTTTGAGAAATTTTGTATAAAAACAATTATTTACATCATAAAATTATTATCCAAAAGATTAACAATATATATATATATATATATATATATTAAAAAACCAGATATGTATAAAAATTGGAGAGAGTTAGTAGAGAGGATGGAAAGGGGATGTGAGATGGTTATTATACCAAGAGAATTTTTTTTATTTAACTATGGTTCTCTATGAAATTACTAAAAATAATTTAATAGAATGAAAGATTATTATAAAAATAAAATGAAAAAAAAAACGGTTATAAAAAGATCCTCTTTATATAGGTATAGTAAGAAACTAATTTTTTAGAGTTTTTATTAAAATATCTGGTAAATTTTTCTGTTTTTTTTTTATAAAATATAAGTCAAACACGCTCTAAAATTAGTATTTTTAAAATATTTATTTTATAATACGGACAAGTTTGTAATTATGTAAATATTGTCTTTAAATCTATTTTTTTATTGTTGAAATAAAACCTTCATCATTTAGAAAAAGTAAAAGCACAATTTGTTGTGTTTAATAAAATTAAGAAAATAAAATTTGTGTAAAGAAATTGAAAAACAAAATTAAAAATAATTAAAAATTAAAATTAAAGAAATTACGAATAAATGTTTGGATCAAACCTAATATTGATTACCGAAAATGATTATTCGTTCCTTGGTATGAATGAGCAGTCTGACCCCAAACGCACGTTTCGTCCTCATTGAGTCTCTGTGTGTGTCCTCATTCGCTTGCAAACCAACTTTCCTATCGTTCTTCCCACCTACCATCACTCCAATCCGCTGGGTTGGCGCCCACCATTACCATCCTTAGTAAATCAGGCTCGTCCAATCCCACCCATGTTCCTTTCTTTTCTTTTCCTTTTTAAAATATATTTATTTATTCTCTCCATTTATACATTCATCAAGTAGAAAACAAAATAATCAATAACCAATGCTTTTATTTTAACACCCTTAATTTTGATTTGAAATTCTAAACAAATAGACAAATTCTCAATCGGAAATTCCTAAATTCTTCAGAGGCTGACTGGTAGGTACGTTGTGGCGGTGTTTCTTCGTCAATCTATAATCATCAGCTACAATAAGCCATAGCCGAAGACAATTTCACATTAGATTCGAGTTTCTACTTGCTACTCCTCTAATATTGCTTCGCTCCAATTTCTAGGGTTTATCATTACATATATAATTGTGTCATATATATGTTATTAAATTAAATGTCCGGCGCCGGCGACTTAGATGCCGATGCGGTGCTCAGCGACGTTGAGGACGAAGGCGGTGATCCGATTCATTTAGAGACGAATGCTCCCTCCTCGGACGATGTTTCCGTCGAGAAACTCCGGGAGGTTCTTGCAGAACTCGATCGGGAGAGGCAAGCGCGCGTTGCCGCGGAAAATACGAAGTCGGAATTGCAGGTTTCATTCAACCGATTGAAGGCGCTGGCTCACGAGGCCATAAAGAAGCGGGATGAGTTTGGCCGCCAGCGAGATGACGCCGTTCGGGAGAAGGAGGAGACGGCGAAGCAACTAGAAGAAAATAAGAAGCAACTAGAAGAAACGGCGAAGGAACGCGACGCGCTGCGATCGGAGATTGGGAATTCGAGTCATATGCTTGTCACCGGCATGGAGAAGATCTCGGCGAAGGTGAGCAGCTTCGCCGGCAACGCACTGCCGCTTCCACGGTCGCAGAAATACACTGGCATGGCGGCGGTGGTGTACGGCGTCATCAAGCGCTCGAACGAGATTGTGGAGGAGCTTTTGAAGCAGAACGAGGCGGCTGTTAAGGCTAGGAACGAGGCCAGGGAGCAAATGGAGCAGCGGAATTACGAGATTGCCATTGAGGTTTCTCAGCTCGAGGCCACGATTAGTGACTTGAGGGATGAGGTTGCGAAGAAGGTTTCAATTGTTGAGGATTTGGAGAGGGATTTGGCTGTTAGGGACAAGAGGCTGAATGAGGTTGCGGAGAATTTGACTAAGGAGCAAAGTGAGGCTTTGCAATTGAAGGAGTTTGTTGGTGAGTGTGAGGACAAGTTGAGTAGTTTGGAGTCTCGGATAGAATCCCAGAGACCTTTGTTGATTGACCAGTTGAATCTTGTTTCCAAAATTCATAACCAGATTTGTAGTGTTGTTAAGATAATTGATTATGGTGGCACTGAGGAGCTATCTGAATCGTTGTTTGTTCCGCAAGAAACAGACGTTGAGGAGAATATACGCGCTTCTTTGGCTGGGATGGAGTCGATATATGAGTTGACTAAAATTGTTGTTCAGAAGGCAAAGGATGTGGTTGAGGAGAAGAATTGTGAGATCAAAAGTTTAGATGAGACGGTGGCTCGGTTGGTTAGGGAGAAGGATCAAATTGGTTCTTTGCTTCGGAGTGCTTTGTCTAAGAGGATGGCAATCGATCCATCTTCTAGAAAGAGTGAGCTGTTTCAAGCTGCAGAGAATGGGTTGAGGGAGGCTGGGATAGATTTCAAATTCAGTAAGCTTCTTGGAGATGGAAAGGTTGCAGCTTCAAATGAGAAGTTGGATAGAACGGAAAAAGAAGAGGATGAAATATACTCTTTGGTTAAGCATCCATTACTCTCTAGTTTTTAATGAAATTAGTAGTTTGCATTTTGAAGACTCCTTCATGAATTCTTTATGGACGCATTGTGTGCAGGCTGGGGCTTTGGAGGATGTTGTTAAGGCATCTCAGCTTGAGATCATTGAGCTGAAGCATACCGTGGGTGAATTAAGGTATATGACAAACAATAGAATTAAAACGTAGTTGTTTGCTATTTATATAGTTTAAGATTTGATGAATGGAAATCATAGCCCTTGATATCACTGACAGTTGACTGCAGAACTTGCATGTTTGCAATTTCCAGTGGTGTTGACATCATAACTTTTTTTCTTTGCATATTGCTTGACTGCATTAAGGGCAGAGTTGAGCTTACTTAAGCAGCATATAGAAGCTCAGGCCAAGGAGCTTGACCATAGAATGCATCGGATAGAGGAACTTGAAGAAAAGGAGAGAGTGGCAAATGAAAGTGTAAGCTATTGTGTTTTATATATGTTTTAATTTGATCTAGTTCCTTAATCATTGACACTTTTATCTTTATATATATGTATTTTGTCGAATGTAGAATTTGTTGTTTGTGTGCACCCCTTAGTAGTCCATGAATAATTTGTTTGGGACATTTCATTGTTTATACTTCTGTCACGAAGTACCAACTTGGGCTATTTGTAATATAGATTGAAGGGTTAATGATGGACATCGCTGCTGCTGAAGAGGAAATTAACAGATGGAAAGTGGCAGCAGAGCAAGAGGCTGATGCAGGCAGAGGTGTTGAACAGGAATTTGTGTCACAGGTATGTTATCTATTTTTCAAATATTCGTAGACTTGCTTGTTATAGGTAGAGGATGTGACCGCTTTTTCCATTTTACCCAATATTCTTAGAGTTTAATGCATTCGAAATTTAATTAACAATATTTTGGGTGCCAGTTGAAACCTTATCTTAGAAAATGGATTTAGATTGAATTCAACCCTACAATGCAAAATGTGGTTTTCAACTATTTATATATTATAGTTTAACTATATTTCTAGTCGATATGTGATCATTAATACGTCCTTTTATACCGAGGACTTAGAAAATGGGTTTTAAACAAACTCAACTTCACAAAACTGACTTGTAAGATGAAAATTATCTTTACCTATATACTATAATTCAGGTATATCTCTTATCAATGTGATATTTTTAACAATTTGATTGTGCAATGATGAAGTGAGGACGTCAGATTTTACCGTTAATTATCCTCCTTTTTTTAATTGTTGAAAAATCAATCCTAGCATCTACCAATTGAAAACACATGTTCCAATGTGAATATAAAGATTTAGATTAATTTGATCACACATCCTAATTACATTCAACAAAGTCAATTTTACCCTACTTTAGAACATGTTTGGTATAACGCCAACTTTTATGTTGGTTGTTGAGGGCCTAGCACAACACTCTTTAACTCCGACTTGAGACCCCCAGCTGTGAAGAACATGGGTGAAGTTACCCAACTTTGAAACAGATAGACCTCAAATTTAATAGCTAATAGTCATGAACCATCTCAAAAGCTTAATGATTACATACCATACATGTTCCCCTCGTATGCAAGAACCTTTGGATTTAATGCACGAATATCGTGCAGGCTCAAGGATAGGAATCTCAAGGAGAATGGCCTAACCAATGACGTAAACTGCAGTAGTAGCTAGTTGACGTGACCAAGTTCAGTGAGACATTTGGATGTTAAAACGGTTGCAAATGGTACCTGCTGAGTTGTTTTAGTTATTATGCATGGTTAAAAGTAAGCATAGGCAAGCTAATTCATGCATGCTTTTCGTAATGACCAATAAGAACAATTTAGGAGGCTCTGGCTGGAGTGAAAGTCGTCTAGATTCTCATAATGACCAAATTTACTGTACTACTCTATGTCCAGCTATACTATATGAGAGAAAGGTGGGTGAGAAATATGAGAATGTTAAAATGGATGTGTAGCTATACAAGAAACGATAAAATATGGAATGATTATATGTAAGAAAATATTGGTGTAGCACTAGCACCAATTAAAGACAATCCTTTAAGGTAGTTTGAACACAAAGTATTGTCAAATTGCATGTTTTATAGTCCTATGAAAAGGAGGGGGGAAGACAAATAAAGGGCGTTGGATGAAGTCATCAAGGAAGATCCCATGCTAAACAATATTTTTGAAGTCTTGGGTTTTAACCTTGCTGAAATGATGTAGTGTGATTCATGTAGTCAGCCTCTCTTAAGTGGGATAAAGGGTTGTATTTAGAAGAACGGGGACAGCAAAAGAATATAGAACTCTGTAAAGGCTTTATTACCATATCATTCACTTTTTTTTCCTGATTTCTCAAACTGGAGCATTTTCTCAAACCAAGCAAGCCTAAGTTTTTTAATTGAAAATGCAAGAATGGTTTATATGTACTGATACCTTGTTTCCATGAATTCCTTTGCTGGAATAATTTTTTGTGCATCCATTGTCTGATTCTGCCTTTTCTCTCTAGAATTATGGTGTCTCTAAGAAATTCATTTCTGTAACTACAGCATGTTGATATTTTAAGCTGAGATCATTTTAAGTTGGTGGATTTTGTTTCACTTCTACTGTTGTATGTTGTCATTGAATATTCTTAGTCATGTTCTTGTTTGCAAATCTGCAGTTGGCAGCACTTAAGCAGGAACTTGAAGAATCAAAGCAATCCATGTTAGAATCAGAGAAGAAACTAAAATTCAAAGAAGAGACAGCTGCTGCTGCCATGGCAGCCAGAGATGCAGCAGAAAAGTCTCTTAAGTTAGCTGACTTGAGGTCATCCAGACTAAGAGACAGAGTCGAGGAGCTTACTCATCAGCTTGAGGAGTTTGAGAACCGGGAAGATTCAAAGAGCCAAAATCGGCCTAGGTATGTGTGTTGGCCGTGGCAGTGGCTTGGCATGGACTTTGTTGGATTTCAGCAGCGACCTGCTACAGAACAGGAGGCTTCTAATGAAATGGAACTTTCTGAACCTCTCTTATGATTGGGCCTTGTCTCGGCTTTTCTTTCTTTCTTTTTTATCTTCTTTTGTGTATCTATGTTGATTTCTTCAAATTCATGTTGCAAATTGTAGTTATCCATCAGAATACCATCTCTTAAAATGCCAGCCACGGTGGTTATTGGTTTAGCATTAGGGTCCTGTAAAGTGAGAAAGTCTCTGAAGTATACAAGTGAGGGTGTGTTCACTCGAGTTAAAGTAGGTCAAATTCTCTAAAACAATTTAATTTTAATTATAACATAAATGCATCTTCACTTCTTCGCTTTAGAGGTTTTCTCACTTCAGATGAGCTATTTCCCTGCACTATCATGTTGCTGCTGCTTCTGGCTTGAGTAACTTGCTATTGCATTTTGGTTGTTTTGTACGACCATTTCGTGAAAACAGTTAACAAATACAATGCCATTGCATTACACTCATGGAATGGTGTAGATTTGTTTGCCAATGAAATACTTTATACGTGTCTGCGGAACCCTTATCAGCTGAATATATTTATTACATTGGTTTGGGTCTGTTCCTAAGTTCTAATTGTCGATTAAGTTAAATTCAGCAAATCAGCATTAAATATGCTTTTGTGAGATCTATGGATTCGTCAACCTCTTCCCAATAGCTAGGAAGTCAGTCTATATAGGAACAGGTGGATCGGTCAATCACTGTCGAAGAAGACAACGGATTCATAATGCCATCACCCTCCAGGCCCACCATTCACCTACCACCTTATGACCGGAGGACTGTTTTCGCCGATCAATCCTTTGCAAGGGAATTACATAACCGGATTGATATTTTCAAGAACCATTCACATAAACAAAAAACAAGTAAGACTTTTTTTTTATACTTTAGGCAAAATTTATAGAATATTTTGCATTTAATTCAGGACATTTTTTACGTTTAACCGATTCACGCTTTTCCTTCCTTTATTTTCTATCAAATCTGTAGAAACTAGTACAGTTTCAACGTCATTGGAATGATATTCATTTCTCAAAATCTTAATTTTCTTTACCATCATAGTACATTTAATACTATTTTACTAATTAAATTATGATTTTAGTACCTTTAGTTTACTCTTCTACGTAAATAGATCCAACATTTTATCTTGCCGTAACAATTGTTCTAAACAAACGAGACGAAATTAAAATGTTGTTCCTCAACCAGGTTATGACTTTTCCCAACCTTAAACTTTAAGGAAAATATTATAGTACATCTTTAACTTTTTCTACACCCTTCTAACACCTAATAAAACAAATAATTGTTCTGGCACAAAATTATGGCAACCTTAAGCTAAAGTGTGTTTATCTCTCTTATTCCAGGTGTTATCATCCTTGTCACGCCTAGATCCCTATTGTATCCCAATAATCTTGAGATCCTAAATTTCTACTTTATAAATTCATATTAATTTGGATGGAGCTTCAATCATAGATCATATTCATATATTGTATTAAAATTTGTTCATTGTAATTGCATAAATTTGCTTTTTAAATGACTTTATCAATCTCGCATACATGTTGGAATTTTATTATGATTATTGAGGAACATCTGATCTCCAACTTGATTAAAGATACAAATTCAAAACTAGTCGACCGCTACATAGTTTTCCTAGCCTCGTAGTGATTGGGCTATAAGGCTAAATACTGATTGGAAACAAATTTACTCTCACACAAACCCCTTAACCATAATTCTTGGGTTATAAGGCTAGATATAGATCGGAAACAGATATATTATCACAATTGTATGTTGTTTTTACGTTATACTTAGTTATTTTATATTCAATGTTTATAATTTTGTCAAAATTGATAATATTTTTGAGAATATCGATGATTATTTTGTATTTAGCCATTAGGCTATAAGACTAGATACCGGTCAAAAACGAACATATCGCCACACAAATTTTTAGTCATGAAACAAACATACTTGTTATATAAGGCTAGTGAATTATGAAACAAACATACTACTATAATTGTCTTTTATTCTTTTGTTACACTTGTTATCTTATATTTGATATTGATAACCTCGTCATAACTGGTAATGTCTTTGAGAATACGAACGAATTTTTATATTTATCTCAATCGAATGATCTTTCACAAATTTGGATTAATATTTGTTATGATGACTATTGGAAGATCCTTCGTAAATTTGGGCAAATATTTGCTATAATGACAATCGAACGACCTTTTATAAATTTGGATAAATATATGATGACAAATATTATTTGCCATAATGACAATTTTTTTTGTAAATCTTGACAAATATTTGTTATTATGGTGATGAGATGATCTTTCATAAATATGGACAAATATTTGCTATTATGGCAACAATGAGACGATATTTTACAAATTTGGAATATTTGTTATTATGACAATGAGACAATCCTTTGCAGATCTAGACAAAGATTCACTATAAGAATAATTAGATAATCTTTTGCAAATTTGTAAGAATATTCTCAAGCATAAACAAAGAAAGTTGTTATGATATGCATTATTATTATTATTATTATTATTTCTCATTAGACCTACATTTCAGGTTATTGGAATGGTTATTCCATCTAGTGTTTCCAATTAATATGCTCCTTTGATACAATTCGAGTATGTGAACACTACTTCATGCGAGTCTTGTTTATTGAAGTTAACAAAGAGTGATAACTCTTAAGTGTTGTTGTCAAGAAAAAATTAGGTCTCAACACCACTTACAATTAAAAAAATTATTTTATCATTTTTATTGACTATTTTTTTAAAAAAAATATATAATTTTACTATGGCAATCATATGTATTTTTTTAATAAATAAATAACTTTTAAAACTTTTCTTAATCATAATAAAATACTTAAAATATTTTTATTTTATGAATTTTTAATTATATTTTGTAATAAATACCTATATTTAAACAGATTAATTATTTGGTGAAGAAAAGGAACATATAAGTATGGGGAACTTTATTGATTTTCTTCAGATCCTATATTTCTATCTTCTAAATTCATGTTAATTGGGAGTGTAATATATAGACCATACTCATATCTTGTCTTAATTATATTCAATATCATTCAATCAATGTAATGAATTGGATTTGCTTTCATACGACTTTATTATTTGGTATTGATGTGGGAATTTCGTTATGATTATTCAATAAATATATGATATCTGACTTTATTGAAAATACCAAGGTTTGCACTCAAGTATCCATACTTGATTGAAAAAAAAAAAATCTTTAATAAGAGTAAATAACATACCCTTAACAAACACTTATAATAATATAATAATATTTTAAATTAAAAAATAAAATAAAAACTATTAATAAAATATTAATTTATTAGAATATGATCTGTGCGTTTTTAGTTAACATATCATTGTTCAATAAAAATACGAAAATATTTATTTGAAAATAAATATTAATATTTTAATTATTTATAGAAATTTATAATTTTGTTAATTTTTTAAAAAATTCTAACATTTTTGTATTTTGTTTGTATTTTTATTAATGAGGTTTTTTTCTTTTATTACAAATATTAATATTTATTATGGTTGTGTGTAAAAATATTATAACCATAAAAATACTCAAAATAAAAATACAAAGTTAAAAATAAAAATGTAACCTGGTACACTGCAAAGGCTGATTAAAAAAAAATAAAAAATAAAAACTCAAAATAGTCATGTGTCCTCCACACCAACTACCTAACTTAGCCCTTGGAGTGTACAAGGTTGGTTACATACACGTGGGAAACTACTCTATCACTGCAATAATATTTTTTACTTTTGTAGATGATTCATTTCAAATTATTTTATATTTTAAAAAAGAAATATTATCTAATTAGAGTAGAACCCCAACTTTAATGACTTTAGATTTGAAGGGCAGTGATACTTAACACCCAATTTCACTATCTACATTCATGTTACAATTTTCTTTATTATTATTATTTTATTGTTAATAATATTTTATTGAAAAAATAGTGGTTAAATAGATGTATTTAATGGTGTCCAAGAAACTTTTCCTTGAAGAAGAGAGAGAAACTAGCACCGGAGAGGATCTTGATTCAATTATATCCGTTTAACTAAAATAGTACCCATGTTGTAAGTAGGACAAGAATAAATGAGTGGCGTGAGTTAAACAAAAAAACTATGTGACTAAGAAAAAATGTCTTATAATCTATTTTACATTTAATGTTATTATCACTCAATGCCACACAGAAACTTATCTGCACACTTTAATCAGCTCGAAAAAAATTAAAAGACCAAAATTAGACATAATCTAAGGGACAACAAAATGTTAAAATAACTTATCAGGGAGGAATGTAACTAATGCAACTTGTTTTCAAGTAATAATCATCTTGTCATAAATATATTTTGAGGGGATAAAAAAAATGTAGATTAGGTATCATTATCTGGTTTTGCATGTAAAAGGGCTCTGTTCAGGATACTTGACCAACAAGTTCTACTTACTTCTCATGTCTTATGATGTTTATCCTTGTACAGAGATCCTACATGAACTATTATTAAAAATTATACTCATATATTTAATCAAATCTTAGCACGGTTTCTGAACGAGTGAATGACATCAACAAGAATCATGCATTCAAATCAGAGAAATTAAGTGATGGTTTATGCTGGGTTTTTCCAGCAAAATTATCTTCAACTATTGACTTCTTCATCAGCAAAAACTGTAAACAGTTACTGCTTTTGTTGGTTTAGTAGCAAGCTATGGTGAAAATGTAATGTATAAGCAGTTAACTTTGTAGGACATATCTTGGAACTGCTTATCAGTAGCGGGTGTGACGAATGAGATAAAAAATTTAGTGACAACTCTGGGCATTTGGTAGACGTGTTACATTAATTTGAATTCACCTTTCATGCTGATTTGAGATTGGTTGGTCAGTCAATAAACACATAATTGATCATACCTAGAGTGAAAACACACAAAAAAACCATGCATCCTTGAGTGAGTAATACTACTTTTGATACTATGAACTAATGTTAAGGATGGTGTTATTAGCTTATAATAATCTCTAATAGTTTTGGAGAAGAAAAAAATAAAATACAAAATTACATGTAGCGGCTAACCTTTGAACATGTTATTTTGAGGAGGAATAGGCAAATTAAGAAGAGCAAAAGTATCATCAATCATCTTCAGCGTTTTGTTCTGCATTTCTTTTTGAGCAAAATGCCATCAGGAGGACGTGTTAGCATGACGCTGCAACGGCCATAAAGATTATATGAATACCTTAAAATGCTTCCCAATTTGGATCTTGCACGAAAGACTCCCCTCACTTCAAGAATTACACCATTGCCTTCCATCTGTTTGACAAGGCGCTGGCTTTCTCTTAATGGCAGCTGAACTTGACTAGAGATCATATGGATGGTTGCAAACCTTGATTGAAGCCTTGCAGCTGAGAAAGGCTCAACATACCGAGTGGCAATGAGGGTGCTTCCATAGTAGAGATAAATGATGACTGAGCTGAAGTCCACATGCACCTTCTTGTTTGGATTTGTGAAGTTGGCCAGCATGGTTAGATCAGCATTCAGCAGATATCCAAGGTCAAGGTATGCAGCATTTAAGGTCACACTAGACACATCAAAATGAGGACTTTGTGGCCGAAAAACAAAGTACACTATAAGGACTATTAACCCTCCTATGATTATGATAAGCCAAAATATTACACACAAGCAGGCACCTAACCATGTTAAGGGTTGAGACTTTTGCTCCTCAGGCAACTTTATACCATTGTGGCGGGGATCACTGAGGGGCTTACGCCATGGCGGCTGCTGCCGACGCTCAGGAGGATGGTCGGAGGGGGGCAGCGATGGAGGGGCATCAGCAGAGGGAGGTGGCTCTTGAAAATTTACCTTTGAGGACTTAACTGGTCGCAGACCTTGATTTGTTGGATGCTTACTTGGACTTCTTTTTGATCTGGCATGGCGTGGCTCTTGCAAAATAGGTGGAGGATCTTCTGAGGGAACATGGTGTTCATGTTGAGGTCGTGATCGTAATGGAACACGATCTTCATTCTCAGGTCGTAATGCATCTGGTATAGGTGCAGGTACTTGAGTGGATGGTTGGCCACGACGTTTTTGGCGTGGCCCAAATGGAATACGTGGTTGCTCCTTATCATCATCAGCTATCACGTATTCAGGCTGTGATGATCGAGAAAAATGAGGGTTGGTTTCTCGACGAGACATGGGAATTGTGGAAAAATGTGTGAGGAAAATGAAGAGAAATCTAATGGCAATACTAAGAGAATGATATTAAGCTAATGGAAACAAGGAGGAATCAAGCCAAATCAAAAATTAAAGTATATAAAGGGAATGAGAATGACTTGAAGTTAACTTCAAGGATGATTCACATAAAGGCAAAGAATCGAACATATGTGGGGCAAAATGTTTGTATTCTTCATGCTGAGCTTCTTGTTGTCCTATAACAATGTACAGAAGTTGAATCGGCATTAGAGAAGAAGAGCTTCTGTGAATTTACAGGTGGCATGGATGCTTGGACTGTGAAGGTTTCAGAATTTTCTATAAAACCTCTTACAAAACAAAACTGTGAAGGTTATTCACAAACACGTTCTAACTCCCAAACACTTTCAGTTTCTTGTACCTCAATTAACATGCACATAGAAACAGACACTGCGGATGATACCTTTCCCCTACTTTGGTCCAAAATACGTGGACCCCAAAAGCACACTTTAAAAAGTGAAGAACACCTTATTGAAGATAAGGAACTTGTTATGAATCAACATTCCATCAGTTTAAAAGAAATCATTTTCAGCAATAAATAAATGAAGCTTTTATGTTAAAATATAACACATGCCTCATCTAAAAGAGTTAAGTATGTATGAATTAAAACCATATGGTAAGATTTCATGATCAAATGTCAATGGTTACCATTCTAACTAATACATTCGTACATTCACTACATCTCTTCATTAAGCAAAGAAAAAAAGAAAGGTAAAACAAATCTTTTAAAATTACCTCCATATTCAAAAAGCAAGATCCGGAATTAGAATTATTTACTTGAAATCACAAATTTAGATAATAATATTGCTTCCTGAAGAATTCAAAAATAGCATTATAGCATCATTAGATCGATTCGAATCACTTTGAGAGAAAACAAGTAAAGAAACCAATTGAAAATCAAACAAAAACAGGAATTTTATTGAGACTTGTATGTCCTTTGTACTACAATGAGAATAACCTAGTACAAAAGAGAGAAGGGTAATATAAGCAGAAGCTTTTTATTATACAGAAAATGATTGGATTAGTAGTGTTTTTGCCACTTGCACAGAATATAAATAATTAATTACAAGTTGTGGAATCAATCTCTTGCAAATGCGTAAGTTGAGACGTCTTTCACTGTGTAACATTTCTATAAAATTATATGCATTTTTTCTGAATAATAATATATAACATTTTAAAATAATTTGTCCAACAATGTATGGTTTATCAATAGATAAAATCTAATAACATGCTACATTTTGGATATTACAACCCTTTACATTCTCACGGCCTTCCTCCTTCCAATGAAAGATTTTCGTTGTCACTGATAGTCTATCCAAGTATGCACATTTTGCTACTGTTAAAGCTGATTCTTCCAGAGCCTTGGTGGCTCAGGTATTCATAAAGACTGTTTCAAAATTACATGAGATTTCCAAAAACCAGTAAGTGTAGTAACCATGTACCACCACGTTCTCCTTGTTTTTAATGACCAATCCCATCTCTTTTATTTTAGATGGAACTCACGTTGACAAATTAAAATTCTAAAGACACTTGTCAAATTCAAATAGGTGAAAGGCATAAATTCTTGTACTAAATATGTTTTTTTTTTCTCTTACTGTAAGATTAAATTAGTGTTCGTCTCTGATTATAAAACTAGATAATTATAGTATGAAAATTACTTGAATAAATCATTCTCTATGTAAAATGATTGTTAATTTTTTTGAAAAATTGTTAATTTTTTTGAAAAATTGTTAATTTTTTTTAAAATTCCTTATTGTTTTGATGTCCACTGTAATCTTAAACTGAACCAATTTCAATTACAGATAAACTTATTCAATTATTTTTATACTACAAACATCTAAATATCTAAATGGTAGTTTAGACTAGAAAAAAAATAAATTTCATATTATAATATAGAGAAAAAAAAAACATATCTAATCATAAATTCTTTCTTGAAATCATAGAATTCAAGGTGTAAGATGTTGCATGTGTAATGTACCGGTAGCTAGTACAAAATCGGTAATGTGGACGGTAATGTAATTTTCTAAGACATACAGTTCAAAACAGGACATAAATAACACAAAAAAATACCTGCAGATTGTTATGATAACATTTATAATAAATTTATATCCCGTATTTCACAAAATAAATAGGTTTGATTGAATTAATAAATAAATAAAAATGGGAAAATTTCGGGGAAATGTTATTTTAATTGAAAAAAGTAAAAAAAAAATTGTAATGAAATTATCTAGCTCGTTAATAAGATGAACCGCCAACTTAATTCTTTAAAGAAAAAACTTATAAGTGCTCAACTGTACCCAATGTGTGCCTACAAACAGTATGATCTAACTAAGAAAATGAAGTACCAATGTTTTAGATGATCTAAACAAAAGAAATTACAACAGAATGAAGAAATGATTTTGATATTCTTTAGAAGCCAACATTAAAGCAATGGAAGTCAAAGAAAGTATAGAACTCAAATGCAAAGTATCTAAAAAGTAAAAAACTTCAACTGAAAATGGATTGAATAGAAATTCAGCGAGAAGCCTGCAACAATGCAGGAAATCAAACATTGTTACAATTGAGAATTTACAGGCAGAAGATAGATAGTTTCATCTGTAAATTTGTCACAAAACTTTGACAACAAACCTAGCAATTGATTATTCCCGGTCTGATGATGTTCAATACTGCAGGAAAAGAATCTATTTCTTTTCCTTATATCATATATTCACACAAGTTCAAGCCCAATTTCATTTTGATGACCTGGGATTATATTAGAAGTGGAGCTGGTTAGGAATTTCTACAATTTGTGTAATAATGTGTTATGAAGAACTTGGGATACCACATTGGACTCCATCTGGAAATGAAAATCTTTGATTAATACATAGTCAAGATGATGATCCTAGATTATTCACTTCCATCTGGAAATCATCAATTATCCTGACTTATGTCCTTCACCAGCACTTTCTCTTAGCCCCCTTAACGTATATTTCTTCTCTGGTTGTGAATCAAACCAATCTGCAAATTGCTTATTGTGCTGGTTGTAGTTGTCCTTCAGCTAATCTGTTCCAAGGTTCAACATTGTCTACGGTAGAATCTATTGACAAGGAGATACCAGCATGCAATGAACTAGGGTACATTAATATCATACACTTATTTTGTTTCATAGACTAATACCATATATCATATCACCCCTGCCCCCACCTTCCCAAATCAAACATAAATAATCAAAGTTGCAGTGAAAACATGTACTAATTCCTTAGGTTCAATACAACTACAGAGAATACGGCACCGTGATATTATCTAACTAAATGTAACAACTGCAGAAAGTGTTATTTTAATATAATTGTCTCTCGCATAAATGCACTATAAAGCTGTCCACTAACAAATGTGAAAATTTACCAAATAAGTTAAGATATGGCAGTTTCCAGTCAGTCTCCATTGATTCTCAACAGCCTTCTGAAACACTATGCAACCTTTAAATGATTCATACATCCATTTTTTTCTCACAATATTTTGTTTGTTTTGTTCCATTTGGGGTGAGCACGGGCAAAGGTGGACAAAATCACATTGAATGTCATAGCTCTCTAATAAATGAATGTGCTGAAATTAAAGGAGTAGAAACATACTTTGAATAATTGTAATGATCACAGTAACATTTCTTTAGAGAAGCCTGAAGTTCCATGCTGCAGACACAGGCACAAGCATCATAATAATTTACCAGAAAACAATGCTAATAAAGGTCAAACATGTAAAATTTTATATAAATGTATAATCCTACAATTATGTATCCTTGTATGCTAATCCAAATCTTAGAAGCCATATATAATTTGTGCCAGTCTCAGTTTTTCAGAATCTAATAAATTTGAATCTTGAAGCCTAACAAGGCTACCTATTGAATCTTTTTTCCGCACCCACAATTCTCCACTAAGTTACATATGTCCAGACATATACCCAAATGATAAGAAGCTGATCGTCTGTGTGTCAACAAAAAAGTTCCACAATGGTATGAAACCTGAGTTTATTGTTCAACAATTCACTAGGATGGGCACAAGGACCAAGGCGCTAGTCATAACAAGATGAAATCACCAATAAATGCATATCTTCAAAGTTCAAATTATGCTCTGCAACCACCAACTTCATCTTGATGAAACAGGACCATAATAGTTAGAACCATAAAATGACATAAGGCGTTCATAATCGATGTTTCTGCCATACAAAGGCTGGGCATGAATCAGTCTGAATTGAGCTGTCACTGGTCAAAGATTTACTCAAATAGCATCAAGACAACATAAGAATAACTCAAGCCTGCCTCTTCAACATGACCTCAGAAGAAAAAATTGGGATTTGAATAGGCAGCTAGACTGATTCCAACCAAATCATCAATTACTAATATTAGTTGTGCTAAGTGAGAAACAAAGCCATAGCCCTCCATGTATAACAATTGCCCAAAAATAATTGAATGCTTCATTTTGTATTGACAAATACAATCCGCCAAGTGAATAGTCTGCTGAAACTATGAAACAAAACTTGGATACTGATCCATAAAAAGGTCTAAGAAGCCATTACTTCCATTGGTAGCAAGAAACCATTACAGCACTGCACTCAGTCTGGATCCTTTACAAGAAGCTGGTGTGTGAGTTAATAGTGTTACAGCACAGAGTATTTGGGAGCATAGATACACATAAAGGTATATGAGGTTGCACCATGCATGGGCATCATAAAAGTAGGACAAACCAATTTCCAGATGTCATTACCTGCAGAAAATGTTTGAGGTGAGTTTGCTAAGCTTTGGTGCATTGTATCCAGAGAAAATGTTTTATGTCAGGTTTCCCATTTGAAAGAAAAATGTGATGAATTTGAGAGGATAAAAACCTAAGCTAGAGCCATGTTCATGCACCATCCCTTGATTGAATGGCATTTACTAGAGTCTCGGAAAGATGTTTGTCAAGTGTTAAGCCTTTCTCCATCATCTGATCCCAAACCCTACATGCCAGTGAAAGTTTTTTCCCCCTTATAAGCCCTCCAACTATCAACTTGAAAGTTACCTCATCAGGGTACAAACCATTCCTCTGCATTTCATCATATAGACGCATGGCATCCATAACTCTAGAAGCCTTACAGAATCCATTTACAAGGGCATTGTAAGAGATTACATCCGGATTTACCCCATTCTCCACCATGTCACGGAAAACACTATCAGCCGTATCAACCTTCCCAGTCTTGCACAGATGATCAACTACTGCAGTATAGAATATACGATCAGGAAGAATGCCCAACCTTGTCATTTCATCAAGCAGTTTCTTAACCACTTGGATACTTCCTTCTCTTAGAAAGGCATCTATAAGTATATTAAACGTCACCATATCTGGCCTAATTCCCTTCCCACACATCTCCTCAAACAACTCATAACCTCTCCTAGTACGGCGCACCTTGCAGAATGCTGTGATAAGAGTATTATACGAAACAACATCACACATCCCTTTGGTCTGCATCCTCTCAACCAGCATCAAATAAGCCCTGTCGACCATATTAGCCTTGCAAAAACACTTCAACAGCTCATTGTAGCTATAAAAATCCGGCTCCACCCCGCTCCGCTCCATCGTCTCCACCAACCGCAAGGCCTCATCCAGCATCCCCTCGTCACAACAGTAATTCAACAGTGTATTATAAGTAACCAAATCCGGCACACACCCATTGCGGCTCATAAACGCTTTAATCTTCATCGCCTTATCAACCCTTCCCATCCTACAAAACCCATCAATCAAAGCATTGTAAACCAAGATATTAACCTTCACCCCACCCTTGATCACACCAACAACAAGCTCATAGGCCAAATCAACGCGCCCCCCACCGCACAATCCAACAACAAGAGCAACACAGGCTTTGAAATCAGGGCTCAACCCTTTGCCAGTCAAACCACGCCAAACCCTAGCAGCCTCGTCGTAGCGTTGAGCTTTGCACAACGCGTCAACTATAATAGTGTAAGAAACAACGTCAGGCTCTCTCCCCTCGGAGGGCATGGAGTGGAAGAGTTCAAGGGCGGTTTCTAAGCGATTGTGGCGGCACAAGAAGCTGAGGTAAGTGTTGAAGGCCCAAATGTCGGGGACGAAGCCAAGAGCGTGCATGTCGAGGAGGAGGTCGTGGATGAGGGGGAGGTTGTTGGGAGCGGAGCAGAGGGCGGAGATAAAGCGGGAGTAGGTGAATGGGAGGAGGGAGAAGCCACGAGGGATGACGTGGCGGCGGTAGTAGTGGTGGGCGAGGTGGAGGCGGGAGTGGCGGAGGAGGACGCCGATGAAGCGGTTGTAGTCGACGCTGAAGACGCGGCAATTGGATTGGGTCATTTGGTCGAACAGGTGGATGGCGTGGTTTATGAGACCGGCTTTTACCAACTTGGATATGTGAGAGCGGTACGCGAGGCGGTGTGCGCCAATGCTGCTCTGATACATATCAGATTCAGGGGTTTCCACAGGCATAGCAGCAGCAACGCCCAAACCAAACTCCGATTCATTCCTTCATTCCACGTTATGAATTATGAACGCAGCAACTAAAGTTATGAAGAGGCACGCCAACTGTTTGTGCATGTGTTTCTTACGCTTGGTGAACCATTCAAATTGGGCTGGCACTGGCAGGTTTTGGGGCTGCTACGAACTTGGGTTCATGTAATGCATAGCTACATCAACAACTAAATTAGAAGCTGCTACACCTATATTGGATCACTGCTACTTCCACTGATGAAATCCACTTTACAAAAAAAATATTTTAACAAATGTTAGTTTTTGTTGTGTGACTATACAAAAGGAAAACGGGTTTTCATTTTATGTGCACTCAAGTCCTTTTCCAAAAAACTTATGAATACTTTATTCAGACTTAGGTTGTGTTTATGAAAATGTTTGAAATAATTTATAATCATATACTATAATCCATAATATGCTTTTAGTTTATTTTGTAAGTTATCCAATATAGTTTATGTAAAAAATTTAATAAGACTTTGATATGTCATCCATTATTTCTTTCATAGATTGTCAGTAATATTTATAATAATTTTGTATTTTATACACTTATATCTTCTTTTTACTTGTATTTATTTATGGTATATATATAAAAAAAAAAACTAAAGCCATAATTATATTTTAAATGTTTTATATTTTGTATTAAAAATTCAAGTTATTATAAATCTTTGATTATTTTTATTAGGAAAATGTTACATTAATACAAAAAACATCAATTTATAATTGTAATATACCACGATATAATTATAAAATTATTTTATTTTAATAAAAAAATATTTATTTTTCTAACAGTAATCTATTGTAAAGTTGTCAACACACTATTTTTTATAAAAGTTACTTAAGGATGACAAGTTTACAAATTCAGTGAGAGTAATAGATTAGCCTACCAACCTCTATGTGGTTCATTTATATGATGAGTCAAAGACTTACCAAAGTCCAAATTTATTTATTGTATAAATTATATATATTAAAGATAGATTTAAATATAAAAAGATATTAAAAAATATTATATAGCGGTTATAATCCTTAGAAGGATGAATGAATTTTTATTAATTAATGAAGTGTTAGAAAACTCAATTAACACATGAATATATATATATATATATATATATAATTACAAAAGTTTGAGACATATAAGAAAAATAACGAAGAAACATGAATAAGTTGTAAAAGAAAAGAAAAAATAAATTAAGAAAAACGTATTACCTTTAAATGGAGTTTCAAATGATAAGTAGAAATTGGATTTGCTACTTAAAGGAATTCTTCCCGGTAATAGTCAAAATAAAAGTAAAACAATTTTAAGAAAGGTTTACAAATAAACTTTCAATCAATGTGAAGATATGAAAATAATTTGTTAGTGTGAACACAAAAGAAATATTGGATACTTGTGTGAAAATAAATTTTATTAAGCTCATGATTACACTTATGTTTTACTAATTTTATGATTAATCCAATTAATTTCTTAATATTGTTTATCACGTAGTAAACCCTTGTAAATAGAGACATGTGAATAAGCACATGTTCCTTGATCAAAGAAAAGAACATCTGAAATTGTTACAATATTTATGTATACTTTTGAAAGTGACATATATGAGTAGTTACAGAAGCATGTGACCTTGAAAATAACATGTTGAAAGTATAAACTCTTAGTGTGTATTTTTATCTCCTTTTATATGTCCAAGACCTTTGAAGGATTTGTGAACCAAGTTAAAATCATCATATTTATTTAAAATGATGTGTTTAAAGGAATCATCACCTTTGTTCATAGATTGAGAATTGTTAAACTAATCTTAAACCAGCAAATTTAGAATGCAAAAAATTCACCTCCTTTAAACATTTTATGTTTCTATCATTTCAACTCAAATTGTGTAATTTGAGCCTTAATATCCGTACAAAATTGTCATCTTACTAACAATTTGTCATTTAACTTTTTGCAAGCGCATAAATAGTGCAAAAATCAAGGAATAAATATTTAATAAAACCCAAAAAAACAAGACAAAAAAAAGTTGATTATTCCCTATTTGCAAATATGTAAAGTTTTATGTAAAGATTTGTTAGGAGACCACTGTTAAATATATATTATATTTTTATATTATTAATTAATTAATTTTATATTTATACTATAATAAAATAAATATAATTATGTATATAATATAAATAATAATAATAATTACTAAAACAATACAAATATTAATAAATGTATAAAGTGATAATTATATAAAAAAAATATTATCAATAATTTATGAAATAATAACTATAATAAAATAATTATAAATAATGAATAATAATGATAAATAATATCAGTAATAATAAAATTAAAACTATTAATTAATTATAATTTTTAATTTTTATTATATTTATTAAATTATTCTCCCACTTTCATAATTTTTATTTTATTTTTTACTCTATTTACTTAATCCAAACAATCTTAATTTTATCATTCTTTCATTTTATCTCCAATTTCTAATCAAAATAAAACAATAATAACACTAGAGAAACTTAAAAATACATTTCAATTCAAATCTAAAACAAAAAAACAAAAAACTTACACTATTATTCAAATTAACATAACTTCAAAAGCAAAACCAACAAATACTCTAAATCAATCTAAGAATACATCAATTAAAACAAGTAATATCAACTATCCTAATAAGCCTTAAACCTCAATATAATTAACAACATGGTTTACACTCTAACTTACACGTGTACCCACTTAAACTAAACATTATTGTTAAATGTTCAAATTTGTTACTCCAATGTTTACATACACAAAGTTTATCAATTGATTTTCAAATTCAATTGAAACTTAAAAGGACATTATTTCAGTAGTTATCCAGTTTTATAAACAGATCTAAAGTACAAAATTATTATAAAGATAGTTTCATTGCCTTAACTTTTTTGTTGTTTAAGAAGTTGCACTCAAAACATAAAAAAACTATAAAAGTTCAAATTTACTCATAGGATACCACCAAATTTACAAACTAAACACATAAAGTACTAATCTAATCTAATATAAATTTATCTCTTTGTCTCTGATCATACATATGCACTAATACAATTCATATCTCAAATTAACGCAAGAAAAAAAATAAAAATCAGAGAAAAATGTATTATAATTAAAATTGATTCTTGAATTCAACATGTTGAAAAAAATTAAAAGAAAAAGTCAGTGGAGCTCACACTATATAATAATAAACGTCACGTCGCCATACATTAGACACAAAAGTGGATGTTTCAACATAAAATGATGAGAAAATTCTTACAAATGCACAAACTTTTACGTCACTTTCTTAAGTAGGTAGATGCACACTTTCCTTGAGAAACACAAGATGTTATCGAAGCTCTTAAAACGTCCAAATCATATCTTATTATTTATTAATAACCAGTCAAACTAAAAGATGTTAAAAAAAAAATCGATTGAATCAAGATTCAATCAAATTTGAGATGTTGTTTTTTAATACTTTTAATAAAATAAACACATGTAATGTATTCAAGAACTTTTATAAAATAAAAATTTATAATGTATGGTATGTACTTGGTTCGTTAAAAGATTTTAAGGTTGTCTTTATCTGACAGTTTCTAGCTCATGGTAACATAAAAATAATATTTTTTAAAAGTTTTCAAAAATATTTGTTGTAAATCAATTTTAAAACTATATTTTCTAAAACATTTATAAAGATAAATTTAAGAAACATTTAATGATGAAAAAATTAGTTAAATTAACTTTGATCCATTATTTGTTGATAGGAAGATAATGGATTTTGTGAAGTAATAGAAAATTATTAACCTTTCATAAAAATAAATGGATATATTTAATTTGATATATTTTTTTATATTTTTCTAATCAATGAATTGAATAATTTTTTTTTTTATAGAGCAACACTATAAATAATGGATAAATGAATTATGTTATCACTCACAGTGGTTAAAAAAATGGTTAATTGGAACACATTTATAAATATGTTTTACCTAAATCTAAATTCTAAATATTTAACCACTGTCTTTGGTTAATCACCTAATTAATAGCACCACTTTAATAAATATTTAACATTTTTATAGAATGTAAAGACCGAAAATTGTAAAGATTTATTTAAATAAGTTATTTTAACTATAAGTTTTAATAACCATAATATTTAAAAGAACAATAATTTAACTTATATTTTTTTTGTGATAAAAAAATAAATTCAAATATATAATTGAAAGAAAAACTGAAAATTAAAAATATTTTTTAAAATAAATTATTTTATCAAATCTGTAAATTTATGATTATTTTCATATGAGTTGTTCTCTATATATAATTTTTTCTGATATAACATATACATTTTATCATATCCAAATGAAATTAATTACCTTAAAAATATTTTAAGTAATTTACTTTTAAAAAAATATTATAATTATAATCACATATATTGAATGTACCTCATGTAATAGTTTTTTAATATATAATAGTAATATATTTAAAAATAATTATTTAAATAATATTTTTCAATTAAATTTATTCTTAGACTGGTAAATATTGAATGTACTTTTTATATTTTTGTCGCTTATAAAAGACGTGCCATTGTCGTTCTAATAGCACATTTTACTAATTAATTGTCATTATTTCATAAATACTACAATGTAATTTTTTTTGCTTATTTTACTATTAAGTTTGATACATTTTATTGATTTATTTGATTAACACTACGAAAAGTTTAAACTAAAAATAACAAAATGGGATTATTTTTTGCACATTTTTGTATGAAACGATGGTAGTTTTATTATTATATTTCTTCATTATTATTTTTCATGAAACGTCATTACCATATTAGAAATTGAACGGACCAGTTAAATATGCAAACTTTGATAGTGAATATGCAAAAAAATATGCAAAAAAAAGTTCCTTTACTATCATATTTTTCTTTGAATTGAAAACTTTGATAGTGAATATGCAAACTTTGAATTGAAAACTTTGACAGTGAATATGAAAAAAAAATAAAAATCCTTTACTATCATATTTTTCTTATTAATTATCGTTATTTAACCAAATATTAAATCACGGTCAAATTAAATTTAATTAGTTTCAAGGAATTTGTATAAGAAACTCGAAGACCAAGTTTAATAATATATTTTTTCCTTATTAATATAATATTATATTAGAAAAAATAATAATATTTTTTTAAAAAAAAGTGGTATCTGATTTAATGTTACTTTTTTTCTAACTTTATGCGCGTATTTCAGTCGAAGTATGCATTGATAATTCCACAAAAGAAATATGATATATTTTAATGATATACTAACAAAGTGATAGCATAAAAAGAATTCTACAGATAATAGAAAAAATGAATTAAAATCCATATTCTAGAACAAACATCCAGTATTAGGTGGGTCAAACTTTTTTTTCATTGTAACATCTACTGATAAAGAAAAATTAATATAGTTTGACTAGGAGATTAGAATAACCTAAAATATTTAAACTGTTTCAGAAACACAATATATATATAAATAGACAAACAGAACAAAAATTAAATTCCGTGGGACTTGCTTCACAGGTTTTTAGTGCACAATTAAATTGAACCTTTATATTTATATTAAAACTGGTAACATAATTAATTGGGAAGAAAAGAAGTCAATTAAAAAAATGTGTGACAATAAATGAAGATTTTAAAGAGGCACGTTATTGTTATTATATTTGAGAAAAAAGTGTCTCAAAATGAGGTGGCACTTTTTGGTCAAATTGAAAGACCATGACCATAAAGTCCTACCTTTTTTTCCATTTCTGCAAACTCCAAATTCTTCTTTACCTCCTTCTGCTTCTTGGTTTCCTTCTCTGCAAGATTCATTTTCATTCATCCCTATCTAAATATCTCTGTTTCAATTTTACTCTCTATAAGAAAACGGAACTGAGTCAGAGACTGGGACACAATCAATCAGTTCAGGTGAGAAAAACTCGAACTAGCAGCAAACACAACATTTTCCATTTTCCATTTACTCTTTCTAAAGCTTTTGCTTTCAACCCATTATTACTTCTGTCAGTGTTTTTGAAACCCAGTTAAAAAAATTGCGTCTTGTCGATTACCCATGTTGGGAGAAGACAGTAACAACGCGGAAACCGGTGTTCACTGGAGAGCACATTCCAGATCAGTTTCCTGGACCGACCAGACTCCGGTGACCCGGAAACCGCCGCGATCCCTTCAGCCTCTTTGCATCAGAAAACACAGTGTGAAGGAGTGGCCGAGCGCCGGCAGCGACGATCTCGAGGATTGGCTTCCGCCACTGACCCCAAGAGGGTCCACCAAAGGATCAGCAAATTTGGGTTCGGGTTCGGGTCATGTTTTTCAGCTTGGGAGAGACAAGTTGGCTTTCTTCGACAAGGAATGTTCAAAAATCGCGGAGCACGTGTACTTGGGGAGTGACACGGTGGCAAAGAACGAGGAGGTTTTGCGGCGGCACGGGATAACGCACGTGCTGAATTGCGTGGGGTTCGTTTGCCCCGAGTATTTCAAAAGCAACTTCGTCTACCAAACGCTATGGCTGCGGGACAGTCCCTCGGAGGACATCACCAGCATTCTCTACGACGTTTTCGATTACTTCGAGGATGTCCGACAACAGGGTGGGCGCGTGCTCGTGCACTGCTGCCAGGGCGTGTCGCGTTCGACCTCCTTGGTCATCGCGTATCTCATGTGGAGGGAGAGCCAGAGCTTCGAGGACGCGTTTCACCTGGTGAAGAACGCGCGTGGCATCACCAATCCGAACATGGGTTTCGCCTGTCAGCTATTGCAGTGTCAGAAGCGCGTGCATGCTATGCCCCCGAGTCCTAGTTCCGTGCTGAGAATGTATAGGATGGCTCCTCATTCTGCCTACGACCCTCTTCACCTTGTTCCTAAGACCGTTAACCACCCTTGCGCCCACGCGCTCGATTCGCGTGGGGCGTTTATTGTGCATGTTCCTTCTACTTTGTACGTGTGGGTTGGGAATGAGTGTGGCACGGTGATGTGTTGCAAGGCACGTTATGCAGCTGCTCAGGTTGTTCGATATGAGAGGGCAACTGGGGAGATTGTTGGTGTGGTTGAGGATGAAGAGCCTAAGGAGTTTTGGGTTGCTCTTTCTCACAAGGAAGTGTTGGTGGGGGATGAAGAAGAGGTGAAGAACGTGGAAACAATGCAGGTTGATGTGGGGCTTCATCCCCGGAGAGTTGAGGAATATGATTTGGACTTTGGAATTTTTCATAAGGCACTTGCAGGTGGGGTTGTTCCACCTTTTTCTTTCTCTAATGCTGGATCAGAAAATTGCCTCCCTTCTAAGGAAAATGGTTGGGGGAGATTGAGTAGGAAGGTTTCACATTGAAGAGATCTGAATGTTCATCCTAGGCTGATTTCAGATGATGATATCATCACTGCTGCTGTTGAGGTTGATGAGAAAGGTCATTGTAATGTAGGATAGGTAGAAACCTTATAAGGCAAAGTTAACTTTATTACAATGCTTCAGCTTGTTCTTGTATAGATATAGCCACTGTTGTCTCAAATGATGTATTATTCTTGGAGTTTAATTCTGTTTGAATATTGGTGCATTCCATTAAACACAATGTGAATGTCCAATTAAATCAAAGGTACATGGTTACATCATATATATGAGAGATACTTTTATTAAACTCACAGTCCATTATAAATAAATTAATTTATGGCACCCATTAATTATTATGTCATAAATAAACTTCTTTTTACCCCTAAGCTCGATTTTAACATAAATCGCCATTTAGAATGTATAGCCATTATGAAAGGGCACAACCAAATGAAATATAAGCAATCGAAAAACTATAGCAAAATATTATAAAATTATGTACCAGTCATAGAAAAATACCGAAAAAAATCAGACACATAAACATTAGATGAAATAAATGATTTTTTTTTTCAAACTTGAGTAACAATTATGTTTAATGGGAGAGGATGAACTCCCCATGCCAGCAAGGCGTGGTAGTGTAGGCAAAACAATAGTAAAGTAATAACCAAACATGCAATAACACCTCAATTACATAACAATCATCGAACCTATAAAGTATATTTTTCTTTAGACGTTTTTGACTGATTTTCTTGTTTTTGTTTGTTGTAGCCACCAGTCTAATGTTACATTTTTTACTGTTTTTTTTTTCATTTTTAAAAATTGATAAAATTAATGCAAAAGTGTCATCGTATTACAAGTTATCATTTCGACAAATAAATTAAATCAATTTCAGAAATAATATTTCATTTACTCTACCTTGTTATATTTATGTTTAATTTAAATTTCACTTTGTACCAGCTTAATTGATTCTATTTTATATTTTAGTTTTATTATTTTTATTTAGAATCAGTTTAATTAACTCTATTTATTAATGAACTTTGTTCGTTCCTACTTGAATTTGGGTCATACGAGTTGGAAAAAAAATCTCACAATTACCAATCTCGTATGTGTAATCAGTTTGTAATATAATCTCACATAAAAAAAAACTAACATGGTATTATAAATTGCTAGCAAACCATGGTAATCGTGTGGACTATATATGGTTATACACAATATATAAGAAGAATTCACATGATGTTATTTTGAGTTTTCATAGTTTATACATAGTTTTATACATAAATCGAAGATCAGAATCCATAATAACAAAAAGCTAATTATTGTATCACAATTGTTAGTACACCCAAAGCACAGAATAAGTTTAACATAAAACATTTAACAAATCAAACTCCTTCAACGTGTGCAACTAACAACTAAATCCCTTAGCAATTTATCCTTTCTATTTTTTTTCTTAGTGAGAGAGAATGACCAACTCCTTCTTTGATCTTAGGCTGATAAATGCTTTTCGTGTTCAGTAGAGTTTGCCTGCATACATACATACCAAGTCAACAACATGAGATCAAAATTAGTCACTAGAAAAATATCCTTTGCAAACGGATAATTCCGGAACTACCAAACACGTACTTTCCATTATAAATTAAGTAATAATTCAAATGATATCATAATATCCAGAACATACCTAAATTTTAGTTGGCTAAAAGAAGAAAAGAAGAATGCTTTAAGGATAAAAAAAAGTAGAAAAATCGCATACTGCCTCAATCAAATTATTTCAAGTGCAAAATAAACATCAAATATATTTTAGGAATACAAAAATTGGTAATAAATATAAATATTGCAAAATTCCTTTTTCAGTTTTATTTTATTAAAATTGGAATCCATGGCATAAAGGGAAATACGAATAGTATAGTTTGTTTGACTAGATTTTAGTTTAAAAAAAAATTTGAGTTAAATCCAAGTAAAGTTAAAAAACTCAGTATAGTTTTAAGTCAAAATTGAATTAGATGTTTTAACTAAAATCTAGAAAAACCCATAAGGGGTAGTGAAACCCATTTGAATCTTTTTATTTAATGTCTTCAGAAATATTTTTTAATGAAATAATTGCTTACTAAGATAAATTTATTTTAAAAAGTAGAAATAAAAAAGCAAAAAGTTATATTTTTTAAAAACAAAATATAGTTTCCGCGTTTTTTTATCTGCTACTACTTTTTACAATTTTTAAAGTTAAAAAAACAGACCCAAAGTTAGCACTTTTTCACTGAAATTCTAGTTTGAAAACCTGCATATAACTAAATTTTGTATTGAATGGAGCAAAGTGTTGCATACATGCAAAAGCTTCCCCAAGTAAACACTTCTCTTTGCAAGCATGAGTGTTAGGATGACAGGAACCATTGCAGCAGATAAATGCTTAAGTGTGTGACCACTGACAATATGAAAAGTCGATACATAAATCACTCTATCAGCACCCTCTTGGAGCATAGCTAGAAGATAAAATCCTGCCAAAATTCAAAATTGAAATTAAGGGTGATTGAAAACAGTATTGCATCACATCAAAACAACTTCCATACAGTACCAAAAGCACAAACCTGAAGCCCAGAGCCAATATGTTGAATGCGTGTACATTGGAGGCAAAAAAGTAGCCATGAGAGGTATGGCAATGCAGGATGAACTTTGTGCTAGAACATATAAACGGATGTCACCAAAGAACCTTTATTACAAAAGAATGGGTGAGAAAAATATCTCATCTTCACGTTTTTAGATTATGTTTCTCTGTTATAAGGAAATTGGTTCATTCATTCACACTTTAAAATGTTCTTATTCTCTTCTCAACATGTTTTTGTCCAACCTTTTATCCATGTGAAGAAAAATTTTGCTCACTCTGCAGAAGGATCTATGAGTAATAAATGTCCAAATAATGCAATGCAGATAGAAGGAATGGAGAAATAGCCTTGCCTCCAATACAGATTGCTAATTATGCCCATCATAATCAGAGCTACAATTGCATATGTTCCCTTCCTCACATCAATCCTTTCAATGATGAGGATTGCCATCAGTGAAGCGAAAGCAACAGTCATCTCCAACAACCAAACAATAATCAGAGAATCAAAATTGTGAAACTAGAATATGGAACATGTCAGCATTATTTAAGCATACTAGTTTTGTTTAAAAAAAAACGTTAAATTTGAATTGAAGAGGAGAAACTCACTGGTATTCTGTCCCACAGAAGGCGAGCATCATCTGGGTGAAGATGATAGTATGAAGAACCAAAAGCAACTGAAGTGACACCAGCATAAAAGCACCTCCAACCCCATAGTTCACCTTGCAAACTAATGGCACATATCTTAATCACACAAGCTAATGGAATTGATGTTGAGGAAATGAAAGTACCTGATGTTAAAATAGTTCCTACGATTGCAAAGCACAAGGCCAATGAGGCCAATCACCATGAATGGGAAATTTGATAGGACGTTTAGAGCATTGGAAATGCCTGAAGAAACATGCAAAAGATGAAACCTTTGCAGTCTGAAACCCAGATTAGTGAGTGTTTGAGAAGAAATTACCAAAGAAATTTCGGTTGTCAGCAAAATTATGGTATTGCTGAGGCTGAGGAATGCATGGGGATAAGAGGATGAGTAAAAGGAAGGAAACGAGCGCCAGTAGCAATGCCTGCACACTGTATTTTCCCATTTTCTTCAATTCATGGGAATTGCGTGAATTAGAGAGTGAGAGAAGGCAAGATCATGTAGGATGAATCTTGGAGGTCACGGTGGACGGTGGGCGGTTTGACGGTGCTCTGTGGCGCTATCCGTAAAAGTTGAACTATGTAGAACTCTCCCCATAAGTCCTTCATTCTACTTTCACTGAGTAACAACTATTTGATGGGTTTTCATTTTCTGAAACCTTTTCTAGTATTTTAGACTGCATAAATAAAACGCTAAACATTTTTGTTACTTAAATATGATTTAGTGATTAATATGTAAAATTCTGTTCTTGAGTTTTTCAAAATCATTTTTCTATTAAATTATAATATTCAATGAGTAATTTTTATTTTTAATATCTTTAAGGATTAAATCATATTTTTATTTTTTGAAATTAAATTATAAGTGTATCCTAATTTTAAATTAAAAATCTTTCGACATTGTTAGAGTAAGATTAAGGATATAGTTTATTTTAAAGTTTGGTTTATTTTTAATAGACGTTTTTAATTATATAAATCATTGTTAACTTTTTAGTGTTCTTTTTTAATTTTATTTTGGTGTTTATATAGATAACATCAATATTTCGTATCCAAGTATGTTAATTTCACACGTTTGAATCCATCAATACATATTCCAACTACTATTGTATACTAGTTTAAATTTTGGATTTTTTTTAAAATATTTTCACTGCAGTGAAGATTAAAAAAATTAATAAATAAAAACTAATTCACTCCATAAAACTTTGAAACATGTTAGATACAAGTTAGTGTTCTCATATAAAAGGATTGAGAAAATCTTCCATCAGTGGAACAATTAACTCTTTTAATTTGGTCAGAGCCGATTTTTCCTTTCCTCCTATGTTAACTTCTTTGTTTTGGTCGGTCTCTACTTTATTCACTCCTTTGTTGATTACCTTCAACTCTCAGTCGGAAATACATATTTAGATGTTTGACGTTTAAAAAATTGTTTGACATTCGATACAAACAATAAATATATAATAATAACATATATTTTTCTTAATTATTATACCTTTTTATATATTATCGTGATAAATTGAATCAAGATTAATATATAGATCATGATTAAAAAGATATTATAACTTAACATTATTAATCATTATTTAATCTTAATAATTTTAAACCTATTAAAACATTTACCCATTACATAAATATTTATCAAATTTCATCGATTATCTAATCATTAAATACTCCTTAATTTCTTACAAAATGAAAAATCACGATTCAAATAATAAGAGACACGCTTTCTTCTTCTCATTAAGAATTAAAAAGGCAACTTTAAAAAGGCAACATGGTGGGTAAAAACAAAATGAGGTAAAGTAGGAGTGTGTTTTAATCAATAATTAATAGAGAGTTTTCAAAAGAAATATTAATAATAAGAATAAATTAAGAGAGTTGAATTTTAGCAATTAATGGAGTTAGGAAATTATGGAGAATGGACAAAGATTAGGAGGCAAATTAAGACAAAGGAAATGTCTTTTACTTTAGTTGTTTCTGGTCCTGTGCGGAGGAATCTGCGCCCACGCGCTACCCCACAATTTTCTACACACACGTCCGACACCAAATGACACAAGATGTCATGTTTTGTCACACCTCATGTGTGAAACTCACCCATTATCTTCTTTCTAAGCTCGTCAAAATTTTACCTTTTTATTCTTTCTTTCTTCCCCTACCATTGTTATCTCCAATTTCCCTTTCAACACTGCAAATTTCGTGCACATTTTAATCACCGAAACCGTTCCTTGGGCATCCGAATTTTGAATGAATTGCAACATTAGATTTAGAAGTGGTAGATACGTTCACTTCTCTGCAATTGGGATCATGCGCATAGCGTAACGTGAAGTGTGAGGGTTAAACTTAAACAAGGTCGCGACAAACCAAAATGCGATTCTTTTCGAAGAAAGCCACCACTGTATTCAAGTAAAACAGATAACCGTCACCGCTAATACGTTGCTTTCAATGTCTTCATCATATCATTAATCATCGTGTACATTTATGGTTCCCAACGCATCAACGCATTAACATTATTTTATTTTTATTATTATTATTATTATTATTATTCTTTTTTATATTTGTTTTTTAGAAATTAATTTCTTGCGGTGAATAATGTGCTGTGAAGTTGGATATTTGTAAGTATTTAACTGTGGTGGGAACATTGTTTGGTGGAACAGATGTGCTCGCAATGATGAAGTGCTTCTCTCTGTGCTTAGTCTCCTTTTGGGTTCTTCTTTCTCTCTGTTTGCCAAGGTATGCAACCATGGAATCTTCTGCTTCTCTTGCTACTGTGCATTTCACTTCTTTATGCTATATTTTTTTACATTGTTAAGATATGCGTGGTTTCTTTCCTTGTTTTTTTTATTAATTGGAGGCTTGGATAGTTGAATCTAGAACCTATTACGATTCTGCTTTTTTATTCACATTGCCATTGCCTGCTTCTGGAGGTTGCCAAAATGACTTATTCACACTGCTTTCGTTATTCTGGTGGATCTGTGCACAGAAACCTACCTCGTGAGTGAACAGTGATAGTGATTTAGAGAGTATTCAAGCTTTTTCCACTGATTTTTGGAATTACCAAGCTGAATGTGTAGTTTTGTGCCTCTCCGTAGTCGATGAATCCAAACTTCATCAGAAGTTTCATGTTTTCTGTCTGTTTGAATGTGTAAATTCTCACTCTAAAAGGAAAAACTTACGCATTTACTCTCGAACTAAAAATAATAATAAACGAAAACTTTATTGTATTCGGGGCACTCTTGTTTATTCTTCAAATCATATGAACACAAGAAGGTTGAGGGCTCTCTCACATTAGGGTGGATTTGGTACTGCTGGGTGGTTTTCAGAAGCTGGTTTTATCCGTTGCCATAAATGTAGTATTTGGTAGCTAACTGTCAAAAGCTGTTTACAAAAAAAAACTTGTATTAAGTATAACCTTTAAAATCGGAAAATAATACCACTTTTGACTTAGGTCCTTGAGGTCAAACTTAGGAAGCCCAAGTCCGGTTAATTTGGAGAAGTAAGCTAGAAACTCTGCATAGATTCAATTAGAGCAGTGTCAAACTTCTGTTTTTTGTCCAAATTAATTGCAGAAAATATAAATTTAAAGTATATTAAATTAAAACCAAAGCTGTTCAATCACATTGCTTAATCTTTGAGTGTGTCATTTCAGTGTGTCATCTCAAAATATATCTGGGAGTGGCCTGCAGCAAGCTAGCCTCCCACCAAGAGGTTGGAATTCTTATGATTCCTTTTGCTGGACAATTTCTGAAGATGAATTCTTAGAAAGTGCTGAAATAGTTTCTCAACGTCTCAAGGCTCATGGATATGAGGTATAGATTTCAAAGAACAATAGTTTGTGGACGATTTGACCGTGGTAGCAGTATTTTGGTTAGATATAGACTGATTTCTTTTCAACTCTTGAAGTTTGTCGTGGTGGATTACCTCTGGTATAGGAAGAAAATCAAAGGTGCTTATCCCGATTCTCTTGGATTTGACGTGATTGATGAATGGGGAAGGATGCTCCCAGACCCGGGAAGGTGGCCTTCTTCCACAGGTGGGAAGGGTTTCAGTGAAGTAGCTGATAAAGTACATAGTTTGGGTTTGAAGTTTGGGATTCATGTTATGAGAGGGATAAGCACTCAAGCTGTCAACGCAAACACCCCTATCTTAGATACAACAAAGGTGTGCTTTGCATTTCTGCTATGACTTGAATTTTATTTTCTTTATTTCTGCATAGAAATTTGTAGTGATGGATGCCTAAATAATGTCTTTATTAAAAAAATATATGCAAAACGACCAGCTGAATATGGGAATATTTTTTGTTTACTTAATTGAAAGTTCTTGTTGACCTTTGATTCCTCCTTTTTGCAATCTCCTAGGGAGGTGCATATAAAGAATCTGGACGAGTGTGGCATGCAAAAGACATAGCAATCCCAGAAAAGGCTTGTGCATGGATGCCTCACGGTTTTATGAGTGTAAATACAAAGTTAGGAGCTGGGAGAGCTTTTTTGAAATCTCTTTATGCGCAGTATGCAGCATGGGGTGTTGATCTAGGTACTAGGACTACTAATTTGTAATCTGCTTATTATGAACTATCATGACTTGCATCATTTCACGCAACAATCATGGTGAATTTAAATAATGTGTTGCACTATCTTCACCTTAGTTTCGTTAGTGACGAGTTGTAATGTTCTTCCATAGGTAGACTTAGCTGACAGAATTGGTATTTTTGTGGTCCTATAGACTTCAAGCAATTTATCATATCAAGAAGCTTCCATTTTTACTAAAGATAATGTCAACACTGTCCACTTACTTGGGCCACACTTGTAAACCTTTAAAGCATCCATATTCCCTCGTGTGCTAATTCAGGATTTATGTAGGGAAAAAATGCAATAGAAAGGACATAGTGGACTCTTAACTGTAGGTTTTGATTTTCATTATGATTCGTGAGAATCTATATGTATGTATATATAAGCCTTTGTTTTGGCACCGATGCTGATAGATTTTCTGCTGTTCTTGCAGTGAAACATGACTGTGTGTTTGGCGATGACTTGGAACTAAATGAAATCAGCTATGTGTCAGAGGTATTCTGCAGTTTCGTCTCCCTCTTACCCTATTCCCTACCTCTCTCATTCTCACATGAACAGATGTTGATAATATTTTGCCAGCTCTGTTTTAGCTAACTTATCTGCGATGCGTCATGCCAGGTTCTCAGTGAGCTTAATCGCCCTATTGTGTATTCTCTGTCTCCTGGAACCAGTGTGACACCAGCAATGGCCAAGGATGTCAGTGGACTAGTCAACATGTATCGAATAACAGGAGATGACTGGGATAGTTGGGGGGATGTCAGGGCTCATTTTGACGTAACAAGGTGATTAAATTGTTTATATTTCTGTTTTTTGATATTTTTATCAGTCTTCACTGTGTGTTGCAATCAAGCTACTTCTCCGTGTACACTCTGTTGTTCCATCGCCATATTACATAACTCATTTTATTTAATTGTAACCAGGGATTTTTCTAGAGCTGATATGATAGGAGGAAAAGGTCTAAAGGGAAATTCCTGGCCTGATTTGGACATGCTACCATTTGGATGGCTAACTGATCCAGGTAAAGGAGACTGAGATGCTACTTTTTTATTTGCCCATTATGAATGTCATGACCATCATACTTTGGTTATTACTTATTAGTATATATTTATAGATCCATTTATCTATTCTTCATTGGTGTGAACTACAATCTCCGGGCAGTGTGGAGCATTCTCTGCAGATATACTTATTCTTGTCGATGTGCTAGTTCTTTTTCTATAGAAAACTTAAAAGATGTTTACGCTAGTGTATCCTAGATAATTGTTGGAATATGGATTATAGAGTTATTTCCTTCCCCCCTATTTTATCTGTAGGTTCAAATGAAGGTCCACACAGGTTTAGTAGGCTCAATCTTGAAGAAAAAAGGACACAGGTATTGATAAAGAAACATATCTGAGTTGCTTTCCCTTATATTTGTGTATCTATTTTGATGTGCGTACATGCATTGTGATAGACTGAGTGAGCCTATACTTATTTGACAGATGACGTTGTGGTCTTTGGCGAAGTCTCCCTTTATGTATGGTGGGGATGTGCGGAAGATCGATGCTAGCACTTACGAACTTATAACAAATCCTACCCTGCTTGAGATTAATTTCTTCAGCTCAAATAATAAGGAGGCATGTGAGCCATCTATTTTCTATTAGGAAAATAGGCACATCAGGCATACTACTTATCATGAATCATTTCACTTTACTGCAATGACAGTTTCCTTATATCACAAGCTCAAATAACTTGAAGAACCCTGAAAGACCGAAGCAAGGAACAAAGGCATCATCATATACACATTCATTAGGTTTGATTGGCTGTAGCGAATCAAAGGCGAGTGGTTGGTCTATTGAAAGTCATAACCAATATCTTGAAACAATCTGCTGGAAAAAGGGTGTAGAAAACCAGCACCAAGCTCCATTCTGCGTAAACAAGAGAGAACTTAAACTCAGATTGTAATCATGCTTTATCTTTTTCTTTTCCATTTATCCAACTTCCATTTAAACATTTGTGTTGCTGTTAACAACAGAAATTGTTACATTGGCATTGGTACAGAGATGGTGAGACTACGTCTCAACAGGACTATCGAGGGAAACATCAACTAGTTGCTACTGACAGAATGAAATTTTGCTTAGACGCTTCTCCAAAACGAAAGGTTACTTCTAAAGAGTTCAAGAGAGGAACATTTTCTCCATGCAGATGGGATTCAAATCAGGTATGTCACATTCCATACTTCATGTGCAAGAGTTGTATGTGGCTCTAGCTAAATCTTTAAAAGGTTTATGTGATGTAACCTTTGCAACATGTCTCGATTAGAATTAGAAAATTAATCTGGGGATCAACTTCGTTACGTGCATATTATTATTTTTACCCCATTTGAGTATATCATATGCCTTAGCCAATTTGTATTTTTTTTATTCCAATGAAAACTGATGCATCTGGTGTTCTACAGATCTGGGAACTGCACTCCAATGGAACCATGGTAAATAGTTACTCCGGTCTTTGTGCAACAGTAAAGCTTGTTGAAGGTGACTTTTTCTAGACACTTACCACTTTTTACAACTAATTTAATTTCTTCTTTCTTCCTTTCCCCCACTCCTTGTATTTATCACTCGTGAAAGCAAATTGGTCATTTGCAGATGAGGCTAAGGCTGGTGGGATTCGCTCTTGGACTGCAACAGGAAGAAAAGGTCTCTACTTTTAGCAAACACTCTGGAGGATGACAAGAATTTTCTTCTTTTCTGCAACTGCATAGCATCAAAATTGAAAAAAAAAATGCTTATTTCTTAACCATGAGTACCATTTTATAGGATCAATTTCACCCACTTCACAAATCCTAATATAAACTGTTTTACAACTATGGATGTTTTATCTCTATTCAGGGGAAATCTATCTTGCTTTCTTCAATCTAAGCGATGAGAAGACGAAGATATATGCAAAGACATCATATCTGGAGAAGGTTCTTTCTGACAGAAAGATCGATTCATGCAAGGGGACGGAAGTGTGGAGTGGAAAGGATGTCGTCACAACACAGGGGATGATATCAATGAACGTGGAAACTCATGGATGTGCACTATTTGTTCTAAATTGCAACTAGTCTTTCTTCCAATTAGTTAAACACAGAAAAATCAAATAGCATCTCACTGTTCAGTCTTTTTCTCACTCTATTTAATTATGGTTTCTCTGGTTGGGGTTAGGTGAAAATTTGTGCTTGACAAACTCTGCAACAACACATTTTGATTCTTTCTCTTGAAGCATAATTTCTCTTTATAACAGTTTCAACTTTAGTTAATGAAAACAACATTTATGTATTTAAAAACAGTTTACAGGAACTAGATAGCAGAATTTGTCTAAATAGTTGAGAAACACGTGTTTTATTTGTCTGAGATCTTTTTTCCTTTTTATTTTATTTATTTATTTATTTTAATTTTATTTTGCAAAGTACATATTAAATTAGTTGCAAATAAAGAAGACGTGAATGAAAGTAACTTAACACTATAAGACCGTGAGTTTGTATAATTAAATTTTATATTATCAAATGCTTGAAATTTTCTTTTTGTGCTAATTAATATTATTAAATATTTATTTCTTATTATAATCATGGTATTGGGAGAGACATATTTGAAAACATTTTTTTTTTAAATTGAAACCACTTCATATTCTTATGTTAATTTTATTTTTATTAGTTTTTGACTCATGCTCAAATATCACTTCTGAATCCATTAAGTTCTCAAATTTAATATTAATAGTCATTCTCCAAATAAATTATTGCACCGCATTTAAATAGTTGGTGAGTAATGTTAATTCACCCATAATATTATAAGCACGAGATTAACAAATAATATTATAATAAAATATTGGAATGGGCTAAATGGGCTTTTCACGTCCTCAGCACTAGGGTTCCAAAGCCTCACTGCTACATAAACGATTCTTCCAACCCAAAGGCCGTCACTGCAACTTTGCTCTCTGCGACTCTTCAATTTCGAATTAGGGTTTCGCTCAGAGTGGCCATGGGAGTCTTCACATTTATCGTACGCAAATCCGGCGCCGACTGGACTGCCAAACAACACTCCGGTGACATCGAGTCCTCCGCCGGCTCCTCCTACGATCTTCAACGGAAGCTTGTTCAAGCTGCCCTCGCCGCTGACTCCTCCGGCGGCGTTCAGTCCTCTTTCTCTCCCGTGTCCCCTTCCTCTGCCATATTTCAGGTACACCTTTCACATCTTTGACGAAACTTTACGGTTTATATTTGCTCTGCCTTTATCTTTTCCTTTTAAAATTTCTTTGCTCTATTTTGTAATTTATTTATTTGTTTGGATTTGTTTGATTCCGTATGTTATTTTAATCTACATGTCATTGCATAAAGTGCTTCGAAATGATGGTTATGTTTTTGTTATGCTATTTTTCTTCTGTGAAGAATGCTGGTTCATTTCATTTGTTTGAGATTTTGCTGATGATTTAATGGTTTGGCTGTATTTGTTCTCTTTATTGCACTCTTTGGTTTTTCATTCGGGAATCTGACTTGAAGAGAATTATGAGTTAACTGTTCAGTGCTACCGCTTGTGAAGCTTCATTGTGTTCATTTCCTAAAAGTATAAATTTGTGTGCTGGTGCTTGCCGATGATGGAACTTAGGTGCATTTCTTCAGTTGAAATTGGTGTTTAAATAAATGATCATTAGATCTTTAATACAAGTCACTATTACGCAGATTATCAAAGTGAAACTATGTGAGAATATTTTTACAATTAGATCCTATTTAAATTAAACAATAGTATCAAATGCATTTATGCACCTCCACTAAAGTTGGTTGAAGAATACTTATGTTATTGGTGATAGATCATGTGTTTTTGCCTTGTTGGTTTATCTTTTGGATTCAAGCATTTCGTGGTGGGTCATTGATGAGTTTATATTTATTGATTGTTTTATTCAGGTGATAGTGGGTGGTGCAGTATTCGTTGGAGGTGGTGCGGCTGCAGCTGCTCCTGCCGGGGGTGCTGCCCCAGCTGGCGACGCTGCCCCTGCTCCTGAGAAGAAGGAAGAGAAGGTGGAGGAAGAGTCCGATGACGATATGGGCTTGGGTCTGTTTGATTAGAGTTCTGCTTTTTATTGAGTTTTGATTGGAAAGATATTCTAGTGTTTAATCCTATAAATTATTTTGTGTATTGCATTGCTCCAGTTAATGCTACATTGAACTCCATCAGATAATAGTTTTTTTTTGTGATGTGACCTAAATCTTTCATCTGTATCGGGTTTTGCTAATTATTTCTTTTTAAAAAATGGCTCGCTCTTGGTCTAATAACTGGCGGATAGACTTCGTGGTAAAGTTACCTGCATACATCTTTCTACCATTAATGACTTTATTTTCTCATCTACTTGTGATTTGATTGCAAGTGAAATGGAGGAGAGGAAGTGAAAATAGGTGAAAATTAATGAAGTGGTTTTGATATACAGTTCAGAAGTTGTATAAACATTTTCAATTGATAAACTAATTCAACAATAAACATGTTCAACAATGATAATTGGTTATTAATATTGATTACTGATTACAAACTTTTTTTTAAACGTGAAATTATTTATTTCAGTGTTGCAAGAGTTACATAATTGATTATTGACTATGACCATGAAGTTTTTGAAGTTAGTTTTTAGAAATTAAATGTTAATATTTTACACCATTTTTTTCAGCCTCATATTTCTCGTTTTATCCATTTTTCCCCAATAAGAATAGATATTGCCTTAAATTTCCTTGATGTTAAGACTCAGTAAGTTGAAAATTAATCTGTCTGAGTAAAAGTGAAAAAAAAAAAACATGAAGAAAAGTGAAGAGGGGACAAGAAAGTTGTCTCGTGTTTAGGGTTTTATTTAAGCTTGTTTGTATGCCACTTATTCTAATAAATATAGGATTGAAATTCTTAATTTTTAAGAATGAGTAAAAGGAGTGTGTTTTTCTAATGTGGAAAAAGTGATCTTATTATATATATATATATATATATATATATATATATATATGAGCTTGTGACATCCTAAAAATATAATGTTTTTTACAAAATGGAATGAAAAGAAATTAATTTTTTCTTAGTGCATATATGTTCGTGTATGTATGTCAATAATCACAATTCATAAATAAACAAAGATAAATTAACAAACCAAAATTTCAACATACAAAATATAATTAAAAGTACTAATATGATTAATAATTCATAATTATTTTAATTTTCACCCAAATATAATCATAACAAAAATCAAAATATCAATCACAATAATTTGATTTTATTTTAATCATATAGACCACTCATACCTCTATATAATTAGATTTCATTAGATACCAATTATGTATTTTCAATTATAATCATTAGATTTCATTTCAATTCACAATAACTTGATTTCATTTCAATCATATTAACTAAATATGGATTTATTGTTTTTCAAATTACTCATTAAGTATTCTCCTACCTAAATTCAAACATGTAATCCTGAGTGTCTACAACGAGACTCATTGTATGCAAACTCTCTCCTCCCCTTCTCAAAACCTAATATCTTAGTCTAAATGACTTAGATTATCAATGTATTAGAATATATGTTTTTTTTTTATATTTAATGTACTAATATACAACATCTCATACATGATCCCAAATGTATGACATCTCATAGAAGCTTTCATCATTCACATAGCACATTATTCACATGCAATGCATATCAATCACTCATACATTATCTAAGACCTCTCAAATTACATATATATCTCAATTTCATACACCTTCCATCATTCACAACAATCCATATTCTTTAAACATTGCACTATTCAATTGAACATATAAACTAATATTCATTTTATATTTATAAAAATAAATCATATATAATAAAATTCAATGAAAATACAATAAGAAAAGGAAGAGAAAGAGACATTGTTCAAAAAATCATTCGTGACTAAAATTTGTTCAAACATCATTCTTCAACTATTTCAATACAATCTCAACTATTCAAATTCATACTCATTAATCCATAATCAATTTCAATTTATCTAGCTTTATACCTTAGCATGCATAATCCAGTTTGATCCTATGTGATAATCGTTTATTTTCAAACGAACTTCGTACTACTTTAATTCAATGTGATGATTATTTATTTTTCAAAGTACTTCAAATTATTATTATATTCGTAAATTTTCAAATAACTTGACAAGACTTTATGATGTAAAAAATATATTTTATTAAATAATGTGTCTTATTCAAACCTTGTCCAACAAAATAAAACACACCTTAGAGACAACAATTGAACTAAAAAAAGTACATCATTCGTTTACCATGTTTCAACTATAGTATAAGTTGTACTATACTTTTTCGACTAGTCATAAAATCAAAGAATTTTCCGTTGCTTAATGTTGTTACATGTCAATTATTGTATCTTGCAGAATATCCTTGTTCTTCTGAAAAAATACTTTCCACGTATGTTTGAAATGTATTAACAAATGATGAGTCAATCTCAATATTGATGAAGTCGAGATGATACTTTGAATTTTAATGAGAACATGAGAAAAAAATTATAGAATATTAGTATAAAAATAAGTAAGAGAATTGATCATATAATTGATTTATATTTGTAACTTCTTAGACTAAATGTGAATATTTTAAAATATATTTAAAATAAATCAAATATATAATTTAGTAACCATTTATCATTTCATTAATTATAATCATATAGGATTCATATTCGATATAGACTAACACATTCTATTTGATTGAATTCTATTATAATTATTGTGTTGTGATATTTTTTTTAGATAAATTTAAGAACAGAAAAAGGGAGGGTGAACAACTAAGAAATTCCTAACATTGTTCAGTTCAAGTGAAGAAAAGGCCATGTTGTATGCATTCTCAATGGCTGTAATTATTGAGGCACGAATCCTAAATACAATGAATGGAATATTCCTTTCCAATCGTACAACAAAATGTTTTAAGAGTCAAAGCATATTATGAAAACAAACACACACATATATATATATATATATATGTGTGTGAAGGATTTAACAAAAATGCACTTCAGGGATGAAAAATTATAATACAATTCTTCAATCAATAATGATTAATTATTATTATTAGGGGAAATGGTCGAATCCGTAGGTTCACATTTTCTTACATAATTAAAATAATTGTTATATAATAATAAAATAAAGGAAAATTAGTTTGTAAAATAAAAAATTATCTCAAATAATAAGAGTAAAATTGTAAAAAGAATTTTGTCAAAAAAGCTGAGAAAATGACATGATACTTATGTATCAGTATAGATGTAATTAAAAATATTAACTTTTGTGACGATTCTTTTCAAATCATACTTAAAGTATTCTCAAATTAATTGGTTTTAAAAAAAAAGTTATGCTGCTAATTAATAGAATTAAACTTATAAAAGAAATCAAAATTACTTTAACAATGTAATTATCATTACTAAATTAAAATATTACTAAATTATTTTTTTTATAAAAAAATTAGTTGAAATGTTATATGACTATAAATTTAATTATAAATATTGCATTATTAAATAAAAACATGTGGAGACTTTTTTAAAAATCATATGAATACAAAAACATTTTTTCAACTTAGTTTTTATTTTTAAATTGCATATATTTTGCTGTGAGTAATACTCACATATAACCTCGATACATCAATTGGAAAATCTAGAATTAGATAGATTTATAATGTCTTTATCAAACATTTTGCTAATAAATAAGTGAAACAAAACCATAACTTATTGGATTTGTAAATATTTTATCATAACATATACATATATATGATTTAAATTAAATATTTTTTCCAAAATTAAACATGGTTTTACAAAAATATCAAATTGTTTAGTTATTTTATTTATTAGTATTCTATATTAATATCATTTGATCTATCTTGAATAAATGACACACAAATACATCATTTTAATTTTTTTTTTTATAAATTTATAAAGATTTTATTTAATTCCAATAAATTAGATTTTTCTTATTTTCTTAAATGTTAGAAAAATTGTTCTTCATGTTTTATACATTTGTGGTAAATGAAAATAAATAATATAATATTTAAGTATTCTGGATCAAAATAATAGTTTATACAAGTTAACTGAGTAAAATAATATTTGTCAAAGAAACTGATGGAGATGATATTTTATACAAATTAACTTGGTAAAATAATAGTGATTTTTGTATTATAATAAAAAATAAATTATCTAAGAAAGTCTTGTTATGTTTATCCTTAAGAAGAATAGTCATAGTTAAAATATATTTATTGCATTAGAACTTTGTTTTAAGAAGAATGACATTGAGAATAAGATAAAAAAAAAGAGTAAATAAGATGAGGGTTTAATTGTTTATCACAAATAGAAAAGAAAGAAATAGTAAAATAACATAAATAATATATTTTTTAAATGACATAATTGTTCCTTAGTCGAAGGAGACATAACAAAGGAAATACAAATATTAAAAATAAATATAACATGAAAATACTATATATATATATATATATTTGTAATTATTTATTCATTTATAGTGAATATATATACTATATAATAAAAAAAATATGTGAAAAAAGAGAAATTAAAAAAATGTATTTAAAAAATAGTTATTTATTGTATTTTTTATGCTTATTTATTCTAATATCTCACATAGAATAACAAGTTTACTTTTATCTAATAGTATTTAAATATTCTCCACTCTCTTTATTATTGTTTTGTTTGAAATATATAGAGAAAAATCATCTTCGATATTATATCGTGTTTCCTTTCCTCTGTTGTTTTCTATTTTTCAAGAGAAGGATTCTTAATAAGCATTTTTTCTTCTTCTACTTACAGATGTTACTTTTTGTCAATAATTTTTTTTTATTCTTTGCTTTAAATGCTTGTAAAACTGTTCTTAATGATTTGTGTATTGACAATACCATGATTTCGTTTCTGGTCGGACGATTGAACTACACACGTCCGTCGGAATTGAACTACACACGTCCGTCGGGCTGATCGATATTTTTGGTCCAATTACGCTTCATTAAAGTCAGTAAAACTAAATCATCTAAATATGATTCATTTTACTAATCTGACCTAACAAAGTAAGTCCATTAAAATAATATAAATAACATACATTTCAAAATGTAAGTATATCATTAATTAGTGTACTCTGACATCTTAATGCCGAACTCCCTTTGCTGACTTGAGTATTAGAGTATCTTCTGCAGGTACCCCATTCAATGTTTTCCAGAAGATTGAGTAACTGAAACTCGAAGAAGTAACTGAAACTCAAAGAAGTAACAAGAAAGGTGAAATATAGATCGACCGTCCAATAAGAAGAAGAAATACGAGTTTCTCAATACTTCTGTAAGTCCATTTCCCTAGTAAAAACAAATTGTTTATTTATGATAAGATGAAAACAAATAATAAATATATTAAAGGAAAAAATATAGTAAAAAGATATAAATATATTTCTGAATATTATTATTCGGAACAAACAAATAAAACAAATTCTGTTAAAATAAATATTATTTCACAGTTGTTATTATTACCTTCATCAATAAAGTTTGAATAGGAATCTTATATTTCAAAAGATTGATACCTTTTACAATTTTAAAAGGCTGGCACCATTTTAAATGGAAAAACACTTTATTACTTGAAAAAGTTATTTAAAACGAAAACATAAAATAAAAAGAGTAAAATTACTGAGTTAGGTGTGAAAAAATATTATTTTATGTCTCATTACTTCTTTCATGTAAATAAAAAAAGTTGGGTGAAATTATACTCTAAAGATAACAATAATCCAATGAAAAAGTGATGAAAACTTAACTAGTAAGTATGAGGACAAATAAAGTAAAAACGAACAAATAAAAGGAGAAATATTATTTAAATTTGATATATCTAAATGAATATATTATGTTGATGTTATAAGTAACAGTATATTATTTAAATTTGTAAATTGAAGAAGATATTATATTGATAAATAAAGAAGGAAATGATTTAGAAATAAAAATAGTAAAAAAAGGTGGAGTGAAAATGGCCTAAAAAAAAGAGTAACGAAAAAGAAGGTGGGTAACACGACGACGCATTGCTCTAGGCCATCAAAAAAATGCCCAATGCTGCTTTCCCAATTGGAAGGAAGAATGCACCCCTCATCCGCGCGTGAGGAAATCCAAATGCACGCGCCCACGCTCCCAAACGAAACGAAACCAACAAACACACAAACGCACGCTAATGTTGGGCTCCTTCATCATCCTTCTCACTCCCAACCAACGCATTCTACGCTCTCCTAATCTTCTCCCGTTTCCTCTTCTTTGCATGTCATCGGAGCTCCGGCTCCACTAGCGGAGCCCCGGCTTCAGTTCAAACCCAACCACAAATCTAAGCACAACTCCATTTTCTTTTTTTTCGAGATCTCAAAATGTCCAAACCCTGGGGCAACATCGGAGCTTGGGCAGCGGATTCCGAGCGGGCCGAGGCCGAGGAGCGCGAGGCCCAGGATGCGGCTGCGGCCGCCGAGACGCAAAACTTCCCCAGCCTCAAGGAGTCCGTCAACTCCAAGCCCAAGAAGAAGAAGGGCACCACCATCACGCTCTCTGAGTTCAACCGAGGCGGTTTCGCCTCTGCCGGCGAGCACCAGGGCCTCACGCGCGACGAGATGATGGCGCTTCCTACCGGTCCCAAGGAGCGCTCCGCCGAGGAAATGCAGTTCAACCGCCTCGGCGGCGGTTTCTCTTCCTATGACCGCTCCGGAGGTCGCTCGCGCGACCGCGACGGCGGAAACAACGACGGCTCTTGGGGAGGCGGTGGGAGAAGATCCTACGGCGGATTCGACGAGGAACGCAGGGGTCCGAATCCTAGGGTTTCGGAACTCGATCAGCCTTCCAGGGCTGATGAGGTCGACAATTGGGCGTCCGTGAAGAAATCTGTCCCCGCGTATGATTCTGGCCGGCAAAATCGCTATGCTGGAGGTGGTGGTGGTTTTGGCACCGGTGGCGGCGGTGGCGGAGGCGGTTTTGGTGGCGGAGGTGGCGGTGGTGGTTTCGGTGGTGGAGGTGGCGGTGGCGGTTTTGGTGGTGGAGGTGGCGGTGGTTTTGGTGGTGCGTCTAGGTCTGATGGTGTGGATAATTGGGCGGTTGGTAAGAAGCCTGTTCCTGTTAGATCTTCCAATTTTGGTTCAGGTTTTCGTGATTCCGGCGTGGAGCCTGATCGTTGGTCGAGAGGTGGTCCACCGCGTGAGACGGAGCGGATGGAGCGGCCGAGGCTGGTATTGGATCCGCCGAGGGTCGATGGTTCGGTGAATGAGGCTCCTGTGAAGGCGACAAATAAGGGCAATCCGTTCGGCGCGGCGAGGCCCAGGGAGGAGGTGTTGGCTGAGAAGGGATTGGATTGGAAGAAGATGGATTCAGAGATTGAGGCGAAGAAGACGAGCCGGCCCACGAGTTCTCACTCTAGCAGGCCTTCCAGTGCTCAGTCCAATCGCTCTGAGGGTCCCGGGTTGCAGGGGGTCGATGCTGTGCCGAAATCGAGACCCAAGTTGAATCCGTTTGGGGATGCCAAGCCCAGGGAGGTTCTGTTGGGCGAGCGAGGCATGGATTGGAGGAAAATTGATCTTGATTTGGAGCATCGCTCTGTTGACAGGTTTTGTTTTGTTTCTTGGTTAATTTATGCTTTTTTCTTTCATCTGTTCTTTGATCCATTGTCTCAACTTGTAAATGTTGCCGTGTTTTTACTTGGGATTGATAGCTGTCTTAGATTGGTCTTTATGTTTTTCTTTGTCGCGTCTGGTGGTCATCCATGATTCTCATGCATTATTCAACAGTTGCAAGTAACTATCATAAAGAGCTTTCGTCCCCATGTGTTTTTATTGTGCATTGTTGTGGTGTGTTGAGTGGGTTTGCTTTTTGGCTACATTTACGGATTAGGTAAATTTTTTACTGTATTTTATCATGTCTTTATTCAGTTTTTCGTGTAAAAACGGTCAGCCTTTCGGGTTTTTAAAGTTAGCATTAGTTGTTGTGCAGGATGGGCTATCTTGCTCAACGATTCTTCATTATTCCCCTAAATTTTTTATGTTGAGATGGTAATTTTTAGTACGATAACTGTGTTCATGGCACTGAATGAAGGTGATTATTGTTTTTAACTATTATGTCCATATCTCATTCTTTAAGAGTGATGCCTGATATTTTTTATCAAAAACATTTGACCTAGTTTGTCTCTAAACTGGCTCATTGGAGAGGTTGTCAATGCTCAATATAGTTTGCAGATAGGTTATATATTGTGGTGAAACATACTATTATTAATTCTTACCATAGTACCACGTGGCAATGTTGTCAGGATTTCGAGTATACTTGATAACTTGCTCGAGCTTGCAAGCTTGGTGTTGCAGAGCTGAGAATCTGCAACTGTTGCGGGATTGCAATTTTGCTTGCGAGATTGTGCATCACATTGATCCCTAAGGGTTTGTTTGCTATGGTTTTTATTACCCTATTAAAAACATGTGTTTGGGTGTTGTAGGCTGGGTTCATAATGACCCAATTCAAAAATTAGAAACGTAACCCTTTGCTCTAGGGTTCCCTAAACCTGAATCAGAATCAGAAACATCTCCGCTTTGTGATAGCGACGAGCTTTGTTGCTTGACTCCATTTGAAGCTGCTGGCTCTGGTGGTCTATCACCATCGCCAGTCATTCTGGATACTGACCTTACCTGTTGTGCCTGTTGTTTGGTGTTTTCTGGATGTGTTGTGTTCTTTCTTCTTCATGTTCTTTTCTGTTTTGGAAGAACTAGGAGTATTCTGTTATTTTTTCTTGTCTATATTATTTTTAGTGTATATGCATGTCTAGAAGTATATTTTATTCTCCCAATTGGTCCACTATTGATCCTTGAGTTTGACAGCAATGCCACCTGTCTTTAGGTGGGTTGGGTCTTTAGACAATAGTATAAAAGTTAATAATATTGTTTTCAAACCAATTTTTCAGATTGGAGTTCAAAATGCTTATAATATTATTTTGTCATTTAAATTTCAGACAATCAGACATAAATGGTTGTTTTATCTAAATGTTGATGGTTTTTGATTTTTGATTTCAACATAAATCTAAATATTGAAGGAATACTAACAGCCTCATCTTGTCCAAATTAATCAACACAAGTACACAACCTAAACAATCATAGCTTGCAATTTAAGGGTGGCTGTTATGGAAGTGTGTGCTTTTAGCTGTTGAATGGTATTACTTTGATTTATTTTTCACACCCATGCAGTTATTTAAATCTCCAAGTTTTGGTTGTGCATGACTCGCCAACAGCAGACGATTGCAAGCAATGAGGTTTGGGAAATTTTTTGGTTGGGTAAGATGAATTGCCTGTAGTGTACAGAGGAAGAGATCTAGAACTTCATTCCATTTGTGCCATACATTGGATTCTGGATGTGTTAGGGGAGAAGATGGACAAGCAAATTTTTGTACATGCCTTGAATTGAAAGAATGTTTTGAGCTTGGGTTGTAGCTGTATATCTCTAGATTATAATTCCAACAGCCAGGGGCTTCTGAAACATTTTATCCATTGCATTCCCCTGAACTTTTTTGTGGCTGTGTGCCTTGAGATCCAATTCAATGGATTGGCTGGGGAAATATGAAATATGGTTTGTTGTTAGTAGCTATTATGTGGGCTCTGGCAGTTTAGAGTAACGGTATGGGGAGTGAGCAATTGGTTTGGAAGCTAGTTTGCAGAGTGTGCCCATTTAGTTGTGCACTAGGTACGAGTAAAGGAAGTCAGGCAATAGAACAGAGGTGATGATGTTCTTGGATAAGTAGGCACTAGACAACCTGAGATCCAGAATGTTGATAACATCAAAGAGACAGTTGTGGTAGCACCTAATGTAGAAAAATTGGTAGAATCTTGCGTTATGTTGTTTGGGCTTGTGTGGAGAAGACTTACAGAAGGCCCGATTAGCAGAGTAGAATTGATTAAGGGAGTCTAATCTCCAGAAAGTAAAGGAAACTGAGATAAACTATATGAGAAACCATTAAGAAGGATTTATAGGTCAATGGTTTGTCTATAAAGACATGATTTAGTATGGAACATTGTTATCATTTTATCCATGTAACTGTTACACACCTAGTGGGGATAAAAGGCTTGATTGGTGTTGTATTAAGCTCTTGTTATGCAGAGTTGAGATTGTACTTGCAGTACTAGTACTTATTCAAGTTATTGGTATAAATATTACATTATACTTTCATTTGGTTACTACTAAAGTTTTCTTTCAGTCTTTTCTAACTTTTAATGTATAATTATGACGTGATTCGTCATACTTAAGGATAATGAGCTGTCCTTTAATCTCTGTTGAGCATGTCAAAATTATGTTTCTTTTAAATTTCTAATCATTGTTGTGAGAAGGGTGTGTCCTAAACACAGCTGAATCTCCATTGGCTGGTGACCTACTGTTCAAGTGACCATGGGGTTGGTGTGGTAGCAAGAGTTTGCAAGTCACTGTTGGTCAGCCTGATGTGATGTGCTGGCTGTTTTTCTGGGTGCACAGTAGTTCCCATGCACTCTGTTATTAAACTCTGACCTGAGTCCCTTCCTTGGGGGTGTTGATGTTGATAGTTAAAGACATCAGTTTGCCTCCTCCAGCTTTGTTTTCTTCTGACTTTGTTTCAAAACTGTGATTTGTTCCCATTTTATGTTTTTAATTCTGCTTCTTTCATATCTGTTCTGCTTATGGGTGGCATTTACCTCTTTATTTGTAGCTTTTTTTCCTTTTTGTGGTTAGAACCCTTGATTTCTTTTTCTTTAATTAGTTTGCCTCAGTTTGTCACTCTGGTGTGTTTGATTGTTTTTATGCTTGCGTTTGGCTGCCGTTGTCACCACTTTTTGGTCTCTGGATTTCGTTATGCTTGGCTGGACTTCTCTGATTTTGGACTTATTAGGGACTGTTTGGGTGAGTTTCTCCATAAGCCTCTTCTGGAAGAGAAAAAAGAAGAAAAATTGAATTTAGTTTTCCCATAAGCTAAAATTAGCTTATGCATTAGGCTAATTTGTAGTTCTCCCTTCTCTTAATATTTTTTTAACTGGTGAACAAGTTATTTTTAGCTAATGGAGAAGTAATTTTATTTTAAGAAGTGCTTATGGAGAAATTTGTCCAAACATGCCCTTACATGTTGTTTGGGGCTTTGGGGTATTTTGATTACTGGGTGGTATGAAAGTACTGTCTTTAGATATCAGTTTGCATGTCAAGGGGGACCCTTAAATGAGAAAATCAAAGGCTTCTAGTAGCTGTCTACGTAGGACATGGTCAATAGTTTGATATTCAGGTCTAGTAACCTAAATTCTTCAAGTGAAATGGATTGTGTTATTTTTCGTTTTCCCATGATTTTGCTATTTGTAACAGGCTTAACTGGTTAAGCTCGAAGGAAGGAGAGTGTTAGAGTCTTAGGATTAATAAAGTTATTTGCCTTGGGCTTGTAGTTACTAAGTACTAGACACATTGTTTAAGTACAAGTAGAAGTAGATTGTGGTATTGTCTTGCAGCTATCCCATCAATTTCAGTATATTAGTTATCTTTCTATCAACTTTTCCTCTTCCTTACCTAAACCTTTTAATTCAGAAAGGTGGACTTGCTGTCTTAAATCTCATTCTTCTCCTTATTTATTGTTCACCTTGCTTGGTTACGCACAGCGTTGCTACCTACTTTAGTGTAACCAATTAGGTCATGCTTTATATGTGAGTTGTTGTCTTTTGAAATATTCATTTTCCTTATTGACTCATCTGTTAACATTTCAGGCCTGAGACAATGGAGGAAAAACTATTAAAAGAAGAAATTGATAATTTGAAGAAGGAACTTGAGAAGGAGTCTCCAATAAATTCAAACAAGGAATCTGGGGATGAGGCTGACCAAACCAGTACAAATGGAATATTACAACAGAAAGAAAAGGAGCTGGAACTTCTTGTCCGTGATTTGGATGATAAAGTACGGTTTGGACAGAAAGCCGTTGAGAGGCCAGGTTCGTCAGCAGGAAGGTCTTCTGGTTATTCTGATCGGCCACCTTCTAGATCTGGTTCATTTGAGGATTCTAGAAGTGTAGAATATACAGATAGACCCCGATCAGGTGGTACAGGTACAGGAGATGCGTGGACCCGTCCTAGTGGTGATGACAGAAGACAGTTTCAAGGTAGCCGGGAAAAGGGGTGGTTTTCTGGCAGCAGAGATTTGAATAGGTGAGAAATACACAATTCTGTATTTGCAGTGTTATCTCATAATTCTTACCACCTCTGGTAATAGTTGTGGTGTGGCTTTGAATTCAATTTTTGTTTTTGCCTTGTATTTTTTGGCGGATGTAGTTTTTAAATGTTGGGAAGTATTTGATAATGCTGATATTTGTTGTTTTCTTACAGGTCAAATTCAAGAGAGAGATGGTGAACAGCAGTTTTGAGTGGATTAAGAGTTATCTTCAACTTTTGATGACCAGAACCTAATACTATTTTATTACTTGTCTTTTCTAATCGTTTTGTTCATTTTACTCCAGGCATTTGGAGCAACAATCATTGAGTACTGGCACAAACTTTTGCCTAATCTGTTATTGCATCTCGAAACATTGTAAATTTGTTTTTCCTCTTTATGTTAATTTTTTGGGTGTCTGGATGAAGGCAGAAAGCCTGTAATTTTATTAGGACTAAATTTTTATCGAGGATTATTGAACTTCCTAGTTAATGTTAATGTGATATTGTTCAGATATTAAATTATATTCCTTTCAATTTTGCATCTGCTCCATTGCCAAATTTAGTGCTTCAAAACATCATCAGTAGTTTCAAGCAGCTTTCCTCTGTAGCTGTGAAGGGTGGTCAAAATTTAGTATCCTATATATGCTTCAAAGTTATTCTCATCCCATTATGTATGTATGCAAAGGCAAGTCCTTAAGCTTGGATCAGAAACTTTTACAGACTAATTCTTTTTAGAAATATTTTAAATGGTTTTTGCTGAGAATTTAATAATTTCATATTAAAATTTTGAAATCGTGAAAATTTTGATCATTTAAAATTGTAGAATTTCATATTCTATAAAAGAAAATATTTGAAATTTCTTATCATCCTCTCTGAAACCTGTCTTCCCTACCCTTCACGTGTTCATTTAAATCTCTCAATCTTCTTCTCAAATGAAAGAGTTTGCCAAAGTAGTTCATTTAATATTAATAAATAAATAAATATGAATTTGATTTAAATTTTGATAGACTCTATTTTTAAAAAATTAACGAGAATTATGTTTTATCTGATAAATATTTTAAAAAGTGAATTAGTAGCATAAAAATAAATATATATTCCAAACGAAATACGAAGAATTGATATTACTTATTGAGAGTTCAATTAATTAGTATTTTATTAAATATTGCTTTAAAAATGTTAAGAAAGTTATAGGAGCAATATTTTAAAAATGAATTTAAAAGAAATGGTTTTATATAAATATTGTAAAAATATTTCAAGCGTAGATATAATTTAACATTTACGAAGATTTTAAATGGAATTTTTTAATTAATTAAAAAGTAACAAATATTATTCATATAATATAATTTTTTATCTGTAACGGTTATTATAACGTGAAATAAATAACGTTCATGTGAGACAACAAAAAAAAAACGAAGAAATATTGTTTTATAAATTGTTGTACAAATAAAATTAGAATAGCTCTTTTGAGGACGAATTATACTGATTAATTAGTGCAAAATTACTCACAAAAATATTGCGAGTGTATAAATTAAGCCTATTCTTATTTTTTTTTCAAAAAAATAATTATTACATTTTTCAATAAAATAAAATTTTAATATATATTGATCACATTTATTTTATTGCTCCAAAATTAATTTAATTTAGAGTTTTCATTATAATTATGGTCGTGATCTACAAAATAAGTAAATTGCTAACAACATATTACCCGTATTTCCCAATAACTATGTTTTAAGGTTCAGTAACATTATACCGTTTTAAAAACAATTTTTTATTATAATAACTTGACCTCTGTATCTGTGTCTGTTTTCTTTTTCATATTATCTTCTTCTTAATAATTAATGAATAAAGTATAGTTAATGACCAAAAAATTATTAATAATAAATAAAATCATATTTCTTTCTTCGAGATACAATGTTAAATTACTATTTTTAATGTAAAGTTAATACTTAGATTTTAATGTAATTAATTAGTTAAATTATAGGAATTTTTTTACCTATCTTTCCTAAAATTATATTAAGCAACACTCATGCCTTCTTTCCTTTTTAAATAGACATCTCTTTTATATTCATAATTAAATGACACTCACCTTCTTTGTTATTTTTAAATATACATCCACTTTTTTTTTTTAATAAATGATACTCAACCTTCTTATAATTTTAATAAAATAATGTTCACCTCCTTTATTCTTTATTTTTTAAATTATTCAACTTTTATAAAAACATTCTTAAAGTAATATCAATTTCAAAAGTAGAGGAAATGTGTCATTTGTTAAATTTTATTGAAGAACTACACGAAGAACATTTTTTTGTTCCTTCTTTGTTTTAACATTTAGAAGAAGGCACACTAATAAAATCAGTAAATTTTAATAAAATATTTTAATTTTGTTTTTGCACTGTCAGAATAAAAAAAGCATTAAAATTGATGACTTTGTTTGTGCCAAATTGGGGAATGCAAAAATATCTGAATTGAATGAAGTGATATGTGAGAGTGAGAGGGTTTCTTAACGAAAACCATGTCAGTGAAATTGATACAATTTGTGAGATGGCTTGTGATTTCAACAACACTAATGCAGAGTACTGTGATTGGTGGAAGAGAAACCAATTTCAGAGCCATTTTCAACTTCGGAGACTCCAATTCTGACACCGGCGGTCTCTCGGCGGCGTTCGGACAAGCTCCTCCTCCCAACGGAATCACTTTTTTCCACTCTCCAAACGGACGATTCTCCGATGGCCGCCTCATAATCGATTTTATAGGTAAGAAAAAGTAGCAATTAGATCTGTTCTTTACTGAAGCATCATCGCATGAACGTTTGATGAAAAGGAATTTGAACAGCCAAGAGCTTCGGCTTGCCTTATCTGAATGCTTACTTGGACTCGGTGGGGTCCAATTTCAGCCACGGAGCGAATTTCGCCACCGCCGGATCCACCGTCAGACCTCAGAACACAACCAAGTCTCAGAGCGGATACAGTCCCATTTCCCTAGATGTGCAGTTCCAGCAATTCCGTGATTTCAAAACCAGGTCCAAATTCGTCCGCGAACGAGGTACAGTACACATCACTTCTACATGTTGCATATGCAATTGTAAATTCAAATCCCAATATCACAAATTAGCTAGCTCCAAAGTTCTCCGTATTCAAATTGAAACTCCTAATTTTTTTATACCAACATTTAATCATTATCGTAACATATTACTCTTTATGATTCTCGATAGTTTGGAAATTAAATTCATATATTTGGCAAAATTCACGTAAATTTCATCTGGTGAGAAAATTAGATAAATTGTGTTGAATATATAATGTAGTGGGAACATTTTCTAATAACAATAATGTCTCCTTGGAAAAGACTTGGGTTGGATTTCTGCTCTTGTTGTTAACTATTCCTTAGCTAAGTTCAACTAAAGGGAGAAAATTATGATTAAAATGGGAGAAACTAAAAAAGGATGCTAAATGATAAACTATTTTAATGTGATACAGGAGGGGTGTTTAAGGAGTTATTGCCCAAGGAGGAGTATTTTTCTGGGGCTCTATATACCTTTGATATTGGCCAAAATGATCTCACAGCTGGCTACAAACTCAACTTCACCACAGAACAAGTCAAGGCCTATATTCCTGATGTATTGGGCCAGTTCTCCAGAGTTATAAAGGTCAGTTATGTACTTACCTTGTATTTTTTGGATTCTCTAACTTTTCAAAGAGATAATTAGTGTAATGTAAAAAGAGTGTGACTATAATATTTATTAAACAATTAAGGAATCTAAGTGTAAGAATTAAATAGCCAAGAGTGTTTGCAAAATTTAAGAGAACCTTAGAACTTTATTATTTATTTTCCTTTCTAGAAATCCAGAGAATTCTGTTCAAACATCTCTTGTTATAATTTGATGTGGTGCATGTAATTTACTGAAGCACTGCATTATGATTAATCAAATGAAGTAGGGTGTGCATGGGGAAGGTGGAAGGACATTTTGGATACACAACACAGGCCCTTTGGGATGCTTGCCATACATGCTGGATCGCTATCCCATGAGCCCAGCCCAAATGGACGAGTTTGGGTGTGCCAAACCATTCAATGAGGTGGCCCAATATTTTAATAAAAGATTAAAAGAAAGTGTTGAGAAACTGAGGGAAGAATTGCCAGATGCTAAAATCACCTATGTTGATGTGTATAGGGTAAAGTACAGGCTCATCAGCCATGCCCAGAAATATGGTATGGTTTTTAATTTCTCTTTCATTGTTGTTGCGTATTTAAACTATGAAAATGTAGTGAAATAATAGTGTAGAATTTTGGAATGAAAAGGTTTTGAGAAGGGGTTGATAGCATGCTGTGGACACGGTGGGAAATACAACTTCAATAATAGAGAGAGATGTGGAGCAAGCAAGCGAATGAATGGGAGAGAGGTTGTGATAGCCAAAGCTTGCAAAGATGCAAGTGTGAGGATCATCTGGGATGGTATCCATTACACCGAAGCTGCCAATAATTGGATCTTCCTGCAAATACTCAACGGCTCGTTTTCAGATCCACCTACGTCATTAGGAGATACAAATTCACGTTCTTGAAATACTGGATTTTGATCTGTGTGCTTCAACTAGCAGGTTTTACCAAGTGTTTGATGAATCCTGCTCACAAATTTTATTCATCTTTCATATATAATTTTTACGACAGTGTAACATGTTAATTAGGATTATGTGTTAACACACTCTGTTAATGTATTAGAGACTACAAAACTAAGAATCTAGTGGAGAAATATGTTAAATGAAAAATAAGATCCTTTCAAATGTTTGAATTTTATTTCTTATATTTATCTTATATATGTAATACAGGTGCTAATTTGTAAATAAAATAATCTTAAAAATAAAAATAAAAGTATTTCAAGTAAAATATTATAATAGAATGTAAACTTTTTGTTGAGAATGAATTTTGTAAAATTAAATTATCTTTAAAGTTCACTTTATGATATCATAATTTTATAAAGTTTATAATAACATGAGTTAAATTTAAAGTCGTAAAATCTACTTTTAATAGATATCATACATAACTCGTGAATGTCAATCAATTAAATAAATAATAAAAATGCATAAAAATATTTAAATGTCACAATGAATATAATTTAAGTCTAAAAAATTCCAACTAAAAGTTAAATCATTTGAAGTTAGGTTTTACTATATTTGATATTTTTCAGTTAAAAAAATATCAACCAACTTCAGTTAATATATATATATATATATATTTACTTTCTATAAACAACATTTCACAATTTTAGAAAATTTAAATATATCGAATTTAAAATATTTTATTTTAAGCTTTTAATATTTCAAATATTTCATTTGAATAAACATTCAAATTTATTTAATTTTTTTACTATCTTATTTAAAAGAGTATTATTAAATAAACATTACTTTATTATTAAACAATATTTAATGATTTAAAATTATCACTGGCAGTTTTCAATTAAGGTTGAACAAAGTTGTTCTTTCTGACAAAATTCGTTAAAATTTTACACTTGAGTAAACAATTTCTTTTCTTCATTAACATTTGAGGTTATCATTGATCCCAATTATTTTAGCTATATTACCTTTTCAAGTCTTTCATCAGAATCTATTTTGCCATTTTTTTTTTGTTTTTTTCTTTGAGAATTTTTCGATTGGAAAAAAAATAGGTTTGATATTTACAAAGAAGACGCACTGAGTGTAAGCTAAACACTCACTTACAGAAAAAAAAAAAACTTGTTTGTTATAGTTGAACTAAGAATATTAGTATATGAAGCAAGATATAAAGATTTTGATGGTTGAATGGTGAAGATTGGAAGAAGGTGCAGCAAAGGTGTGAGAAAGAGATAAAGAAGAGAAATGGTTAGTAGAAGTAGTAGGAACTAATCAATCCAAGGGAAATGCTTGTCTGTGCAGCGAGCGCAGGTGTGACTCACCCTGCTCCACACTTCCTCACCTTCTGCTCTTCCAACGCCAAATCCCATCGAATTTTCTCCAATTCTGTGAGCCTCCCTCTCACGCATGCGCCCTCCTGCTTCCTCCAAACCCTCAACGACAACCCTACCTCCGATTCCGATGACGCCCTCCGCCTCACCGTGCCCTCTGCCGCCGCTGTCGCCTCCGTCATTCGCAAGGCCTCCACCTCCCCCGTACAGTTCACCCAGCGCCTCCAGAGCGATCGCCAACCCGGAGTCGTGCTTCCCAGCACCGACTTCCATCGACTGTGCCTCCACCAGCTCCACCTCTTTCGCAGGATCGTTCCCGAAGCCCTACTCTCGGTTGCTCCTATCTTTCTATAATTACCTGCGTTGCTCGTTGATTGGGTTCAATTATAAGTCCAATTTCATGCATCAAGTTGATGGACGGATGATTACTAAGATAGGGACTAAATTTGTTTTGTGTAATATTCACGGCCAAGTTGGCTGTTGTTTACAAATTTATAAACTAAGTTGGCTGTTTCTGAGTAAGGATTAAATTTTTTGTTTGCTTAAACTTAAACTGAGTGATGTGATTAAGGAGCTATGTTGTTTTTTGTTGTTCAGGTGTATGTTAGACCAGCTGGTAGTTATGTGATGGATCGGTTGGAGCTGCGACGGGTTGCACTGTACCCCGGAGATACAGAGTCAGAGGCCATTGTCATTCTTGTGGGTCATTTTAATATTCCTGCAGGCTTGCGTGCTGCCGAGGCCACACTTTCCAATTTGCAAGTGTGTTTATTATCTTGAGCACATAGTGTGCTTCTATTCCAACTGTGCCTGTTTATTCTTGCTGGGTATATAAATGTAATGCAAGTGTGGATTTTAATTGTAGGTTCATGTTGTCCCTGAATGCAAGGCTGTCATTCTTCCGATGGTGAAACACCCATTTGTTGTTGGTTTCTTGGTTGCTGAGCTTCCATTGGTGGAGCAGGAACAGTGTCAGAAACCTCAAAGTGATGGTCCAGATAATCACACGTCTGTTGATGAACCTTATTCGTTGCCTCCCTTCTTGGATTTAGATAAGAAGTCGAGGGAAATTCAGACTCTTCGGGTCAAGGACGAGGCAGTTGGTATGCGTAACTTCACTTCTGAGCAAAGATCAAATGCTGTCAACATTTCTCAGTCTCTTGCTATGGCATATGTCATGGATCAGGTTTATAAGCTGCCACCTTTTTTCCCCTGAACAAAAGAAGAAAATCCATGACATTAACTCATTACTCTTCAAATATGAAATGGTTGAAAGTTTGACACTCCTCAAATTTTGTGGGATTTGCCTGGAAATTTGCATTTCATAACAGTTGCTACTTGAATGTGTGCTTTGAGAGTTGTTGCATTGAATTTCATAATTATTTTATCTATCAGTTGAGTAAGACAGTGAAACTAAATTACTGTTATATTTTAGTTTATTTCTCTATAACATTGTTGTATGGTTTCACGACTGTAATAACAATAGCTTTAACCCTTTGTGTGGGCCTAAATTTTTAGCTCATTGTTATGCTCCTTTTACAGAAAGCAATGTTACTTCAGCAATCAACATGGCAAAATAATGTCAGGATGGGTAATCTGGTTGAGCAAGTATGGGTTATTGACTTCTGTTGCATTCCTTTAATATCTCATTTTTCATCTCGATCTAATGTTTCTTTTTTGACAGATCCGTGGTCCACTTTCCAGTATTCAAACCTTAAGTCAAATCCTGTCTGCACAGACAAAGAGAACTCAGGTTTGAAGATTGTCAAAATTGTACCTGATGAAATGTAAATTCACATACATTTACATTTGTGTAAGTGGGGAACCCAAGTTGCCAGTTGGGCAAGGTCCAAGCTGAATCAAGTTTGGGCCAATGGTGTGGATCTGGCCACATGATCCAAGCCCATGGATAAAACCCTGTTCTGGTGGGGATCGTTATCTTTTTTGGGTGGTGAGATCGGGTTGTAAAATGTGTACTATGATCGTTATTTTATTGTAACAATAAAAACTGTGTCATTTCGTTACCATGTTAATTATAAGTCACTTTCTAAAAACTGAGTATTCATACGTTAGGTTTACAATGAACTGTTTATTTAAACCAAGTCAATCCATTAGTTGAACTGATATATGATCATGTCTAGTCTGTTATATAAGTGCACACATTTAATGTATCATAAATTACCTTTTTAGGTAGATTTACTATTTTGAAAAGCCCTTGTTTGAGCATGCACTTTATGTGTACTGAATGTTCTAACTTTAGTGAGTTGGAGATTGCTGGCTATATTCTTATTAATGAAGCCTTGAATTGAATTATTTTATGGTTTTTAATGCAATAATATTGGAGGTTTTAGATAAAAGAATTACTAAATGAAAATAGATCAGTTCAGAAAATTAGTGCCAACATGCTGCAAAATGAACAAGTGTTCAATCTGAAAGGATATTGAATCTTTGTACATACCTTATTATTTTTATATGTCAAGAATGTCTCATAATTGGTAACTACACAGATTTCATATGACATTGTTGAAGACCTCTTGGTGCAAGGTGATCGTCTGAGGGACATTTTCCAACAACTACAGGATGCTGTTTATTTGACAAAGGTAGTTCTTTCTTTTCTACTTATAATCATGCTTGCATGCAAATACTTTTCATTTACCAGTAATCAATTAGTGACTTGATGTTCAATGTACATTGGAAGATCTTGAGCCTCATTCCATTTTGTCTCTTCCTCTATATAATTGTTGCATGCAAAAATGTACGTCTAAGTGTGTGTTGGATTGAACTTATTTTTGCAGCTCGATAATGTTTTTTGAAAAATGAAGTGACTATTTCCTTAAAAAATAAGCGCAACCAAGTTTCTATTTATCCTATAAGTTTTAATTGATTGTGTATTGTCATCATCATCAGTCTATTAATTAACTCAAGTCGTATTAGGAAGAACCAATTTTGAAAACATGCTAGAAGTACATTTTTTTTGAAACAAAGTTTGTCTTGACCAGTTTCTTATGGAGGGAATACTCAGTAAGCATTTTAGAATAAACAAAAAAGGGAAGCAAGCAGCTGTATTAGTACCTCTGATGTTCATATTTTGTCCAATATGTAGAATAATATAGTGCGCTACAATGAAGAGGCAATCAAAAAAATGAATGGTTCTGCCCACATACTTGCTGAATCAGCAAGGTCTCAATTGCTAGATAGCTCCCCAGGGGATGATGTCTCTACAAATAAAATGAAAAACTCTAGTCAGTCACTTTCTCTCAGTGCTGCTGTCCATGATATAGAGATGCCACTACCGCCTTTGGCCCTTGCTCCATTGCAACATGGAATCAGGTGGGTTTCACTGGTTAACAAATGCTGACGCTTCTTATACTGTCATCACTCACCCCCATTTTCATCTCTCTCTATATATATATGTGTGTGTGTGTGTATGAAGAGTGATCAAATTATTTTCAGGTTAACTTTAAGAGAATTTTTTTTCGTTTTGACCCTCGATATTCTCTTAATCTAATGGTTAAAGATGAATTACTTATTAGAACTCTTTAGATTAAGAGAAAATTTAAGGTTAAGATGAGAGTAACTCTCTTAAAGTTACTCTTGGAGCAACTTGATCCTCCCCCTCCCCTCTCTCTTTATAAACATTCTCCTGATTCTGTGATATCCCCACTCAACCTAAATATACTCGTAACCCAGCACTTTCTTTTTGATCAATAATATCTTGTATATTTAATTTCTTCATTAGCTTTCAGCTATGCTTTTGGCTTTTAGATAGTTATTTCCTTTATTTTTATCAAGTACTTTCTTGTATGCATTTATTTGGCTTATGCTTTTTGTTAATGTCAGGAAGATCATGCAATGTTTCTGAAGTATTGACAGACTTAGTTGATTCAGTGAGACCACTTGCCCAGAGTCAAAAACGTTTAGTGGAACTAAGTGAACTCTCATCACCTTTGGTAGCTGCTGTTGAAGAACCTGCATTGCGCCAGGCTTTCAGCAATCTTATTGAAGGTGCTTTACTACGCACGCATGTTGGAGGAAAGATTGAAATTGTATCTACTGAAGCACCAGCTGGTGGCACCCTTGTACTTATTGATGATGACGGACCTGATATGCACTACATGGTAATTTCAGTTCACTCCAACTCCAACTGTACTTGCTTTGTTTTCTTTTAAATAAGCTGGAAACTGTTTTATCAAGTAATTTGAGAATTTGAAGCGTCTCCATGGGAAACTTGGGAACAATTAATGCCCTGGACTTGTCAACGTCTTAGTGTAAGCATATTTAATGTGAGATACTATTGCAGCATTTTTCCAAGTATGAATTGAATGATTCATACTAAAACTCGTGTAGATGTGAAAGCCTCCATAAAATTACCTTAATATTGTAGATATTCGAACACTTGCTTCATGATACATAGCACATAGACTCCGACATTTTTCAAACTACGGAAACCATGCACTTGAAGCCCACCTATTCAAACAGTTCTTCTATCGAGTGTTTTTTTGCAAGTGGAATTGAATTTTGTAAAAATAGAAATTAATTCTCGGTTATGAACATGTATGCAGACTCAGATGCACTCACTCATACCTTATGGACAAGAACTGTTGTCTGAAGATATGATTGAAGACAATATGACTTGGAACTTTGTTGCTGGGCTGACAGTTGCCCGTGAGATACTAGAGAGCTATGGCTGTGTCGTCCGTATCGTTTCACCTCGGATTAAAGATGCTCCTCTAGGAGCTGGGGGAACACGTCTAGAACTGTGGCTTCCTTCAATGGTAAAATCTGATTTGAGCAGCCACACCCAAGAGGGAATAGCATGAAAGTTCCCATTGAAGATAAACACATCCATTCTCAAACAACTCTACATTGTAGCACATGGTGAGTATAAGATTGTTAAATTAAGGGTGGTAAATATTACTGGATCTTTCTTCGTTATTGCTGAAGATAACTGTCTGTGTATATAGCTCGTAAACATTTCCTTGGTACAGCGTTAATTTTATGGCATTGTTGTGTCATGTAAACATTTTTTCAACACATTAAAGTGTATGTATGCATATTACATCACAGGAATACTTATTGGGTTTTAAAAAGTGGAAGTATCTGAAGCTTCAACTTTTGTACCTTTAGAATGAACTCCTTGATCCAATATAAAGAAAAGAAAATACGCAGTTTTGGAAATGACTCCTAATTTATCCTATTAACGAGCAGTACAAAGAAGTGTACTGGTTAAAAGTAAAATACATAAACCAGATTTCAATTTTAAAATATTAACCGAGGAAGGCATTTTCATATTGTTATATTTTATGTATTTTTAATTAAAAATGTGATATATAATTAAAAATCAGTCATTGGTAGTGTTTGATGAAGAATAAGAACAAAAAATAATTATGATTTGTATTTTTTTTTGGAGAAAGTTAAGAACTATTGGTAGGAAATCTAAGGAATCTAACTGGTGGAAAGACCTGAAGAAACTGTCAAATGAGTGGGGGAATAACTTTGAGGACAAATCTGTGACTTGGTAGTGAGGCTTTAGAAGTTAAATTTTCGGGACTCTTCTCTATATTCAAAGACGAAGTAGTTAATCTGTCATAGGTAGGATATTGGAACAATAATTAGTGGTTTTGGAAAGTGGAGTGGAGACAAACCCTATTTGAATGGGAAGTGGGAGAAGTAAACCAACTCATGAATTTTTCAAACGACAAATATCTTGCAAAAGATTCTTGGGATCATTAGGTATGGAAGGTAGATGAAAATCTTGGCTATATGGTTAGTTCGGCATATACATATTTAAGGATGGAGATAGAAGAAGACTTTAGGTTTTTATGAGTCCTTTTGGAGCATCAAGGCTTTACTATCATCAATGATCATTGTATGGAGAGTTCTAACTGTCAGACTCCCAACAAGAGTTAATTTGGAGAAAAGAGAATTAATCTTGGATAGCATCATCTTATATGTTTTGTGTGGGGAAGAAGAGGAAACATGAAGTCATGTTTTCTTCAAATGCAAAGTAGCTTGGAGGGTTGGTTTCTGTGTTGTAAGTGGGTGGGTGAGAAACAACGTTACATTGGGATGCCAAAAACCACTTTTTGCAGTTAATCTTGCATGGACAACTCAAACGATGAATAGATCATGGGGTGTATGTAGATTGTAGTGGTTGGGCAAATTTGGAAGCAAAGGAACCTAATCATTTTCAAGAATAGCAGGGTGGACAACTCTGAGATTTTTCTCTGACCTAACTCAAGGCGTGGTTATGGTTATCCAGTAAAGAAAACTTAGCTAATTGGGTTCGATCGATAAAAAAAAGAAAACATAAGGTTCGATGGAGTAATTGAACCACTAAGAGGTATGCTAGTAAGCTACATGGGGAAATTTGAGGTCTAGGATGTGGTAGTAATATCAGGGTAGTTACAAGTTGTTTTCTTTGGACTAAAGTTTATGCGTGTTTCAGTCTAGTGGAGTTGGTGCTACTAACGGTTCACTCATGTCAAAGTTAAAGGAATAACTGTTGTTAATGGTGATTAAAGTTATTTTAATATGTAATGGAGTATTTGTTATTGTATTGTCTTTTTTGTTATATTTTTAGTGGCTGGGAGTAGATCAAAGGTGGATATAAGTTCCTTCGAGGCATGTTGTCACGAACTTTGTGTTTATCTATGTAGTTTTGATTAAGGTTTGTGGATAACAAAGTTTATTTATAATATCAGATTTCTTGTACGTGTCTCCACTTAGGTTTTGGTGCTTTTGTGAAACAGACTTCCTAATGTGATTGATCTATTTCCTTTGTATAAGGTAAGAGATTGATTTTGATATTTTCTGTATAAGGATTGAGACACCCTTCAAATATTTCACATCTATTTCTTTTATTCATTGTTGAGAAAGAAAATAATTATTATTTTTTACATTCTCTGTGGATTCAACCTTTTCAAGCAAAACACTCTTTTCAAAATTTGGACACTTCAATCTCACCTTACCATGTGTGTTAAAGCTTTTTCTCATATATATTTATACAACTAAAATTTGATAGTATTTCTTTTATTAAAAAAGGAAATAAAAAATCATTTTTGGTACATAAACAAATAAAAGTTTAAGTATACGTTTGATATTTTTGTACGGCTAATTTGATTTTGGATTTTTCATAATTTTTTGTTAAAATTTAAACCTCAAATTTTTTAATTGTTAGAGTAAATTCAGTCTTCTTGTAAATGTTACTACGTTCTTTCTTTTTGGATTTTTTCTGGTACAAAACATAGAAAATTATTTTAGTAATTACCAGTATATTGGTTTTGTAACTGTTGTTTTTTTAAATTACATCTTAATATGCACAAAATATAGTACTAGATTCTCAAATATTTATGTATATAATGTTCATGATGTATTTCAGAAGAAAAAAACAATCTACATTTTTAAATATAGGACAAATGTCATGTAATACTTATTTTTTATTACTAATATTATATATTTATATAATTGGGATGCATTATTTCTTTTTAAAATCTCACTTCCTTAGACGAAATTTGCAATACTAAAATAATTAAACTATGTGTATACATTGTACTATTCCAAATCAACTGAATGAAATATCACATATGAAACAAAATCTAACTTTCCTTATGTTTTTTTAAAATTATATCCTTATATATTAAAAACTCCTTTTATTTTCATTGAATCAATATCAAAATTAATTCCTCAATAATTGTATTCCGATTCATTACATATGTATTAATAATATAATGAAATTATAAATTAGAACAAACAATTTAAAAAGTGAGACTCATTCAACCCATTCTCTCTTAACTAAACATGCTAAATATTATTTTTTTTTCCATAATTTAGATATGCATTTCAAAGCTACTAAATGTTTCCTCACAGCCATCTCAAACTATTTGTTTTTATCTTAATTTTTAAATTTGTGAATAATTAAAATTAATCTTATATTAAAATCTAAAATGTAATTTATGTATCCAAGGACGTTTATTTATCATAAATCTTAATTATAAGATTGTTTATATATTAAACATACAATTATTCTATTCAGTGCATATATTGCTACTTGTAAAAAAAGTGTTAAAAGTAAATATTATTAGAAATTCTCATAATACTTTTTAAAAGATTAGATTAAAACAATATTTATGAATACTCATTGATGAAATATCTTATATGGTATTTTTTATTCTTTTGGGTCTTGTTTTAGACTATATATCATATATATTTGATTGTCACACCAATGCTTTGTACATACTCAAGATCAATACTAAGTCTTTCATTTTGTCTTCTCTTTTTTACTCTTTTCTTTTCTATTCTTCCCTTCTTATTTATTTTCTTTGTGTAAAAAAAAAAGGAATGCGAGTTAAACAAAACTATGATTACTTTTAATATATGTTTCATTTTTTTAAATGAAGTCATGTCATTTGCATAACTTTAATTATTTTTATATTACACTGAAGTCATCCTTTACACTATTTTTTTTTTAGATTCTTAAAAAAAATAGTTTATAATTTATTATATTATTATTTATGTTAATATTCATATATACTATTTTATTTTAAAAAGCTACTAATATGTTATTATTAATTGGTTATTGAAAAATACTATTTGTGAAATATAAAAATTATTATTGTGCAATTATTAAAAAAATCAAGATCAATAGGTAATTTTATAAAAATTATAAGAAAAATAATTTATGTTAAAAATATATAAATTATTATAAGGATTGTGATTAAGGATGCATGAAAATTTGCTCTTTAATTTTATACAATTATATATTAATATTTATTTTATTATTTTGTGGGATAAAATAAAATTATAAATCAATAGTGAAAAATAAAACAAGAGGAAAATTAATAACGGAAATTGAAAGTAAATTTATCTATCAATCTTGTTTATATGGACAATTGCTTTTATTATCATTTTCATTATGACAATAAGAATAATTTTTTACTTATGAGAATTGACTCACTCATTTCATTAAAAATACGATAAGTAGTTGGTCTTCCTGTTTTGTGACATTGCATCACGGGGATCAAATACGAATTTTGATCTTGTGTAAGTAGATCAATAATCTTTATTTTAAAGATAAAATTGAATCTCATTAATCTTATAAATATTGTGGAAACTATAGATTAGAATAACAAACATGGTTAGAAGTAAATGACAATATAGAAACAACAATGACATGTAAACATAGTATTTGAAAATTTTGAAACTCTCCACAATCAAACCACCATTTATTTTGTTGATAAAAACAATTACCTACTGATCTTTTTTTTCCAATTGCATAATATTAATTTTTAATTTCACAAATAATATTTTCATTAACAAAAATTAATAATAAAATATCAATCACTTTTTTTAAAATAAAAAAATATAATATAAGAAACTATACAATAAAATTAAAAAAAATCTCATACGTGTAAAAAGTGTACGATTAATATAAAAATAACTGAAGTTATGTCAGATAAAAAATAAATAAGTAATCAAATTGTTTAAGATTTTCACCTCACCCTTATGTTCGGAGTGGAGATTTATCTTTTAATAAAGTACTACAAAAATTATTAAATAAAATTTAATACTGAAAATAAAATAAAAAATTATCTACTATAATAATTAAATTATATATTTTTTTATAATTTAAAAAATTATTAATATTTAAAATAATTTATATGATTAATAAAAATATATACACTAGTCTATAATGTTTTTTTAGGCAATATTACTCACCTTTCATTTTCATTTTTCTTTTGTTTCCTCAGTCGTATGGTCTCTTTTTTATAATCATATATAAATATTTTTTATGTTGTCTTTAGGACATAAATTATTAAGCAGTTTAAATTAACCCCACGACTCCTCTGTGTGTGAATAAAATAGTTATATTATTTAAATTTCAACTATTCATTTCAATCAGAATGACTCGGATTTCCCATATAGAGATAAATACTCAGTAATAATTGCTAATAAGAAAATTAATAATTAAAAGTACAATAAACTAAAACACCTTTACTTATTAAAATTACAGCAACTGTATATGTACATTACTCTGTAAACAATAAAAACTATCGTTTACTATTATAAGATAAAAAAGACTATGCATCAATAGTATAATACAGTTTTATATATGCTAATTATTATTCGAATACAAATTATCATATATATATAAACTATTGCTGTGAGTAAAAAGAAAAAAGGAAAAACTATTTCTGCAGGATTAGCTTTAACACATTCACGTAATAATATCCTGTTTATTGTTAATTATATTTTTATAAGATTATTGTTAATTATATTTTTATAAGATGAAGTTTTTATTTATGTTGGAGATTGCCTAAAAATAAAAATATTTTATTATATATAAGTGAGTGTAAACTTCACTTTATGAGTCGATTTTATGGGGTTGAGTTAGGCTTAAAGTTCACTTTATAATATGGTATAACTTATAAGAGCCATTTAAAATCTATCTTAACAAGTGTTTATTGGACCTATCGTGTCACTCGCTATCAGACCGTTATCGAACTATCCATAATATGTTGTCCCACACACGAGTTGTCATCTCAGCGTGAAGAGAAGTGTGTTGAAAATCCTTTCAATAGACTCTTGTTAGATTTATACTATTTATATAACTATAAAATATTCTTATTTTTAATTAATATTTTTATATTAATTTCGTAAAAAATTACTTTAAAAAAGTTTGCATTTCCAACCATTTTAGTTAATAATATTTGAGAAAATGAACAGTTTTTGACCTTTCATTAACAAGCAAGAGAACCATGCATGCTCCAATTGTTTTCAAAGATTAGTTAACATGTCACTTTCTCCGACAAACACATGCATGAATCTAAATATGGCTACGTGCTAAAGTATGAAATAAACAATTGATATAAATTATATTGTTGATGTAAATTAAAATTCATTAACTTTCAACCAACAATAAAAAATGTTATTCCTTCTATAGAGTGAAAATAATATGAAAGAAGGTATTATCTCTTTGAGTGAAATCTTTTTCATATGAACTTTCATGAGTTGGAAATACTGTGCTCAAATTTGGCAGCAACTATGGAGCCTCAAACCCTGCAAATCCAAATTAGGCCAGCGTAGCAATACATTAAATAAGAATATAATTCCACATTTTTTATATTTATTAGGTTTCGAAATTTTAAGCTATCACAGAAGCTCCAGAAGAATATGATTTATGACTTTAATTATATATACTTGTCAGTTACGTGCAAGTAAAAAATAAACCTTTACTAAGTTCTAACTATTACCAAAATAAGAATTTAAAAAAAAATGGTAATAAAAGTAAAAAAAAAAATAGACCTCCATAATTTTGAAGCGGTGGCGGTGGAACTTGTTCATGTTGCTGAAAGAAACTTGATATTTTTTTAAGGGGAAATAGTGTGTAATTTTTAAACTTGATTTTTTTTTACAGACTTTAATTTTTAGTTGTCTCTATTTATTTTTAAACTCTTTCTAAATAAATTTCTTATTTCAATTGATCTTTTAAATTTAACCATACACTTTTTGAGTTTATCTAAAATAATCCTTAAAACTCACTCCATTTTTAAATAGTCTCGTATTATATCAGAGTTAATTTACTAAATACTTAATAAAAAATGTCATTTGTTTCGAATTTCTATATTTTTTACTTTAATAAATCACTTTTCTAATCATTAAAACATATGAAAATAAATTATTTTGACCATGTTATTTGATAAATTTAACCAAATTGCCTTTATATTATATTGATAATGAAATATTATAAATACTCAATTATAATTTTTTGATAAAAAGTATTAAGTTAGTGGCCGTTATCGATATAAAACAAAGCACTTATATTTATTTTAAACACACTAACCTATAGATAAATACTTTATTTAACCAAACTTTTTCACAAATATTTTAAAAGAAAACAACAAGAAATAAAATAATTTTTATTTTGTTTTATTTTTAAAATTGATGCTTTTACAATTATTTCAATATTTTTTAATTGGGATTTAATAAGTGTAAAATATTAATCCTGTGAGAATAATTTTATTTATTTGAATTAATAATATTGATATGTTATTCTGGTAAAATATTTACAAGTAAGTAAGTTCACATGTGACATCATCAAAATTAGTACGTAAATACCATTAATTCAAAAATAAGAATATTGGAATCAATTTCACATATTTTATTAAAATATGAGTATACAATAAGAATTAAAAAATTGAAATTTTAATTTTTAATATGATCCATTTTTTAATTACTAAAACCTATTTAATTCTACATTCAAATTATGATTTTTAAGAAAATTCTTCTTTTTTCCTCTCTCTCTCTCTCTCTCTCTCTATATATATATATATATATATATATATATATATATATATATACAAATTAACTTTAAATCATACTTCTTGTCAAAACATATTCAAATACAGTATCTCTTGTTACAAATTTAAAATAAAATAAACGAGAATACTAAAAATACTTTAACTCATTAAAAACAACATATTTAAAAATATACACACTAAAAAACTCAAACTCTACACCAAAACTTCTCGGCTATAAGCTAGATAGAAATCCCCACCAAAAGAACTAATCTAACCCACAACAAAAAACTCACCGTAACAATCAACTTTAAAATATAATATATTAAGATTTTAAATTAAAAAATAGAGATCGAATATATTTTTTGAAATTGATTTTTATTTCTGATCCAAACTTTAAACCATTAAAATATTTACAGTATAAAAATTATTAAAATAAGTTTTTCTGATTCAATTTAAAGTTTCACTTCACAATTATAAGAATTATTTTCATACACAATAGATATATCGTATAAAATTTTGAACTGAAAATCAATTTCGGTAAAAAACTATATTTAGCCCAAAAATAAATAAATATTTTTATTTTTTTAGTAATATGAAATGAATGTATTTTTTGTCTTTTTAGAGATGTCAAAATACCATATAATATTTTATTCCAATTATTTTCTAATAGTAGACTGTCAAACAAACTTTATTTTTATATTTATCCATACTATATGAAACTATAAGACTTTGACACTCCCATTTTTACCTTCTTTCACTTTACAACGTATTTTATGATAAAATATTATATTCAATTAATAAATATAAATACAAATAAAATTTTAAAATAAAATAATAATATTATTAATTATTAAGTAAAAGTGTGGAAAAATATGAGGGTCAATATCATTCTCCTATTTTTATTTGTATATCTACTTTTACACAGGCAATTTATATAAATTTTGTTTAGATAGATAAATTCTTCATCATCACTCTAGCTATTTTTCACTATTCTATAAATCACCTAAAAAACAATAGTTAAAAAGAAAAAGCACACTTCAGTAAATAAACTTTTTTGCTGTCTGTAATGAAGATAAACACAATCGCCTCAATTTCCATTAAGTCCGGTATGCAAATTCTTTGATATTTGTGTATAGTTACACTCATAATATTACTTTCTTTTCAATTATTAAATTTTTAGAAATTTGTTTATTTATACTTAACTGTGGTTGTTAATGTTTAAGATCGTATTAATTATTTTTTTGTTAATTATATTTTTATTTTTATCTAATTTTTAAATTAATTTAAAATATAATAATATTTTATTAAGATATTTTATTTAAAATATTTCTTTTTCTTACCTCTGCATCTCTGCATAGTAAATTTAAAAGAAGTATTTGAATTCTTACAGAGAAAACTTAAACCCGAATTTTGCACAATAATTAATTTTGAAAACTTAAATAAAATAAGTAAAAAAAATCATATTTGGTTTTAAAAATGAATTTAAAAAGTAATATACCAAGTAAAATAATTTTGCATGTATCTTTTTCTCCTATAAATAGTTTCCAAGTGTAATGACTTTTTTCTTCACCAACAACTGAGACATATGAGTTGTTTACTACACTCACTTCTTCTGCTCCTTCTTGGAGTGGTGATTCTCACCACTCCAGTCTTTGCTTCTTTCAGGCCACGCATCTTCTATGACCCTCCTCCAACTCAGGAACCACCCACCTACCAACCTCCACCACCACCGCCACCCCACCACCCTCCACCACCACCTCACCACCCTCCATATCAGAAGCCACCACCTGAGTATCAACCACCTGAGTATCAACCACCTCATCACCATCATCCACCACCAGAATATCAACCTCCTCATGAAAACCCTCCACCAGAATATCAACCTCCTCTTGAGAAACCTCCACACCAAAAACCACCTCCGGAGTACCAACCTCCCCATGAGAAGCCACCTCCAGAATACCAACCTCCTCATGAGAAGCCACCACCAGAATACCAACCTCCTCATCATGAGAAGCCACCACCAGCATACCAACCTCCTCATGAGAAACCACCACCCGAATACCAGCCTCCTCATGAAAAACCACCTCATGAGACGACACCACCATATGAAAAGCCACCACCACCAGAATACGAACCACCTTATGAGAAACCACCACCAGAATACCAACCTCCTCATGAGAAGCCACCACCAGAATACCAACCTCCCCATGAAAAGCCACCACCGGAATACCAACCTCCTCATGAGAAGCCACCGCCGGAATACAAACCTCCTCACGAGAAGCCACCACCGGAATACCAACCTCCTCATGAGAAGCCACCACCGGAATACCAACCTCCTCATGAGAAGCCACCACCGGAATACCAACCTCCCCATGAGAAGCCACCACCGGAATATCAACCTCCTCATGAGAAGCCACCGCCGGAATACAAACCTCCTCACGAGAAGCCACCACCGGAATACGAACCTCCTCATGAGAAACCACCACCAGAATACGAACCTCCTCATGAGAAACCACCACCAGAATACCAGCCTCCTCATGAGAAGCCACCGCCGGAATACCAACCTCCTCATGAGAAACCACCACCAGAATATGAACCTCCTCGTGAAAACCCACCACCAGAATACGAACCTCCTTATGAGAAGCCACCACCAGTGTACCAACCTCCTTATGAGAAATCACCACCAGTGTATGAACCCCCTTACGAGAAGCCACCTCCAATAGTGTACACACCCCCACCATACCACCCTCCTCACGAGAAACCTCCTTATGAGAAACCACCAGTTTACGAGCCACCACCATTGGAGAAACCACCAATCTACAATCCCCCACCTTATGGCCACTATCCACCATCCAAGAAAAACTAATAACCAGTGGCCAACATCACATGTTTTGGTCTACTCAAAGTTAGACCTGTCGTTTGTCATATAAAGTTTTTTGTTTGCGTTTAGGAAGCACTTTTAGTGTTTGAAGTACGTACAATCTTTCCTTTCTGCGTGCACTGTTTCTTCAGAATAAAGGCTCTATGTGCCTCTTTGTAATATATAACTTCAGTTTCCCTTTCAGCAACCATATAACTATGGTAATGTCAATTATTAGTGCTTTTATCTGTGCCTGTGTTTCAATCTTCTGTCTCTACTCCTTAAGAAAGTACCAACAATGACTAAACTGCGTTATGCATGTTTGAAATATTTGATATGAATGTAGTACAAACAAATAAATTTGTGTGTATTTCTTCTTGGTTTGACACGGGCAACTTAACAGTATAAACTCAGACTCAAATATTTATTCTTACAATTAATATTTTTTATTATTAATTTTATTCCTCTTATTGTTATTTTTAAAAAATTATTTTTACTATTATTATTATTGTAGTTTTTTTGCTATAATACAAAATTGAAAGATGATATATAAAAAAAGTTAAATATACTCTTAAAAAAAATCATGAGTGTTGACAGAATATAGTCAAATTTAACGAACCCGTTTTATTGAACTTTATTTCTAAATATATATGAACAAGTAATCTTATCCTTCAACCATTAATATTTATTTATTAATTAAATATCAAAGTATGGTGAAAAAGACCTAAAAGTATTTAGCTTAATTTTATTTAATTTGCATATATAAGAAAAAATTGGTTAGTTGTATCCGTCTAAACTTTATGGATTAAGACTTATAAGTGGTACTTTTATACAAGGGTTAGAGCATTTTAATTTATTTATTTATTGATAAAAAAATCCAGTCGTATAGAAATTTTAGTTTTACGACTTTTTCACTTATAGATATCTTAATTTCTTTTTCTACTAATGTTTAAACTTATTTTTTGTTTGATTATTTGAAAAAAAAAATTATCAACTAATTTAACTTGTGGCTGAAATTTTGTTTTATTTGATTATATTTTACTAATTGGTATCTCACACCACATATTTTTGAAATATAAGTTTTTACAGCATTTTTATTTGACTTATTTATATAATTTCAACTATTTTTTTAATATTAACAAATATTTTTTTTCAAGTAAAAGTGAAGTTCATGTGAGCAGAAAAATAAAACGTGACTTTAAAAGAATAAATTAAGAATTCAAAGCTACTTTTTATGTTAAAAGTTGTGAATTAATCAGTGTTTTTTAAATATTTTGTAACAGAAACAACTCATTCTTAAAGGGTTAAGAACTTAATATATATAATAGTGACAGAAGTAATATATATAAGTATTTTTTATTAGGTGAAATGTATATGGTGAGGTGACAGGTCGAATTAGTTGGATGGGTAGATCCTTTCGTGCAAGACGACAACAAAGCCAAAATGAAAAATAGTTTTTTTTAAACTGAGAGAGAAAATGAAATGAAAAACAAAAGGTAAAGTGAAAAGGAAAGGAAGGAAAAAGTGAAAACAAGGTTAATTATGAGAGTTATGATTTATGAACATCTTACCTTTCTTTTTAAATGGCATATCGTATGGTAAAACACTTATCAAATGAAATGAATAATTTAAAAAATATTTATTAAATTTTTGATAATTTTAGTATAATTTTAACATTATTTTAAAAATATATATATTAATTTTTTAAAAATTAAAATTTTATTTTATAAATTATTATTATGATTATAAAAATAAAAATTAAATATTTATGAACTAATCATGAAAGATATTTTTCTGCTCCAAAAAATAATTTAAAACATACATATAAATCTTTATTATTAATTTATATAATTTATAATTATATAATATATAAATTCGTATTTCCATGTATTTTTGTCTCTGTTTCCGTGTTATTGTGTCCGTGTTATATTGTGTGTGCTACATATATTATGTTATTCACAATTACAATTACACATTAAATTTCCACTGGAGATGTTTATGAGCTTTTTCTAAAAAAATGTAATTATTTGAAACAACTCTTCAAGATTTTGACTTATTATTTGAAATTGTTTAATTTTTTAACTGTCTCTACATACAACTAATACTTTAAGCATAAAAAAAAATATTTTTCTCAAGTTTAAATTCAAGTTTAAGTTAAATATATATATATATATATATAATTATGAATTATTATAATATTTTAGTAAAATACAATTGAGTATAAATTACTAAATAATTATTTTATACATATTATATTTTTATAGAATATCTTTAATAATTCTTTACCAACTTGTAATTTTCGACGCGTCTTAAGCATCGAAGAATAGGGGTAACAAAATATATTGAACCGTCAAACTTATTTATCCCAATTTTTTTTTTCTAGCCAGATTGTTATTTGAAATATTATTATTTTTCTTTTTTTCTTTTAATTCATGTATTCTTATTTTATTTTATACTACATACATAACTATTAGTTTGAATTTGAATTATCTATTAATTTCATTAAAATATTTATTATTTTTTCTGCATTTTTAAAATGAGTTAACCCATCAATCTACCAACTTTTATCAACATTTTTTTATTTGCCTTTTATACGAATATTAAACCTGTATTGTCACTTTATTGCATAGAGGTACATCAGAAAAAAAAATTTCAACATATCGATCAATATTGCTTCAATTTACATATAATTTGACATTTTTTTTAATTAGATTCTTATTATTTGTCACAGGACATCAAATTTAATTGTATTATTATTGTTATTACAAGAATATATTAATTTAGTTACTTTGTTATTTAAATAATTACATTGTTCGTTTTGATGAATTGTTAAAACAAATACTTACATGGTCATTGTTTTGAAACTGAAATATTAACTTTTATATTTAATTTCTGTATGTCATAGACACGAAGACTCGTGTATTTTTCTTATTTTGTGTGATTCTTTCTATCAAATCAAATCAATGCTTTTAAGGTCAAAGAACCAAAATCATTAACCATTTAATCAATACTTATATTTTCTACATTGACATTAATGAGATGTTTAACTTTGTCGATGATTATTTCTATTATTAAAAAATTAAAATTCACAAAAAAATATTTTACAAAAGGTTCACTAGTTAAGTTGTTTTAAAATTAAAACTGTATACTTCTGTTTTTAAATATTTAACTAATAATAAAAGAACAAGTAAATTAGTTAGATAATAAATATAAATCTGGCTACGAAAATTTATCATTTTACTATAAGAAATAATTAGAATAGACAAATGATAAAAGAATTAGAAAATTGTACAAGTTGTTCTCCAGAGATATAATTTTAACTTTTCATTATTAGTAATAGCGAAGTTCTATTTGATACATGCGATGTCATTTTGTATACTTTTTTTAGTTATTTTTTTAATAAACATATTTTCTTTATAGAAATCGTAATTACTAAACATGATTTCTATTTTTTCTTTTTTTTTTATTAAAGTTATATTTGATAAATATGATTTATAAATTTCTTCCACTAAAAATACAACTTTAAAAAAAGTAGATAAACAAAATATTCATTAAGTATATGAAACAAAATTATGTATATCCAACACGAGTTTTATATGGTAAGAAATAAAAAGTTAAAATTACATTAAAAAAATTATGTTTCCAAATACATCTTAGTCAAATTTTTAATTTTTTTATAATGGTAATCTCTGGGCAGAATGGTAAATTTTGCATGTGGATGTGACTTTAGAAAGGAAAGGAGAAGGGTGGCGTAAAAGAAAAATAGTTGAAAAGTGTGACTTAACCATTTTTCCGCTTGAATTTTGCGCAGTGACAATTATCGTTCAGATCTTACTGTGCAACAGATTCAGGTGAAAGCAAAAAAATTACGACAACAGTAGTTATAAGTTCAAATATTCGTCTCTCTTTAAAGTTTGTGTACCAATTTTCTGAGGAAGAAGTTGCACACCAAAACGAAGACCGAAGTGCTAAAAGCAAAGCGAAATGGGTGTTGGGTTTGGCGGTGTTACAAACCCAAACCTAAGAGAGAAGATTCCAAACACAATTCTTGTTTACTCTTTCTGCTAAATCCTTTCTTTTTCACCATTGTTCCTCTCCTCGAAGAACTCCATCACCACCATCACCATTGCCGCAAACCTCAGATTTCGCTTCCCAGCAACCACCCTGATTCTTGTTTTTCCACTTAAAACCCACTCTCTTTGCCAGATCTTGCTTCCAGTTTCTGGTGCGCTTCTCCTTCTCCCCTCTTCTATTGTCTTTTTGCGGTTTTTAGAGATCGTGTGATATATATTATTCTGCCACTTGCTGTTATTAATTTTTCCTTTGTTGTTCCTTGTAATTGGGGAAAATGACACATGGTTACTTAATCTCGGAGTATTTTGGGGACATTCCTTGGTTGCTTAAACGTTGCTTGCGGTAGTTATTTGGAGAAAAGCAGCACGTGATTTTCTTGCTTATGGTTTATTTAATTTTATTTTGTTTTTTCAAGAATTAGGATGAGGGAGTGAAACGTCTTTGTAATCGGAGAATTCAAGTTGACAGACTGTTGAAATTTTTGGGTTATATGAAAAAGGGAAGAATTAAGCTGATAATTGATGTGACTGAGTGTTTAAATTGTGACAAAATGTATCCACGTGATTTAAACCAACATATGAAGTTGTTCGAATCTATTTTTTCATTAGGGACGTAACTCCTCACCTTTGGTTTTGGTTCTAAACTAAATTCTTTACTTTAGAGGAATAAAATCCTTTCACTATCAATGTACTTCTAGTATTAATGAAGTACGACTAATACATGGAGAAGTCCATGAGATTAGTAATATAGATATGACTCCTAAAACACTGACAGTTTTGATATTCGAATTCTTCCCATAAAGTTGAAGCTTGCTAAGATCTTAGCTTGTTACATGTAAACACACTCTTAGAAGAATCTGAAAGTTTAATGTTTCCCCCAATCAGAGAAGCTGGAGAGACAACATAGTAGATGAGACATTGAAAAGTTGAATAACTGCTGGAGAAACAACAAAAATATGACTAGATTGTCAGATGAGATTAAAACATTAAATAAGAATGGGGTCGTTCACAGACTGATGGTGAGATGGTCAGAATGTGGCATGGCCAAGGAGGAAGGGACACTGATGGAATAAGAAGATGCATACAAACAATCATGCACATCAAGTCCCAAACTCTCTAAATTATTAAATCAGAAACAACATTTGCAAGCTTCAAGCATAAAGAATTTTGGAGCTTCAAAAACCTTGAAAACTTAATGTGGCTTGAAAACAGCTTGTGGTTGGAAGCGAAGATGTCTCATTGGTGGGGAAGCGTAGCTAACATGGGTGAAATAAACCGTGAAAACTAAATATGGTTTCAAACAGAAATAACAGAAGTATTCGCATAACTAAAGCAGGGGAACTACTCGTGGAATGGAATGTTGCATAACCAAACTGATGTAAATGGGCAGCTAGATTTGTTTGTGAGACCAAGAAAAAGTCAAATGAGTGGAGGAGAACACTTTGGTCCCTATATTTAAGAACATAGGGAAAATTCATAATTGTGCTAATTATAGTCACCCCCATGAGACTATGGGAAAAGGTTACTAAGAGTAGATTAAGTTGAAGACATGGATTGTAGAGAATCAATTTGGTTTTATGCTGAGAAGGCCTATAACAGAAGCAATTTATCCTTTACAGAGGCTGATGGAAAGATAATTAGCAAAGAAACTAACATGGTTTTTTCTTGACTTGGAAAAAGCTTATGATTGAGTGTTAAGAAAACTATTGTAGAATATTTTGTACAAGAATGTTGAGTGCTCATATTTGGGCTGCATAAGACATGTATGTGGGGGGTAACTGGTGTGAAAACATTAAGAGTTGAGATTATGGTTTTTCCAATTACACCATGACTTAGGCTAAAGTTCTCTTGTTTAATCTAATCACGGATGTGCTTACCAGGGACATACAAAATTCTATTCCTTATTGCATGGTTTGTGCAGATGATATAGTTTTGGTTTTGAGAATCAAATGAAGAACTCTCAACTTAAACATAGGAAACATTACAATTTTAGCAAATGACAAGAAGAATTGATGTGGAAGTAAAAGTGGGAGAAGATATCATACCACATGTTTTTAAGTTTAAGTATTTGGGATCAAAACTACAAAACAATGAGGAAATTAATGAGGGTGTCGTAATAGGATACAAGTGGGGTGACTAAAGTGAAGAATGACATCAAGGGTTATTTGTGACCTCAAAGCACCTACCAAACACAAAGACAAGATTTATCATATTACTATGATCTGACTAGACTTTATGGTTGTGGGTGTTGGACTTTGAAGGGACAAGAGAGAAAGAGTTGCAGGAGTAGAAGTGAGAATGAATGATAAGAGGGATGTGTGGCCATACAAGAAAAGACAAGATACAAAATGAATGTGCATGAAGAGAGATTGGTGCGATACCAACAAAGAAAAAATAACATAAAATCAATTAAGGTGGTTTGGAATTTATTGAGAAGAGTAGAATGTACATGTACAAGGAAGGCCTCAGAAGGCTCTAGTATGAGGAGTAGATTGTATGATTTTTGGTCCTAGAAAGAGGAAAGGAAGATGAAGAACAAGAGGAGATATTTGGGGAAGTGCTCAAGAGGAATCTCATGGTAAATAAATAACCAAATCAATTAAGATGGTTTGGTTGAAGTCTATTGAGAAGAGTCGAATTTACATGTACAACCAAAACCAAGGCCCCAAAAGGCATAAGTATGAGAGTAGATTGTATATTTTTTTGTCCTGGGAAAAGAAAACGGAGATCAAGAAGGGATATTTGAGGAAGTGCTCGAGAGGAATCTCATGGTAAATAACATCATTGAAATTTTTGTCTATATTCAACCTGAATGAGTGGTCTGTAGAATCTTAAGACACTTGAATGCTCCAAGAAAAGTTTTTTTTTAAGAAAAAAGATCAACACTCAAAGCCCAAATTTCGAGTTCCATATAGGGGGATCACAAATTTTTCTTTATTTTTGTATCAATTATTTCCTATTAAGCCTTGATTTGATTTTGTAATAAATCTGTTCAGAATCAGATTTGAATAAAATTATGATCAGATTGTAGATGATAGGCTATTTGTTACTTCTTGATTACAACAGATTTGGTGTCCTCTTTGGCATTAATTCTGTCTATACATCAGTGGCTATTTTATTAAAACAGAATAGAGAAATAAAGTATTTTCTTCTCTCTTCTAATAATGAAGAATACAGAATCATCGCACAGATGTTTTACCAAATCAACAAAGTATTAGTGTGGTACAGTAATAATTTATAATATTCTAACAGGATATTCTTTTGGCAGCAGTGGGATATTGTATCGAAGTCTAATCTTTTTGTCTCATACCATGGTGTATGTTCCTCTTTTTTTAAAGCCATTTTCTAGTTCCATTCTGTAACATGTTTAGTTGGTTCTTTGTACTTTCTACAGGGCCTGTTTTCTTATAACAAGTATCTTTGCTCCTTATATGGGGGATCCGTGCCTTGCTAACTAGTGAAGAAGAAAAGCTCTCGTGTACAGTTTTATGAACATACAATCAGAAAAGCTTGGATATAATGGGGATCAGTACACGCAGGTCTAGTATTCATGGATGACCAACTTTGTTTATGTTGTTTGTCATTTCAAGAAATTTCAAATGTTCTAGTTTACATCAGAAACTAAATTGAATTGACACTTGCATATTGCTGAATACAGTTCTACCAATAGGAAACCAAGTGATAGTATGAGACTTATTGTGACAACTTTTGTTGGAATAGTTTTTGGCTTCTTTATTGGAGTGTCTTTTCCGGCATTGACTACAAAGGTGCAAACTTTTAGTACCTTACTGTTAGGCATACCTTGTGCTTCAGCATTTGATGGTTAAATATGAATGTTGTTGGACTTAATAATTAAACTCCAATGGCTCTTTAATGATTTGCAGTTGAATCTCCCATCCAGCCTGCTTCCTGCCATTGACATTTCTTACATTCAAGAGAAATATGCAGTTGGCAATGCACCGTCTTCTGTAAAAAGTAATAATGGCGACTCATCACAGCAGAAGTTAATAAATGATACATTGAAGGTACACAGCTCATGTCAGCCTTGTTAAGGACATTAAAATTGCTGGATGCAAGAAAGTTAATATCTGTATAACTTCTTTCATTGAGAATGAAAAAGATATAATTGGATAGTATAGTTGGAACAGATTTCACAATCTCTTTAAAGTTTCATGCACATTATTTGTTGAATGAAGGATGGTATAGAAAGTGTAATGAGTAAATGGACAAGAAGAATGAAGTAAATTTTTTCAATTAATGTCAGTTTACAATTTTAAATTGAGGTTTTGAGAATCATGCTTTAATGGGTTGTAGTGGATAGGCTCTCCAGATTAAGTGGATGGAAACTTGAGTTTCCGAATAAATAGGGTGCTGAAATTATTCATTTCTGTTGTTAGTCTTCTGCTTCCCTTTTATTTATTTATTTCAAAGGAAATACAGCTGTAGTAAGAAACAAGATTTAAACTGGCTGGCTGGCTTTCCTTAATGTAAATCTTCCTTTCAGTCATGCAACAGACTGCTGAGCCTAAAATTAATCATTATGCATTCTTGAGTAAATTTGTGAATTCATAAATTATTTAACTCTAGTTAAGATATGCTTAGAAAAGCTGTCTCTCTCTCTGTCTCCCTCTCTTGCACACCCACAAACTACTTCACCATCAACAGTCTAGGGAAGTTGAAATGTGAAAAGCAAAATTCCTTACAAGCAGAAACGATGTGCTTTGGTAAATCGTTGATTCAAATGCAAGGAAGAGAGTAGGAAATTAGTGCTGTGTGGTGATGTTACAAAATTGGAAAAATTAAATAAGAGGTGCAGAAAGGCCACATGATTAATTTGTTAGTGGCTCTTGGGTATGATTTTGTATTATACAATATTGGGAAACTGGTTTATTAAAGTCTGAAGAATAATTGCTGCAAATTTCATGATTCGGTATTGCAGATATGGGTTCCATCAAATCCAAGAGGCGCAGAAAGATTACCTCCTGAGATTATTGAAGCTGAGACAGACTTTTATTTGCGTAGATTGTGGGGTCAGCCCAGTGAGGTGTGTATCCTAAAACAACTTTCTTATTTCTTTTCCTTCTTTCTCCGGGAGCATATCTGAGGGTTAAAACATAGAAAACATGTTCTTTTGCATGCATATGCATATATAAATACAAATTAAGGTACTGTTACTGTTGTTAATAAACTTGTTAAAGAAGACTTCATGCGTTCCAAATTACATAAATCTTTTGATTTCACGTTGGATTTTCTAGAATCACCTTGAGATACAATTAATGGAATTTTAGATAAATTTCATATGTTTGGTTTTATGTTGAGGAAATTATTATGGTCACAACTTTGGATATTTTTTCAGTTGGATAAAAAATTTATGCTGAGTTTTAATACTACCTTGTTTTTATAGTAAAGACATCCAAACGTAAATCACATTACTTCAAAATCAATTTTAACTGTAATCAATTATGGAAAATCAATTTTGTCAATGGGCATCCAAACACAAACTTATATGTTTTGACCAGATTCTTTGTTTTGATGATGGAAAATCGATGTAACCCCTCAATTACAAGATTGAGATAATTTGGGAAAGAATACAGTCTAGAAAACTTTTGTTGCTTGGCACATGTGCATTTTTCTTCTAGCTTGATTTTTTATATGTTTGTTATTTGTTCAGTCTGTAAAATTTTGGACTGGAGAGGCCCCTGATGCTTTTATTGCGGTATATCATAAAAAGCATTTCATTAAGTTTCTGCTTGCAGGATTTAACCTTAAAGCCAAAGTACCTTGTGACTTTCACTGTCGGTCATAATCAGAGATATAATATTGATGCAAATGTGAAAAAGGTAACTATTAGTTTTTTTTTTCCTTTTTCTGATGGTTAAGCTTGTGTTTGGGTTTTTAAAGTAGTTTTGTAATTTGGAACAGTTCTCAGAGAACTTTACAATAGTTCTGTTTCATTATGATGGCCAAACAACTGAATGGGACGAGTTTGAGTGGTCAAAACGGGCAATTCATGTGAGTGTTCGCAAACAGACCAAATGGTAAGAATCCATTGTTCTCAATCATAAGTATTGGGTGCCAAATCTTCATAGCTACTTTTACCGTTATTGTTGTTTTCCCAACTAAACCAAAAGTGTTCTGGTAATGGAATATTGATGACATTAAGCATTTAATTGTTTTCCCTTCTAGGTGGTATGCCAAACGGTTTCTGCATCCAGACATTGTGGCACCATATGACTATATTTTTATATGGGATGAAGACCTGGGTGTTGAACATTTTAATGCAGAGAAGTGAGTTTTTAATGATACAAGACAAAGTTTAATTTTTTATATCCGTGTAAAGTTTTACGGTATCATCTGATTATTTGTTAATTTTTCTAAAAAGATTGTCTTTAAGTTAGTTAGTCAGTCATTATGTTACCTTTGAAATGTGGTAATATGTGATTAGATGGCAGTGTCAGAAATTTCTGTAATTGATAATGAATCAAAACAATTACATGTACTTTTGTATACTTGAGGTTTTATTTTTATTTTACTCATGAAGTTTGATATGCTCTAATGTCATTCGCAGATACTTAAAACTTGTGAAGAAGCATGGATTGGAGATTTCGCAGCCTGGTTTGGAACCTAATAAAGGGTTGACATGGCAAATGACAAAGAGACTGGGTGATCGCGAAGTTCACAAGTAAGAGAGGACTCTAGTGCTAGTTTTCTTCTGGTGCTTGTTATGCATAAGAATAAGAATGTGTAATAAGTTACTGCTTACTTTTTGTGATTTCAATCAGAGAAACGGAAGAAAAACCAGGATGGTGTAGTGATCCCCATCTGCCTCCTTGTGCAGCGTAGGTATCAATTTGCAGTATAATTGTTGTATTATCTATTCATACCAAACGGTATCCAATTTTGTTGTTACCCATGCAGTTTTGTTGAGATTATGGCTCCAGTTTTTTCACGTGATGCGTGGCGTTGTGTGTGGCATATGATTCAGGTTAAAGTTTACTCTTATTATTTTTTGCAAATATTCATTGGCTTGTTGTTTAATGTCTGTTTAATCGCTCTTTAATTAAGATTGTACCATTCTGGGCATTTCAGAATGATTTGGTCCACGGGTGGGGCCTGGATTTTGCTCTTAGAAAATGTGTTGAGGTGAGTCTGCTGTCTCATCAATTCATCAAATTTTGATTTTCTTTAATTGCAGTTGCTATCCTATTAAACCCTAAACATCAAACAAATATCTCTTATTATCATGTAGCCTGCACATGAGAAGATTGGCGTTGTTGATTCTCAGTGGATTATTCATCAAAGTGTTCCCTCACTAGGGAGTCAAGTAATTTGTTTTCCATGATTATTAATGTTAGTCTCATTGGTTGTTTTCATATTGCCGATGTAAGATATGCATCTTTTTCTGTGTTTTTTTTTTGTAGGGAGAATCAGAATCTGGGAAGGCACCATGGCAAGGGGTATGTTATATTATACCTGTTTCATACAGTTTTATATGTCTCTCTCACATCTATGTAATGTTTTTCTTTTCATACTTGTTGAACATTATTATACTTGTTATTTTACGCAAATACTTCGGTTACTGAATAATAATATGCATGATGATGAACCATGTCCATGGTGTCGGTGGCAGGTGAGGGAGAGGTGCAAAAAGGAGTGGACAATGTTCCAGAGTCGGTTGGCAAAGGCAGAAGATGCATATTACAAGGCCGTGGAAGTAGATATGTTCAATTCAACTACTCCTTAGTGGGGAAAACGGCAGAAGTTGACTTGTACACAGCCATCACCATTGTTGAGTTCGATTTTGCATGATATATAGTTTTTTTTTTTAAAAGTTTGTGGCACAAGTTACTTGCACTTATAATTCAGAGTCCTAAACAACAGTTCAATGCGGGGTTGCAGTGTTGGGAGTTAGAGAATTAGATAATATAGGTAAATGAAACTTACTGTAAGTAGTGTATTTGATTATAATATTCTTTGTTTTAGGAACGTTTGCTTGCAGGGAATACGAATGCAATACCGTGTAAAGGTATACACAATTTAGATCTGATAAGGAAGCCCTGGTTGAACCTGTAAACAAATCATGTTAAAAAATTCATTTGTCAAATTATAACTTAAATAGGAACGTAAGTTATAAAATGAAAAGAGATAGAAAGAAAATTATTTGTTTTTCTTCGCAAATAACTATTTAAAATTTGATATTTCTATTTCATTTATCCGTATCGTTTCTTTTCTTTATGTTTATAATCAAATAAAGTTGTGTCGGAAAAGATCACAGGTGCTTTTCAACAATTTCGGTGTGGAATTTGAACATAAAATGCTTTGCCACCTTTTTCCTGTGATGGTTATGACCAGGATTATTTTCTTAGGTGTGTGGTTTTCGGGTATGAGATTTTTTTTGGTTCCACCTTTTTCAGTTATTAAAGTAACTTGTAATGTGGTGAATGAGGTTCCTTGAAGCATACTTTTCTCTCTGCTTTAAATAGTTTCCCGAATATTAAGGACACATTACGTTTCACGAATTCCAAGGGATGTCAAATTGAAAATAGTTTATTGGTGTCGTAACGGAGAAACACATAATCCCAAAACATGTTTTACCAAATAAATTGTTTCCAATTCCAACAAAACCGCGTTCACATTCTTTGGTTGGTAAACAGTAATATTAGTTCTTGTAATTTCCTGTGACCTAAATTTCAGAAACCTTGAATTCAGAAATGACCTTTAGTCATTAGAAAAACACATAACTTAGTGTCCAATTTCAAAATATTTTTATAAAACAAATAATGTAATATTTAATCAAGATTTTTAAACATTTGAAAAAATTATGGTATTCAGTCAAAGATCACAAGATTAAAAAAATCACTTGTATTCAGAATTATATAAATTTCAATAACTTATTTTGTTGTATAAATTTGTGTGGATTTTGTGATATATATATATATATATATATTGTATAATTTATTTTATAGAAAATTTGAAATATGTTATTTAGACAGGAAATTTTAAAATAAATTAAAATTCTATAAATTAATTAAAGCAATTTCATTACTTAGAATTGTAAAAATTTTAAATTTGACCTAAAAGTAAAAATATGAAGTTCTTAATGTTCTTTCTTCTTTTCATATAATCTCATGTTCAACCTTATTCGAAATATCATCAATTTGTTCCTTAATCAAGATATTTTGTAGTTGATGTCAACAAATCTTTTAACAACATTAATAAAATTATTATTTTAATTAATATTGATATGTTATTTTTTTATTCATATTATTGAAATTATTTTTTCATCGATTTAAACCAAAATTAATATTTCAAATTAGTCATTTATTGATGTTATGCATTTTAAATTATATCATTTGTTGTTATTGAAGTCTTTGAATAACTTATTATTATCATTTTAGTTAAATTATTGCTATTTTAGGGAAACTTAATTGATATTTTGAAAGTAATAGTTAGTGTGTTAATAAGAAGTTTTTTCAAAAACAAATGACACTTAAATTACACTTTTAGAAAGAAAAAAAAATCACTTTTCAGAAGGTTTAGTGACAATAGATTGTCTTGAAGATAACATGAATCATATTTATCCAAGGTTTATTTTCCAAACCCTAAAAAGCCAATGATACATTCACACAATTTCATTCACTTAACACCTAAAACAGTTATTTTATTATAATATAATATTTTATTTAAAACATATTATAGAATTATATATATAATCACAATAAAGTAGGAGTGATCTGGAGGGAAATAGATTGTTTTTATTAGCTTATTAGGAAGAAATTGAAAGTGTGGAAAGACAATGAAATAAGAAATGAGGTTCCTCGATAGTGTGTCGTGGTCTCGTGATTCCATGAGAAACACACGTGTACCAAGTCTTACTAAACTCTTATCCTTCTGAAAAGTAAACATAATTTCTGTCAATTTTAAACATTATTTTAATCTTGTTTGATAAAATATCATTAATATTATTAATCAAATAATAAATAACAATAATAATAATAAAAATAAATATAGTGTGAAATAAATAAATTTATATAATAATATTATTATTAATTAAAAAAAATTATATTTTTTATAATAAAACTAAATTTACTAACTTATATTTTACACATTTAAAAAAAAAATTACAATCATCACATCATTTACGGATTTCAATAAACTTTTATCACAAAGTCTAAACAAACTTACTTTCTTCACATTTTCTATTCAAATCACTCCAAATTCACTTTCTCAAATCTTTTCTTGAAACCAAACAGATGATAAGGATCTCAGGTTCTATAATTTAGACCGTTTAGAGTGTTTCGTCTAATGAGTACTGAGTACTGTTATAACTTATAACACTGAGGGTCTAATTCAGAACTTATCTACTACTGTATAAAAAATTCAATTATCAAATGGTGTTTTTTAAAGCTCTCAAATCAAATGGTGTGTTATTTAGGAAGAGTTCCATAAACTTCACTAAATAATAAAATTGAGTTGAAAAAATTTGTGGGGTAGTACATTTCTTGTATTAGAAAAAAGTGGACGTAGTTTCTTAATTTCTGAGCCACTGAGCTGGATATAACGTGATTGTGCTTCTTAATTTGTCAAAGAAACTTCACAGGTTACTTGGAGAGTTATTAGGGGAAAAAGCACATGCGTTACTTAGTTATGGTTCATCAGTTTCAACAGTGGCTTCTTTTTTTAAATTTGGTTCCTTTTGCTATTTCTTGGATCACACTTATAAGACCTGCTTTTCAGAGGATTCAGACTTCTACAATTGTCACTTTATTTATATGTTGGAAAAAACTATTAAGAAAATCCTGTGATGACTTTTCCACTTGGGTTGTGGAAGTGGAACAAACACCTTCACAGTGGAAGTATAACTAATCTGATTTATGAGTCTCACTAGATAACTATTTGGGGTGGTGGTATATTCCAAAGTATGATATTTTTCTCTCTTACCATGTATGTGTGTGTTTTCCTTTTGTTCTTTTCAATGGTAATCTGGTTGCCTTTGTTGAACTTCTTTGTTGTCTTATTTTCACTTTCAACAGGGTTTTTAACAAGCGACCTAGTTTCATATATGGAGGAAACAATCAGAAAATGGTGACCGCTCGCAGGTATAATCTTTGGAGATACATAACTTTGTTGCTGTGCTTGTTCTTAAGAAATTTTACATGTGCTATAATTGAAGTCAGCTACTACCTTGAATTGACATTTGCATTTTGTTGCCTGCAGTTTTGCTGTTAGGAGGCCGAATGAAAGCATGAGACATGTTTTGATACTTTTTGTTGGAGGATTTTTGGGCTTAATCATAGGATTATCACTCCCACCACTGTCCATAACAAAGGTGCAGAAATTGAATGTCTTATTCCTGATGTAACCTATGCTTGAGAGGGCATTTGTTCATATGGTTTGATGTTTGTTAGCTTGATCATGGAAGTAACTCTAATGGTGCTTAACAATTTGTAGTTGAACCTACCATATGGCCTGCTTCATCTCTCTTGTGTACAGAAAAAGTATATAGATAGTAGCACCACGTCCCAAAATCAGTTTCAAAGTGACCCAACAAAGGTACGTTTCTCTTCCAGTCAATGCTTCTCTTCCAGTCAACCATGTGAAGGACTTGGAAATTGTAGGGATACAGTGATTCAAGAAAGTTAGGGGGAAAACAGATTTTATTCAATTGTATAGTGGTTTAGCACCTTACTAATTTAGCATCATCATGCATCAAAGGGTTGTAGCAGTTAAAGTCTCCTGAGGGAGTATAGAGGGTAAATTTAGACTGAGTAAACGATGTGAGAAAGTGATTGCCTTTAGAGTTGTTTTATTCCCAAGTAGAGCTGTAGTATAATCACTACAAACCGTTATTGAAAACAGAATTCCTTGTGAACAGAAACAGTGTTCGTGATCAAATCAAATGTAACGAAGAAAATGAGATATTATTAGAGTTTTGCGATTTTATCTGACAACAGTGGAGAAGGAAAATTAAATGTAGCAAGATTCATAAGACCTCTTGGCTCTTCTTTTCCTATCTATCCTTTTGTTTTTTAATTACAAAAATATAAATGTTGAAGAACTTCTACTGTATATTATATAATATTTGAAAATATGATGTTAAAGTCTGTATGATGATGATCAGACAATTGCAACTTGTTTTCATGTTTGTATACAGATTTGGGTTCCAACAAATCCAAGAGGGGCAGAAAGATTAGCTCCTGGAATTGTTAAAGCAGAATCGGACTTATTTTTGCGAAGATTGTCGGGTGTTCCTAGTGAGGTGAAGTTTATGTGCTCAATGTAGATGCAGAGTAATATATATTTCGTGTGTTCTCTAATTATAAAGTTTGATGTTGATAATGCACATTAACACTTAAAATGAAATGTTTTGTTATATAGATTATCAAAGTGAAACTTTATTCATGATCTAAGAACAACATAAAGATACCTATCTGTATATAAGTTTCTTCTTATATAAAATGCAGCTAAAGATAGTTTAATTAAGGTGTTGTTAAACATAATGCAATAGTTAATAAAAGGGTGAAAGAAGTCTTATTCTATGACGTATACAATATAGAGTCTAACTCAAAAGTATAGTCCATGTGTATTAAATAAGAACACTCCTAAACTTAAAGCACCATATTAAGTTTCTTATTCTGCAAAATGCAGATCTTTAATATCGTACTTTAGGATTGTTTGAGAGGAATATTGCACAGTGAATACATGTGTTTTTCATTTATAGTTTTCTGTTTTTGTTTGATGCTGTTCCGTATCTTGGACTAGTGGTGCATCTAATACTTTTGGTTTATACAGAGAATTTGATCAAACTTCTATTTGCAGGATTTAACCTTTATACCAAAGTATCTTGTGACCTTCACTGTGGGGTATGAGCAGAGAAAGAATATCGATGCAGCTGTGAAAAAGGTTTTCTCCCGTTCTCTTTCTTTCTCCCTCTGCGTAGGCTTGTGGACGCGTGTTTAAACTAGATGTCATTTGAACAGTTTTCAAAGGATTTCACAATCCTTCTATTTCATTATGATGGCCGAACAACGGAATGGGATGAGTTTGAGTGGTCAAAACAGGCAATTCATGTCAGTGTTCCCAAACAAACCAAATGGTAAAAAAGTTCTGTGCTTAAATTTTCACATGGACATTTTCAGCCAATATTGTTGACCAATCTTAAAAGTGGTTTGTTATTTCTTTCTCCTCTCAGGTGGTACGCCAAGAGGTTTCTACATCCAGACATTGTGGCACCATATGACTATATTTTCATGTGGGATGAAGACCTAGGGGTTGAGAATTTCAATGCAGAAGAGTAAGTAATAGATATGGTATGTAATTACGTATTTTCTTTGACTTTTGGCATTGTTAAGAAAGTTTGAGTGCCCCTCTAATTCCAATTGCAGATACCTAAAACTGGTGAGGAAGTATGGCTTGGAGATATCACAGCCTGCCTTGGAACCTAGTAAAAGTACAAAAGGGGTGTGTTGGAATATGACAAAGAAAAGAGAAAATAGTGAAGTTCACAAGTAAGAGTGATGTGAACCTCCTATGCCTACCAGTTTTCTTCTGCTTTTTGTTAAATAATGTGAGATTCTTGACTGTTTATTTCTTTGATTTCTACTAGAGAAGCAGTGGAGGCAGGAAGGTGTAGGTTCCCTCTTCTACCTCCTTGTGCAGCGTAAATAACTCTCAAATAATCATTTCTTTTTCTGGGGTGTAAAAATCCTTATTCCATTTTTATCTGCTTCCACCATGCTGTATTAATAGTGTCAACATGCAGGTTTGTTGAGATTATGGCTCCAGTGTTTTCACGAAGTGCATGGCGCTGTGTTTGGTATATGATTCAGGTACAATGGTTACTCTATTTTATTTTTCAGACATCTCTGCGTATAAGCTATTCAGAATAGTTCCTGCATATCAAGACCACTTCATACCAATAAAAATGATCAACATAACATTGATTTGTTGTGTCTAAATTTCTGTAGCCAATTGTCCATGCCAGAATTACTCAATTGTTTATGGTTTCTATTAAGTTTATGATTGAAACACACTACTGATTGCAGAATGAATTTGTGCATGGATGGGGTCTTGATTTTTCTTTTAGAAAATGCGTTGAGGTGAGTCTATTACCTGATTACTTCACTCTCTATAAAAATGATATCAATGGTAAACTGATACTTCTTATGTTATAGCCTGCCCATGAGAAAATTGGAGTTGTTGATGCTCAGTGGATTGTTCACCAAGGTATTCCCTCACTAGGAAATCAGGTAATTATTTTTCCATGATTATTCCTATCATATTTAATGTTATTATTCACTCAAATGTAGCTATATATTACTTATTTGCTTTCCTTTGTGCTTGTCAGGGAGAAGCACAAACTACTGGGAAACCTGCATGGCGAGCTGTATGTTATGCACCTTTCAATGAGTAACATTGTTATTGGTTAAAATTTATCAAAGTCTACAAACTTCTGCTAATAATAACAAATAATGTCTAATGTTACTAAGATTTCTCTGCATATAAACTGGTTTTAGAATTGTTACCTAAGCTGAGGAAGAAGCAGTTTTGTACTGTTATGTTGGGTGTTTAATGGAGTTTGATTCTGAAATATGTGGTTGATTTCATTTGGTATTGGTGGCAGGTGAAGGAGAGGTGTGGCATGGAGTGGAGGATGTTCCAGGGTAGATTGACTAACGCAGAAAAGGGATATTACAAGTCCAAGGGAATTGATTTTTCTACTTTGCTCCTTCATAATTAGGGTCTCTTTGTTTACCATATCATTGTTTTCATATCTTATTGTTTAATTTGTAAGGAAATGTTTGGATCAAATTTATCCAATGAACAGGGAAAAATTAAGGAAATCATAGAATAAAGATTTTTTACACCATGAACCAATCATAAACTGTGCAAAAATCTTAGCATTATAATACTACAGCGAATTTAATTTATGATCAAATCAACTACGTGCAAAGACAAACAAAACTAATCATTGCATAATTAGAAATTATTAACCTTTATAATGTTTACTTGAATAATCTCTTATCTCTTAACTCATTTTTTAGTAAAAAGGAAATCTCTCGTCCATTTTCTCAAATTAACTAATTAAGCAGTGAAAAAATTAACTTATCATAAGTAATTAATGCACAAATCTTATTAGGGACTATATGTGAATTACAAGTTTTAATCTTTATCTCTGATATCTAAGTATTCATATATGCATTTGTCACCGGTGCTTCACAGAGTCAACAAAAAAAGAATTAAAACATTGGTAAAACTGAAATCTTTTAAACATAATAAGCAAATAACATTAAAATATAATCATTCCACGTAATTATACATAGATGCAATGTTCTAATTATTAAAATTGATTATATAAAGTGTAAGACCATATATAATTTGATTGCACCCAAACCAGATTTTGTTTTATGTATTACACACTGCAGGGAGATGGTGTGAAGAAAGTTTCCAGGTGTTGGTTTTCTTATATTTAACATTTTTTGAAGGATGAAGAGGGATTATCAAATATGAAAATGAGTAGCCAATTGTTTTTTTAGTTCAGATTTGATGTAGTTGCTCTGCTCATCTATTCACATGTTTCTCTACTGTTTGATTTCTGTGCTCAAAAATGTGATCAGCCATGAATGAAGATAATAACAAAATAGAAGTTAATGTTTATAGACTTACCCTTCTACAAAGTAAGGTTACCAAGGCTTTTATGTAAGCCACATAAGAAAAAGGATCAATGAGTTAGAAAAAACATAATATAGGCCCCTCTTTCTCCTTGATTACCAATGCCAAGAAAGCACTTTCATCGACAAACCACATGAGAATTTCTTAATTTTTCTCCTACCAGTAAGTTGTGTAAACTGAATAAACAACAAGAGGGAGATAACAGAAGTCGAATCAATGAAAAAATTAACCAAGATAAGAGAAAAGATTAAGAGTAAACATGTGATTAGAGTTTTCTTGGACAGAACTGCAAAAGGGACATATTTTGTTGAAACATACCAAACTCAATAAACTGACACATTCTTTGCATTATTCTACACATATAATACAGACTGCAATTGGAGAAAATCTGTAGCCACAACCCATTATAACTCCAAGAAAGTTTGTATTAACTCTGCAGGGGCTATGAGTATGTCTTGTAATCTGCAACCTTTTAATAATTGTTTTTTGACAGTAAAAAAAACTCCAAGAAAAGTGAAAAGAAAAGACCTTGATGCATTCATTTAGGAAGTAAAGACAGAAAGAAAGAAAGAAAGAAAGAAAAAGGTCCCTGAGTACTTCAGTTGTAGATTATTTATGATATGAGAAGTGGATAGTGAATTTGATACCATCTTAAAAGGGAGGTAAAAATTTTGAGGGATGAATTATTGGTAAAACTTTATATAAAAGTCTCACCCCAAAATCTTTGAACCATTTTAAGGGTCACCAAATTAATCATACAGCAATTGACATGAAGCCCCTGGATATATATATAGGTATATCATATGAATATACACAACAGAAGTTCAGGCACCCCTTGTTGACATGAGCCTAGCCATTTCCATCCTTTTGTGCTCATACAGAATAAAAGCCTCAGCTTCTTGATCCACGCTTTTATAAGCCTTGTGATTGTGGTTAAACCCAGTACTTTCATAACTTTTCTGAAAGTTATTGGCTTCTGCTTCAGCTACACTGTCTTCAGAGTTGGTTCTGAATGTCACATGACCCTTGCGATGCCTAGGATGTGTAACCTCTGCTGGAGGGTCGTACACTGGATACTCCTCAGAGGGGCATCGCCACCCATAATTGTTCCAATTGTAGTTTTGGTATGCCATTTTCTTTCTAATAAGAGGGAAATGTGTAGAAATGGTTGGTTTGTTCATCATAAGTCCAGCTACTATATATAGTTTTGTTCTTATTCCATGACGATGATGATGATTAGACTGAATCTAATTCCTCTTCTCTCACCCTTTAAAGGGCTGCATGCAATGATAATGTTCGGAGATATTTGAATGGAGCATCCAATTCGGTACTTTTGATGGATCAAAGAATATTCCAGTGCCATCAACTTTAATTTGTTCGAAGATAGCACAACTCAAATAAAATTTGATTATTCTCACGAAGTTGTTCAAAAAAACATCTAACTTTCTTGTTCAATCTTAACTTATATTTCAGTGCCATGGAAAATACTTCATAATCTGATGTCTAAAAGTACATGATCTGTTAACACCATACTAGTTTTTTTTATACTCATCAACTGTTTTGAATCTCTCTTTATTCTTTTTTATTTAAGATTCAAATAATCAAATGTTTGATAAATTAGTAAGTTTTTCATAAATGATCCTGTAGATAACAAAACCCAAGTCATCACTGTGACATAAGAAATTGATTACATGCAATTTTGTTTTCAAGTCATGTATCCATCATAAAAGATAGTGAAGAAAAAGGTTAAATTTGATTCCTAATTTGTGGAGGAAATTATGAGATACCAATATTCCTTCTTTCTGATAGAATGCAGTTATTAGGTTGGACCCGTAAGACAATTACAAGGGGTGAACAATGTGCTAGATTCATTTTATTCTTACTTATTTTTTTACCTTAAGTTTGGCATGTTTACTTTGGTTTCAACCACCATAGAAAATAATTAGAGATCCAATTTTAAGTGTGACGTTAGTTTATATTGTGTTGCTATGTATAAGTAAATTGGAAAATACTTTCAAAAACCACTTTGTTATGTTTTAGTTTATGCTTTTACCTTTCTTTTAATAAAAAGTTATATGTGAATTCCATGGAAAACTAATACTATCAATTCTTACAACAAATCCATAGTCTAATCATATATATATTATTAAATAAATAAATAAAAATAATTAACTCTTATGTTATGAATTAAAAAAATACCCAACATAAAGAGTAAACCTTTCGCTCTTCCTATTCTCTAATTAATTTAGTGATTATTAAAATTCATGATTTAAAGTAATTATTCGTTAGAAATGTAAAAGATGATGCTTATATTTAAAATATATTTATTATAAATTTAATTATTCAAAAATAAATATACTTTATAAACTGAAAACACTAATAAATGAGTAGCAACGTGACATGCGCTGTCAAACAAGAATGGGACCTTTATCTTAATTGACTTCCTAATTATCTCCTTAAAGTTCGTCTCTTTGTAGATAAAATATATTACAGAACAATGTTTCTTTTTATAGGATTAAATTTGTAATAAATAAATACTCTTAGATATATAAGTTATATCATGAAAATATTTTATCAATATTTTTAACCATATATTATATTTTAAATTTTCTCCCCTCTTCTATTTAACTTTTTTAATCAAATAAATTGAAAGTAATATATAAAAATAAAAACTCTCCCAACGTTCACTTCTCTTGAATCAAAAATACTGAAAATGATACAAAATAAAATTGTAATTGTAGAAAAAGAAGAGAGAAGAAACCAATACGTTAGGCTATATACATTAAAGAGCACAGACAAAATCTTCCCAATATGAAATTTGTAGATACATAGGAAAGGCTGAACAAAAGCCCGTTTGGATATTCAATTTCAACAAGAGCATTTCATTGATGATAATAAACACATAATCCTTATTCTGAAATGGTTAAAATCAATCTATTAGAAAACTTTAGAAGCCATTGATGATAAACACATTAGCGTTTATTGTGAAATTGTTATGATAGAAAAACAGTCAGATATCACTTCTTTGAGCAAAATAAATTTCAGGAGATTTCGAATAGGAAAATAACATTATAATGAAGAAAAAGAAATTGATGGAATAAACCAGACTATATATTTATATAACGCAAAGAACAGAGTCAGCATTGTCATGAATCATGATATAGTAGACCAACCAATCGGATTAGATATTTAGCATAAACAAAGAATAATACGAAAATAATTGGTCTGCAAAACAAAACTTCCCAAACAGGAAAAAGTGGGGGATTTTAGACTACTCTCGTGTATTGGGGATCAATCACGTTAATGATAAACACGGTTGAAGACAAGCCTGTTCTCAAACAGAACTTTCAGTCGATCATAGGTAGAAATGCTGCTGCTCCCCTCCAATGAAATCCAGGTCTAATTATATACAGAACTCCCTCTAGATCAAAGAATTTATCTGAAATGAATGAATCCCCAAAGAATATCTCACTGGACAAAGATACAGCTGTATGAGTGACACCGACACACAATCATCACAACCACAGTTAAAAACTCAGAGAGTCATTTGAGCTGTACAAGCTACAAGCTCAGAAACAAGCCAGTATCAGAAATGACTTTCCAAGATCATCTTTCTCTTTGGCAATTCCCAGGCAAAAGAAATTTATACTTCTCAGCATTTTCCAGAAGAAAAGCGGGAAGATGAACTGCAGAATAGGAATGGGGTATTGGTCCCATTTTGCCAATGATATCCTTGAAAGTGTACTCCTCCGGCAGCATATCAAACAGATCAGCACCTTTGCATATTACCTTCTGAATTCTGTCAGGATTTAAATAGTGAGAGAACCTGACTCTATCATAGTGGCTGTAGGCTTTCATCTTAAAAATGAAATCGCTGATCCGACGGAAGCAAAAGCTACAATGCCAACCAGCATCAGCCAGCATGTCCTCAGATTGGCGATAGTGTGCATACCTTGTCTTCCCAGTCTGATACCTGTGAATTGAAGCCCTCCAGCTCTTATCATCCACGCGAAATTCAAATGAATAGAGATAGTTTTTCAGCTGCAGATGAAGGATTGAGGGTACTTCATCACACCACCTCAGGAGATTAATAGTGTGAGCGCTTGGTATCTCATCCACATCAGACATAATCAACAAGTCATCATCAGTAATACCAGCTATCTTGAGGAGCTGGTCCAATGCTACACGCTGATATGCCTCCTCAACAAATGGGTTTTCTCCCTTCTTAAATCTCCCACCAATGGTACCATAAGTTAATCGTGGCTCGATAAATTTGAATTGCTCTCTGTTGCTTTGGAAAACCAGAGGCTTGGGTAATCCGGTAAACGTAGAATTTGACTCAAGGAGAACAAAGTCAGTTATGTAAGGGTACAGTTCTCTCCAACGCAAGGTTAGTATTTCCACCTCATTACTAAACAATACAGCATCATAAACACGTCTAGGATATTCCCGGACTCCCCAGCCATGAAGTCTGCAGAGATTCTCCATGGTGACATTTTCGTTGTAGTAATGAGGGATGATATTGAAAGGCTTCGGTGCTTTTTCCCATAGAGGCCTCAGAAAGTAGGAGATCTTTTGCCCATGTATATAGAATCCAAAGATGCACATTGGGACAACTGCAAACATGAACATATAGGTTTTAACGTCCAAACCACGCAGAACGCAGCGAATCCTTGCCATGCTTGAAACTTGACTTGATTCCTGCATAATTAAGAAACAAACATATAAGAAAACAGTAAAAAAAAACCCTTCGAGAATGAACAATCAAGAAATAAACATGTAATGCAGAATCATACAATCTTATAGAAATCCAATTGCTGCTTTCTATTGGTGCAAAATTTCAAGCACCATACAACTTTAATCCCTAATCATAAAGCCAGAGCTAAATCATCTATAGATAAGAAACATGCCCCAGAAAATCCCAAATGCAAACGGTGTATGCGAGAAACCTTGCACCCGTCCAAATCCAATTATGGCTAGAACAGAAACGAAAACCCCTTCCCCTCCCAAGTGAAAAATCTTCCAAAAATAGGAAGAAAAAGAAGAAGAGGGAAATTATGTCTTCCTTTGCGTTCACTTACAATCCCAAAAAATAGTTTCGCAGGATTGCTAAAATTAGACGAAAAGAAAAAAAAAACAACCGCAAAAAACATCCGAAACGCAGGTTTATCGGATACCTAAATTCAGATCACGAAAATCTCTCACGCACACCAAATTCATTTTAAGAAAAGCAAAAAAACAACAGAAAAAGAGCAAATCTAGGAGAAAATTTCCCTGACAATCCACACAGATATAGATCACACAACAATCCACATCAACAGTGAAAAAGCATTGAATTTGAGTTTTCTAATATGCGAATGAAAGTCACAACAGCAATAAGATAAACTTTTATCCACACCACAAACGGAAAAAAACAACGTTTAATTTAATAAAAAAAAAAAAAAACTTTCCAGAACATACCTGACCACAAACATTGCTGCACAGATCATCGCTCTTCTTAGAGGAGTAATTCCCTCCGGCCTCGCCCATCATCCACCACATTTCGGCGTGCAAGGAACGAACGAATGAAAAGAAAAGAGAAGCAGATGGAGCGTTTGAAACCTTAGCGTAAAAGCAAAGAAGCGCGTGCGAAGGGGTGTTTGGACAGAGGAAGGAAAATCCGAGGTTTATAGTTTTGATGTTGGGAGGAAGACAGTTAAGGACGGAAGAAACAAGGAGGTAATGGCCTCTCTGTATGTATCTAAGTATGTTTTGGGAATGGGTGGTAGTTGTCGTCTCCACACAGCTATGCCAGCTCTCGAACGGAACTGATAAAAAAAGTTCCGTTACCTGATTGATTGAGATTCCTCTTTCTCTATGCTATTCTCAATTTCTTGTTTATATTCTCTATGCATCTCAATATTTATTTATTTATAACATAAAGTCTTCACCCATACTATACTTTTACTCGGTCTCCCACTCACTACTCTTCTCCACGCGTTCTCCTTATACCTTTTATTTCTTCTTTTAAATCTTATTTATCTCAAATATTTCAAATCATATATTTTCAGTTACGATACAATAATATCATTTTTTTAATATATGATAGGAGGGATTTCTTATTATAATCAATTTTTATATTTTTTGTTACTCAAAATAAGTGCACTACACGTGGCAGCCAGCGTATATGTTTCCGGTTTTCCTTTATTATATTCAATCCAATATCTTCGTTACACAGTAAGTGGCAGAAATATTTATTTTCCATTAATATATCTTTTTCAAATCAAAATTATCCAATTTATTTTTAATATTCAGAAATCAACTCCGGGGGATACCATTTATCTTCTTCTATTTCACCACCTGCCCGTCCAAATTTCGCTATTAGAAGTTAAATGAACTTAAATCATACATACTTAATAATAATTTTGGCATAAAATTTAAAATTTTATTGGAAATTATTATATAGTAAATTATAAGGTTGGAAAATGTTGATTTGAATCATTTTTTATATATTAACAATTGATATTAGTAATCTAAATATGTGTTAGTAAAAAATTGAATTAAATTTAGTTATCCGTTTTATTATTAATATAAAAATGTGATAATTTATTTACGTTAATGACTTAAAATTTTTTGTGAAGTTTATAAAGAAGATAAATTATTGATTTTTTTTAATAAATTAAATATTTGGCACTTAACTATGTAATAATAAGAAAAAAAATTATATAACTTTGTTTCAAATTTTGATCGTTATTTTTGTTTTTTCTTGATTTTGTATTATTCTGAGAAATTTTCATAGTATCTCATTTCTTTAAATAATGTCTCATAAAATCTTAAATACTTTTTTAATTTATAAATAAAATCAATGTAGATGTTAAAATCGTGGTATGGGTGGATGTATCCATGCCATGTCCCAAACCAATAAATATTGTTTCAACTTCCTCACTCTAACTTTTCTCTCACTTTTATTTCAATATCAATTATAATATAAGATTTAATACTTTCAAAAGAATTCAGCAATAACTAGATTATAAAATAAATGTTTGTTATTGTGTATAATACACATCTAAAAATATTACTGTTTAATTTAAAGAATTAATTAAAAAATCTAAACAGTTTTAATACCGTGGTTAATTTCGCCTAAACTTTATTAAAAGTTACATGAGACCTCGTTAAACATGAAATGAAACGTATAAATTACTTTGCGTAATTTTTCATAAAATTAGCCAATAATAAAATGCATAATATATTCAGAAGTGTAAGGAGCGAGTCACATTTGTCTCGTTGGTACACTTGTGAGAAGACGTCGTCGTTTTGAAGAGGAGGAGGTAATTGGAAGCGGCAAAGGAGGTGTTTGGCTAATGCGTGTGCTGGAACATCCAATCCAAAACTGGCACGACGCGATGATAAAGGGTTTTATTTAGGAGAATAAGTTAAACTAATTAATAAATTATTATTATATAGGGTTTAATTTGGGGGTATAAGTTAACCTAATTGATTATTATTTATTTAAATAATGATAGAGTAATAGGGAAATTGACAAGTGCGAGTAAGGGAAACACGTTAGGAGTGGGCCACGTTTAGTAATGAGATGGAAACTGGTTGTGCCGTGGGCCCCCACCACGAGGTTGTCGCTTAGCGTGGCCCGCTTCGTTGTGATGTGGGCCTGCCCTTGAACCGCCAACCAAGTCACGCTTTAACCAGCTTTAACCAACGTCTTCCTTTCACAAAAACCCAGATATTTTATTATTAATATTATTCTTTAGATTATAATTACCAATGTGACTGAAAAAAATAAAGAAGAAGGAATCATTGCATGCTCTATTATTTTCTATCTTGACCCTACTAGACTAAATTGTTCTATACGAGATAATGATCCTATGTATAGGCTAAGGGATTACAAGGTTTCTTAATCTCATGTCACATTTTTTTTATCACATCAAGAATCTCATCCGTTATACTTATTTATTAAATTATTATAAATAATATAAAATTTAATTAAAAATATTATAAATTGTAAAAGGATAAATAGTACATTCAATACAATAAATATTAACATATTCTTTTTAATATAATCATAAATAACTTTTTTCTAAGAAATAGTTAATTCTATGACAGAATATTCAAAATAATAATTTATTTTGAACAATTAAAAAATCGTGTGGATTAAATGGTTATATTTAAAAAGGAAGTGATTTTGTAAAAAAAAAAGTTTGACATAATGAATCTTAATATTCTAAACGTAATAATATTTTTTTGCTTATTTTTTTTCCAATCAAGTTTCCTTATTTTAATTAAATAATACTAAAAAGTTAGTTTACATTCCTTTGCAATCGTAAATAACTTCTTTTAAAGAATTTACTGATTTATGATATATCTCATACTATTTTATCCATATATCAATATGGCAAATCTCATACTATTTATATCAATATACCAACAATAATATTTTATGATTGGATATACATATTTATTATTTTTTTATAAAATTATATGAAATTTTATTGTAAGGAGGAAAGAAGGTCATCTTATCACTTATCTAATTTAAAATATATGAAAAAAAGAAATATTTAATCACAAAATAACCTATTATTTTGACTTTTTTAAAACAAACGTGTATGTCTTATATAAAAAATATTAACGTTTGAAGAAAAAGTGATTCTTCTTATAAGAAAAATTCTCATATTTTAAGCATGATAACATACTTTGTGTTCGTATTTTTATCTCCCCAACAATTAAATTTTATATAGAGAGAGAGAGTTTTATGAAATATTTTAAAAAACAGAAAGAAAGTTATGTTTTTTTTTAAAAAAAATTGTCATTTTTTGAAAAGTCTAATAAATACTACAGGGATCATTTTTAGAAATTAAAAAATAATTTATATTCCTTTACCATAGTATTTTTTTTTAAGAAACAAATAAATTTATGAGAAATTTGTGATTACCTTTGGAAATTCTATTAGATATTTTACGATTTTTTTTAGAAATTAATTTATGTTCCTTTAAAATCAATAATATCTTTTTCAAAAGAAACAACGCATTTCATAACAAAATATTCAAAATAATCTCTTATTTTGAAAAATTGAATAAATTTCTTAATTTAAAAAAAATAAAAATCAAACCACCTTGTAGATTTTCTTAAAAATGATTGCGTTTGAAAATGAAATTACTTTTCTACGAAAAATGTGCAACGAACTAATCTTAATATTGTAAACGTCAAAATATATTTTTGTTTTGTATTTTATCCTCCCAAAAACTAAATAATATTAAATAGTCTAGGTATTATTATTTAGAAATTAATTTATGTTAGTTTATAGTTGTAAAATATTTTTTTAAGAAGCAACTAAATTTATGATAAAATATTCATATAACCTTTTATTCTAATGTTAAATGATTTAGGTATTCTTTTTTAGAAAATAATTTATGTTGCTTGACAGTTACAATTTTTTTTTTAAAGAAACCTGTAATCTTACGATAAAATAAAATAAAACTCTTATTTTTAAAAATTAATACAGAAATATTAAAATACTTAGAGTTAGCTCAAAATTGGTGCTATGCATATTCAGTGTGGAAAAGATCAATCTATTATCATACACTCATGAGTCGTGAGAGGAAAGTTCACACATAATAACGCAAGCTCGTTTTTAATATTTGTTTTATTTACAATATACCATTAAACTTTTTATACATTTTTTTTTAGTTTATCATAAACTTTATTTATTAAATTCATTAATCTTAATTTCAAATAATAGTTTTGAAAAATGATACAAATGTATAAACATAATTTTTTTACTTTTGGTTAAATAATCTGTTTTATAGCTTTCTTCTTGTGATATGCTTGTTTGTATTTATTTATTTTATAATTTCTAATTATTTGCTCAATTGCATTTTTAATGAAATGCATGATAAATTTAAAAATTGATGTGTGTATTTGAATTGAATTAAATGAAAGACTTGGCCCCTTATGAAGAAAGCAAGATAAGGTCCATTATATCTCTCTGTATGGTAAGTCAAATGGAGAAAGTTTTGACAAGTTACTCAGAAGAGACAAAGAAACATCACAACCATACTACCCACTAACCCTTTAGAAAATAAGACTAGTTCACCAACTCTTAGAAATTTTTTTCCTAACTTCATAAATGAGAATAGTCATCAAACGAGCATCAAACACTTTTCAATTACCTATTATAAATATATATTTAAGGTTCTCTCATGCAGATTCTAAAAATATTTTATTTTTAATGCAACTTTAAGTGAATTACATATTATACTTTGTTTTTTAAGATCTTACATCAATAGTATTATATTTTTAGTGGTATGAGAGAATTAACATGCACTTTTGTTCTTTCAAATTACGACTTGAACAATCTAACTTAGTAAAATAGGATACTAAATCGTATAATCATGGTAAAACTTGATATAATCATTATTAATTGAATATATCATTTAGCAATGAAAATTGTTAAGTAAACATAATTAATTCATTTTTCTCACTCAAATCTTGGTATATTGAGCAACGTTATTGTTTGAACGACAAAGTTGACACTTTAATCGTAGTACTACATCTGAAACTAAAGTCATTATTTAAGTGTTGTCTAAACAACAAACCCAGAATTTAAGTGAGATATATACAATAATATAAAAGATCATCAAGTTACACAATCATTTATAATAATATATTCAATGATTCTTATATGCTACATGTTTTAAACATCAATGTGCACCTATTTTTGAAACCAAAGTCATAAATTTATGTATACCTCAAATTATGGTTACATAAAAGCTAAATCAAACCAAACCATTCCAACACATTGTTTTGTTTTGACATTATTCAAATATATATCAAATATGTTGAAAATATATTCCTCAAAGTCTTAAGGTTGAAATGGATGTAGATGATTATGGTAATTACTCCTATGTTTAAAAAAATAATTTTGATCCCTATTTCTTTAAATTTTATTTTTTTCAATTATAAAAAGTTTAAAGTTTAATAGAAAAAAAATCATTCTAAATTTAAATAATTAAACAATATTTATTTTCTAAACAAATTTCACTTAATATATGATCAAATAATGTTGTCCTCTTGTGACAAAGAGTAATGCAAATTAATTGTTTGCTACGGTTGATAAACTAAACTCTTCGGTTGTTCTTTATAGAAATATAATTGGGTTTGCTGTTTCCGGAGTTTAAACAAATTGGACTTTTATTTTCCTTGCATCTCATGATTATTAACTGCACCTCATGATTATTAACTACACCCCATACAACAAGCAAAATTATTAAAATACTTTTTTTGCTGCACCATATTATCGCTATTATAAGCTTTGTTCTCATCACCACTACACTCTTTGAAAGGAATAAGAAAGAGATAAAAGAATGAGTTTGGTTGAAAGCTTCTTCTAAAATGTTCATTCTATAAAGCAACATATAAGCTTTGCAAAGCTTATTTTAGAAATTGTATTATAAAAAGTTCATTTTACAAATAATATGTTGATATGTTGTTAATTCTGCACCACATTACAATTAAAATATTTTGAAAATTATGTTTCAAAAAATTTATTTTATTTATACGTTCCAGAAAGTTTGTTATAGAAATCTTATTACAAATATTTTTCTGCAAATTATGTTTCAGAATTTTTTTTTTAAAAAAAGAATATTTATAAATAAAAGTAATCAGGAAATCATATTTACTAAAGGTAAAGTGTCATTTTAAAAGTTATGGGAGTGCAGCTAGAATTTATGGGTGTGCAGGAAGGAAAAAGCCAACAACTTATCCAAACTATTTTTTATGGTCCACATCAATATATTGAGCCCATAAACACCAAAAAAATTGTAGTGGAACCCATTAGAAAGGGGTGAAGGTATAATTAAAATTTATTTCAGTATTATGATATGAAATTCTTTCATTAATTTATACATAAAAAACCAATAAAGTTTAATGTTACTCGCTAACACATAATTAAGTTATTTATTATTTTAATGCACAAGAGATATTTGCTTGATAAACTTGTGCAATATAAGTCGCACTATGAATAGTAAAATAAAAAGTTTAATGAGTATACCTTCTATGCAATTAAGAACAAAATTACCATTTAAATTAGTTATTATAAAGTTCAAAACTTATGGTAATTTACTATTAAACGACACATAAAACTAATTTTCATTATCAACAAAAGTAGAAACGGAGGCTTCTATATTTTTTTATGATTATAAAAACAGTAAATAGAATTTAATTCTTGTATAAATATTATTACAGAGAAAATAATTATCAAAACATAAAAATAATTTTTTTAATAAAATATATGAAAAAATAGTTATAAAAATAATAATTTTTATTAGTTATTACAATTATACAATAAAAATACTTTTTTATGACAACTACTTCTTATGGCCAGTTATTATAAATCACAAAAACTAACAAGTGTCTCAAAGAAGATAAATAGGTAAAAGAGATAAACAAATGTGTACATAAAAAAAACAGTTAAAAAACGAATTCTCTTAAGACACTATAAAAATTAACATATCAAGATTATTACTTTAAAAGTAACAAGGTAATTATCATGAATAAATTCACATGTTTATTAATATTGTGTATTAAACAACAACAAAATTAAAGATGTAATGTAAAATCAAATAATGTGGATGACATCAATGTATCTTCTCAAATGTGGCTTAAATAGATTTATGTTTAATCAGTGCAAATTGAATTCTGACTAATGCCTAATAAATAAAATAAATTAAAATCCAATCGTCTTTTGCCTACAGTTTTCTGTTCATAAAAATAATGATGCTGTTATGTGAGTCCTTTACACGAGTCAACTAATCTTATGGGTGGCCTAGTTCTATTATTTTAAGAAATTAACATTCGTCCAGAGTTCTAAATATTCAAATCCAAATTACCTGTCAACAAATGCATTCAATATAAATAAAAATAAATGAAGCAAAAGTCTAACTTACCATTCATACTACGTATTAGGACAAGTCAAAAACCTATTGAGCAAGGTAATACTGCTTTATTTATCAAGGTAATATCACTAGTCTGATTCAAAGTAAAGTAATGATTTTAAGTGTTCTTTTTCAATATGAGACATGCCATATTTATTAGAATTTTCCCATTTGTATTTGTTAGATAAATTTAAATATTGAAAAAAACTAATTTGAGAGATAAAAGATGTAGATACAAAAAAACCAAAGTTAAAATGATTTGGTTGTTTCTTAAACTAATAAAATTGTTATTTCTCTTATCGTTTAAAAGGCGACTTGTCGTTACCTAACACATTATTTTAGATTTTTCCAACACTTACTTATTTTACTATGAGGTGTCCCATTTATTATATACTTAGTCTGACATGGACTGATGTCCAAGATGTTACACCACTCCCTAGTCTTAAGTTGAATAAGACAAAAATGCAATTTTTTCTCTCTAAAAACTCTCCTATAGATCCTTAAACATCACATCCACGAGTTTTTAAAATTGTATCATCACATCGCTTCGGGACTTCGCGTCTACTTAAATGTCTCTCCATGTGTAACATTCTAATCGACACACTATACTATACTGAACAATTAATATGGAATGACTATATAATAGACACAATAACCATTTTTATCAACAGTCTAATTGCTAAAAATCTACAAATAAAAAAAATCTTCCAAAAGTACACATAAAATTTCTCATACTCACTTACACACTGTTTGTTTCCAGGTATGATAAAGGAGGAGGGAGGAGCGAGCACGAGGAGTTTCTGTTTGGATCAGTGTGTTTGAGGGTGTGCGTGCGGATGGAGGAGTGGGGTGAAAAGTTTTTTTACTCCTCACAAAACTGAGAAGATTTACGCTGATTACACTTGGCAGAAGAGACACAAATACAATTTTACTTTCGTATCCTTCAATCAATTCTAAATATATTAAACAATGTGAGCAATTCTACATGCGAATGAGTTTTTTTCTTTACGGTGCTGAGTGCTAGCAATGGTGCAATTCTGCATGCAAATGAGTTTTCTTATTTACTGTGCTCAGTGCTATCAGTGGTGCAAAAGAATATTGACCAAAAAATTGAAAATCTGTGAACGCGAACTTTGTCAGTGTATAAATAAAATTAGGTTTGTGATAGTTTTGTTAATTGTGAAGTTTGCTCATGTGTCCATAACAAATGAGAGAATTGGTTTGAGGAACGAGAAAATTGATTTGAGGAACGAGAGAATTGGTTTGTCTTCATTTTTTTTAACAACACTATACATTCATAATTATTTAAAATTGATTCTGGTGGTTGTTTTAAAGAAACAAAATTGATTTTTTTGAATTTTCCAAGTATAGAATCGATTTTTGTATTTTTGTAAATACTACATAATCGATTTTCCGACTTCCAGCTAATTGTAAAATAAAGCTATCCGTGCTTCAATTCCTAGCTTGAAAGCATTCTTTGAAGCAAAAATTCCGGTAAATCAAGCCTGCGTAGAATACTTTACTTTTCAATGTGCAAGACCACAAAAAAAAGTATTCCCCCCTAAAGCTCAGCTCTGCGAAGGCCTTTCGGAGATTGACCTTTCTTTCGAATTCGTATTCATTGGCTAAGTACTTAGAAGCTTGGCCTAAGGGATGGGGTTTCTTCTAGTCTTAGAAGTTCGTTTTTGTCTTAAGTAGTACTTATCATATATGGGACTAGCTGTGAGCTTTGAGGAAAGCCTGTAAGTTATCTTTCTACTTCCCCTGGAAAAATATACATAACATATCCCTAACTCTATAGGATATAAAATAACCATAACATATCCCAAACTCTATAGAGATAAAAAAAAGCTTCCTTCCTCTCCTTTCCTTCCAGTCGGGGAGAGATCACATTCTATCCGGTAAATCCCCTCTTTTCTTGGATAGAATCTTTCTTTTAGCTAGGTATCTCCTAACCTAACCTGTCTCTATCTATCTTTCTTTATGAGTATAGTCCTACTAAGATGATAGATCAATCGATCATTGAATGGTCAGGTATAAGCTAAAACGTTTGAACTCTTTGATTACTAAATAATCTATATTGTTTAATTTTCATAGGAGTGAAGAGAATAAGTAGTAGCTATTATAGATAGCTAAAAGTCTATATAGGGATAAAAGAAAGCCTATATGAGATCCATGGTATGCTCAATTCTCTCTGAACCCTCAATTTTGAGGCTCTTTAACCATTCCCCTTTATCCATATCTAACTAGCTACTTACTATGGTACACAACTTTCATTGTTCACACATCACATGTGGATTTCGAATACTTGATGCTGCTGCGCATGCAGCCATTTTTATGTATGGTAAGAGACTATGATCCAACTACTCGATACAAGGATCTAAATAGAATAGATCGTGTTCTTAGGCAATGAACTATGGCTGTCATCTCCTTCTCTTGCACTTTGTATCCTCGCTCTATATCATTGAGTTTGCGGCTTTCGAAGGCGATGGGATGTCCCTCCTGCATAAGCACATCTCCTATGGAAAGGTCGGAAGCATCTGTGTGGACTTCGAGCACCTTTTCGAAGTCTGGCAAGACTAGAACAGGCTCCTGTGTCACAGCTGCCTTCAACTCCTCGAAAGCATTCTGGCACCTCTTGGTCCACTCCCACGACTTGTTATTCTTTAATCAAATAAATAGTTCCGCTTCTTTTGCCTTGATGAACCGCCGATAGTCATTCACCAAACCCAGGAATGACCGTCACTCAGATACCTTGGTAGGAGGCTCCCACTCTCTGATGGCCTGAACTTTATTCTCGTCCATCCTGATCGTACCATTCTTGATCACATGGCCAAGGTTAGCTAAGCCGCCTTCGCAAAGGAGCACTTCTCCTTCTTGATGTAGAGCACCTGAAGACTGTGTTCCAGGCGGGGAACTCATCACATATATAATAGAATCTAGTTGTTGTTCGTACCATCACACTATGGTCGAATGGACTCGTAAGGACGAACTTAAATACCCCATCATAGCACTCTAAGGTCCCGCGGGGAACTATTGAAGCTTCCAGCTTTCCACCTATATGGATTGTTTGAGCGTAAATAGACACGATCTTCGTTCGGTACGGTCTCTCTAAGCCCTGAAACTGTAACTATGGCTATGTTCTGAGATCCGTCTTTTCTGCTGTTCAAAGATCTCTCTGATTCCTTTTCTTTCGAAGTGGCATTGCCCAAAGTCGAATCAAAGGCTTGACAGGGTCTTCTTAGCCCAGGCTAACTAGAATAGTTAGTAGCTTATAGGATCCCAAAGCAATAACCACAGATGGAGGAGCATTCGTCTTCTTTTGAACCAGTTTTCCAAAACCAAGATATCCCACCTATCCCGAAAAACGGACTCCCTCAAAAAGTAGCTTCGTAGCAAGAGTGGTTTTGACTAAGCATATGATGAAGGCTCGGCCGAAGCTAGAGCTAAGTGGCTGTTTTAGGCTAAGTATGGAAAGCATAGGTCGACTTATGAACATTGATTGGATTGGCTAATTTACTTAAAAATCCGAAAGCCTATATACATCATTTGGAGGGAAATGAACACTAAGATGATGAAAAATATAGACCGATCGAGTATGTGAAGGTTGATTTGAAAGAATAGATTATGTAACTTTTAAAGGTAGAACGAAAATCGATTCTCCTTTGTGTGAGAAAAGCAGAGGAAGCGTTATATTTTTTATTTTCAAATTGGATCTTAAGTCATCTTTGATCTAGTTGCAGCCGTGATTCTTTGCTTCTTTTCATCCTAATGTTTTTTCTTCTACTTTTTTAATTAATAGGAAATTGATTAGTTTTTTTTATATGTTAACTATTTGTAATTTTTAATTTTAATAATTAATTTTTTTACAGGTTTCTTCTGTTTTATTTATTTATTTTGTGTTTACTATTTTTATTTTTATAAATATATTTACATTTTTTTTATTATATGTTTATTATTTTTGAATTTTTTATTATTTGTGTACTGTTTTTATATTTTTTATTATTATGTCTTTACTATTTAATTTTTTATTATTATATGTTTACTTTTTTATATTTTTTATTATAGTGTGTTTACTGTTTTTACATTTTTTATTATTATGTATTTATTGTTTTTATAATTTTTTATTATTATTTGTTTACTGTTTATAATTTTATTATTATTTTGTGTTTACTGTTTAGAATCTTTATAAATTTATTTAGAACTATAACTAAGTTTTTAATTTGATTTTAATTTTGTTAAATATGGTGCTTTAATTTGATTTTAATTTTGTTAAATATGGTGTTTTAATTTCATTTTAATTTTGTTAAATATGCAGTGTTATTATGTATTATAATTAAATTCATATCATTATGATTTTAAATAAATTTAGAATTAGTTATAAAAAACTATTTAGTACTAGTGGTATTAGTTATTTTATTTTCTTATTTTATTTAAATTGTAGATTATTTTTAAAATATATAATTATTCAAAATATTAATAATATTAATTATTTTATTACTATTATAATTATTAATATAATTATATACTACAATATAAAAATTTAAATATTAGATGAATTTATTTAATAATTTCAAAAATATTTCATTATACTATTAATAACTTATAATTATAAACAATAAAATAAAATGATAATATAATAAACATATATAATTATATAAAATAACAAATATATATAATAATAAATATTATTTTTATAAATTTTAATGTGTTTAATAAATTTATTTGAATTTAACACAAAATTATTTTTTGTTGCAAAATAACAAGAATATTATATATTAGAAAAAAAAAATTTACTCAAATTTACATAAGAAAGATATACCATAATTCATTATTAAAATATTTATTAATAACAAGATAACTTTATAAATTACATTTTACATCCTTAAAATAATTTTTAAATTATCTTAATTATCATATTACTAACTAATTCTAATAAATCATCTTTACAAATTCATTTTATTATCTCTCAATCCAAACAACCTCACATATCCTCACCGATCCTCTCCAATACACTCTCTCCTTCCCACAAATATCCACCTTAATCAAAACATATTATTACTAGAGTACACCATTTAATTTCTAAGCATATTGTTAATTTTAAAGTGGGAAAGTCTTTTTTCGTATAAACATCATACTTTTTTATTTTCGACTAATATTTAAAGAACTTGACTTGCCGGACAATCACTTTCCCTTCACCTTTGGATTCCAACACTCCAATTCGGTAAGAACAACAAGAAAATATTTTTCTATATTAAAAACAAAACAAAATATTAATTAGAAAGTAAATTTGATAAAATATTTACATTAAACTAGAAATGTTCTGCAACAGAACTTAAAAAAATGAAAACCTTAACGAAGAACATTAAAAGTAAATTAAGATTAGTGGGATGACATGATTGTTTAGACTATTTTTGTGGCAGGTGGGACTTTATATTGCCTATTTATTTCATCACCCATCTGATTGGTTTATTGCTTTTTTCTTAGTTGGGGTAGCTTATTTATTTATGAGAAAGAGAGAGAAGTAAATCATCATCACCTTCTTGAAGGGATAGGAAGTAATAAACAGTATGTGAAGTGCTTTCATCCGCATGCAATCCTAAATCATGATATAATAACGAGAAACAAGGGTAAGAAACAAAGAAAAATAAAGAAAAAATGGGTTTCTTTGTTGTGCTATTTATTTACATGAAGGTAAAAAATATTACAACAATCTCCCGGAGGGAAACAGGAGAAAGTGCCGGGAATTGAGAACCCGACCGGAAAACCTATCGGACTCACTGAACCTTAATTTTGGGGTATCTCTCCGCAACTTACTCTCTTCTCTGTAGACCTCAATCTCAGTCATGTCCTTCACAAGGGTCACCATATCCCACAATGTCAAATCTCTTGCCTCATCCATCATAGCCAACATCTTTTCTTCGCACTGTTCCAACCTCTTCAAACAGCAAACTAACTCAACGGCTTCCCCAAACTTAAACCCCCCGAACCTCACCTTAAACTCGCTCAACCTCACGCGCACCTCAGCTTGCACCACGCCCCAATCCCCACGCGCCAGCTTCACAATCTCCTCCACTAAGAGGTTCCCGTTGGGCTCGGGCCTCTTGCAAAGCCCTTCGATCAGAGCCACCAGAGACTCAAACTCGGTCAACAAATCGCCGTTGTCCAGACCCGACGCTCTGTCCTCTCTGTTCTCTTTGTCGGTTGAGGTTCCGAGGAAGAATCCCAGGATGCGAGAGGCGCAGAGAAGCTGTTCGGTGTGCTGTGCGAACCACCGAACCCAGGAGGAGAGCTGCCACGTGGTGGGGTCGGTCGTGTGTCGGAAGTGGGAGAGGTTGAGGTAGTTTCTGCCGCCGGAGTAGGGGTAGACCGAGAGCTGATCCTGGAGGATGAAGCTGCCGTGGCGGATGATGTAGTGCACGGCGATGAGGCACTTGAGTGCCACGGCGGCGTTGTTCGTTCCCTGCAGCCGGTCCATGAGAACCTCCACCGCGGCAGAGGCTGTGGCGCGTGGCCCGTCTCCCGATGACATGAGCATGGCCAGGTGCTTGCTCGTTGGGGGCGCCGAACAGTCGTGGCTGGTGGCGCGTAGCAAGGAGAGCGTGACGCGTTTGGAGAGTAGCGCCGCCTTGCTCTGCGATGCTTTGTCCTTGAGTATCCCAATTAGGTGCGTGAGTTTTGTCATGCTGCACAAACAAAAACGCTGTCACCTCGCGCGTGGTGTCTAAATATCCCAATACTAGGAATTGGGAAGGGAGCGTTCGGCTTTGGCCTAGTAGTGGGATATGCTATAATAATCACGTTCCTTTCTCTGCCTTAATGACGAGTTCGATATTTTTAAATAAGCTTAGTTCATGTTTGGGCATGTTCTCATCGAGTGGTTGATGACTCTAGAACGTTGCAGATACACACTTACGTGTTCTATTTTAAGAATATTTCAAATTAATAGTGTATGATAGATAACAACGTAGGTCAAATTGTTAATCAATTTAGATAAGCGAAACTTAGATACAAGTCTATGAATATTTTTGGCATTTTTTTTTGTTGTTGATAAAATTGAAATTTGATGTTAGTAATATACTAATAAAGGTTTAAGTTAATATGTATACATTTTACAAGATAAATAATTGTAGGATAAAGGCTTTGGAATTGAAATTTATATTAGATTGCAGGTAAACAAATGTAGCAAGGAAAAAGAAACAGTTGACCGGTAGTTTCTTAAAAAAACTAATCTAATAACGGTTGACTTGTCAAGGAAAAAAAAAATACCGATTGATTTGTCCATTTGCCACCAAGTAAAAAATATATATACAAACAATGCCAATTCAAAGATTCCTCCATTCTAATGGATTAGGTCGAAAGAGACAACTAACTCAATTCAATATTATTATTATTATTATTTAATTCATCTTATTTTAATTTTTAATCAATTTAAGCTAAAATGATTTTGGTTGCAATAACTTAAAAGATATTTAAATGTGTTTTCTGTACAAGTAAAGAAGGTAGTTGTGACATTCAAATATTTGTATGAGAATAATGTATCTTATGATATGTTTCTCTTTTGCTTATCGAAAAGACCTATTCTTAGTTTAGTAAAAAACACGATCTTTGTCTGTGAAAATAAATAAGTGAATTAATTGGATTCCAATATCATGAAAAGCTCAATTGATTGGTCATCTAAAATAGGTATGAGAGTTAACATCTGTCTACACAAAGGAACTATTTGAATGAACACTCAGTCAATCACTTGCAAAAGAGTACAATAATAGATAAATAAATTTTAAAGGATGTATTTTTTATATATTAATTAATTGCTACTAGCTTAAAACTAACACATCTTAATTTGAATTTTAAAATATTAAAAAATCTGTATAATGCTACGATTAGTATTTTGAAGTTACATCATATTATCTTTTATTAATTAATTGTTCACTCTTTCATTCAGTTTTGTGACTTTCTAATACACTAAAAAAATAATGAAATATACTAATAAATTCTCCGCTATTTCTTTTTTTAGCTAATTTAAAACTAATAAATTATAAATCATATGAAATTAGTAAGATAAGAGGCGTTTTAAAAATAAGAACACAAAAAGTAAACAGATTAATGTATTGATTTTTGTACGTATTTATCCATTAATATCAATGGTATTGTTTAGGTGGTGGTCGGGTGTCACAAGTTCAAAGATATAAAAGGTTTTGCTTTTTCATGGTGTGCTTAGTGGTTAAAGGAATGTTTGCGTGAAAAAAAAATCAATACTCATATTAGTTTGATTTTATATAATTATATCTTTCAAATTTGTTTGATTTTATTTGTTTTGTCTTTTTTTCTTATCTAAATTTCTTAGCTTGAATCACATGAAAATGATTTTTAAAAATATTTTACTTAATATAATACATAATAAAAAAATAAAATAAGTGTTAAAAAATAAGAACTATGAGTCAATAGTCACTGAAAATAATATAAATAAAAGAAACATAAAAAAATGGCTTGAATAATTATAAATTTGTATGGTGTGGTTGGAATAGTTTTTTGATAAAATAATTTTAATATATTTTTATGAGTTGCTAATAAGAATTTTAACTTATAAATTTTTTTATGACAGTCTAAGATTTAAGGATTTTTTTTACAAAATTATATTAATAAATTTCTAAAAAATATCAAAATTCTTATAAAATTATTTATAATTGTTATCAACACCCACTTCTCTCAATATATATATTCTATCCTCTTAGATTAACTTCTTATGTTTTCGTCTTCATGGCTTCTAGGTTTAGTGATCTTCAGTTTGTATTTCCTTTCTCCGAGATGAGCGGGGTGGGTACCTGCGAAGACGCTTCGACGCTCAAGTTAGTCCGAGTACAATATGCGGGTGAATTAAGAGTGAAAGATTACCTTTGAATGCTGGGTCTACTCTGATATTTATAACTTTGAGATGAGCCTCAACTGTCATGGGCCTGTTATTGAATTCAGATGAGGGTCCAATTATGTCTTAATCATAGTTTATAATTAAACTGGTTTAATTACAGTTAATCACAAATTTATTTTCTATTCTTAGGTTCATTCAGCATTGTCGACCATTCGGCCTCTCGACCATCCAGTAATACAAAATATATATATATATATATATATATATATTTATATTATGTGTGTGTAAAAACATGATTCCCATAATGACAATAATTATGATTAAAATGGTAAAATGTATTGAAATTTCAGAGAATGAAAGATACTGCATATAATTCATTTTTATTCTGCAATTAAACAGCAAAAGCAAGCAGTTAATAGTTTCAGGGGAAGGCAAAACCAAAAGTCTATCGACTATATAGCCTTCTCCTTCAAAACACATAGGAAAATTTGTCAAAGCGGTGCTAATTTGTTAGTCAAATAAAATATTTTAAAAAAATTTAAAGGCATGTATAATTGTTTGTTGTGAAAAAATCGTGTTTGTAAAAAAAAAAATTAAAGTCAAAATTTAATTTTCCCTGAAATCGTATATGAATTTATACATAAACACGACATTAATTTAATTATTTTTAAATTTATTTTTTTAGACTAAAGTCGTTAAGAGATGATATAGTTTCCGTAATTATGAACTTCATGTAGAAGTCGTGTATGAGACATAATTTTCTTATGTTTTCCAGAAGTTGTGTATGGTGTTTTGTTTTCCAGAAATTGTGTATGGGTTGGAGAACTTCTCTGTGATGTTATTTTTTTAAACTGCAAAAAGTTTCTGAGAAGTTGAGAATGTTTAATGGATCCAATGCAAAGAGAAAAAGAAAAAGTGGGAGAGGAGAAAGGAGAAAGGAGAGAGGAGAGAGGTACATATGTTATATATATATATATAATTAGGTATTATTAATTATTTCTATTAAATTATAAATTTAAATATGTGTTATATAAGTATTTGCTTAAAACTTGAAGAGATGCTAATTTAAGAAAGGAAAATGATAGTGAGAGAACTCAAAGAGTTGTATACAACTCTGATGTGATAGGTTTATAAATAAATATTTATAGTAAAAGGTAAATTTGTAATTAAATGATATAAAAAAGTATTAAAATAATAGTATTAGAAGTTGTAATGTGGTTGTATAAAAAAAATGTGCTTATTCATATATCATTGCTCTCTCTCTTAAGAAAAGTAATCTTATGCTGGAAAAAAAAAGAAAATAATTCATGAACACCCAAAGAAATATCTAGAGAGAACAAAAGTTATAGGGTTTATGGAATATATGACCTGATAAGAATAAAGATATAAAAAAATGAAGAAAAATGATAGAATGAAAACTTTGATGCAGAGTAGAACCTTCTTTCTATGTTTAAAATTTCAAATTTAGATAAAATAAGTGCTTAATAAGTGTGTGCTTTCTAATTTTGATCTGAATCCAGATTCATTCAGCTGCCACCATCTTGATTGGGAAGATCGAACAAAACAAACCAATCATCATTTTGATGATTGCATTGTCATTTTTCAGATCCCAAGCATAAGAACTAACTTTCATTCATTCCTTCTTTCTTGCAATTTTAGTTCATGAAACCGAACTGGGAGCTCAACAACTGCTGCAACCATGAACAGGTGGTGTTTCTGGTCACTGTTGGTGTCTACACTGTTGGTGACATTATGCAGTTTTAAAAAAAAATAAACATCACAGAGAACTGTGAACGTGTCATCCCTTAACCACTTTACTTTTAAAATAATATTAAATTAATGAAAGCAATGTTTGTCATATACAACTTTTAGTTTTTAAAAAATTATTAAATTAATCAAATTCCTGCTTCTCATATACAACTTTTCAGTCATTTTCCCTTTCATAAACATGATTGTAAAACAACAAAGCATCACTTACCTATGATAACAATTTTTTTTAAAAATGCCCATTCGAATAATTTGCAAACAAATTTACATCTTTAGTAGTACATTTTCCCAAAACCATCAGTGGGAGGCAAAATATATAAAATGAAAGAGTTGGAAGAATAAGTAAACTAAAGCCATGCTAAGCTCTCTCTGCTCTGATAAAGTTAAGCACAGCTCAAAAAGTTAAGCCAACTTGTGCAAACAAATAAACAAAAGGTCAACTGGACCTTAAGAAGAAAACACTAAGCTCCTGATCCATGTCCCCTTCTGGATGAATCAAGTGGAAAGTTTCAGAGTTTTCTGAGCCACGAACCCTCTCAAAGCTTCCTCTAAGATACATGAGTTGACCATCTTCTTTGTTCCCCAACTCCTTGCACTTCATCACCCCAGTTCCCACCACAACCGAACGCATCAACCTCAACGCTTCAAAATCAGTGTTGGAGGGTCTACGCTTAACGGCATACCCTACCTTCCTCCCATTACAGTGCATAGTCCACAAAGGAGTGGACAAAAGTGTGTTTGTATTGTTATTATTGATGCCCTCACTGTCACCGCTGTTATAACTCTCCAAAGCGATTCTGAGTGTTCCTCCTCTCATTTCCTCGGCCAAGATGGTTGTTGGAACTGCCAACTCTAGGAGGAGAATAGGGTTGGAGTTGGCGTTTGCCTGAATGCAGAACCTCACCTTTCCTCTTCGGTATCCGAAGATGGTGCCTGTGATGGTGGTGGAACTCATCATCAGTGATGGTGAATAGTATTTGGTGGGGTTTTCATGGCATTCGTTTCTTAGATCTTGGTCATCTATAATGGTGGCACAATTGCATGTGGGAATCAAGAGTTGCATGAGAGAGCGTAGCAGCCTCCATGATCTAACTTGTTTCTCGCAGTCAACTGTAGTGACGCCACTGGCCATGTATATCTCTTACTTCTTGCTATTGTTTCACTCTATCTCTTCACGAACATGGTTTAGGGTTTGTTTATATAGTGCACAGATACTGTAATTAACATATACACTAATATATTTTATTCTGATAAAAAAACATAATGTGATATCTATTAATGCTATTTTGATAAGCAAAAGTAATAAATAGTTTGATCATATATATATATATATATATATATATATAAAATGCTGTTATCAATTTGTATTAATGCCTTAAAGTGGCTGAGATTATTGAAAAATACAAAAAAACTGAAGCTACGAAAGAATATGTCAGATTTTTTTTATATATGATGTCCTTTCTTGTTTTTGTTCTTACCATATTTAACTGTTGACCTGATGAACACTTGTTTAAAAAGAAACCACACAGATTGAGAGATCACAGTTAAATGTGTGGAGTTAGCCAATGGGGTTCAATATTTTTGGGGTGCCAACTAAAAGGTTTATCTAATGCAACACCGTTGCTTGATTCTGAAACAACTCATGCACACGCTTTCAGTGGATAGTTTTTCTTTGTTTGTCCCCACCTTTTCCCATTCCCTTTTGAGCCTTCTTTTCGGTCGTGGACAAAAATCAAGCTGGAGCAGCAATGTCTGAAAATAATAATTAATATGTAAATAATTGGGTGTCTTCTTCTTCCTATAATTAATTAACTTTGATTGAAAAATGCAGGAAGTTTGGGACAGCGATTTCCGTACAGTCATAACCCACCAATGTCATTCAATCATTAGGGCACTAGATTTCGGACCACAAAACTCCAAATTCATACACATTTAACTTCTTATTTTAACTTATAGTTTAATATAAATACTGAGACACAAGCATCTTTTATGCTTTTTCCCTCGATGACAAGACTTGGCTCACCAAAATAAAAGAGAAAATAAAATATGTAGGACATATTATAGCAGACCCACAAAACTAGCACTAAATCTTATTTTCGTGTATTATTTGCATATTGCATGTGAGATGAACTTTGGGGGCAAAGCGTGTTGTGTGGAGGCTAAAATAATGTGTATGTTTTTAGCTTTCTAGCCTGGTTGCTCCACTCTTGTCCTCCCCCTTTCCTTTCTCTTATTTGTCTGCTACTAAAGAGACTCACAGGGAAATATATTCAGCATGAAATTTGATGCAGCCACTGTTTTTTTTTATTTTTTTTTATAACTGAGTATATGTAATAATGTAAGTCTCCCTGATATTATATGTTTCTCTAAACAATTTTTTTTATGATAGTACTTAATAGTGACTTTTACTTACGTTTTTTCATAGTAAATGGGATACACAACTTATTCTATTTTTAGCATATATCTGAACTTTGGATTTATAGTCAACTTCATCATACATGACTCAACAAGTGATCAAGATAAGACATAATTCTTCATGCTAAATACTTCTTAAAATACTTCATTCAAAAGTGAGGGACTGGAGAGTGGAAAGTTGAGGGTGTGAGAGAGTGAGAGTGTGAGAAGAAAGTATGAAAAAAGTAAGTGTGTTTGAATTATGGTATGTTAGAGTGAATGTGTGAAGAAAGTTTATTGAGATAGTAAGTAATGAGATGGTTGTAAGAGTATTTTAAATTATTTTGAATAGTGTAAATTGTAAGATTACAAATTTACCCTTATATATGTTAATTAAAATAATTTAATGTTTTATTTATAAATAAAAAAAAATGTAAAATTCAAAGAAATAATTAAATATAATTTTAAATGTAAGTATAATTTTATTATTTTTCATTTTATTAATTTAATTAATTTTGTTACTTAAGTTAATTTATTTAGATAATTTTAATATTATTTATGATTATTTAAATTATGTTATGTTATATATATACACAAAATTATTATTAATAATAATTTTCATTATTAATATTATTGTATGAGAAAATAAGAGCACCATGGTTTTTTCATCTCATTTCACTCTCCTTTCTCTTCAATTATGAGAGGATCCTAAATATCCTCAACTTTCCATTCACTCTCATCCTCAATCTCCCCTCTCATAAAAGCAAACAACGGTCAATTCACCATCAACCTCAACCTCCATCATCTCCAAAAACAAACACACACTTAGTCTTTTCTTGATTTTTAAGTAATTATTTATAAAAATTAACCCACTTAAATATTATAATTTAATTAAATTTTGAGTTGATATGAAATCTTTAATATATTAATCAATATATTAATATAAGTCCAACAAACTTGATTAAAACAAAATTCAAAAACTTTGATATTATCTTATAAAAGTGAAGTTTTAATTTAATTCAATCCTATAAAAATTATCTGGTAAGTTAAGATTTATATCCACATGTATATTATAATTTAATCTTTAGATTTCTAATATCCTAAATTAAGGTCTGCACCTCCTATTTTTTATGTTATTTTTGTTGATTTTGTTAACTATTATTTTAATTTGATTGTATTTAGTCATGATTACTTGGATTAGAGTGTGCTAGTTAGTTGTTAAATTTGCTCCTAAGTTAACATTTGATATCTATATATATATTCTTGCTTGCTTGATTATAGGCCAATATTTATAGACTTACTTAAGAAAAATAGGTATCTTCTGATTTATTGGTTTGTATTTATAATGTTATTTCCTTGTTGATTCTGGTAATGTTGTGGCTGAGTTTAGTGTCAAAGATAGGTTACAATCTTACCTCGTTACAATACTATATTTGCAAATTCCTATCACTAGACAATATGTAACTCTACATAATGAATCCACTTTCATGTTGAAGACACGTTCTCGAAGGTAATACCATGGTTTCTAAACTAATCAAAATTTTCTAATAACCTTTCGATAACAGGGTCAACGCCTGTTTTGCTTTGGGGACCATGTGTGAGGACCCGTTCCACTTTTGTCAATAAACCTTCCAATTCACAACCAAAATAATATTTAAGGATTAAAGTGAAAAAATAAATAAAAAATAATCAATCACTTATAACTTTGAAAGACTACTAATACAAGGACTAACTTGACAACTATAAAAATTTAAGGACTCAAGTGAAAAAGAAATTATTAAAAAAACAATTAGCTGACACTTTTATCTTTCAGAACCCATTAGGTACTTTATTCTATTCAAAATTGTGTCAGTTCTATATAAATGTCATGTATTTTTTTGAAAAAAATAATTTTTAAACAGTTACATTTAATAAATATTTTTTCACATTAAAATATCTAATATTATGTATGTTTATATCATATTTCAAATATTAGTAAATTTTGGCTACATCAAATTTAAATTCATAAAATTAGGGTTATTAAAAAGTTTTAGCCCGTCTAAAACTTGCTTGGGTCACATCATGACCCTATTGCTTTTTGTACAGTGTTTAATTTCTTGGCTGGACCCAATCTTTTGTCTATACAACTCATTGAATGCCCTTTTCCCCCTTCCATGATTGTTGGGCCTTTTATTTGATTTTTTACAATTGCAAAAAGTTTTGTTGACACTCTAATTTGTTTGTTTGTTCTTTGGACTAATAAGTCCACGTCTTTTGAGAATTTTGAACTTCTTCTTTAACCCCAAACAATTAATAACTCCATTATGAATTATATTAGAATAATTATTTTAATTTATTTTAAAGATATTAATTAATGAAGTTTTTTAAAAATATTTATATAATTAAATATACTTTTAATTTATATATACACATTAAAAAAAATCATTAAATAGAAACTAATTTTAGAGATAAAAATAATTAAATGTTATTTGATTAAATTAGAGATCATTTTATAAACTAAAAAATTATTAGTATCTAAAGTGCTTTCTATTATTAATAAAAATTTATAAAATGGTTTCTAAATTGGTATCATTATGTACCAATGTTTAAACTACTTATTACTTTATATTTTAACTTAGTCTCTATTAATATTTTAGAGAGTAATTTAGAATCTAAAATATTAGTCGCTAAAACTTAAAGTAGCTAATTAGGTACAAATTTAGAAACCATTTTATAATTTTTTATTAATAATAAAATATTACTTTAGATATAAATAATTTTTTATTCTCTAAATTAGTATCTAATTTAATTAATATAATGACTATTTATTTTTATTTTTAAATTTAGTTAATATTTAATGATTTTTTTAATGATATATATATATTTGTAGAGCATTAAATGTATGGTCTTTTTCTAAGTTTTACTAATTTTAATTATACATTATTACCCTATGGAGCTTATAACTCTTTTGTTAATTTTTTTTTATTTCCTAGTTTTTTTCTTATATATATTTTTTTTATTTTCTTAATTAATTATTATTTGACTCTACTTATTAGGCTTTATTATTTTATTTAGCTGCTACCAGTCTTATTTATAGTCAAGTATACCCTATTGGACTTATAATCTTTAGCTAAAAATAAGGTCTTCTTCCCCAGTTTTTGCCTCATGTTATCGTTTATTTTTTAATTAATTATTATTTGATCCTAATTACTTATATTAAGATTTATTATTTTATTGAGTAGATTTGTGATAAAATCCCTCTAATAATTATCCGATACGAATATTTCTCAATTTATTTTTCGATAATTATATCTTAATTTTTCTTATTAGTCTTTGTATTGGTATGAGGTGAGACTGAGCTGATTGAGACTCGGTCTCCGACCGAGATGATCGAGACCCCGTGGACGGTCTGACCAGCCGACACAATTAATCATTAACGCTCAAATCAAGGTGAGTGAAGCTAAACCATCATTAAGAATTAGGTAATGCAACCATATGTGTGATCCATTCCACTAATAGGCCCAATGAAATAAATCCATTAAAATAAATAACACATATTCCAAGGAACAAGGTACGTCATTATTACTATACACATATCCGAGTGCCGAACACCCTTTTTACTGACTTGAGCGTCGAAGTGCCTTCTGCAGGTACCTCTCCCATTTGGCATTCACCCGAGACAGAAAGCTGAAGGAGTAGCGTGACGGCCGGAAGGATCACAGTAGAGCCCTAACACCCTGCTCGAAAAAAGGAGAAAATGAAGCCTTCAATAATTCTCTAGATCCATCTCCCTAACAGGAACAATATTGAACAATAAAACTTATCTAAACCAGGTAGACATTATAATATAAAACAAATTTTAAAAGAAACTTGTCAATTGGTGAGTTAGCTTTCTAGACAACCCTTCTTGACTCGTTGAATCAAGATTTTCAGCTCATCTTACCACATCCGACCAACTCATCTCATCCTGTTTTTTGGTAGGTCAATGAGAGATTGTGCCAAAATGAGTTAGACTACACCATCCCTATGAATTATTTGCTAAAATAATACAAATGGCAAATGGTAATATCTCAACTATAGTTACGAATATATGGAAATGGAGGGATGCGAATATTTTTGAAAGAGTAATGTTTGACAAGGCAAAAGTACTCCAGGATGTTTCTTTTTGCATTTTGTGCGGCTTAAAGCATCCAACAAGAACTTCCTTTATGCATTTTCACAATGGCATCTCAACCCTAGCATATGTCTTCTTTCATAATGTTGAGCATTGGTTGTATTCGGGGAGCAAATTGTAACTTTGATTTATCTCGTAGATACATGTTTCTCTTTTATAGGAAGACATGTGTATAGATAGCTTTTATACCATATTTTGCTGTAAATGTTCTTTAAAATCACTATTATATGTTATTGTAGAGGTCACTTGAGAAGTTATTAGAACTACTTGGTAAGAATTTCTCTTACCTTTTTTTGTTATAATTTTTGGTTGAAGGTTTTCAACCTATGAATAGTGATTCGGATTTCAATTCTAAAATCCAAACCAACCTTTACTTTACACACGTAACCTACTGATTCATTAGTGAAGCAAAGCAAGCACTAGGGTGACTCACCTAACTGTCATCCTTGTTTCGTTAGTTAGAGAGAAGTCCGGGAAGTAACACAAGGTGGACAAAAATTGCATGCACTCTCCACCTTCTATTCAAATCTCCCTACCCCAACCACAACAACATCGTCATCATGTACATGTACATGTACATGCAAATGCTCCTCTCTTTTTTCTTAACTCTCCCCTTCTCTTCCTCTCCCATTATTTCAATGTCCTCATGGGAAAAACCAAAATTTTCAATTTTTTTGCCAATGGCACCAGTAATTACATGCTTCCTACCTCCAATACTATAAGGCAGTCTCTTGTAAACCGGCCAAGTTCCCACAAAGATTGCTTTCCCTTTTCACGCTTTGGATTCTTGCGCCGCTTCATTCCTTCAAGTATTCCTTACCTTGTTTTCTTCTTCCATTTTCCCTCCCTTTTATTCACACTTCTCTCTAGCTAGGTACTGTTATATTATATACTAAGGTATTAGTTTTGGTCTTCTGCTTATCTGGGTTGAGTTCAATTGTAGGAAAAGTTAATGGGGGCTCAAAAACTGAGGATGAGGAGAAAGTCTACTCTTGGTTATACACCTTGGCTCAGACTGATAAGAACTTGGTCTTTGAGTACGTTAGGTCCACTGAAAGAGGCAAGTGTCTTCACTGTGCTGTACTTTGTGAATTCTACATTGGCACTCAAAAAATGTCTACTTTATTACTTTTTTTTGTATGTGTAAAATGATTTTACTTGAGTTTGAACTTGTGACTTTCTATAAACTATCTTGATTACCTATAACTGCAGGGTCCTGTGTTTTCATTGTTATGGTTAGTGAATTTGTTTGAAAATCGTTTTAATCCATCATTCCTAACTCGTCTTTGTTGCAGTATTTTTTTGTTGTTATCTCAATTGCTACCTTGAGATGATGATTTAGTCCATCATTAGTTAGAGATTGGATTTAAATTATGATTATGAATCTTGGACAATCCTTATTTTATAAACCAGTGAGATTAAGTTAATTTTAAATCCAAATTCTAAGATAATATTAAAATTCCAGTGATTATACTAACCTGCCATAATTGCAGTCTCTTCGGGGTTGCTTTAATTTGCAACTTCAAGGGATGCTTTATCAGCTGATTTATGAGATTAAGATAAAACCAAACTCAAATTCTAAGAGAATTAAACATCACCATCCAGTTTTGTGTAATATGAAAGGTATTTTTCAATTATTGGCAGGCTTAAGCTTCACAGAAGCAGAGAGGAGACTTCGGGAAAATGGGCCAAATGTTCCACTTGAGTATTCCTTTCCAAGATGGTGGCATCTTCTACGAAATGCTCTTTTCCACCCTTTTAATATCATTCTGATTGTTTTGTCAGTTATGTCATTCATTGCCCGTGACAGTCCAAATGGATTTATCATGCTCGTGCTGGTTTTCATCAGTGTCACCCTCCGTTTCTATCAGGTTTTTCACGTTTTTCTTCATTAGTTGGTTTCCTTGAAGTAGTGGAATGGGGGTTTCTCTTCCTTTCACTCTAATCTCGGAACTTTGTTTGTGTATATTAGGAATACAACAGCTCAAAAGCAGCAATGAAGCTTTCAGAATTTGTAAAATGTCCAATAAAAGTTCAAAGATGCGCTGGTAGAGTTGTTCAGAAAGAACTTGTTGTTCAAGTTGATCACAGGGATGTAGTTCCAGGTGACATTTTAATTTTTGAACCTGGAGATCTCTTTCCTGGAGATATCAGATTGTTATCTTCTAAGCAACTTGTTGTGAGGTATGTTATTTCAATTGGGAAATCTGTTTGTTTAGTAAATGGCCGTGGACACTTGTATTCTACCTTTTTCCATTTTAGATAACTAAATAACAAATGATGTTTTTCATACCTTGTTAACAGCCAGGCCTCACTAACTGGGGAATCTTGGACAACTGACAAAACTGCTGATATCAGAGAAGACTACACTACTCCTTTATTGGATTTAAAAAACATCTGTTTTATGGTGAGTGAGTTAGTAACACATCCCTGTCTGTATTTTTGTTCAATGCAAGTTATAGCTTCAGTTTACAGAACAAAATTTGGTGGAACTTGAATACTCTATAAAATTGGAAAGGACCAAATCCTTCCTTTATGTTTTGTTCAAAGGGTCAAATCCAAGAGACACATCCAAGTGCAAATCCATAGCTAGTACTAGTCCAATGTCAAGTCCAAACCCAAAGGACAAAACCAATTTGCTGTGTAGTAATTCTCTGTTTTCTTTTTTCTTCATACTTCTTCATGCAGGTATTGAACCATGAAATTTGTTTTTATCTCTAAGAAGAAAGTAAAAGCTTAACATTGCCCTATAGATTTTGAAAACACGAGGAGAGGACTTGAATGTTGTTTAGCTGTGAAATCTTTAACAGCATTAGAGCTTGGCTTGGATGCTTCTGCAAGACCGAAACTGTAGAAAAAATAGAAAGCGAAAGGTTTAAAGATGCGACAATTACTAGAACACAATAATCTGCTTGAGGTTAAAGAGCCATGAACTACAGTGAATCTTTGTGTGTGTAAACTACTAAACTGTTTCAATGATAGATGAAACAAGGAACACCATACCAATCTTCAATTAAGGTTCTAAACAATGTCCCTTTATCTGAGGCTCCATTCTTTACAATTCAAATTCCTCACTAAAATGTAGCAAGTTTATTTCTCTTATTTGACAAAGATAAATTTCTGTGGACCTTAAACAGCCATAAAAATCACAGTAATATACTAATACATGTCAAATAATTTATGTCTTGTCTTTTGCGTTAAGAAACTCAAATCACAGTAATATACTAATACTTTTGATGTACTTAACTCATGCATGAGGATCCAAATTCGTGTCTTCGATTCATTAATTACCTATTTTACAATTTTGTAATTTCCTATATCTTTAAGATGTTGTAGCCTCAAAAATATTAAATTTGGTATCAGAGATTGTCTGATTGAATGGTGAGTTTTTCTGAGAAATGATTAGTCATTAACATCACAGGGCACAAACGTGGTATCAGGTACTGGAACAGGCCTAGTGGTTTCAACTGGATCCAATACTTACATGAGCACCATGTTTTCAAAAGTTGGGAAGAAGAAGCCACAAGATGAATTTGAAAAGGGTCTCAAATGGATATTTTACTTGCTTATTTCTGTTATGCTAGTAGTTGTCACCACCATGTTTGTGGTAAATTACATGACATCTCTTGATTTGACCCAAAGCGTTCTTTTTGCCATCTCTGTTGCATCTGTCCTGAATCCTCAGATGCTTCCCCTTATCGTTAACACATGCCTTGCAAAAGGAGCACTTGCTATGGCTAAAGACAGGTGTATAGTAAAGAGTTTAAGATCTATACGCGACATGGGATCAATGTAAGTATTACTTAGAAGTCAATTGATTGATGACCTGGACACTAAATGTGCATCTTTCTAGCTAATTCTTTTTCCATGTACTTATATTTTTTAATGTTGCAGGGATATTCTTTGTATTGACAAGACAGGCTCCCTTACAATGAATCATGCAATCATGGTTAATCATCTTGACTACATGGGTTTACCCCAAGAAAAAGTTTTACGCTATGCCTTCCTCAACTCCTACTTTAAGACTGATCAGAAGTATCCTCTGGATGATGCTATTCTGGCATTTGTATATTCAAATGGATTCAGGTTTCGGCCATCTAAGTGGAGGAAGATAGATGAGATTCCCTTTGACTTCATAAGAAGAAGAGTATCTGTCATCTTAGAAACAGAGGACAGACACTCACAATTCTTTGGCAGGTTCATGGTAACAAAAGGAGCACTATTAGAAGTATTGAAAGTTTGTTCTTTCATTGAGAATTTCGATAAAGATGAAATTTGCCTCTTCTCTTCCGATGATTATCAGCGTATTTTAAATCTTTCAGAAGATATTAGCAATGAAGGGTTAAGGATTTTAGGAGTAGCTATAAGGAAGCTTGAAATGGTGTGTCTTTTCTTCTTTTTAATCTTTCTTTTCATACCAATGACATTGATTTTGCATTTTGCATCAAGACAGTTTGAATGGATTAGAACCACTTGTGTCTTCTTTAAATTCTCTTCTCATTTAGATAGGAAAAGTTCACTAAAAAGAACACTGTCAAAACTATTCTCATAGGATAAATTACAGTATGGTTCCAGACCAGCACATATTTATGATCATGGTCAATCTATACATAATACATGACTGTGTTACAGTTTATGATAAAGAATTAGTAAAATTCCGCTTTATGTCGCATGAAAATTTACTAAGACCATGGATAATACCATAATTTCTCATTATTGTAGGGAATGGTCCTCTCATGTTGAATATTTACATGACAATGTTGTGGCTATCTCTCTATGCATAAGCATTAAATAGGTTGAACCTTGTCAATATATTTTTTACGGAGAGTGTTAGAAACAATCTCTGCATAACAAGGTCATATAAAAATTTAGTATGAAAGGATTAGAGAAGGAGCACCTCAGTGACTATTTCAGATTACATGTGATATTGCAGACACAAACATGTGAAACAAGTAATGGAAGCAAGAGAGAAGACGAGGATATCGAAAAAGACATGGTGTTCCTTGGCCTCATAACGTTTTTCGACCCACCTAAGGACACAGCAAAGCAAGCACTGTGGCGTTTGTGTGAGAAGGGAGTGAAAGCAAAGGTTTTAACAGGTGATTCCCTCTCCTTGACAACGAGGGTATGCAGGGAAGTTGGCATAAGCACCAATCACGTAATAACAGGTCCTGAACTAGAGCTACTTGATCAAGACACGTTCCATGAGACAGTTAAAAGAGCCACAGTACTAGCACGTCTCACTCCAATTCAGAAACTCCATGTGGTGCAATCCTTGCAAACAGTTGGAAACCATGTTGTTGGGTTCTTAGGAGATGGAGTGAATGATTCACTGGCTTTAGATGCAGCAAATGTAAGCATTTCTGTGGATTCAGGAGTGGCCATTGCAAAGGACATGGCAGATATTATCTTACTTGAGAAAGACCTCAACGTGCTTGTTGCGGGAGTGGAGCATGGCAGACTCACTTTTGGCAACACAATGAAGTATGTTAAGATGTCAGTTATTGTTAACTTGGGAAGTGTCATTTCACTCCTCATAGCAACACTGCTTTTGAAGTATGAGCCCCTAACTTCTAGACAGCTTCTTACTCAGAATTTCATCTACAGTGTGGGACAGATTGCCATTGCCTGGGACAAGATGGATGAAGAGTATGTTAAGACACCTCACAAGTCCTCAGAAAGAGGCTTGTTCATGTTCATATTATGGAATGGATCAGTGTGCACTCTGTGTGATGTGGCAACACTCATGCTTCTTTGGTTTTATTACAAGGCTTACACTGATGTGACTCAAAAGTTTTTCCATTCAGCTTGGTTCATTAAAGGTCTCCTCTTGCAGACCCTCATCATCCACTTGATCAGGACAGAGAAAATCCCTTTCATACAGGAGGTTGCATCTTGGCCTGTGATTTTCTCTACTGTTCTGACTTCTGCAATTGGGATTGCACTTCCTTTCACATCCATTGGGAAGGTCATGGGATTCTCCCTTCTGCCTCTCTCATATTTCGGATTTTTGCTACTTCTTTTTCTTGGATATTTTGTAGTTGGCCAGGCAGTTAAGAGATTTTACATATTGGTTTATAAGAAATGGCTTTGAATTTCAATCTTTTTCATCCCAGTGTTTTTTTTCTTCAAATGCAGTTATCAAGTCCATATAAAGGATTTTTTTGTTTTGCCAGACACATATATCCAACATTGTCATAATTGTACTAACAATTTTCAAAACAATAGGAACGACATTCATGAATGAATAATTCATGCGTTAAAACTTGTGTACTATATTTAGCCAATTTAAGATAGTTGGTAATGTTCCGTTGTGCTTCCAGTTATTTTTCTTCATGTGCAATCAATTCTTGATTCCGCTTCACCTTCAGACAATAAGCATCTATGAAAACATGTGGAACATTTGAAATTTTCTTCTTCCTGCATTTGTATGAGTTGCATATTTTCCCAGGGCTTGCATTAATTCTGTTTTTTTATTGATAACAGCATCTATTAAGCGTAAAGTGAATAAGAAAACACAGGAAATTGGAACTGCTGAAAGCATACTTTATTCATATATGTGAAGCGATGTATCTATAAAACGTGTAAACAAAAATGCTGATAAATAAGCAAACCCACTAAAAGATCATGCCTAAAAACATAGGACTAGCATAACTTTATCTTATCAGTAAACATGACTTTTACTAAAAATAAAAATCTGATATATTGTATTCTATTGTTTGTTAGTTGATTCCAACATTTACATTTCAACACTTCTCCTAGGCATTGGAACTACGAATTCCAAACTTTGATCTTGTTCTCATCGGCTGACGTGAATCGGGTGGATTCTGGCCTTCCTTTTGTTGATGCTTTGAGATGTCTAAAATTCACAGTAAGGAAAGCTCTATTTATTGACAAAAACTCCGACGATTAAGCGCATATAAAAATTAGTATGGGGTGATGTGTATGAAATAACACTTACCTTTGTTCACTAAGACCCTTTTATAGTACTCGGTGATCCTTTAGAGGAGTTAACAACCATATTTTGTTAATGTATACCTTTATTTTAGAGGGTGTGAGTAGAACATTATCTCTAACTGTTTATTTTCGTCGAATTTAGGGTAAATATATATGTATAACTGATTCAGTTATATAGTTCTTTTATATTTGTAATATAGAGTAAATATATTTTCTAAATACTATCTTAAAACTCAAATCATTGGGTGTTACAAGTAATTAAGGATGAGTTTGGTAGGCCTTTAGAGAAAAGAAAAAAATATAGAAAAGACGGAGTGTAAACAGTTTGAAGAAGTGTGAAAAAAAGAAAACTAGTCCCACAAGTAAAAGTTTCACAGATTTATATTACATTATGGGCTTTTACTTCCTGTACTCTCCATTTTCTAACCTGCACCTCCATAATTGGCTGAAATAATTGAATTGTCCTCCGTCGTTTCTACTCACTCCACACCACCACCGCTATCTCCGCTACTGCAGCATCACCGCTGAAGAAGAAGAAGAAGAAACACATTTCATGTTCCAGAAAGCTCATTTCAAAAAGTTCATTCCGAAAAATGTATTTCAGGTACTATATACTTTCTAAAAATCCTGTTTCAGTAAATTTGTTTTAGAATATATTTTATGTATCCTAAAAATTTTATTTTGAAAATCTTGTTCTGAAAATTTATATTATTCAAAAACTATATTTCATGCATTTCAGAAATTGTATTATGATTTTTTTAAAAAAAATAGATAATCCGGGAGTCACTTTAAAAAAAAAGGTAAAATAGTTATTTTAAAAAACTATGGGAGTGTAGGTTAAAAAATGAGGTGCAGAAAGTAAAAGCTACGACAATTGTTACCCCATTTACATATTTTTTCGTGAATAGGTTTTAGGTTAGTATGCGTACTCAATCTCATTCCCTCAATTTGTTTTTGGAGTGACATCACACATTAAACAAGTTTGACTTTAGTTTCTTATTCTTCATCGTGTTTTGCATAGTGGATGTGATTTGTTCACTTGTTTAGTATAGATAGATTGCTTTAGAAAAAAATAATTACATATTTAATTTTGTTTGAAATTGATACAGAATAATTACTTCTCTTTTTAAAATAAGTTAAACCTAGCAAGTTATCTTTAGTATGATGGGATCTTTCTGAACAAAATGACTTGCTTATAATTTATTTCGCCAAGGATTAATCACTACATCATACTTCATACTAAACTTTTCAGAAACAGCTAAACATAACATCACATCTATTAAGTCAACATAAGTCAACATATCTACTTTTGAAGGTGGAACATTTGCATTTTTTTTCCTTTGTTTTGTTTTTCTGATTTCCCCTTTTCCCTTTGTGTTTTAGTTTCTTGTTTTTCTCCTTCTAAAATATTTGTTATTTTTGTCTTGATGTTATTTATTACGAAGTTTGTATTCTTTAATTCTTAGTTTTTCATTATGGGTTGGATTTATAATCTCTCATTTTACCTTCAATCTGATTCTTTTTTTGGTTTGCTAATTTTGCTTCTAAAATAAGTTATCGATGATTGGGAAGGTTTTCTCCAAGAACGCTTATAGCATCCATATCAGAAAACTCCTATGCTAAATAACTTAAACAAGAGTTCTTAGTTAACATGGTCTAAGATCTTGTTGAACCTATATGAAACTATAACAACTTACATTTCATGTAAATATACGCTACTCTGATCAAATATCATTACCAGTAGAAATTTTAAAATTTTATGGGAATTTTTGTGCGAATTTTGTATAAAAATTTACAAAAATCATTTTTTGTTGGAATCGTAATCCATATGGTACTTTCTCTATAAATAATCAATTAGATTATGTACAAGTGGTATAAATAAAATAAAATATAAACATTTTATTATTGAAGTGTAAAACTTATAAATAGTAAAAATTACTTATTCAAATTACTTTTTTCTTTTTCTGACTTTTTTCTAAGATTCTGAAAAATCTATTATTTTTTAGAAGATATAGAAATCCTGATAGAGAGTATAACAAGTCTATCAGGTCATTATTTCTTTTAAAGTAAATTCATTTTTCCTTTTTTTTATTTGAACTAACTTATGGGTTGCATGCATATTATTATGTTTTCATGTGACGTTTTTCAAGCAAAAATATTAAAAAAAATAAAATCAAGTACTTGATATGTTGATGTTTTTGAGTTATGATATATATAACATAAGTAGTAAAACATATATGTTACAATAAATCTTTTGCAGTTTTGCAAAAAAAAAATTCTTAAAAAAAATATTTATTTCAAAATGTGTAAAATCTTTTGTTGTGAATTTTAAATCTATGAGTGAGTTTTCTATAATGTAGGGACTGATGATGAACTTAATTAGTTTAATTTCGCTAAAGATGAATGCAAGAAAAAATTGAAGAAAAAAATTAATAAAATATATATTACTTAAAGATAACTCAATCCTTATATAAGAAATAAGAAAGAAAGAAAAAAATAGTACCTCACACCTCAATCTACTCAAACTTTTAACAAAAACTACTAACTATTTCTTATTCCATTTAAGAATCAAATGATAAAAAATTGAGAGAGAAATAATGTATAGTTCAATTTCATGAGGATAGATGAAGTTTCTCTAATAAAAAAAAAATCGAAATGGATGATAAAAAGAAGAATTTCTTTTAGTTATAAAGGGAAAAATGAAAAACATGAAACAAAAGTAAAATTATAAATGGTAACATTAAAGGATATTATTAGTGAATTTAATTGAAAATTTTATTATTACATTTTAATTTTAAAAATAGTAAAAATATACAAATCAGCAATAGAAATTATACGAAAAATTGAAAAAAAAATACTTGCAAAATTTTAAATAATTATGTTAACTTTTCCTGCAAATACAAATTTACAACAAATTTTCCAAAACTATAAGCTTGCTGTGAATTTAAATTCTGCACGAAAAAAAATCATAAAGTAAATAAATCCCCATTAATCTTTGCATGAAGTTCCTGAGAAAATAATTCAATAAAAATCAGCAGGAAATTTGTGATTTTGTAGTAGTTTAGAGCTATGATCCTCGAAATATCCTTCAATTGATACAAATGGATGAGTCATGTGATGTTGAAGTTTGCTACCTACTCTGCTGACCAAGTCAAACCATCTTCTCCATTTCAATGCTCTTTGGTTACCTAATTTGGTGTGCATTGACTATAAACGAGAAATAAAAAAAAATAAAAAAAATAAGTGATATAATAAAAAAATAGAAAAAATATTATAAAATAGCGTAAAAAATATTATGAGAATAACTTTACTCATTGCACAATCACAATTAATGAGCTCTAATCACTCTCACAAATCATATCTACTAGCTATATGTCGAATTAAATACTGTCACGCATAATTAATTAATATTGAAATAAATAAAAAAAACATTCTTTTGTGACTATGTTCTATTTAATGGATTCTTTTTGTAGGAAAATCAAATTTTACGAATGAGTTGTCTTTGATGATTAATTCATCTTAATATTAATTGATTTAATTATTAAATGCACTTTTAAAATAAAAGTACCATTAAAGTAATCGCGTCGTATAAGCATGTGTTACAGTTTATCTATTTTTTTAAAAATCTATAATTTAAAATTACAATCCCAATTGATGAAAATAAACTTACAAAAATTAAAAAAAAAAGGTCCTACCGGGAGTCGAACCCAGGTCGCAGGATTCAAAGTCCTGAGTGCTAACCACTACACCATAGAACCACATGTTAGCTTTATCCATAATAAATTTAGTTATAACAATAAATTAATTCAAATATTTTAGGTATTTCAATAAATTCTTTTAAGTTAGTTTAACCTTAAGTCTAAGGATGAAATTATAAATTACCTCAAGTTCAAATACATGTTATTAAACCGAAAAGAATGTTTGGGATAAATATTTGGAGTCTTCTAACAATGGAGACAAAAATATAAAGGAAACATTTAAACTTTAAGTTTATTAAAAGTTTCTTTAACATTCATTACTGTTGGTATAATTTCTGAAATGGTTACTATAAAAGTTAATAAATATATCATGTAAAATATTATCTATTACGTTAAAAATATCATATTACTTAAAAATATAAATATTTCATAAGATGTAAACTCCATTTTATAAATTACTTTTATAAATTAAGTTTAAATGTTAGTTTTTGTCTAAGTGTTTTATCTTAAAAATGCATTAACCATCTCATCACGGAAGCAACTTGATTTTAATTTAGCTTTTGTGATCTCATGCTTTTTTGGTATTTCACTTTTGTTTGGATGCAAAAGTTTTATAAGACTATCATTTTAATAAATAAAAAAACGAATTTTTATTCTCTTAGTCTAGATCTTATTTAAGATTATATATCTTAAATTTTATGTGTACCAGATAAATTCTTATAAGAATCCTAATTTATAACTGGTATACGAATCATGCACCACTGGAACGAAGGCGTGTTTCATACAAGTTCACCAAACACTTGCGAAGGTTTCGATGTGATATTCTTTAGAATAAAAAAGAGAACATCTATACATCGCAGAATAAGACAAAACAGTGGTCAAAATTCTTAAACTTTTCTATCACTATAATCTTCTACAGCCATATACGTTTAGTACATTCATAAGGCTAAATCTGAAGCATAGTTTTGTCGGTTAGGGAACACAGACAGAGACATGTGTATACAACCTTCATCTTCCTCCATTAACATTCATTACACAGCACAAAATCCCTCGATGCAGTGTTAAACTCGTTATATTGGAAGAGTAGAACTCTGACTCCTGGAGTGTGTGGAGAACAAAAATTTCCTGTTATGTGAAAACGATCGTCTCATTGAGACTGGACCCTTTTGCAACGCACGTCCAACTGAAGCCAACTTGTGAATGGTACTTGAACTTGAACTTGAACTCGAACACGAACTCCCACTTCCATGTTTCTCAATAATACTCATACGAGTCATGCCCTTGTTAGTCGAACTCACTTTTTCGCCATAAGGGGTGTCTATATCCACCCCCACATCACGAGACACCATTGAATTTGAAGCAGAAGAAAAACCCATCGAAACCGATCTCCTCAGAGGCTGTGTTTCTATTCCACCAGAGGACTCACCAGAACCACCACCACCACCTTCTAATCCCTCTCCGTCATCAGAATCCTCCACCTGAACCACATGATTCTGACTCTGATGATCAGACACGCTCGAATCCATCTGAACATTCTGATCAACGGCTCCAGTTTCATCGCAGACCACGGGTGCGCGGCACAGGGGGCAGTTTTTGTGGGACCGGAGCCACGTGTCAATGCAAGGCACGTGGAACGCGTGGCTGCACTTGGGCAACAGCCTGAGAGTGTCGTCGTGTTCGAACTCTCCGAGGCACACGGAACATTCGGAGCTGTCTATGATTCCCTCGTTTTTTCTGTATTTGAAGACGGTGATGGAGTCTATAAGCGATTGTTGGAGACCGACGGTGCGGATGTACCATACATGGTGGACAGCCGCCAAGTCGTCTTGGTCCACGTCATTATCGTTATCCGAAGTGGGAGAATCTCCGTTCAAATCGAACAGTATGGGCGTGTCTCTTGTTCCATTTGGGCTGCGGTTATATCTCCTGGAGTAAAAGTACCTTATGAGTGTGAACACAGTGAACAGAAACATGAACACGCCAACTATGCACGCCACCACAATCCACGCTAGTGGAAAAACATATTTATGATGTTCTTCTACGGGATATATGGGTAACTTCACAGATTTCAAAGGGGAAGCTGCTGGGGTACCATGGTGAGATTCTGGGATTTTAGGCTGAGGAAGCATTGGTGGAAGAGAAGGAAGGTATTGAGGGGGTGAAGTAGTGTTCTATGGATGTGGAAAATTTGGCATTTGTTTTTGCAAAGAATGTGGCATGATTAAATGGTGAAGTGAGAAAATGAGGCATGGTTTTGATGGGACCATTTCGTTTTGTATGGGAGACTCTGACTCCGGAATTTACTTGGTGGTTTCTTTTCCAATCCAAATCATGAACCTTTTTTATGGTTTCCGCGTTAACTTTAATGGTGGTGGGCCATTCTCGCCTATAATCGACTACACAATCCTTTTCGAGGGAAACTTTCTTTTTTTCCTCTAATACGACACCTTTTCTTTCTTGCTTTATTTTAAAATAATGCCAATATTCTTCATTCTTAAGTTACATTTAAAAAATTTACTCATAAAAATAATATTTTAACATTTCACCAATCATTTAACAACTCACTTTTAAGAGTAATATACTCATTAAAAAATGAACTTTAATATAAAAAAAATAAAGGATACAATGAAGAATATAAGATGGGTGTAAAAATGTGTTGGATGTCAAAATGTTATGATACAATTACAAATTTACTCCTTTCTAATAAAAACATTGATGCATTATATGGTAAAACAAAACGTGTATATTGACAAAAGAGACTAATAAGAGAAAATTTTATTTGACACTATTGAACAATAAAAAACATATATTTAATATGTCTATAATAATATTTTAAATTAAAAATAAAATAAAAGTAAATAAAATATTAATTTATTAAAGTATAAAGTATATATTTTCCCTATTAAGAATGTTAATATATCAGTACTCCAATATTAACTATATCACATTATGCTTACCAATAAAAGAAGTAGTGCATTACATGGTAAGAGGTATCTTGACAAAATCAACCAATAACTATATGACATTTGGCTTATGTATTACATTTTTTTTAAATTACACATTAGTTGCTTCTATCCTTTAGTCTTTCTTAAGCATTTGAAAACCCTACGCCATATCAAAAAGTGTGGAAATAACCGCAAAGGGCAAAGGCATATTCGACCTTCTTTCATCTAACAATTTCTTGTCATCAATTCTAATTGTTTATATCATTCATATTCTTTCTTTTACTTCTAAACTAAACTAAAGACTTGAAACTTTAATTAACATAAAATCAAACAAATCATTAGATAAAAATAAATTGTGGAGATAAAAATAATTAATTTTCATATTAACTAAATTATATATTATTTTAGAGACTAAAAAAGTATTAGTATCTAAATTAGTTTCTATTATTCATAAATAATTTTTAAATTAGTATCTGATGACAATGATTAATAACAAAGCAAGTCACATAATTTGTTGCTTCAATTGTAAGAATAGAGATTGAATTTCATCTTTCCCACTCTTTTGTATTTTGATTAACATGATAATATTGTGTCATTGATTGATATTGATATTGATACTCGCATAAAAATAATTTATATCGATTTTTCGCATATAAAATTATTAAGGTGTTTCCTAAGTATTGATTTCTCGCATATTTATAAAAACAATTTATCATTTAAGATTATACGTTGATAGCAATTAACATTTTAAGTCTATTTTCAGCACTCAAATAGGTTAAGTATTATAGTTTATGTTAGAATTCTAAAACTACTTTATAGTCCAATTTAAGATTCTAGATTATATAAACCAAGCATTTAAAAGCAAAATAATAATACCAATCTTCAATAAGAATAAAATAAATATTATGTTTAGATATCATCTCAATACATAAGAGTTTGAACAAATTACTCATAATTCCAAAGGGTAAAATGTTTTTTATTATAATTTTATAAATTTTTTAATATTTCAATAAAATTTATAAATAATAATATGTATGTAAATATTTTAGCATAATATAGAATTACTTTCTATTTGTACAAAAAAAATACTCCTCTTTCTATGATTATTTATATGATATATATGCAATAAATATTCATGATGATGAGGGAATATGAATATTAAAATACTAAACTCTTATTATTCCACTTTGTCATGAATATTAAAACATCCATTACTTAAGGTGATATATAAAAAAATTATTTTATTAACAAATTATTTAACATAAAAATGTAAATAACATGTAAATTAGTAATACCAAAGTAATGTTAAGAAATTGATTATCACAATTCCAAATTTATGAAAAAAAATAGAATTGCCTAATAGGATGTTCTTTTCTAAAAAAATGGAATTTATATTAAAAAACATATAAATATATTTCTATAATTAATTTAGTAATTGACTTCACCAAATATTTCTTATGAAACAAAGTACGGCTTATTAATTTTGGAATGATAGCTTTTCAGCTTTGATGGAATTTGTCAGCTAGACTTTTAAACAGTATCTTAAGATTAAATAATGCAAGATGTAACAAAAAATATCTAGTGAACATAAAAAGAAATCTTCATGTCATAAGAGTAATCAAATAACAGCAACACTTTATATAACTGTTGATAGATCAAGATATGATATATTACAAGTAAAATTGACCCTAAAGTTACTAACTTGCACAAGATATAATGTTGTATTCATATGCTTGATGAAATCCAATACCAATCAAAAGTATCAATTTTAAATGTCTAATTTTCAAGCATTTCATGATCTCTGTGATCATGTCCGGTTAGTGTTGTTAAAAAGAGGAACTTTTCCTGCAATTGTTAAAGCCATAACCTTTGGGTCCTTCGTACTCAGCACAATTTTCCTGTTTTTGTCATTAGGCTATTGTTTGAACCCCTAGATCTCGTAGTATCTGCCATAGATATGTATAATTCAATTAGTTAAAAAATAATGCTTATGCAGCCAAATGAAACAATAGTTTGCCATTAAACAATAATTCACTCCAAGTTATTGCTTTTATTTGCATTCTACTTTCGATGGTCTTGTTATATATTTTACTGTTAAACTCTGATTCTTTTAAACTCGGATTTAAGCTGTAGAATAACTATGTCCTAAGAAGTTGATTAATCTCTAGACATTCTGATGTAAAATAAAACATGGGAAATAGAAAACCAAAACAGTACCTGTGCTCCAATACTGTACTCAGTAGAATGAGCAGGTAAATGCAATTCCTCGTACTTGTCCTCTTCAGAGTGGCAATCATGTACAATGTGGTCTAAGACAATACCTCTATCTTCATGTCCTCGAAGATACACTAAGACACCCCTACCTGCTGCTTCAATTTGCTTCAATGCAATCACTAACTGGTTTCGACATGGACACGTTGTGGCCCCAAAAACGTCACCAATTAGACATTCTGAATGTACTCGTACAATCACCTCCTTCCCATCACCTATCTCACCCTGTTAATATCAACCATGCTATTATTGTCACCAACACAATAACACTTTTCAAATCTCTCAAAATTTCACCCTTGCCACAGAAAAGTAAGTGTCTCTAATGAGAACAAAATGTAAACGTAATCAAGAAATCTGATTGATTTAAAGGGGAGTGTCATTTGGCAGTTGCAATTCAAGATGCTGTTAAGCATACAAAGATTGGTGAGTTGCTTACTTTAACCATCGCAATATGCTCAATCCCATCCAGACATGACCGATAGCAATAAGCTTTGAAAAGTCCCCACATAGTGGGTACTATTGCAGCTGAAGTACACTCTACCAACTTCTCCCTCTTCACTCTGTATCTGCTATTTCAAACCATGCAGATATTAGTGATGCGCCATCAAAGTTCTTAACTCTATCTTCCTATGATTCTTTGAGATGGCATACTTTAAAAAATCCTAAAAATGGGCGCATCCAAAGAGTAGTTTGATCAGTGGTGACTCTCAATATTGGACCAAGTCTGTGTCACAATCACAACTAATGAAATGTGTGCAGACCTATCAATTGATCAGTAGTAACTAAGATTGTTGTATGAAAAATCTGGTGATGATAGTTAACAGGTATATGGCGGTTTGTCCACTTTTATATCATTCATTACACTTCCTTTAAAGATAAATGAGCATGTGACATTATGCAGTGAATTCAGTTCGTGGTATGCAGGGTTATTGAGAGAATTCTGTAACTGGTGATTTATTAGAAACTACCTTATTAAATCAGCAATGGAAATTATTTTCAGGTTTTCTTGCTTAGCCATCTGTTGAAGCTTTGGTAACCTGGCCATTGAACCATCATCATCTACTATCTCACATAAAACTGCAGCAGGTTCCAAGCCAGCCAACACAGCAAGATCAACTGAAGCTTCCGTGTGTCCAGGTCTCTTAAGAACCCCTCCTTCTCTGTACTTCAGAGGAAATATATGGCCTGGTCGATTGAAATCATCAGGCCTCGAATTTCTTGATGCAAGTTTCAGGATTGTTGTTGCTCTATCTTGAGCAGACACTCCTGTTGTAGTGCCTTGCTTTGCATCCTATAGTATGATGCAGTTGTTTTGGTATCAGATAAGAAATCAAGTCAATGTTATATTTGAAAACACATATCCTGATCTTAACAAAGAAAAATGTGCTTAAAGATCATTATCCTACTTTTGTTTCCAAGAGGATTATGAATCAAGAATCAAGAATCAAGAATGAAAAACCTGTGTACCGCTGTCACTGTGAATGCGGTGCAAAGTTTTTCTTCGTTCTGAGTCACCATCAATGGGAGTTGCAACCTCTCTAAGTCATCTTCTTTCATGCTCACACACACTATCCCAGTTCCATACTTGACAATAAATGCAATTGCTTTTGGTGTTACCATTGATGCTGCCATTATAAGATCACCCTCGTTTTCTCTATTTTCATCATCTACAACAATAACCAACTGCAAATTTGTTCCAAATAAGTGAATTTTTTAACATGGTGCCCTTGATTAGAGAATTGATCAACAAATCTACAGACTAATCAACCTTTCCTTGACGAATATCTTCAATGGCCTCTGGGATAGAAGAAAACCCTTGAGCAGGACAATCCAGTTCATGTTCATTTCTATCAGCAAAGAAACCATTGATTGTGGGATTTATCTCATCAAAGACTGTTCCAAAAGCAAATGTATCAAGTTGCGGGCTAGTTCTAGTATGTTCTTCTACCAGTGTATCAATCGAGTCATCTTGTCTTGGACTAGTGTAGTTGTCTTCCCCAGATATTACTGCCCTCACTTTATCAGCCTTGAAACTGAATTTCACTTTTCTAATTGGACTATCCAACATGAGATCAGATTTATATCCGAGTGGAGGCACGGCACTTAAAATACACTTCATTCTAAACAGAAGAGCAACCATCCAATTACACAAATGGAAGTAGCAGAACAAAGTAACAACAATTCTCAAAGAACATTAGATTAGAATGAATAAATTTGCAATAAGTAACAAAGCTGCATATGCATATAGGACACTTGGCTGAGCTAGAGTTGTTTTCCACACAATTTGCCAAAAATCACCAGAAGAGTTTGGGAATCAGTTATCTCACCCCAAGATAACAGTCAAATTGAAGTTATACAATTTCTTCTAAGATAACATCAAATTGATCTCCTAGAACCAAGTAAACTAATAAAATATCAAATTTCCAAATAATAAATAACCATTATATCACTTACAAAGTTTCTAAGTATATATTTATTTGTCTATAAGGTGTCTTCAACCTCACATAGAAACCTGCTAGTGGTGCGAACCTCTAACATGGGAATTTGTGCACTGTGATGAATTCTTGCACTCTGTTGTATTGGAAAATCACTACCTTACCTATCTAACTTCTGCCTAAGGACAGGTTCACCTCAAACATGATCCTTGGGCTTAAGGTATTCAAATAATGACAAGGCAACATTTAAAACACTATTACAAGTGCATGCAATTATATGTCCTAGAATATGATAATAGCACTTAAAAAAAGAAAAGAAAACTCACACACTTTACATGCAAATATTGACATTGCTCATGATTCAATAAAATGCAAGGAATCGCCATTTATTTACTTCTCATTGATCTCACTCTTGCTCTCTGATTATAGCGTAGATTCAACAGCATAGATTAATGTTGGATTTGTAATTCAGTTGATTAGCTTTTACATATCAATCCCAATGTTTCCCACGAATACGCATGATAAAACCATATAGGATACGTTCTTGCATGTGGCATGCAAAAGGGTATGCATTGCCCGATAATTGAAAGACAAGAGAATATATAAGAACAAGAAGATTAATTAAAGGGTATGCAGAGGCTCACTTGGAACATGTGTGGAGGGACATGGAAGAGCAATGAAAATTGATGAAAGCCATGTAGTGTGTGATAGATTGGTCAAGGACAAAGATACCTAAGACAAGAAGAGAGAACAAGACAGAGATTCAGCTACAACAAACCTTCCGCATTTGTTTTGTTTATATATATGCATATCGGTAACTCCGCCGAGGTGGCACTTAATTGTCCCTTCGTCACCAGTTACAAATCCAATTGCATTGTTTGTTTATAGCTATTATTACGTGCTTTCCAGAATAAACTTTTGCAGAATGTCAAAATGTACAAAATTTGCTTTGTTTTAGAAAGTAGAATATAATTTTTAGGGATAGTGTCGTTTGAATTTTTCTTTCCCAATAATCGTGTTTGACGTCTTATTCCAAGAAAATCAAGCATTACTTATTTGGTTCAAATACCCTTTATTCATATAGGATATTTAATTAGCTCTGGAATAGACAACTTAAGAGAAATGTTCTCTTTTCTCATTTTTTATGGTTTACATATTTAAAAATATTTATTTGTTATAAATTTTAAGTATACAACGATAAATGTTTATCACATATAATTTCCTAACAAAATACTATAAAACCATTATAATTTAGATAAGATTTACACTCACTTATACACTATGAATTGTTTTTATTTATAGTCGATGTAAGATCTCCAATAAAAGTATTATTAAAAATAAATTAAGTTTAATAATATAAAAAATGTTTAATGTTATTCTTTCTTAATTTTAGTAACTATTGAAAGAGATTATATAAGTTGCAATAATTAAATAACAAGTAAAGAGATTAAAAAAAATATGGTAGAGGAAGAAAGAGAGATAATGGAGAGAGACAAAGAGTTATGATAAAAAGAGAGGAGTATTTTTAGACTTTTTTTTAATTAATATCTTTTAATTATTATTTTTTAATTTTTAAGGTGGAGTATTGTCCGAGTTTGATATTAATTGATAGTTCAAATCTTCATAGTTAATTAAATATCAATTAAAAAACTATTTAAAAAAACTAATTTAGATACCAATATTTTTTTTCTTAAAATAATATCTAATTCAGTCAATATAAAAATTGATTATTTTAAAAAAAAATGTTTTTTATTAAATGATTTTATTGTAGTGTAAAACTTAAAGAACTTTTAAAATATCAATTTAATCATAATTTGTTTTAACTTTTGTATTTAAATTAAAGATAAAAATAAATAATATAATTACTTTATAAACTAATTTAAATGGGATCATGCCACTTAATATGATATAAGGTAGAATACCATAGGAATATTCTGCTTAAGGAGGCAACATCCAATCTCACAAAGCATCACAAATAAATTATATCAAATACATTTGTAAGCACTTATTCAATGCTTTAGACCACAGGTGGTACACGATACTCATGTTCAAAATTGTGTCACACAGCTTGAATAAATATTGCTGAAACAAAATAGTCAACATCATATCTTTATTTAAAACAATTCTTTATAATACAATATAATTTAACCACCAGAGGTTTGCATTAATTTATTTATTTTTCTGATAAAAAAATGTAATTTAACCACAATCTTCATGAATATCATAATCGCTTGCTTGTTGGTGTATTTAAAGCGAAGAAAAAGAGACATATTTGCATAATTATCTTATCACCGAAATCATTGTATAACCATTGGAATGAGGAAGCTTGGTGATAAAGTCTAAAACTAAATCTTGCCATATTTGATTTAGAATAGGAAAGGGTTGAAGTAAGCAAGTAGAAAGAGTATTTATGTTACAATAAGTAACTGTAATGGCATGGCCGACCATCGTTACTCTGACCGAGATATCTTGAACGACCAGGTCGATTGACACGTTCAACCATTAACACTCAAATTAAGGTTAGTGAAATTATACTACCATTAAGAATTAGGTAATGCAACCATAAGTGTGATTCATTCCACTAATCAGGTCCAATGAGGTAAGTCCATTAAAATAATGTAAATAACACACATTTCAAGGAACAAGGTATGTCATTATTACTGTACACCTACCCAAGTGTCGAACATTCTCTTTACTGACTTGAGCATTGAAGTGTCTTCTGCAGGTACCTTCCCCATTTGGCATTCACCCGAGATTAAGATTCGAAGGAGTAGCACGAAGATGAGAAGGATCCTGGTAAAACCCTAGCACCCTGTCCGAAAGAAGGAGGAAGACAAAGACTTCATTAGTTCTCTAAATCTCATCTTAACCTACCAGTAAAACAAATAATCATGTATGGTGTAATTGGAATGAAGTGGTTGATTCTCCAAGAAGAGGTTTCCTTTGCACCACCACTTGAAGTCACCACAATGCTATCACTTGCAAGAAGTTGTCGTAACTGCCACCTACAAGTTTCATCCTATTGTTGTTACCTACAAGGAGAGTTGTTGTCACCATCCTCCTCTCACTACTTTCAAGTAATGATTATTTGTTTTATTATGTTAGTTTCAAAATTTATATATTTTATAGATTAGATAAATATTAAATAGTTTGGTATGTTTTTAATTATTTGATTATTATGTTTGTTTAAAAATTTATTTAGCTAGTAATATATCACTAAGAAGATCATTAAACAGTAAATAATTTTATAGACCAAAATAATTAGTTACTATATTGACTAAATCAGATATCTGTTAATATATTTAATTTTTTATTTTAAATTATTGGGCTTTGTTTGTTTGACCCAACTTTCCTTTTTCTGTTTCAGCTAGGTCTTAATCTTTTTCTTATATATACACCATGTATTTTACTCTCTAATAAAACAAGTGAATAAAAATTTCTTTTATATTTATTTTTCTCTACAATTAGGGTTCATTAAAACCTCTCTTTCTTCATTACGATTACGTGCGATTACGTACGCTACATTAAAGCATCACATCAGACAAGGAATATTCATCTTCATTTACTGTAATATGGTATCAGAGCCATTTCGAGCCTATCCTAGCGAGTAATTGTTGGGCTTATCAGGCCATCCGCTATCGGGCCGCTATCGGACCACCCAAAATATATAGTCCCACGCACGAGCTTCTATCTATCACTCTCGGCGTGAGGGGGTGTTGGAGATCCCACATCGACTAGAGATGAGAGCCTTTCATAGTATATAAGTGGGTGCAGACCTCACTCTATTGAGCCGGTTTTATGGGGTTGAGTTAGGCTTAAAGTCCACTTTCGTAATATGGTATCAGAGCTCTTCGAATGAAGAGTTCTGCTGCGCTTCTCTCTGATTTTTATTTCCCTCTTTGTTGTTCTTGGTTATTTTTTTTTTCTGTTCTCTTTCAAAATCTTGATTGGTTTTAAAATCTTTTAGGCAATGTTTAATGAAAACCCTAGTCTTCATAGTCTTAATAGTAGTCACATTATTACATGCAATTTTTGTGGTAAATATGGTCATACTGAGGCTGTTTGTTTTCACAAAGTGGGTTTTCCTGGTAATGTTAAAACCTCAAAGTTTTCTTTTACTAGAAAAGTCTGCACTTTTTGTAATCGTCTTGGCCATACTGTTGACACCTGTTATAAAAAGCATGGGTTCCCTCCTGGCTACAAATTCACCAATTGGACATCCCAAGCCAATAATATGATTACTACTGACATTTTTTTTGAGCTTTTTCCTAAAGAACAGGATGTAAAGGGGATTCAACTTACATCACAACAGTGCCAATTCCTTACCAACATTTTGCGTCAGCAAAACCTTGAGGATCCTGCCTCTCACACTCAAATTAATCAAGTCGACAGCATCTCTATGGATGAAATCCCCAATACTGAGCATTCTTCAACAGGTAAGTTTCTCTCTTCACTATCTTCTATAAAAGAATCTTGGATTATTGATTCTGGTGCCACTGATCATGTTTGTCACAATTTGAACGTTTTTACTACTTATACTAAAATTAAACCTGTTTTAATTAGTCTTCCAAATGGCCAAACTGTTTATGCCACATATTCTGGTTTAGTACGTTTTTCTGATCAGTTTTATTTGTCTGATGTGTTATACGTGCCTCATTTTCAATTAAACTTAATATCTGTTTCTAAACTCACACACCAACTTAAATGCACTTTAACTTTCACTTCAACCCACTGCATTATACAAGACAATCTCACTCAAGAGAGGATTGGTACAGTTAAAGCCACTGCTGGCTTGTATCTTGTCACTACCTTGCCTGCTTCTAGTCAATCTAAACCGCATTGTTTTGCTCCTTTTATTAATTGTAATATCACAGACAAAACACTATGGCATTATAGACTAGGACACCCTTCACATGAAAGATTACATGTCTTAAGCAAACAATACTCTTTTATTACTGTTGATACTCATCATGTATGTGACACTTGTAGTCGTGCAAAACAGAGAAAACTTCCTTTCACTTTAAGTAATACTGTTACCTCTGCTATTTTTGATCTTGTACACTTTGATATTTGGGGACCATGTTCCATAATTTCTATGCAAGGTTTTCGTTATTTCTTGACTATTGTTGATGATTACTCGCGTTATACTTGGGTTATTCTGTTGCATAACAAATCTGAAGTGCGTCAGCACATCATTAACTTCACTGTTTTCGTTCAAAATCATTTCAAAACTAATATCAAAACGATTCGTACTGACAATGGTGTTGAGTTTGCTATGTCAAATTTTTATGCTTCAAAGGGAATTATACATCAAAAATCTTGTGTTGAAACACCACAACAAAATGGCATTGTAGACCATAAACATCAACACATACTAAATGTAACCCGGGCTTTACTTTTTCAAGCAAATCTTCCTCCTATTTTTTGGGAATTTGCTGTAAATCATGCTGTTTTCTTAATAAATGCTATTCCTACTCCATTACTTGATAACATCACTCCTCATGAAAAGTTGTTTGGAAAACCATATGACATTTCCTTTCTAAAAGTGTTTGGTTGTCTTTGTTATGCTAGTACCATTACTGCACATAGGAAAAAATTAGATGATAGATCTATCAAAGGTATTTTTCTTGGCTTCCCGCAAAATACAAAAGGTTATATTATCTTAAATTTAAAGTTTCATAGCATAGAGATATCAAGACATGTAATCTTTCATGAAAACCACTTTCCATATAAATTGGACAGTGGCTTGCCTAAGGACCCTAACACTTTATCTCTCCCTATTTCTAATGCATATAATTCTGCTTTTGATTTTTTTTTCTGATACTGCACCTCCTGTCGAGCCATGTGCCTCTACTCCTGCACCCAATACTGTTCCTCCACCAGCCTCATTATCCTATGATCTTCCAACAAATAGTGCCTCTACTCCTGCATCCAACATTGCACCTCCATCAGAATTATCACCGCCTGCATCTCCAGGAAGCATCTCACCCCAATTTCCAAGAAGTTCAGTTCGTCCTCACCGACAACCTGCCTATCTTGCAGATTTCCACACTGCAACCAACATTGTAAGTAGTAGATATCCTATTCATAATTACTTGTCTTACAATTCCTTATCTTCCAATTTTAGAAATGTTATTTCCTCTATCAATTCTCATCCTGAACCTCGGACATATAATGAAGCCTCCAAACATGCTTCTTGGCAATCTGCCATGCAAGATGAGCTTTAAGCTCTTGCTGCTAACAATACTTGGCAACTTACCCCTCTCCCTCCAGGAAAGAAAACTATTGGTTGTAAATGGGTATATAAAATCAAATACCATTCTGATGGCACTGTTGAGCGCCACAAAGCTAGAGTTGTTGCCAAAGGGTTTACCCAACTTGAAGGACTTGATTTCTTAGACACTTTTGCACCTGTTGCTAAACTCACTACCCTCCGCCTTCTGCTTGTTATTGCCACTACCAAAAATTGGATTTTAAAACAACTTGATGTCAATAATGCATTTCTTCATGGTGATCTCCATGAAGAGATATACATGACCCCCCCACCTGGCCTCTCTCTTCCTTCTCCCCAGCATGTTTGCAAGCTTCAACGGTCTTTGTATGGCCTTCGTCAAGCTGGTCGCCAATGGTACGCCAAACTTTCTACTTTTCTTTTATCAAATAATTACTCTATTTCTGTTGCTGATCACTCTCTTTTTCTTAAATATAATAATGATAAACTCACTGTTATTCTTGTTTATGTTGATGACTTGCTCTTAACTGGTGATGACACGGAGGAAATCAATACAATTACTGCATCCCTTCACCATCACTTCAAGATAAAAAATTTAGGTAATCTCACTTACTTTTTGGGACTGGAAATTGCTCGCAACAGTACTGGTCTTCATTTAAGTCAACGCAAGTATACTCTTGATCTCCTTCAAGAAACTGGCATGCTTGACTCTGCACCTGTGGCCACTCCTATGACTCACACCTCCCGTCTCTCTCCCGACCAAGGCTCACCTCTCGATGCTGATGCCACTTCTCAATACAGAAGACTCCTTGGACGTCTAATTTACTTAACCAACACGCGACCAGACATTGCCTTCGCTGTCCACAATTTAAGTCAATTCATATCTGCACCCACAACTCATCATCAGCAAGCTATCTCACGTCTTTTGCGTTACCTCAAGGGCACCCCTGGTGAAGGACTATATTTTTCTCACACTAGTTCACTTCACCTTTGTGGTTTTAGTGACTCTGACTGGGCAACATGTCCTACCACACGCAAATCTGTCACTGGATATTCCATCTACTTAGGAGACTCCCTAATATCATGGAAATCAAAGAAGCAGTCAACTATCTCCCGCAGCTCCTCTGAAGCCGAGTATAGAGCCCTTGCCACCACCACATGTGAGTTACAATGGTTGTCTTACCTCCTTCAGGATTTACATCTTCCTCTCTCCCAGCCTGCAACCCTGTACTGTGACAACAAATCTGCCCTTCAAATAGCTTCCAATCAAGTTTTTCATGAACGAACCAAGCATATCGAAATTAATTGCCACCTAGTTCGTGAAAAACTTAACTCTGGTCTCCTCAAACTACTACCCATTACTTCTGCAATGCAAGTTGCTGACATATTCACCAAGCCCCTTGCTTCCGCACAATTCTCTACTCTCAAATTCAAGCTGGGCCTGACAAATATCTACTCCCCAGCTTGAGGGGGTGTTAATATATTTAATTTTCTATTTTAAATTATTGGGCTTTGTTTGTTTGACCCAACTTTCCTTTTTCTGTTTCAGCTATGTCTTAATCTTTTTCTTATATATACACCATGTATTTTACTCTCTAATAAAACAAGTGAATAAAAATTTCTTTTATATTTATTTTTCTCTACAATTAGGGTTCATCAAAACGATTACGTGCGATTACGTACGCTACATTAAAGCATCACATCAGACAAGGAATATTCATCTTCATTTACTGTAATAATATCATTTTCTAAACTAAAAAATTATTGGTATCTAAAATAGTTTTTATTATTAATATTAATAAAAATTTATAAAGTAGTTTCTAAATTGGTATTTAACCATTAACTATTTAAACTAAAATATTAGTAGCAAAAAATTTGATAGCTAATTTAGATACCAATTTAAAAATGAGAGGGAGGTCCACCTGCAAAAAAACTCTCTCATGATTAAGTCAGTAGAAGTACAAAGATAATGATAAATTCTTAACAAATAGCTAAGAGTAAGAGTATAGAATAAATTTTAGTGTTTTCCCTTACTGAGATAGTCATTACCTATTTATAGGTTTTGTTAGACTTAGACCATTAAAAAAATATTGAATGGTTATAATATGATATAAATTGATTTTATAACAGTAACCTATAACCACTAGTAACTTATAACTATTTATGATCTGATTTATATAATATTAAACAGACAGTTAATGTTTGATTTGTGTATCTTAAATTTGTTTGATTTGTGTATCTTAAATATTATATTAAATGATTTATGTTCTTATCCATTTTATGATGCATAGTTCTTCATTTTCATGGTTAAGGCTAATTTGTATTTTTGCTCAACCTTAGGTAAATTTTATAAGATGCAATATCCGGCACTTCCAATTTAATTTCTGATTCTTTTGCCCCTCTCAGTGCTCAGGACCATGATTCACATTAGGAACTGCATAAGCTCAAACTCACATAGACACTTTATAAAGATCACACCTTGTATTACACTGTGTTTAAGTACTTGGTGTTTAGGATATGAAACCTGAGACTATCAAAAGTTGTGATTAATGTGTAGGCATATAGATTATGAACCGGTTTTGTCGTAAACAATGTAATCTAACTAGAATGTATTGTATATGTGTTCCTACTTATTCAATTGGATGAATACCACACCCAATCAAATAGCTGATAATTTTGTTTCGAGGATAACTCAGATAATGGGATTAAGGAGTAGCTCAAGAATGTTTATCCTCTTCCTATGGTTCTCAGACTATTTTTAGTATCTAACTCCCCACTAAAAGTTCTTTCATTAAACAATCTCAAGATCCACTTAAAAGAGTCTGTTATGAAAAACAATTTAATCTTGTCAAATAAATATTAGTTATTGTTAAGAATATTTAAATGTAAAAATAAACAAGATAAACGATAATGATTGTTGAGCTTTGGAGTGCCAACCTAATTAGGATCTCATAGTTCATGATGGTAAATGAATAATCTTCGCATAAACAAAAATAAATAATATATGAAGAGAACGAATCATTAGGTCATTAATTACAAATTATTTCATAATGACAAAGATTTTATTTCTCGCTGCTATCTGAATTGATTAATACAAATTTATTTGTAGATCTCGTTCACCGACATCTAGCATTTATCAATAATTCATAGAAATATAATCGTCTTATAAACGTGATGATTCCTATTTATGATGTTTTACGTATATGAGCTCTTGTGATGTAATTGATTGTGATGGTAGTTTTGGAGTGGGTACCACAGCATTGAATAGTTTACTAAGGAATGCAAAGGGAAGGGAATAATGAAGTATATATTTCTATTTGTTTGGATATTTGATGGGGAGGGTACAAAGGAATGATCATTTTAGTTTATTAGGGATAACTGCTTCACTATCTAACACTTGAATCTGAATATTGTTTTAATCTTGTTGCTGTTTTCTAACTTATTTTGAGTTCTGTAATCAATTTCTGGTCTTATATGATGACAATGTTGGAATGTTCATATTATATACACTTAGTTTTTAAGTTTTCATTGGTTTTTTTCTATGTAGTCATGACCTCTGTCTGTAATGGCTAAGTAATCTTTAGTCTAACATAATAATTTTGATTAAAATTAAAATTGAAATGAAGTAGTTTATGTTTGAAATTTTGTATTCCAAAAGGAAAGTGTACAGAGAGTAAACACATGGTGGGAATTTCTCAACCCTATCCTAAAACTACAATTTCCACTTCTAATCATGAGTACTATCAGGATTAAACTTTGTTTTACTTGGATGCAACCAAACAGGCTAGAAAATTGCAAAAGCTCGTGTGTGTACATCAAAAGGAAGTTTTGGCGAAGTTGTCACGTGGTGTTTGTTTGGAGAATTTGAAAAACTGATTCCAATTTAAAATAATTTTGATTTAAAAAGTAGTAAATGATTTTGTTTCTTATAGATCCAGAGTGGTGAAGTGTATTTGAATAGATGTTTGAATATGATTGTGCGTGATGCAGTGAAGTGCAAATGGAGGATAATTGCGGGAAGAAAGGTGTGAAGTGTTGCAGTGTGTTGGAAGAAAGAGAAAATGGTAATGGTAATGGAAAAGGAGAAGTGATGAAGATTCTGTTTTCTTTGTTTGCCGTAACTTTTGGTTATTCTGTGTTTGATTTGGATAGCACTGAGAAGTTAAAAAAAGAGAACAAAGTTGCCTACCACTAGGTGTTATGCGCTGTCAGACAAAGCCTCTCACCTAATCAAAATCAACTCTCCTTTTTTCCTTTCTTTTCTCATGGTGGGGTGGGGAATTCATTTATTAATTCATTTTCTTCTTTGTTTTTCTCTCGCCGTTTCTTCCATTTCTACATCATAATTTGTTCTCTTCTATTCCATGCACAGTATCTATCTGGTAGGTCCTATTCAAAAACCTTCTCTCTCTCTTTCTTACTTTCTAAGCCCCATGTGATTGGCTGATTGTGTTTCACAAGTTAGCTAAGGTGGTGTTAGCTTTGCTTAATTAGTTCATTCCCCCCAACTCAAATTTCATATTCATGCACTTCCAACTTGCCAAATTTTCAAACTTTCCCTCTCCATGCAACTCCAACTTTTGTCTCTCCAACTTCATCTTACACTGTCCTATGTGCCATTCTTTCTGTACGATCGGAACGTTTTTACGCATTCCCAAGCTGTGGGTCCTAACTTTACTGTCTCTGTCTTTAAAAGAACTTGGAACTAATGCCTGCCAGACACTTCGCTACCACTCTACTTTCTTCACATCAATAGTTTTTTAACTATCAACACAAAAAATATTCATGGATTTTCTTAATCACACATCCAAAAGTCTTACAAGACGGAAATTATGGCCGTTAATACTTATCATCTTTTCAAAATTAAATTGTGACGAATATATAGCCGCAAGATTTGTTTCTGTACATTACTCATGTTTGAATTTTGCCAGGCCTATGTACAAGCAATGCAGTGTTGAAAATTGAAAACCATGCACCCTGGAAATGGTTTTTTTTCTTCTCTTTGGATTCGGACTAGCTTTTGCTTCCTAAACAAATCTTAAATCACAGATCCTGTCTTTACAGAAAGGACTACTTGCGAGTCTGTTCTGCTTTTGGCAGTTCTACCCACGATGGCGTTTCGTCTACCTAATTGGACAAACTTTTTTCCACGTATGCTCTAATCTGGTCTTGTTTGGTACCAGAATTTTAATTTAATTTTGCAGAATTTTTGCTACATAACGTGGTAAACGTTTGTCTCAACTCTTTCTGGTTTGTGCAAAAACATTGCTTTCTATTACCTTTTTTATACATTTTCTGGAAAAAGTGTCAAACCATCGCATTGGACTAAACTGAGATATAATATGCCAGTAAAATGTAAACCATTGATATTTTCATAATATCTGAAAAATGTATTTAAAAAATGTCATATGTGCATGTTCAAAAAATAATTCAACCTTTCTATGAATCAGAGATGGCAATGTTACTAGATGGGTATGAAGCCAAATTCTAGATTTGTTAATTTGGTCTAGTTCTCGTAGTTTGGTTTTGGGGTTGGGGCCAAAAAAGGCAGTAGGTTAAAAAATTAAAATGAAAAAGGGTTCATAAGACCAAAATACTCACAAAAACTTCATGAGCCAAGGCAATCCATGGACAATTTTTCAAAAATAAAAAATCTTATTTAAAAGTGAAAATGAAAAAAAAAAGCATTAACCTAGAAAAATCTTTATACATATAAAAAACATTTACTCAATCTAAACTCAAATCCAACTTAGATCAAATTAGGTCAAGTGTAGACAATGTCAAGCTGGTCAAGATTTTCTCAGGTTAGATCGAGTAGGATCAAGACCATGTCAAGTTGACTCTGATTGGTCAAGATTTAGTAAGAATTATGTTAGGTTAGATCTAGCTCAAGTCAAGTATATAGGTCATAATGAGTTGGGTTGGGCCTAAGTCATTTGGGTTGGGTTAGTTAGCTCATGTCCATATCGAGTTGGGTCCAATTCGAAACAAGTCAGATCTAGTTGACAAGAGTCTCACTTGTAAGATGGACCAAGACTAGTTGTCAAATCAAATCAAATCAGGTTGGACTAAGGTTAGGTTAAATCAGTCATAAGGTTAGTATGGACAGAATTGGGTTGGACCCATTAAGTTAGATCGGTTTCGAGACCAAGTTGGTCGACTCAGATCCAAGTCAGACCGAGTGAGGTCGGAATCAGGTTAGATCAAGTTGAACAAAGATCATGTCAAGTTGGCCTAGGTCGATCGAGTTGAATCTAACTTAAGTTAGGTTCGGCCCAGTCAATAAATGTTAGGTCAAATTAAGTCCAAAAAATTGCAAGGTGGGGTTGGGGTAATCCAAATCAGGTTGGGTTATATTGGACCTAGATTAGGTTGAATTAAGTTAGGTATAATCCAAGTCAAGATGGGATTAAGTCAGACCAAACCCAAGTTTTTCTGGGTTGGGCCTAAGGGAACTCATTTAATCTAGGTCGGGTCTAGAAGAGTCCATATTAAATTGGATCGGACGTGATTCAAGTCAGGATAAGTAGAATCAGATCAAGTTCAAATCAACAATTTTATAATTGTATAAATATTAATAAAATTTTATAAATTTCAAGTAATTATAAAAAATTTATAAAATTTTATGATCTACCTCTATTATTTTTGCAAACGTTGACTACCAAAGTACCTTATAGATTTTAGAGTAAACATGGTAGATATCAAATAAGTTGAATTGTTAAGAGAGTGGATGAGGAAGGATGTAATGAAATAAGAGCTTTTTTAAATAGAATGAATTTAAGAAAAAAGATAAGCTTTTTTAGGTTACTTAATATTAAGGGTTTATATAATTAGACATTTGAATTGATAGTCAGATATTTTCAACTGACCTATAGACAAATAAAAATATTTAAAAAATGACCAAGTGAATTCCTATAGATGATTTAATATGATAAATTGAAGATTTATGTTTATTGAGAGGCATTACATCATTTGAATAATCCACATAAAAGAAAAAATTTATGTAATAAAAACTGTGATGTGAGGAAAAATATTTGGAGATCACAGTGAAGATGAACATAGAAAGCAAAAATTGTGTATTAAAATAAAGGTTTTTAAAATAAAATTAGTGATATTTTGTTATTCAAGAATATTTTAATAATTTAAAACAGAAATGAGTAGAGAACAAGAACTCAACTAATATATATTTGTAAATTTTTATCAGTCTTGATTTAAAAAAAAAAACAGGTATTAATCATCTTCATACTTAATTAATACATAAAATCTTTATTAAAATCAGAATAAGTTTAGAAAATAAAATTTTAAAAAAAAAATTGTAGTTATTTCTATTATGAATCTTTTAAATAAATTATATATACACATATTTTATACAAATATGAGTAGTTGATTAAATTTATAATAACATTAGAAATCATATTAATTATAAATTTTAATCGATTTACACTGGAAATATTTATATTGATAAAAGAAGTATATTATTTTAAATTTAAAAAATTCAAATAAATGGAAGTTAATCTAAAATATACTTAAAATATAATTAGAGTATTTTATAAATTAATTATTATTAACATATCTGTTAATAATCATTTATAAATAAAATTTTAATAATTTGACTATTTTTCATTATATTTATAATATAAAATTAACAAAATGTATGTGAAAATATTTTTAATGGAAGGACTATCATTTCAACTTAAATTTAATCTAATAATTCATTACATAATATTTTTATTTTATTATCTTATTGATGGAATATTATTTACATGTAAATCTTCATTCAATTATTGTTTATTATTGATTATAAATAAAGATCATTTCATGTATAACTTAACTCATAATAAGATATTTCACCTTGTTGATGACTCTGTCATCAAAGTCTATTAACAATAGGAAATATAATTATTATGCACATTTTTGTATAGTAAAGTAGTGTTCCTTAAAGTCATGTATTCCACCAATCAACTCTGAATTACTTAACCTAATCTATTAAAAAATTGCTTTAAATGGATCATCATTCATCAATAGTTTGATTTTATTTTTATAAGTGGACGAAATTGTCATCATGCAATTATTAGTTTGTTGAAAGTGAGAATTTGGATTTCCATGTCTATGTCCTCTATTTTAGGAGTTTTTGTTGAAAAGGACATGGATGATTATAATAATTTTCTTTTAAGAAAATGTGAGAACCAAAAAGATATAGTTAAAATTATTATAAATTTTATTTTTCATGTGATCCATGCTTTGTCATCATAATTGTTATGAACAAAAGTTATAAGTTAAAAGGGTATGATATGAATTTTTTTTAATCAGTAAAAGAAATATATAAATAAAAATATACATAGGTACTTTTAATCTATATACACACTCTTACATAAAGAAAAAAAAATAACAACTAGCATTAATGGTTTTTCTGGATAAAATGGTAACTAGAGACAACTTAGGAAGGAGAGGCCTGATATTGGAAAGTAGTGGATGTGTTATGTGTGACGATAAGGAGGAAACGGGTAACCATGTTTTCTTTAGTTGTAAAATTGTTTGACAGGTTCAGAGGTTGTGTAGTAAGTTGATTGGGGAGGAATCTGTTTATCACCAGGAAGCCAAAGCACATCTTTTAGGGTTTAGCTTATCTTGGACGAACAAAAAAATTAATAGAGTATGAGGGTGCATGTGGATTACAGTGGTAGGGAAGATCTGAAAGCAGAAAAATAGAGTTATCTTCGAGAAAAGTAAAGTAGACCACTTTGAGGTATTTAGGTTAGCACAGTTAAAAGTTTGTTCCTGTGTGACAAGTAAGGAAAGATTAGTGATTTTCACTTATGCTCAATGATGTATTGATCTTAAATCTTGTTTCAAGACTTGCGGTAAGAGAAGGGTTGAGTAAAGTCTTCTTTTTCTTGTCTGTACATTTTAGTGCTTGATTTTTGTTTTTGAATAAGGTGTTAAGTTGTGTTTTATTGTACATCTCTCTTGGGTCTTATAAAATTTTATACAAAGATTGAGGTATTCTTCAAGTGTCTTATTATTTAATTCATTTTTTTCAATAAAAATACATAAAAAAAATACTATAATATATAATATATTAACCCTGCAAAAAGATAACTCACAAAAACTTGATTAGTTATCATCTTAAATCAACTACACCATTTTTCCAAAAGAAAACAACTAAGATATGACAATCCATGTATATACACCATAAGTGCAAGAATACATAATGATAATAGATGATAGAGAAAAAGTTAAGATTAAGGAATATTTAATATTTTATTGAACTGTTATTTTAATATTTTAAGTTGTAATATACAATTATTTATTTAATCTATTTTTGGATTGTTGACAACTCTTTTACTGAATTTACATTTTGATTGGCATTTGTGCTTATGAATGAGAGGAAGGGTGAGTACTGAAATGGAGAAGTTATTAAATCCAGGTGTAGAAGTTGGATTGGTGGGATTTTGATTCAAAAATGATTAGTGTTAGAAAACAAACACAGGCTTGCTTACCCAGATGGCTTTGTACAAGTCAGCGACAGTAATAATTATGTCGAATAAGATGTAAGAGGAAGTGATCGAAGAGGTACCCAATGAATCTAAGGATAGGGTGAGGTTCATGATGACGTACTCACGTGTCAAAATGAGGTCCCTTGTCCCCTTCCTTCCATTCACGAAACATATCGCTTCAGAAGCGGAGCTCCTCCTATACCTGTCCAACAAATACCTCATTTTCCCCTTCCAAACTTTTCTGTAATCTTGGATCTCCAACACTTTCATGTTAACGTTGTGAACTTATAGGTCATACTATATATATATATATTGTGGATGACATCATAAATCCAACATACTCTTATTAGGATGTGTTCTAAATGATTATAATATCACATTAAAAGATTAACAATAAGCCTAATTCAACCTTATAAAATCGACTTATGATAGATGGTCTGATAACACCCCATAGCAGGTGTCACGATAAACCTAACAAACTCTCGCTGAGAGTTATAATATGTTTTGAATGACTATAATACCATATTAAGAAATTGATTTAAAATATAATTTAACATTATAAAACCAACTTATAAGATCATGTTTATATTCATTTATATATTATGAAATCTTTTAATTTCTAGTTAATGTGATATATCCAACGATAACCAACCTTACTAGATAAGACATGAAAAGATCATATAATTTCCCTTCTAAATTATTTTTTAATTAAGGTCAAATTTTATTAAATAAGATGAATTTTTCTATAAGCTATTATTTGAGTTTTTTTTTTTTAATTTCAGATTTACATGAAGTGTGAGGTTAAATTTCTCAATAACTAGATCTCTCAACTAGTAACTCTCAAATGGTAAACTTAAAGATTGATCTTAAATCTTAAGAGTATTAAGATTTACCAAAATGTACAAAAATATTAATATTTAGTTTATGAGAAGTTATGTTTGAAGTTGATAAGACCTCATACAAATAGAAAAAAAAAATCTTAGGGTTTAAGTTAAAAAAAGTTCTTTCATTTACACACTTTACTAATTGTGTAAATTAGTTTTGAAGTCCATAGTTTTATACGAATATTTGTTATTTTCTAGAAAATAATATTATACGAATTTATTTATTTATTTATTTCTAGCAGCTTAATTAATATGATTTTAGTTATTATAGTCTTTAGTTATGTCATTGAATATAACTATAAGATTTTTTTAATCTTTTAATTACTAACTATAAATTTGTAAAATTTTAATTAGTGAAAGTCAACTCAATTCAACCATACAAAGAGTGTGTTAACTTTGATTGGATTTATCATAAAAAAGATGTAAAAAACTAACTCAACTCAACCTGTTAATTTTTGTGGATGGGATAATGGATTTATCCAAATCCTACCCTCCTCAACCCACAAACACATATAGTCATTGACTTATATCATGTTTAAGAAATTATAGGTACATGTAAAGGTTGAATTGACAAAATTAAAACTTAAATATATTAAAATCAAATTTTTATATATAATGTAACAATGGAATTAACGTAATTAGAAGTTGAGGTACTAAAATTGCGTAATTGTAATATTTAGAGGACTAAATGTGCATTTTTTTTTATAAAATCAAGTGTTGGATAAGCAAATGATACAATGGAAGTAAATTGGGAGGAAAATAAAAATAATTATGTGATTCTTTGTGTTAGGTTGTTTATATAAGTCTTTTTATGATTTAATAAGAAAATAGAGGATTAATTGTTATTTGTATTAAAGATTATCTCTAGTGAGGAAGATAAGGGTGTCAAAACTACTTGAAGATTGCTCTCATTATTTAGGTGTTTTAGACACAATTGGATCTAACTATATCTAAATTAATCGTTAGTTAAAAATAATTAAAATATTTTTTATTTAAAATATAGGATTTAAAATTGAAAGTTTAATATTTGTAAAATGGAGTCATCTAAAATTAATTTGTAGATTTTCACCCAAACAATACTTACTTTCTAGGGATACCTAAAGAATAAAAATCTCTGGAACATATTTTGGTGAGATACAGTGCAGGAAAATAGAAAATATTGTTTGGGCCGGATCGGTTTGTAAAACTGTCATTTTGTCTATTATGTTTCCATCTTCTTAAATTTACTGTCATGCTGGGTTGGATCATAATACCATGCTTTGCTCAATATTTTTTTAAACATTTTGTAATTGTGAATATTTTTTATAATTAAAATATAATATTTCAAAAATAATTCTACACATAAAAAGTCTAATAGGTTAAGACTTTATAATTTAATGATTTTAAAATACTTTTATTTTGTGATAAAATTTTAAAGGATTTAGAAAATATTAAATGATAAGATTTGGAAGAATTTTATAGATTTAAAAGGCTTCCATATATTTAAAAACTAAAATCTTTATTTTGAATCTCTCGATTCAGTAAAGAACTAATTTTTATATAATAATATTACCATCATATCAAACTAATATATATAACTTGAGAAATTTGGTTAAGTAAAAATTAGTAAATAAACAACAACAAAATAAACTACAAAATACATATATTTAAAGAGGTTTTTAACCATTCTTCATTCAAATTATAGAACTTATATAGTAAGCATTGAACCAGTCATTTATGTAAAATATCAAAATACATTTGATAAACATTAACTCTTCTCATAAACAGGTTGTACATTAGACTCGCTTTCTATGTGATTTTCATAAAGTTTTTTTTATTACTTTTTGTTCGGGTGTACTATTTGTGTTCTCTCTAACTTTTGTATAAGTTAATTTAACAAGTTTTACTTCTTGAATCTCTAAAAAAATTCAAAATCGTGTTCCAAAACTGAAACCGGACAGTGTTTCAAAAGGACGAAATTAATTCAAATTTAAAGGTTAAATTACCCAAATATTTTTTTATAAAGAATAAAATATTAGGGGAAAAAAATCTTAAAGTAAAATAAATTATCAAAACTATTTAATTTAGTGTTTCAAACTAAAATCTAACATCACCGACAATCTAAACTAGGGTAGAATAGAATAAATGGTCGAAGTTGTGCACCGTAATTGACTCCACTTTTACCAATGTCTCAATTAAGGAAAAGACATAACAGCGATTGCAACCTGTAAGGTTGCTCGTTAGACTCAGGGAGTTAGTGAATAAAGCTAAACTAATAGTAATACTAATCCTAGAAACATAAATACATTGATAAATGGATTCTCGATTCATTTTTTTTATATAAATAACCGTTTGACATATATTTATATTTGTTACATAAATATAATTTTGTTTCTTTATATTTAATACAAATAATTTGTATAAAAAGAAATACATTTTTCAAAGATTTATCTTTAAAAAAGTTAATTAGATAGTTATCGTTAATTTTTTTTAAAAAAGGCAATACCAACAAAGCATGAACCTATTTATATTTATTGTACTTGCAAGAACTCAAAAGAGTAATTGATTTTCTGTTCTCTTTTTTTTTTTTTATTTGTGTTTGGGCTTAGTTCTCGATTCAAAATATATATGTAAAAAGTTTGAGTAAGTATTCAGTAGTACTATTAATATTTTAATAAAAACATATCTTTATTTTATCTGATATATTTATTGGTACAATTATAATAAATTTTATTATTGATGAATAGTAACTAATACGTATTATTATAAAAATTATATTATCTGTTTATTTTTATTTTTTTTACTTTAATGTGTTTACATTAGTTAAACAATTCACATCCGATACTATTGTCGTGCCGGATGCATTTTTAAATTTTTTTAATTTTGAAAATTATTTAATATTTTGCATTTTAATTATATTTCATTAAGAATTTTATTTTATTTTCTTAATTATTTTAATTATAAATATTAATATTTTATAGTAAGTGTAAAGTGAAACAGAGTGTGAAAACATCTTTATATTTATATTTAAAAAAGTAATAATAAAAAAAGTTTTGGTTCCCGGGTGACGTATGTATTATGATTTGAATGGAATGGGGCAACACACACGTGTTGTAGGATTGAACAAGAGTGGGTCCCGTTGGCCATAAAGTTATGGAAATTTTCTTTTTGGTTTTTGTTTTTATCATGAGAGTGGGGCCGAAGAGAAGTGATAGGCATAGTTTTGTGCAAACTTGGTTTCTTGGTTCCATTCCCATTCTTTTGATGCATCTTTGCCTCTCTCTGGTGGGTAAGTGGTTTGAAAAGGCCTGAAATTGCGTAGGTGGAATGGAGCACATTGGCACTACAATTGTCCACACATGAAACCCTAGCTGGACACACCAAACCTCATTCATATACTCACAACATGTGGCATATATATGTTTAGGGAAACCCTAGTGTGGGGGTCTCATGCTCTTTGCTTTCCTAATAATACCCTCATGCATGCATTTCCTTTTCTCATCACAAAATTCTCTTCTTCACCACCATTCTTCATTCCTCATTCCAATAATCATCCCTCTACCCTATACCCTCTACCTACATTCATCATTCTCTCCTCTCATCATTTTCCTAAGATATTCTTACTCTACTTATGATGGTCTTTAGTATTTTCGGCTGGAAAATATGTTTTTTTTTTTGTTTTTGTAGATCATAAGTTTCTGATGGAATGCATAAGTTTTTCGGCTCTATTAAGTGGTTATGCAGAGTCAATGAGACATCTTCATGACACATAAGTCTAAATTGAACAATTATGAAATGTGGAGTAGTAGTTCAAAGGAACTAAGCAAAAGCCTATAGTGTGAGGCAACTTAGTGTGCAAATTTAGTGACTATTGTAAGCCACAATGGAAAAGTTGGGTTCAAGAAGCATAAATATAAATATGGAGCAAAACTCCAATCACAGTGTAAAGAAACAAAGTATAAAACAATGGAGTGAAGAAAAACAACTACAACAACGATTACTTGTAGTTAAAACTGATCGTCATTTAAAAATATCTTATGATAATAATTAGTATATGTTAGACAGTTTCAAGGAAAGATTTTAACCAAGTTGTATTTATGTTTTATTTATTTATTTTTGAATTGGCATAACACAAAATAAAATAAGTATTTATAAAAAGTACTTTATTTGCAAGAATTAAATCATCAAGATACATTTCTATAATCTAAAATATACTTATTTTAGCCTCTCATACCATAATCAACAAAATTCTAACAGCTTACTTTAATTTTACATTTTTTTATCATAAAATAATTTGTAATAAAGTAGAAGTGTTTTACGCTTTCAATGTATATAAAATAAACACCAATATTCATTTTGAAGGGAATAAATATACCATTTACATTTAAAAAGACGTGTCTATAAGCGGGGGAAAAATAGTCAAATCCCTTATGATTTGTGAGGGCAGTGAAGATAGATTGAAGTAGAAAATTTGAGTTTCGTGACAAAAAAGGGTTAAATGGTCGTTGAAGGTTTTCATTGGCGTTTCACAAATTTGGTATGATGATTAGACAATCCTAAGCGAGTTTCAATATACAATTATTAGTTTAATTAACTTGTAACTCCCAAGTGTGACTACTTATTAGTGCATTCATTGATATTTTATTATTTCATTCTATAAAATAATTCATCCTTTATTAACATATTAAACAAAAAATCTCGTAGTATAAGTGATATCTCTATTTATGATTATATTATGTGTTTATATTAGTTGCCAAAAGAAATCATATATCAAATATTTAATAATTACTTTTAATAAATTCATTTAACTATATTGTACCGGTATTGGCGAGGTCGACCCTTGGTCTCCCTGCTCGAGATCGGGTCAACCTGATCGGGACCCTGCCCAAAACCTGAGAAGACTTGGCTGACGACCCATCTGGCCGAGACCTTCGAAGACTCGGCCGAGACAACCAAGAGCAAGCAATCTGGCCGATGGCCGACTCGTGCCTAAGGCCGACGGCCGACGACCAATCCTGATTATCCTCTCAAACCAAGGTCAGCGAAGCTAATCCATCGATTAAGAATTAGGTAATACAACCATAAAAGGTATCCACCTCGATAAACGAGCCCAATAAGTTAGACTCATTAGAATAATATAAATAGCACGCATCCCAAGGAGTAAGGTACGTCATTTATTACTGTTCACCTACCTGTGAGCTGACCACCCGCTTTACTGACTTGAGCGTCGGAATGCATTCGCAGGTACCCTCACCATCCGGTATCCACCCGAGACCGAGGAGCAGGAGGACGAGAAGAATCTCAGCCCATCACCCAGTCACCTGCCTGATTGAAGGAAGGAGAAGAAGACTTCAATAGTTCTCTAGGTCTCATCTCCCTAGTAGAAACACATATATTATAAAAAACAAAAATAAATTATATTTTTTTTTCTATTTATTATATTTCTCCACATGTATTTCATGGATTAAGATAGAAAATAGTTCAAGTCACTTATTAGAAGTGTAAAACCTAAGATCATGATTTGCGACTTTCGTATTTTTATCGCTAAAGTCGGTAATTAAATTACTTTTTTCTTATAGTATGTTAATTTTATTTCTTTAACTTTTAGGGTTGAGTTAGGCTTAAAGTCCACTCTTTCTTAATATGGTATCAGAGTTTATCCTAAGGAGTATTTGTTGGGCCTATCGAGCCACTTCGTAACAATATTAATATCTAAAATAGTTTTTATTATTAATAAAATTTATAAACTAATTTTTAAATTAATATATAAAATTAACTACCAAGTTTAACTGCTAACTATTTTATATTTTAAATATTTTATATTTTAAATTAATTTAATATCTAGAGTTTAATAATTAAAATTTTAGTAATTAAAGTTGGATACTAATTAAAAATTAGTTTATAAATTTTGATTAATAATAAAAATTACTTTAAATACTAATAATTTTTTAATTTATAAAACAATATAATATAATATAATATAATTATTATTTATTTTTTTCTCTAAAATTAGATATTATTAAATAATTTTTTTATAATATAAATAAAATATTTTTTTAAATTAAAACGAGTAGTATTATTATTTTATTAAAATAAAAAATAAATTTTTATTTTAAAAATTAAAAGTGTATAAATGTCGGTTTGTATAACCTTAGAATAAGTGAAATTTTTTCCTATCAAATCCACTATTTACATTCTTTTGACATGTAATCCACTTCCATTATAATATTATTGAGCATTATAGAGTTTGAAAAAAATAAATCTCCGACCAATATTCTGGTTACACTCATAAACTTTATATCTTCATTTTCTCACTTTGTTGAAACATCCAAAATAGTTCTTCATATAGGCACCTCAAATGTTTATTTCTGTGAAACTTCTTTAATTCAATCCCAACCACCAAGTACTCGTGGGATCAAAATTTAATGATTTTGTGGTGAAGGAAGTCCACATTTCTACAAATTTTGGAAATGCAAGTCACACACATAACATTACTAATTAATCATTACAAAGACCAAAATAAATAATATTTAATTATTGTTTAAATTTAAATTAACTTACTTTATATATGCTTGTAAATTGCTATCATCATTAGGAACACATAATATTTTCAAAACTCTATATTTTATTGTAATGTAAATATTTTGTATACAAATACTAGGGAATATATGTTTGTATATTATTATTAGGAGTACTTAAATTAGATGTTATTATATTAATTACATAATGAAAAATTAAATAAAGTTTTTTCTTAATATTATTTTATTGTGACTTGCATTAATAAAATTTACTAAATAAAAATAATAGTCCTAAATAGTTATTGTATATAATAATTTCCACATTACTATAAATTATTGTATTTCGTATATTTATTTGAGGGGGGAGGGGGTAGCTATCAAAATATAAAGGATATCATATATAGATGAAATAAATGAAAATTGAGAAAAAAAAATAAAGAACTAACTAATTTAAAAGACAAAAAGACTAAGAAAAAATATCCTTAGATAAATATTTAGTAGAAGAATTCTTATATTACTTATAATTATAGGGATTTTTATATATGTTTTTAGTGTGAGTGCTGGTTTTGGTCTCTCAAAATACATTTATTTTTTTATCCTCAGAATTGTAAAACATAATATTTGATTTTTTTTATAAAAACTTTTATGTTAGATATCATTATGCAACTTGACATCTCAGTTAGGTTGACACCTCAAATAACAACAGTCATCTGTCATCACATGAAAAAAGTATTATTCATAAAGAATTCTAATAACAAACTAGATGGAAAACTATTATACCAATAAAATGACTCTTTATGAATAAATCCTAAATTAACCAACTTATCAGTACACGCATTCCCTTCACGAAAAATATGAATAATCCTAAACCTGATTTTTCCACAGTAATTAAGACAAGTATTTCATCGATTATTATGCATCCACCGAACACTAGTCCTAGTAGTAAACACAACACAAATCAAGACAAAATCACATTCAAGCCAGACATTAGTAAACCCATCTTTTGAGCTTCCTCCATAGCATGTATAACTCCATAAAACTCAGCAACCATAACAGTCTGAACTTCAAGAAACATAGAGAAAACACCAATAAACTCCCTCATACTCCCACGGAAAATACCTCCACAAGTAACAAGACCAGGATACCCCTAACAACCCCATCAGTGTTAATTTTAACCCAGCCTGATAAAGGAAACTCTCATCTAACAAGAAGAGGACGAAGAACTTTACCACTACGAGTATTAATAAAAAAAAACGTAATCATGTTGAAATCCAGCGTATCATTCTTCATTGAAACTTTAGACGAATTTCTCATTAGACAAGTTAAATCTTTAATTACCGAAATAGCCCTAGAAACCTCAATTTTATCTGAAATCTAGTATAATTCTTCATACACCATATCATTTAAATGGAAAAAATTATCACAACAAACTTAATCAATTTAACCAAAGGACTACCATCACCCTTAATAAAAGAAAGAAGATCATTCTTATTAGAGAAATGAGAAGTAAGAAAAATTTGTCGAACCCAACTCCAAATATGCAAAGCATACACACAAAACATATATGCAAACCTTTATTCTGAATATATTGATATGTAAGAAGTCACACATAAAAAACTTACATTATATTTTATCTTTAGTATTATATATATATATATGTCTTATGATATAATGTCAACATAACACCTTTAAACTTTTAAGATCCATCCTACTGATCTTAACATGAATAATGTACATGAATAATGTAAATAAAATAGTGATTTCAAAACTTGGAGAATTAAAAATATAAAAAAAACTATACCCAAAATTCATATATTTTATATGGATTAAAAATGCTGAATTTAATTTATTTTTTTAAAAAATATAGGAACTAAAAATAAAAAAAGTTGGTAATTTTACATGGACTAAAGACATATCCAAAACAATTTATAATTAATGGAAAGTTGAACTGGTCATAGAACAAGTGCAGTAACCAATAGAATTGTAAAGAATAGTTTTCAAACATTGAAATCCATAGTATAATAAATTTGTAAAGAAGTGAGGGTATTCAAATCCAACACTCAACTTCTTAAAATTAAACAACTTAAATGATAAGCAGTTAATGAGGAGTGTATGTGTAAGGTTTTTTATGGTGTCTACTATTTGATAAGAGAAAGGCATTGTTTGCAATTAATAGTGATTTTGTCTTTTGTTTGGTCTAAATTAATGGTCAATTGTAGAGTTATTTCTTTTGCATCACAGATAGGGAGATGGCATGGTACCTATTCCTCCAACATGGTCCATCATCTATGCCTATCTTTTAGTGTCTAATTTACCCTACACTCCTACTTTCTAATACGGAATCCATTAATTTACTGTTAAATATATATATTTTATTTAAAATTGATTTTAAACTTTAAACCTCTTAGTTATTTATAGTAAGAAAATTAGATTTTTGTTAATTTTTAGACTACAAACGAATTTTTAATATAAATTAAAATGTTAAAATATTTTATATTAATTCATAATTACTTGAATGTCATAATATTATAATATAATTTATACTGAAAATTTGTTTATTATTTATTATGTAAAATAAATTAATAATAATTTATTAAGGAGTTCTAAAGTTTAAGAAGGTCTAAAATTTTAGGAGATCTAAAATTTAATGAGGTTTAAAAATATTCAGAAAGGAGATCTAAAATTTGAAGTAGAAAAATAATATATTATTCTAAAATAATATATTATTATAACTTTGGAGATTGAATCAGATATCGAACAAGGAGTAATCTCCTTTAAAAATTAATAGTATCTACTGGTTCAGGAGTTGAAGATTGATATATCAAACTACAAAGATTTATTAAAAGACTTATGATAGATTTTTTTCATCCAAACTGAATTGGACTTGAAATTTCTAACAAAAAATTATTGTAGAAAGTAGAATTGTTTATGAGTGATTATAAGGAGTATATTAATAAAGTAAAAGTAACTTGAATCCATATGCAAAACGCAATAACCTTGCCGAATCAATTGGCAGTAGTTCCATCTCTACCTAAGTGCAACGTAACCTAATTCTTTGATGATGATTGAAACTCCACTTTGTTCGTTAAGAAACCATTTGTAGGTTTGAATACACCATGAAGTCATGAGTTTTTGAAACTTGCATGACCAACCGAATTCAGCTATGCAGAGTGTTAATTAAATTCACATTTTGAGTAGCAAACAATGCAAATATTGAAGTGCATGAAACTCTATTTCAAATTCAACAAGATAACTAGCTAGTGCAGGCAAACCAACCAGTTTTTAGTCTCAGGATTGGGTAGTAGGTGAAGGAATTAATTATATCAGCATTAATAGAAAATGAATATATATTTGATATATTATATAAATTTAAGAGATTAATATATATATATATATATATATATATAATTGTTAAGATTAATTAAATGATAAATGCATTTAATCTTCCATTTCATAGTTGAGATTATGCATTAAATTCTCTTTTAAAGAATTATTAAAATATCTTCTAAAATTAGTCCGTATTTATTATTCATCTTTTCTCCTTTTCCATTAATATGTATCTAATAATTTTTTTATCATTAAATATAATAGAATTAAATATGTTTTTCGTCCATGTACTATAACACGGAATTGATTTTTGTCACTATTCCAAACTTTAGACCTCCTTAGTACTTATAATAAAGAAATTATTAGAATGAGTCATTATTAATGTTATTTATATAACAAACGAATTTTTAACATGAACTGTATTATAATATTACAATATACAAGTCTCTGACGAGTCACATTTCAATAGTTTCCTTATTATGAATACCCGGAAAGGTCCAACAGACGAAAACAAATTAAACTACATAACCGAAAAACATATTTAACTCAATATAGTATTATGATATTTTTTTTCATTAATATATATTTAATAATTATTCCAACATCAAATATAGTATTATGATTTTTTTTAATAAAAGATCCAAAAAAGAATATTTTTAAAAATAAATCTTATTGTTTTTTAAAAAATATACATTTTAATTAAATATAGTTATATTATAATTATTTTAAAATTTAATTATAATAAATTAGAAATATTTAACTATATTTATTTATAACATAAACATTATAATTATAAATACTAAAACTATAATAAACAAATACATTATATAGGAGGCTGATTCCTTTTCTATTTCGAATACTATTGATAAGATTTTGAATGCAACATTGACTTTGAGATTGAAAGGAACTTCAAGTAACCTGTTTTTCACTTTATCACTTTTTTTAGGATGAATAAATTATAAAGTCAATATTAAAAAAATCTCATCAATATAATATGAAACTTTTTTGTAATTTTTGTTATTAACATGAAATAATAGATAAATATAAATCACTTCATGAGTTGTTCAACCCTTATACAAAATTTAACAAAAACTTATAACACCTCCTCCCAAAAGCTTACCACAAATACTCTACATGAGCAACTAAAAAACAAGTCAACAGACCAAAACAATGACACCTCATAAACAACCTAACATCTCATCCTAACCTTCTAAAAAGCAAAATGCTTAGAGTTTCAAAGTCTCTGAATCAAATACATACAAACTAGAGGATTAAGACACCACTCAAAATAAGAAAATCATGAAGAGGCAAAATTATAAGTAACCCAAGATCATACCTTTAATTGAACCAAGGATGATCAATCACACCATCTTTAAAAAAGTGTTTATTCTTATGTCTCCAAATCTCACCAACTACTGCAAATGAGTCACTTTCCCAAACAACATTGACATAAACAAGTATATTAACAAGTTTGAAATGTTGGAAGTGTGAAAAAGGATAATGAAGATCTACCATACCAACTCTAATCAAACATAACACTAGTTCCAAACGAGCTAGATAATTAAAAGCAAGAAAAATCTCTTTATAAATTAACTCTTTCCTCTTGCGCTCCCGCCAACAAAAAGCTGCTACTCCTCCAAAAGTCCACTTTAATTAACATAAGAACATCTCCTCAAACCTGCATAACACACTGCTACACTCTCCCTAAAACAAGAGGTTAGCTATACAAATTTTCTAATATGAAACATTACTTCTTAACATATCCATACATTCCAATAGTTCTAGACACCATTCAGAACAAGAACTGAACAGATTTTTCTTTACATGTAATTCAAGCTCAGGTTTTTCTTTGTACCACCACAAAAGCCTCTAAATAATCAACTCTCCCATCCTTAAAAACCCTCATGTTCCTATGTTTCCATATTTCACCTACCAAAGCAATCCACACACCCCCAAACTCTAGAAATGGAGCATTCACAAATGTACCACCAACCAAGACAAACACAATCCCCGAACTCTCCAAGCAAACTTACACTAAAAAAAAAAAGATGACTAACATTCTCCTCCTCCTCATCACACAACCCCCGTAAACTACTTATCTAGATAACACCTCGCCTCAACAGATTATCTTTTGTTGCTATACTATTTTGCAACACCCTCCAAGCAATAATAACTTGTGCAAATGGAAGGAACTTGACCTTCCAAAACCTCTCAAAAAGGGTCCTATCACCACCTACTACAAGAAAATCATGAAATAGAAACTAATTTTAGAAACAAAAAATAATTAGTTGTTATAGTGACTAAATATGAAACCATTTTAGAGACTAAATTTTTTTTTTGTTTCTAAATTAGTTTCTATTATTGTTAAATAGTTTCTAAATTGGTATCTAATTAACGACCAAGATTTTAACTACCATTTATTTATATATATATATATATATATATATATATATATATATATATATATATATATATATATATATATATATATATATATATATATATATACTACCATAGAAACAATATACCGATAATATAATTAACTGTAAGAGAATTATTGAAAAAAAGAATGTGAAGAAGATGGAAGACTAACCTATCAAGGATAATGTGTTGCTGATAAAAAAAATAAAAAAATCAAGGATAATGTGTTATGATTGATGTACTAACGAGCATAATCAACATTCATGAAAAATTCACTAAAACAAATAAAATTATAAGTGGAAGTTTCTTTTATTGTAAAATCTTGCTATTTCTCAATCAACAATTCTAACAACTTTAATTAACTGATTTGTTATTAAAAGTGACATTACAATATCCTTATTTATAAGTAAAACCCAACTTAACTAACTTTACACAACGCATTAACTCAATACAAAAGACACATCTAATTTAAGAATCTTTAACTAGATTATTAATGTTTTAAAAGTTTTTTTTTCTCCGAGTTGTATTAATTTTAACTAGGGTTGTCAAAAGGACTTTACAATGTTAAAATTTCACAAAAGATTGTAAGGATGTTGTAGTTCTAAGATCTTGATTCGTTTATGATAAGATTTCACAAGTAGTGGTATAACAAAATTTATAGGATTCAAGATCTCATGTTATATATTTTCTGGTTTTCTTAAGATGATTTTGTAGAACTTAAAAATTAATTGGCTTAATTAAGTGATCAAGCAATTGAATATAGTTCTTTAGTGACTGTGAATTAATATTTTTTTTTTTTTGTGTTTTTCTTATATTTTACAACTCATAAATTAAATTTATATTTTATAGTTATGAAAGATTAAAAAACATTGAAAATAACATTTTTTTACCTAGTTTTTTTTTTAAATATCCATCTTCTATTCATTTGTAAAAGGTTTATAATTTCTTTCAAACTTCAATTCACCCATCCTTTTTAAACTCAACCTATGTTTCCAACAATAGCAATAAAATAAAGCCATATAGATATGTGTTATTGTATATTTAATAAAAATGAGTGATATGGTCTCTCTATCACCACTTTTAATAATGGGTATCGGTGAAATGTTTAAAAATAACGTGTGGATATATTATGCTTAAACCCAATATATATTAGATTTATAAAATATTAAAATATAAATTAATCAAGAATAGATGTTGACATAATGAAAGGGATTAGTGGTTCACCTATTAGTAGGCATGAGCACTAATGCATAAGTTTGATGTAGGAAAATTTTGAAAATGATCGAATTTAAGGTGAGTAATTGGGTGGACAAAGTTGGTTTATAACAGATAGCCAGACTTTGATTAAGAACTTTGATAATCTAGGTGAGTAATTTTTTTCGATTTTGTGATATAAATGTCTCTTATTGTGTTTGTTGGTGACCACAAACATATTTAGTACTTCCTTTTTATTTTGGTCCGTTGCATAATGACTTTATCAAACCATGAACATCTCTATTGTCTCTTTGAATAAATATTTTCAATACAACATGATATTTTTTTCATTTTGTTTTTGCTTATATCGATGCATTTTACTACATTTTTTATACGATGTTGTTGTAAAAGTTTTAAACACTTCATGATTTTTATCATATAATTTGAAAGAATTTGAGAGCTAAGCCTTTTTAAAATATATTAAATAAATGTATGAAAATGTTTATTTATTGCAATTTATAAAGATTTGCATTGTTTTTCTTCATTGTAGCATAGACTGATACGATAAGGATACGAAGATACATATAATCTCTAAAATGTAGGACATGGACACAAATCTATATATTATATAATTATGAATTATATAAATTGATAATAAATACTTATGTGTACAAATATGTTTTAGTTTTTTTTTAAACATAAAGATGTTTTTCATGACTGGTTCATAAATAATTTGTTCTTTATTTTTATAATTATACTAAAAATTTATACAATAAATTTTAGTTTTTAGAAAATTAATGTATTTTTTAATTTTAAAATTGTGTTACAATCGTACTAGAATTGTCAGAAATCCAATAAATATTTTTTGAATTTGAACTTCACCGATACATATCTTACCAGTATTGGTGTCCGATATGTGTATCCGACACGAAAAAGTCTCATAGTTGAGTTTTTCCTCCTACCAAAACAAGTAAGTTAAAAACGTTATTTGATGTTTTAATAATGGTATTGACTAAAAGTATATACAACATAGAAATTTAGTTTTTTAATTTTTTTTATAACGTAATGAAGAAAAAATAATTAAAAAGTGGTTTAATGTATTGTATTATGCAATAATTTAGGAAATTCTCGATTATTAAGAAATGATATGCTCTTATATCTTTTTCATTAGTTGTAAAAATATCATGCTTTAGATATAAGAATTTTATATCACGCAATTAGTATACTTGTTAATGTCATTTTTATTATAATTGTTAATTTTTTTAACAAATTAAGTGTAAGTGAAACTGTTAAATAAATTGTAATCCTCTTTTTTAATATCATTTTTAAATTTTTATCTAAGAGTTCTCTGTTAAATAAATTGTAATCCTCTTTTTTAATATCATTTTTAAATTTTTATCTAAGAGTTCTTATAACAATTTACACATTATGCACTAGAAAATTATTAAATAAAAAATAAATTTTAAAAATTAATATTATATACTTTAATAGACTATAAAATAATTTTTATTATTAATAAAAAAATTAAATTAATTTTAAATTTTTATCTGATTAACTATTAAATTTTAATTATTAATTTTAAAATTTAAAATAATTAATGACTAAAATTTGGCAACTAATTAATTTTTTTTTTATATTTTAATAGAAGAGATCATCTTGCTTATGAAAGTTTTGGTAATTATTTTAAAAAGTATCTTCTATTATTGTATGTGTAGGTCAAAAGTAGAACATTAAATATACATGTTCTTTATTTATGAATTCATGGTTTGATATTTTGTATGACATGAGATAATAGAAAGTAGATAGTTATTGGACTAAAAATCTTGATCTTGAAATGAAATGTTTTCACAAATAATTTATAATAGAATACAGTTAAATAGTTAGATTCTAAATAGTTTCAAATTCAGTCAATATGCAGATATAAATTTTAAATATTTATTTGTTTTGTGTAACTTATTTGAATAAAATTGAATGAAAACACGTAAAAGCACATGGTGTTTGAAAAGAATTATTAAATAGAGAAATTTGATTAGTGAGGTTTGAATAAATTTATTTGATATTGATAAGTAAAACTAAACTGAAGCGCGTGACAGTGTAATATAAGAAGAGTATAGTATTAGTTGGGTGACGTAAGAAACCTTAAGCCGGCTTAAACAGTGGACGCAAGCTGCCGAAAGCCACGCCGTTTCTATTTTCATCTGTCCACACTCTGCGCTACCTCCCAAATACCGCTCCTCGAGGAAACTCAAGCGTAACCGGCTAACCCGGTAACGCAAAAAAGTTGCATTTGGGTTGAATTTAGGTTCATTTCGTAGCCAACCGCAGTAGCAGTCACCTAACCCCAGTCAGATTCTAACCCAGGTTGGTTTATTTAAAGACACACACTCTCACCTAAGCTCGCCTGTGAACTCGTTCACCCCTCTCATCACTCCTTACTCACCCTTCCTTTTCTTCACTTTCTCTTCCTCTTTCTCTTCACTTCCACCCTTTTCTTCACTTCATCACTGATGATGTAGATAGAGAGTAAAAAGAGACCACTGTGTCCAGTTAGAAAGAGATTGGTCACTTCTTGTTGCTTGTGGGTTTGTTTTGTTCCTTGTGTTGGAATTGTTTGATTGATGGGTGAAGAGGGAGAAGAGGTGTCAATAGAGAAGGAACAAAGCATGGGAGTTTATGAAAATGAGTGGTTGTATGCTACTTCCTCTGCAAATTGGCCCCTTTTAAGACACCACAATTCATCTTCAATGCCTCCCTTTAAGTAAAACACAAAACAAAACAAACCTTCTCCCACCTTTTCTTCTTCAGATCTTAATATACATTGCCTAAACAAAATAAAGGGATCGAATTTAAGTTCCTTGATCTAATAAGATCCGTGCTTTGCACTCATGAAGAGACTTGGCAGCTCCGATTCTCTGGGTGCTCTCATGACCATTTGTCCACCAACAGGTTAATTGAATTAAAACTTCGTTGTTTTTTTTTTAACTTTGTTTCTGTTTTCTCAAAATTATTTCAGACAGTTAGATCCATGATGCGCGTTTCATGTTTGTGCCTTGTCTTGTCTCTAACTTTTTTTGTGATCAACCACGCCAATTGCAGACTTTTCCTCCTTTTTAAATTAACCCAAATTCCTTATTCTGTCCTTTGTTTTTGCATTACAATTTACAACTCATCGTATTATGCTTTGTGCGTTTGTTTCAAGAGCAAACAACAAAACCAGTTGCACTAACCATGATTATGTCCGATTTGCATTCAGACGAACACAGTCCGAGGAACAACCACGTGTATGGCAGGGAGTTCCAGTCTATGCTGGAAGGACTAGACGATGAAGGGTGTGTGGAGGAACCAGGACACCACGCTGAGAAGAAACGAAGACTAAGCGTGGATCAGGTGAAGGCTTTGGAGAAGAACTTCGAAGTAGAGAACAAACTCGAACCTGACAGAAAGGTGAAGCTGGCACAAGAACTTGGCTTGCAACCAAGACAAGTTGCGGTTTGGTTCCAAAACCGTCGAGCCAGGTGGAAGACAAAGCAATTGGAAAGAGACTATGGAGTCCTCAAAGCCAATTATGATTCCCTCAAACTTAACTACGACACCCTCCAACAAGACAACGAAGCCTTACTCAAAGAGGTAGAATCTCGTGACTCTAGAATTAAAAAAAAAAAACAATTTTCATTCATCACTAATTTATTAACTTTTTTAAAGTTTTGTCATTAATTTTTAGTGGGGAAGTTCTTTTCTGGAAAGAGTATTAAAAGGTTGGTTTGTTGTGTTGGCAGATAAAGGAATTGAAATCAAGGTTGCTGCTGCAAGAAGAGAGCAACACTGAAAGCGATGTTTCAGTGAAGGAAGAGATGATAACACTGCAAGATAGTAACCCACTTTGTGAAACCGCCATTCCTGGATCCGAGTCCAAGGAGTTGAGTTACGAATGCTTTAACAAGAGTGATGAGGTTTTAGGTTTCAAAGACGGGTCTTCCGACAGCGACTCCAGCGCGATCTTGAACGAAGAGAATGCCAACAACAACGACAACAGTCCCAACAACGCCACGATTTCGTCTTCTGGGGCTATGCAAAGTCAGAGCTTTTTATCGTCGTCTTCTCCGATGAACTGTTTCCAGTTCCAGAAACAGTTTCCGACGCAGTACGTGAAGATGGAGGAGCATAATTTTCTGAGCGCGGACGAGGCGTGCAATTTCTTTTCGGATGAACAAGCGCCCACGCTGCAGTGGTACTGTTCAGAGGAGTGGAGTTAAGAAGAGGAACACGTAGGAGAAAAAAAAGGAAGAAGAAGAAGTATCATCATCATCATCATGGTCACCTTGTTGAGAAGAGGGAATAGAGAGAAGAATAAGAGCCTTATTTTGCAGGGTGTATAGTAATGAAGAAAGAAGCTTTGTAAAAAGGGAAAGGGTTGGCATGGTGAAGATTGAAGAAGAGAGAAAACTTGAAGAGTTTGAGAGAGAGATGCAGGGGTTGCAGGAACCGGGTGGGGTCGGAGAAGAGAGGTTGATGACGAGAAAAGGGTAAAAATAATAATAATCATCAATCTCTCGGGCGTGCGGGTAATTTATGAATAATAATAATAATAATAATCATAATGATTAGGTGCTAATGAAATCAAATCTATCTATCTATGCTGTAAAAATCCGCAATTCACTTGTCTGCTTCCAACTTTCTTTCTCTCTCACCACTCTTCTATTATCGGCTTATTGTATTTATCTAGATTCATAGAGTAAGTTAAGGTTAAATTTATAGATTTTGGGGTTTTTTTAAGAATATTTAGATGCACTTGAGTGTGTTTATATACTATTACCAGAATTTCGACTTTATTTTGAACAATTACATTAAACTTTATTTATGCTTTTTATTTTTAACTATTAAATTTTTCTTTTATTTTTATTTTTCTTAGGCATCTTACGAATTTAGGTATAAAAAATTATCATGGAATTTTAGAAGTTTACGAATTTAGGTAAAAAAGTTTATCATGGAATTTTAGACTTCGTGTCTAATTTACAAGACTTTATGCAGTTTAAAAAAAAAATATGCATACGATTTCAGTTTACAAAAATTTCATGTTGAAGTAATATTAGTCTAAAATAACTTTAATTGAATCGAAATAACAAAAACATCGTGCAAAAGCACGATTTTGATTAATTTGAATTTAACACTAAGTAAAGTTATTTATGGCTGATATCACTTAAGTTGTATGAAATTTATTTATTTTTTCTGTTTTTTAAAATATTTATTTATTTTAAATAAAATAATTAATTGAATTATCAAAAATATTAAAATTTTGTAGGAAAAAAATTTCAAATAATAATAATTTTTTATAGAGAAATCGGATTGAGATGCATTAAAATGAAAGATACACAAAATAAGATAAATAATGTCATGGTCAATATTGAAAGAGGATGAGAATATCAAAATTTTGAAAAATCAACCATTTCTGAATAGTTGTTTTTTTAGTATTTTAGAGACTTTTTGTTTATTTTAGACTTTTCGTTTATTTTTTGGTTAGGGCTAAAGTTTTAACACAATTAAATTAATAAACTGAAGTTGTGGATGATTGACACGACTTTACTTAAGATTATATTTAAAATTAATCAAAATTTTGATTTTAATTCAACTAAAGTCGTCTTAGGATGACTTGACTTTTACATGTAAAGATTCTAAACCAAAGTTATATGCATGTGACACGACTTAATATAAATTCTACTTAGACACAGCTTCCCTTGTAATTTTATTTTTTTTATCCAAATCCATAATAAACACATAAAATTGCACCATAATTTATCTCTCAATTGTTCCACTTCTTAATTAATATTTGATATCTAGTCTTACTATACATTTTTATCCTTTGTACAATTTGTTCACAAATGATATATTTTGCATTTCAGAAAATGTAAACTTCAATATTATCAAATTTAATCATTTTAATACTCTACATTAGATCACTTCTATTTTTTTAATATTTTGTTTACATTAAAAAATCTCACTATAATTTTGAGTGTTCAATTTTTTTACATTAAAAAATCTCACTATAATTTTGAGTGTTCAATTATGTAAATCTTTAGTGTATTAAGTAACTTAAAAAAACTTACTTTTCTTTTATTCTTAATTTTGTTTCATTTGAAGTATTCTCATTACACAAATTTTCATTATCTTTTCAACCATTCAACTCATTCAATATCTATCAAATTCACCAAATCCTCGAAATATTTTTCCTCTCAACATTTGAAAAAAAAATGTGTTTATCATTGTAAAAATTCAATTATGTGTAATTTTTATTTATTATAATCTTTTCTTTATTATCTTTATTTTTTTATATAAAAAATATTTAATTAATATTTTGAACAATGAGTACGGACACAAATATGAATACACCCGTTATCCGATAGGACAGAAATGTAACACAAATTTTATACTTTAGAGATATGAGAATAAGAAATTGTACGAAGTTTTACTTCAAATACACAAACAAACAAGTCACACATGCTCTCATTCCATTGTCACATGCCAACTTGCCTAGTCAATAAATTAGACACAATAAGGTAGATTGGAGATTAATATTTCCATATTATATATATACATATATATAATGACACAATATATATAATGGTTTATTGTGAGATGGGAGAGTATTAAATTTAGGAGTACCAAAACAATGTATTCAAGTAGGATAGTTTGTTAGCTCGTCTTGACTAGTCCATTGTATCACAAATGGAGTGAGGTAGGTTGATCTTGTTGAACAAGATGCTTTGATGTCTCCAAATCCAAGAGGAAAGCTTGAAGACCTTGTTGTTGGGTGTGTGTGTTGTCTAGTTGTTTGAAACTTGTTAATTCACTTCTTAAGTTGATCCAAGTTCATTTGAATCTTTAACCTTTTGAAAAGATGTGTTTTCTAAAAAGCTGTCAAAAATTCAATAGGTTGTTTTACCTTAGTTGTTTTTGAAAAACTTGGTTGACTTTGCTATCAAACCAAAACAATCGATTTGTTAAGCGGTTTTAATATGTTTTAAATGATCCTAACTAACTTGCCTCCTTTATTAAATGCTTTTGACCACTATAAAGGTGGTTTTACGCTCCTAATCTTGGAGTAACAGAAAGAGTTTATCAAAACAGTTTTTCCAAGATTTGAAAGAGCTTTGGATCATTCTTAAGTGGGTGGAATAGGATTGGGTTGTAAATCTGAACTTTAAGCTTTGTAATATCCAGGTGTATTCTATTCCCTTCTTCCTTGATTACTGTATTTCTGTAGTTGTGTTGCCAAGGAGTGTTGTGTGTTCTTGAGGGGTTCAAGATCAACACTCTTGGTGTGGTTTGCCAAAGGTAGTGTGTTTCTTGAGGGGTTCAAGGTCACTACTTTGGTGTGTGGTGTTTGTAATCTGGTTTTGATTGCATAGTGGAATACCCAGTGGTTTATGGGAACTGGACTCTTGGTGTAAGAGTGAACCAATATAAATTGCTTGCGTGCTTATCTCTTACCCTTAACTCTTTAAATTTTGTTTTTAAGTTGTTTTTATAAACTGCTGATAAAAACAACCAATTGTTTTTCTGATATCATCTTGAAACAGTTTTGGTTCTTTGTTTCCTTGATTTCTTTCTCTGTAATTAAGCATTGATTTTCATTATACCATCAAAGTTTGTGAAAATCCCTCTTAAACAATTCACCCCCTCTCGTTTAAGGTCATACATACTAATAGATCTATCGATTTTTTTTTAATTTTTATATCATATATATAAATATTAAAATAAAAAATACTAAAATTTAAAGAATTGTAATTTTTATGTTATATTATTTGATAAATGTAAAAATACAAAAATATTGTAATTTAAATCATGATTTTTTTTAAATTATTGATTTAATTGAAAAAATTAACATATAAAAATAATAACTCTCTCAATTTATTTAAACATACGAAATATTTATAATATATATATATATATATATATATATATATATATATATATATTCAACGTAACAATCCACTAGCCTACTCTCTAGCCAGGCAAAGTTTGAAACTATTCCCAACTATGGTAAGACTATTTAACCTATTTTTTGGTAGTCTAAATAGGCAGAATTGACCCATTTTGTTATCTTTGATTGATTCAAATTTACTATCATAATTGTAAAAACATAATTAAAAAATGATGTTTTCTCATCTTTCTTATCCATTTTCTCTGTTTTCACGTCTTTATATATATATATATATATATATATATATATATTTGTATTCACCTTTTTATTTTATTACATTTTTCATTGAAATAAGAAAATTATTGTGTGGCCAACCAACTCTTTCCATGTATCACAACAAAATTTACAATTAAAAGATGAGATAAGTATAAGAAAAAAATTTCTTTATAAAAAAAATCATAGATGATTAAATAAAGCGTTATTTTTTTAAGTCGTTATTAAATATTACACTAGTTGAAGTGTTTCAATTTGATTCCACAAATATATTGTATTGAAAAAAAATAAAAATAAAACATGAAAAGAAAAGGAAATAGAAAAAAAAAAACCGTGAAAATTAATAAAAGAAAACACAAAACTAAAAGATTGACACAACCGTCAAATAAGAGAACTATTAACTAACTAAAGAAGTGAAAGAATATGAAATATCCATGTAAACTTTTATTTTAATTCTATAAAGCTTTTGTGATTATGACTTAATTACGTGTAGATAATATGCATAAATTATATAGCGCCTAATAACTTAGAATGATTATTGGACAATCTGGTAAGTTACATATAAAATTACATTGTTAAATAAGTTATCACAACATTTCATCAAAGCATTATTAAGTAAAAAAAATTAAAAATTAAACCATTAATAAAATCTAACTATTAATGAAAATATGTTACTACTATTGATGGAAGCCTTGTATGGCTTGTAAGGATGGGAGAATCTTCCTCTTAGACTTCATGACTTTGGAGAACCTTATAGGATGTAAGAACTTGCATTAGATGGAGATTTTGGTAAGTTTCTAAGAGCTTTTTTTAGATAAACAAGGTTTAGCTTGATTATTGATGATATAAGGTGGGATTGGTCTTGACTATAGTGACTTATTGATTGATTCTTAGAAGAAGCACAATGGTGGGTTGTGCAAGCAAATAAGAGAAGTTAAGATGAAATTTCTTGAATTCTTTTTGAAGGATTCTTAGATCTTCAAGAAAACCTTAAACCGTAAACTTTAAATCCTAAATCCTAAATTTTAAAAAGATTGAGAGGATTGAGGTTAGTATGTGAGGAAAATTCTTTAAAGGCAAGGTAGACTTTGATCTTTGTAAGACTTGACTTTGATATTTGTTTTGGTTATATGGTGTTCTTGGTTGCAAGAAATGAATTTTGATGGCTAGAGAAGGAAAAGGTGTATGCAAAGTTAAGAATATCAAAAAGAAAATGGGATTAAGAATGGTAAGGAGAAAAAAAAGGAAGCAAGGAAGAAGATTAAGAAGAAATGTTTATCTTTTAATAAAAAAAATGCTTCACTTATAAGTTTCTACTAGGAACTTTGGATCACCTTATGCACCATTCACCATGAAATAAGCAAAGGAAAGATAATTATCACTTGAGTTTTGTAAGGGTAAGACATTAATAGAAAATAATCATATTCTTATTCTTTTAAGTATGTAATTGTTTGCATGTAACTCATTGATAGATATTTATTGAAAAAATAATCCATTAAGTTGTGAATAGTTTAGAAATTAGATTCTAAACTTATTTTATTATTCTTAACAGGAAAAAGTTTTAACCTGTTAGTCAACATAAAAGCTTAAGAATATTATACAATATTGTATAAGTAATATGAGTCCATTCAAAAGACTTTACATCACAACAAACTTTTAAATAACAGTTTTACTTTTCCATAAAAACAGTTTTATCACAGTAATAATTAAATGTTTTTTTTCAAATAATGCGAAGAATAATTATATATGAAAGTTATTATATTAGCAACCGGTTCAGAGGAAAAAAAATCGTTCTGCTACCTGTATTGGTTTTCGTTTAAAAATTATCCACAAATTATATATATAAAAATTATAAATAAAACATTAAACAAAATTATTTGATTGTTCGAACACGTAGGCGTTACAAAGATCATTATGGAATTTATAATTAAAATAGTTATTTTAACATTTTTAATTTATTCTTTTAATTTTGTCTAAAAAAATATTTTAAATACTAAAAAGTTGTTTATCCACAAATTATATATATATATATATATATATAAAGATTATAAATAAACATTAAACAAAATTATTTGATTGTTCGAACACGTAGACGTTACAAAGATTATTATGGAATTTATAAATTAAAATAGTTATTTTAACATTTTTAGTTTATTCTTTTAATTTTTGTCTAAAAAAATTATGTTCTTTTTTATTCCACAGTTTAATTGTACAAAAGTTGTTTAAAAAATATTATAGTTACTTTTCTAAATAGTTTCAAAACAATTTAATCTTAGAAATGAAATATATTATTTTTATCCATTGAAAAAATAAAGATTGTATAAATAATTAAATTTAAATTAAAGGCATGTAGAAAATCATTTATATATTTTGATTAAAATAAATGAAAGAAAAAATTCTTAAATTAGAAATTATATTTTGTAATATATAAAGCATGTGAGTTGATATCTGAATGATGCCATGGAAGAGTGAAAATTATGTAGCGATGAAGATTCCGTGACATTTCTCCAATGAAAGCCTTTGAGATGATGACGTTTTTGCTCGTCACTGTCTTTTTCAGCATTTCAAGACTATAACGGACAAGATAATCATCTGCCATTAGCCTTTATCATGTCGCTCTTATCCAACCACATTTTATTTCAAACCACTTGATTAATTATTGATACGAATAAAGTCAATTTTAATACAGTAAGAAAATAATATAACAAAAACTAAAACAAACAAATCATTAAGTTATATATATATATATATATATATATATATATATAAGAGCAAGTTTTTTGTGTTTTATAAAACTAGTTGGTGGATTCATACAAGTTACTTTCCTAATAATTTTAAAACAATATTAATTTAAAATTTTATTAAATTATATTATATCTGACACCTGAATTTTATTTAAAGATAAAGTTTTAAACAAATAGAAGACATAAACTCTATAAACACATAATAAATACCTATTTTTTTTAGTTCATTCATAATTTAATATCTTTAAAGCACATGTATTAAGAAAAAAAATCAAATTATTATATCTAAATATTATATAAAATTATATATAATTAATTTAATAATAATATAATTATGTAATTAGTCGATCACCAATTAAACATACGAAAATAAAAAATATAAGTATTTCACTTCCAAAACTCCGCAAAGATTCATCTTCCATGGTTTGTTACGATAGATTTATCTTTCATTTATTTCTTAAATGCTTAATGCTATAAAAAGTTAATGTTAGACTTTGCATGAAATATAAAAAAAAATAAAAAATCAAAAGAAATCAATAGAGCACTAAATTAAACATATAATATATCTTTAAGATTTAGGGATTAGTTTGAGTCGTTTAATTTATAACAACTCCGATATTTTTTATATTAGATTATAAGTATGTTTTTCTTCTCTAAAGGAATTTCTCAAAAGTACTGTCTCAAATAGTGGACACATATATAGTATTATACAAAACCTAATGATCTTCTTAAGATATTAAATATGATAAAGAATGATGTAGTGTTATTATTTTCCTTCCTTACATAAAATATATATTCAAATATTATGGGCTTTCAAATAGAGTGTTTGACCTCAATACAATTGTTTATGTGGTTTGCAGCTTAATCAAAGTTTGTCCATTACATTGTTTTTGACTATTTTGTATATATTTGTGTGTTACCCTTAAGGTTTTCTTTTTCCAAATAGTCACCTCCTTTAATTTAAAATCCTCCTTTTGAATTTATATAATGGTTTAAACTGAATTTCCTCAATAAAATAATCTCTAACAAGTTTTAGACTCAGTTAGAATTCTTTAACTTATAGAAAATTGACCTTGTTTGTACCATGAGAAGTCATCTACTTTGATTGCATTCACAAAACAAAGAATTAGTAATCTTAACTGCTTGTTATTATTAAAATTTCATCTAATGAGAGACTTGGTCTTAATAAATGACGATACCCTATTATTAAAAGTAATTTTTGCAAAAAAATGGTGTCAACTAATAACTTTCTTTTATAAGTTTGAAGACTAACATAGCAATCACTTATAAATACTTATTAATGAATTCAAGCACTTTCAAACGACATTTTAATAATTTTAAGGATTAGTGGGAGAGTGAATCTAATTAAGTTGTTTATGAAAGGAGATGTTGTGGAATTTGGCATGAAGTGGTGGTGCATGAATTTTGGGAGGTAGTAGTACTAGTAGGTATGTTTGTGTGTTCCTTTCCTTTACGACCTTTTCTTCTACTTTAATCAAATCTGATGCTAAAAATGAAAAAGACAAAACATGATTAAAGAGAGCGTCCCTAAAAAGCTGTGCCGTATGATTGGATCTGCTTCGTAACATTAACATCCTTCACTTTTCTGTTAAAGGTTAAAAGCTAAAAATAAAAATAAAAAACCTCCCAACACCATTATCAACCTCCTTATTTAAAACAATAACACTTCCTTTAACAATAATAATAATATTATAAAAAAAAAGTAAGAAAAGAAAACAACCCCACCAACAACCAATAACTGTTTGCTTCCTGAAAATGCAAATTGCCTTTTTTTTTTCTCCGAAAGCAAGAAAACAAAACAGCATTTTACTGCGGGGGTGTACGGTTGGAGCGATGCGCGTGAGCGCAGTGGATGATATGATAGAACCCCGCTTTGATTGTTTGCAGGGTCGCACATGGCGTCCTCTTCTCTCTCTGTGATATTCTGCACATAGCTTTTGTGATCGTGTGTAGGTTTCTTGAAAACCCATTCATTGTACACGTGTACGGTGATGGAGGTGGTCCAGCTCTGTGTGGAAAGGGTCCCTCATACGTAATTTTTTTGGCACTCCAAAGCAAAGCAGTGGAGAAAAGGGGTTAATATTTAATTGGGAAGGAAAGCAATAAAGCGTGATGTGGTGTTAGGGGGAAACAGTGTTTTGTTTTCCTTGGCCTTTGAGAAACGCGAAGCAGCAGCAATTGGTAAAGGGTCCCAGTCCAAGTTGGAGGAATGGGAGGAACGGGACGGTGTTTTTTTGTCTCCTTACTTTAAATTTAATTTTTTATTTATATTTTAATTTGATGAGATTCCATTTGAAGGTTGATTCTTGATCCTTGAGGTATTTTTGGTTTATGTTTGATTTAGAGGGTAAAATATTAAAATAAATAAAAAAGGAAAGAGGTAGGTGTGGGCCCTAGGTGCCCCTAGGTTTGATTCCTGTGGGTGGTAGAGGCATGTGATGTGTGGGAGCCGCACTGCATGGAAGATGTCAATTTGAAAGGGTCAACCGTCACGTAAACATTGCAATACCACCACAATCTCTACATCATCATCATCCACCTAATCAACTTCCAACCTCTCAGGACACACTTTTTTTCATCAAAATCTATCATTACTCTAACACTCCCAACTATCATTATTATTTTTAATTAATTATTATTTATTTATGAATTTCAGACACTTCTCTTAAATATATGTCGTTTTCAGATACTCATATCGGATACCGACATTCATATAACACTTGTAGTACAATTCTAACATAATTTAAGAAAAGAAAATATATTAAATTTTTAAAAGCTCAAACTTATTGTATACATTTTTATTATGATTATAAAAATAAGAAACAAATCCTTATAAACCAGTCAAGAAAAACATTTTTCTGCTCTAAAAAATAATCTGAATTGTACACATAAATTTTTATTGTTAATTTATATAATTCATAATTATATAATATATAGATTTGGATCTCCGTGTCTTACATTTTAAATATTATATGTATCTTTGTGTATGTGTTCGTGTTGTATAATATCCTGGTGAGTATGTATATAGTTCTCTACTGCATCTTAATTATCGTTAAAATTAACTTAAATACATATTTTAATACCATTCAATGCTCCGTTTAATATTTACATGCTTACAACTACTTTCTCACCACACCTTCCTTCTTAAGAAACACCTATATTATCACATTTACCTCAAATAATTAATATATATTATTAGATATTCACTTATACAATCTAACGATTATAAATTTTTTATATCATAATATACTTCAATGTTATATTTTTTTACTATAAAATAACTAGCGATAAAAATTAGAAATACGTATATAAAAATGTAAGGTAAGGATTAAATCTACCGATTCTTTGGATGAAAAAATATATGTTAGTTGGCCTAGTTTTAATAGTAGTAGTTAGGAGTAGAATATTATGTTGATCGTCTTTATATACATCCTTTTCCTTTTAAATGGAAGAATTTAGGTTATGAAATCATTGGACTGTGTAGATTTCTATGTTCGTGATAAAAAACACATTTAAAAACAACAACACATAACACATGTTTAATTGATGTAATATTACACTTTCTAAATTAGCTATATAAACAATCAATAGACAATAAATGGGTAAATATATATTCTCTTAAAAAGAATAATAGACTACATCAATTAATAGTATAACCATGTATATATGTCCTTTTTCTTTATCTTAGTTGATACATAATGTATAAAATCTCTCTTTTTAAACCCTAAACCCTGTTTTCCATATCAGTCATACTATTAATGTAAAATACACAAACGAATCAATATTAAACCTCTAGTTACAGTAGTGTGATTTAAGAATATAAAATTAATTTGAGATTTCTAAATAAAAAATAATATTTAGAAGAAAAAAAAACTTAAATCAATCCCCTTCAAATAAAAATTAGGAAAAGCTAAATGTATTTTTTATATTAAGGCTTTAAATTTAAAATATATACGATATAAATGATTAATCTAATGTCTATCTCATTATCTTGGCCCTGAAATTAAAGAAAATTCAAACAAGTTTTTTTTTTTTAATTTCATGTAAGTTCCTAAACTTTTTTTCGGGAATCATGTGCTATTATTTTTATCAGTTAAGTTGCCGGACTAAGGACTAAAATAAAATAAATCGAGGACTTAAAGTTTTTTTCAAGAACAAATATGATAGGTAGACATAATTTCATTTTTGGGACTAAATTTATAATTTACTTCCAAATAATGTTAATAAAATTAATTTAATACTAAATTATTACTAGATGATAGTTTTTAAATCAAGATAAAACACATTTTTGAATTTTAAAAGTGATAAGTTTTAGTTATTTAAATTTTGTTTATCCAGTTTTAGTCTTTATATAATTTAAAAATATATTATTTTAATCCCTCAAATGCTATTACACCATTTTGATAACTAAAAGTAGTAAATTTATAGAAGAAGAAAATAAAATAGAGTAAAATTTGTTGAGAAACAAAAAACATAGTTTATCCTTGTTTATTAGTATGAAACATCTGTCCTATGATATAGTGTGGGGGCTGAATGGCAATTGGGATGTGGTTGGTGATGTGTTATTTAAATGGTTAATGATGTCTAAGTAAGTAGGAAATAGGGGTGTCGGGAGTTGGACAATAACGGATACGAAAATGACTGCCAAAAGCTATTTCCATGGCTGCACAATTTCCATTACCACTCTTAGCCTTTTATACATGCAAGACTTGTTGCTCAATCATGGATTAGATTATGACAATCCTCCAGAAAGGAAGAAGATCAAAGAATTTCATGCATGATGACAAAGACTGGGTGTCTCTTCGACACAGTTTAAGGTTAACATGAAAAAATAAACCCTCATGTATTCATGGATTCCACTGTTGTTAGGTTTCGATTTTTATATGTATATCTGCAGATAAAGTGAGTCATTTTTTTTACCTTGCTCATAGAAGAAGCCAACATCACTTACATCACTGTATATTAATATATTTCTTCTAATTTTATCTAGCTCTTCTTTCTTAATACTGATACTTAATGTACAATATACTTAAATACAGGGCGATGATTTGACTTCGCCTATCTTTTCATTTTATTTTAGGATATTTCAGAAATTTTTGAACATTTTTAAAATAATAAGATTTTTTTATATTAAAATAAAATATTATATTATAATAAATTAATAATTTTTTAGATGTTAAATGGACGAAACTAGTATTAAGATATTATTATCGTAATTTCTTTGTCTGTAATCTTATCATCAACTTATAATAAAGTATTTCATTTAAAATAGAGTAAACAATAACTTCAATTACCAATATCAATTTCATGATAAAATATTTATATTATTATACTTGTTCTCGGTCTAAATTATGATAACACTCAAACTTGATGATATAAAATTTCTCTTAACTTGTCTGGATAATTTTTTTTATCAGTAATAAAAAATAAATAAATGGAACCATTTCAGGAATGGTTCAACCTTTATACATAAAGAGCTAACGCCTTACCAACCTCTTACCGAGGGACACCTTCCAACTTAACTAAGGAACAACCAAACCAAACTCAAAAAAACATTAACCAACCAGCCTCATACAGTCCAGTGGGTTCAAAACTCAGTTGGAGTACGTAAAAGAATTACAACAGGACTTTGCAAAAATCCAAGACAAAACATTTACCTGTACCAGTGCGAATACTTCGAGAGCATCTACCACGCCCCTATCGAAGGTCACAGAGTTCCTATATCTCCAAATTCCACTCACAACACCAACCCAAATCGTCCCCCAAATGTCATTAACCCAAATCGCCCCCAAACTTGTTTGGATACTTAAAATCACCAAAAGATGAAGAAGAAGGTATTTAAAGAGATAAATAAATTGAAGAAGAAATGAGAGTTTAGACTGGTCAATTAAAAAAGAAGTTTTTTTTCTAATTTCTATTTGTAGCCCTTACTCTCACAAACACTTGTTTCAATGAATATACTCTTTACCATCGAAAGGAAGATGCGAATTTGTGTAGTTTGCTTCTCACATATTTGTAGGAAAGAAAGGAGGGGGGGTTGAATTGTTGGTCCTCCCCACGTGAACTGAAATGATAAAAGAGAGTAATAATTTTATTACTTTGCCTTAGTCCTCTTTGTAATATTAACAAAGGTAAAAGTTGTTTGAAAAAACTTTTGAATAAATTTATAACTTTGGCATGTTAACAAAAGTTCAAGAAGATGAAGAAATAAATAATTTAAATTTAAATAGTAAACAATTTTTGTACATATTATTTGTGTTTAAATTGTTTAACAAAAGTTTGACGTTGGAATTTTAGCTCCTCATAATAAATCAAAATTGAAGTAATTTAACTTGCAATAAAAATTTAATTGACCAATTGAGTTTTAGACAATTTGATGTTACCATTTTGAATCACCTATGTTAAATCAGTCAAATTTATTATGATTTTTTCAACTTTTTTTTACTTCTTATTATCTTTCTTTTTATTCAAACTGTTTTTCACCTTTCCTCCATCCTTTCTTTCCTTTTTCAAGTCTCACCCTAAGTCAAATCCAAATAAAGTATAATTTCACATACTTATGCTTATTTCAGCCGAAAGACTTGTACTTTTACTATCTAACCACTTACAATTACTACTCTCACCTCTATACTCAAATACCGCTACGACACTCCTTTTAACTCTACAACTAACTCATATACATACATATCTTACACACGTAATTGATTAGATTATAACTTAAACATAAAATAAATTTAATTAAAGATGATTCGAAATTATCTCACCAGTGGAACCATTCAACAAGAACATCAATCAAAGACAAAGATGAAGTGCCTAAATATAATTAGTCCTTAAAACTTGCACTTAAAAAAAACTGATAAAAATATACCCCTCATGTATTTGAAGATTATGCAGTAATTATAATATAATTAGGGTTTGATGTAAGATGATGAGCCCTATAGCTAGGGGTTCGTCATGCTATTGAGTATGATTAGTCCTTAGTGGTGCCCTATAACATTTCTTTATCTATCCCTTTCTTTCTGGGTGGAGCAACAAAGAGTGGTTGTGGATGCACACTTTAATGCCTACTCTGCAAACTTCTACATCAAATGCTACCACCAACTACTCTTAATTACTCTTAATCCGGCGCAACGGCACAATATTATTATACTATCACTAAATTAATATTCCATAATTAAAGGTAATTACTAATTAAGTTTTATCTAAGAAGATAGGTTAATCCTGTCCATAAATTTAATTAGGGATCTCACAACAACTACAAACATAAAATAGAATCGTGAAAGGAACATGAACATGCAGATACCTAGGGAGAGAATAGCTTTCTGTCTCCTTATGCACCGTCCAAGGTTTTATATTGTATAAATATTAAAAAAAAACATTTAGTTAAATATGTAATGAGTAGTTCATGTGATGACAAATTAATGTTGAATTTTGGAGTGTTAATATAAAGTTAATATTAATTTTTAATATGAGTTTTATAAATAAATAAATAAAAAAGCGTAAAGAGATGCATAAATTGAGGAGTATATATATTGGATCGTTACTAAGATTTTTAACCTATGTTGAGAATTTGATGAAACTCATAGGTGGGTTATTTTCTTCTGACGTATGAACTTATGATTATACTTCAGAAATCTAAATTATTGACTTATTATAGAAAAAAAAAGTATTTAACCAAAGTACATTCCTGGAAAATAATTGCCTAAGTGACTACTAAATTTTAGTGAAATTTGTATTTTTCTTGTTATCAACATTAATACTTGTTTGCGGTAGTAGTTCTTAACAGGATTAGTTATGTAGTTGTCTGGAATGTGTTATGTTGTATAATTATCTTAGTATTTTTTATATAGGTTAAATTACTCCTGAAGTAGCTCATACGTATATATTATTTTTTCTGAAAAAAAAAACAAAAAATTTAAATAAAAAATTAGAACGGTTATACAAATAAATGTTAATATTTATTCAAATAATTAATTTTAATTTATTTTTATATTTAGAAATATTTATTAAACTTAACAAAAATATATATTTCTCATTATGAAATTATTGCAAACTCTTTTTCTAAAAAAAACATATTAGAGTTTGCTCTAAAAAAACTAAATATGCTCCTATAAAATTTGTTAAAATAGGTTCTAAATTACTCATATAGCAACTTAATAAGTGAATTTATGTTCAGTTGAAGTTTAGAAAAATGAGTTTGAAAGATGAAGATGTTTACACATTTGTATATGCAGTGAGAATATTAAAATAGGTCATAGCTACCGAATGAAGATGGATAGGTGGGAAGAGAAGAAAGAAGATGAAAGAGAGGGAAGAGTTTGAATGGAGAAGAGATTAATGAAGTGGCAGTGTTGAAAAGGAAATAGGAGTAGCGTGTTGGGAGGGTGATGACTCAGGAGGTGTGAAAACGACCACCAGATAGAATGAGAGAGACACTGCAGTTTATGACAAAAACTGGGACTACTATTTATGAAACTGTCATTTCTCACTTCCTACTTTCTGCACACTCATGTATTTACATTTCACCTTTCTTCTACCTCTCTTCTTCATCTTCATCAGCTTTTATGGACCCCTACACTATACTTTCATCATAAACAACCACTCAATGTAAACCTTTTAGGTTTAAACCCTTTTTTATTCCAAATAAATGGCTTCAATTGTGTTTCGAGAATCAATAAATGTTTCAAACAAGCTGTTGTGTATTTTATAGATATCACTTTCTTTTCGGACAACACTTTTTTTTACTTTTTTTTAGGAACTAATTGAAGGAAATAAGAGAAGAAACAAGGTTGTAGCAACTGATTGAACGTAATTACACAAAATTGTAAAACTGATCTTATTCATTTTGATTCACTCAATCATATATATAATAATTACAATTACTGGAAACTATAAATTAGGAATACTAACAGGCCTGTAAATTGACCATTAATGCAATATAACGGTAAAATAGTTTAAGAGTAATAAAATATGAATTAATAATAATAAAATCTGAATTAATAAGCAACATTTTTTGTGTAAGAGATTTGTATTTGTTTCTATGGAACAATTGTTTACTATAATTTAAAAGCAAAGATGGTTGATGTTTGTTTCCATTTATGTCATAAAAGAAAAACACAGCTATATATTATTCTAACTGATAATGGATGTTTAGGGTAAGCATTGACTAAGGATTCGTCTTACAGGAAATATTCTGACTCTTCTAAGCAAATGGAATCATATAGATGAAGTTATTCAGGTGAGTTGTTTGAAAGACAAATAACTTGACATGTTATATGAGTTAACCCTGTCATACCAGGAGAGATTATATTGAGATTATTTATGCGCATAGCTGTGTGAATTTCACATTGAGATAATATGACATGTGAAGATCTCTGAATCTAAGTCAATACATGTAGAGTCAAGTATCGGAGTATGTTAGTCAATAGAAATCTGACATAAACCCTAAACCCTAGTTTTCACTTTCTTTAAAACTTGTAAGTTCTTTATTCTTTCTCCAAGTGTATTTCAGAACTATCCTCCCCAATTAAAAAATAAAAATAATATAGCTTATATTATGTTTCTATATGACAAACATAATCTAATTTGCAAACAATTTTACAATCTAAACGTTTGCACACATTTATTAAAACATTTATAAACTTGGATTTCTACAATCATAAATAATAAACACTTAATTAAAGTTATTAAAAGATTTATGAACTAAATTTATATTACAATCATGAATACAAATTTTAATAATTTAAATTTTATTCTTAATATGTAATGTATTTAATATAAAAATATCTTAAATTCATCCATTATATTATATATATTTTTAATCAAACTTCAATAATTATACAAGAATATTATTACGAAGTGGACTTTAAGCCCAACTCAATCCCATAAGCCCAACACATCTCTAGTTGATGTGGGATCTCCAACACAATTGTTGATTATATGTTGCACTTAAGTAATCTAAGAGAAAGAATGATCACTCAAGCGACAATAAAAGCTTAGGTGAGAGAAGTCAGACTAATTCTCTTTCCATTAGAGCTTTAGAGCTGGTATGATAAACAATGTAAAATCACTCAATTGAAAAAAAAAATCATTTGTTAAAGAAAACAAATAAGTAAAAAAATCTTTGTTAGAGAAAACAATGTCAACTATTATTAGAATACTTATTAGAAAGAGGCCTTATTTAGTAAATCAATTAAGTTGTGTATGTTATACTCTATGAATACAAAAGTCTCTTATGATCATTTGACAAATAAAATTTTGAATAATTATTATATTTATTTAAAAAATTAAAATACAATTCAACATTTTCTTCCTGCATTTTTATTTTATTTTCCCGAATATATTAATTAAAAATTATTATATATACAATCAAAGTATAACTTTTAATGGTGTCGCGTAACCTTTAATTTTTAAAATTTCCTTATTATATAAATTTTAACAATAGAAGAATATTATTATAATCACTATAAATTTATAAAAAAATTCATTAAATTGACAAATAATTATAAACCATATATTTTTAAATGAAAAATAATAATATAATACTATATATAAAAATATTGACATTTAAAAATACTAAAATAGGTAATATTATATTGATAATTTATAAACAAAATACAATAAATTGAAACTATATTGAAAGCAACATATTAAATTTTTTTAAAATCATATATTTGTGTTTTGCATAATTTAATGTGATCAATATTTTTTCTTATAATTACCAATTTCAGATCAAAACTATCAATTTGTACTTTTTTTTATTTACTCATAAAAAATTACAATTAATTTCACAATAAATCTCCAAATTTGAATTTATTTATAATATATAATTTTATAAATTAATTAAAATTCAATTTTAGTATATACACTATTATATAATTTTAAAACAAAATCTCAGTACGTAGCACAGGTAAACATACTAGTTTAGTATATTCTTAATCAGTTTAATTAGTATAATATAAATAATAATATCAAATAATTTTTTTAAAGAAATATTACTAAAGTCAATAAATGTATTATATATGTAGTTTGAGATTGAATAGTTCTTAGTGTATTTTTTTTTCTGAGGAAAATACAGGTTCCCACATTTTAAAAATTTGTGAAACTCCTTCTTATATCATGTATTTAATTACACATGTAGATTGAAATCCAGGTAATTGAAACACACTTTTATTTTTTAGTAGAAATGATGTATGAAAAAGACTTGGCATTAACTTTTTGTTTGTGTGTGGGGATATTTTTTTAATTAAGAGGGTAATGTCCTTTTTATGTTACAGGAACTGCCATTATTGTTGAAAAGCAAATGCATAAGAGAGATTGCACTAATGAAGCTAAATTGGAAAATAATCAAATCCTTATCACCATTAAATTTCACTTATGTCCCTTTCATTCTCTATCCCACCCACCTTTGCTTTATCTGCCTTTCACTTCATTTTTATTAGCTTCTCCTTTTTTTCATTTTATACTAGTAACTTATTACTCAGCTATTAATTTCCTAATTATCTATAAATTACACACTAATCTACTTCATAATATTGTAATTAATTATAGTTAATCTAACTAGCTTTAACATATAGAACAAATCCAACAGATTTTTACGTCTTTATAACATGTGAGCATAAAATATCTAGCTATAAAGTACGTTATTAATCATGGAAAATGAAACTAACGAAGTCCTTGGTTTAATTCACACAACTAGAAACAAATACTTTATTCAAGAAAAAAAAAAGAGAGTACATGATCACTTGGATCAACAATTAGTTGTGACATCTCAGTTGCGTGTTTCAATTTCTGTCAAATAAAAAACAAATGATATGAACAATATTTAAATGTTTCTTAGAGTATGAACTTGGTACTTAGCTGCGATGTAATATATGTCTGAGAAAAATAGTAAAGAAACAGATAGCACAAATGTTTAAACGCGAAAAATAATTTGATATTGGAATAAGAATTAAATAGTAGATTTTGTGCTTTCTCAACAGATTTAGTTCCATAGTTTATTGGATTGATAAATCATACCCAGTAGTTGTCACCATCGAGTGTGGAATAAAAAATAAAACAATGGTTTTGAACAAATTCTGTAGTGAATAGATAACAAAACTGTGGTCATGAAACCTGCCGACACATAGTGATAGTGTGCACATGTTTGGTTCAGAGGAAGAATACAGAAGGAACATACAAAACTTAGCAAACCAAAATTTTAATAAATAAAAACCTTACCTGTTCATAAAATGACGCACTTCCTCGATCTGTGCAATGTCGGCACTTTGTGGTTAAATCTTAAAAACGACATTTTTCGCGCAAAGTGCATGGAACAAACAGCTATGTGGTCAAGTGTGTCAAAAACAAAACCAATCTGGTTGGTACCTTCGCCATCAATTCTTCCTTTTTGTTTGATCAAAATGCTAAGTTCAACACCATACATAAGATCAATTGCTCATAACATGGGGCAAAAGTTAGGAGAAAATAAAGTACAAAAAAATGTATTTTCACAACAGGTTACACAAGAAGATGTACATCTGATTCATTTTGAAGACCAGAGAAAGTTGAACAAAAGTTTATGTAATGTTTTTTTTTTTTTAATTTTGCTCTCATGATTCTAGTTATAGCTCTGTTTCTGAGCTTAAGAGCTTAGCCCTTGAGCCAACACTGCTACCAAGATCTTATCTGAACATGTTTTTTTATTCATTAATTTTTAGACTTTTATTAAACATCTCAAATTTAGCATAAACTTTTGAAAAGTTTGGTGTGTGAAGCCATGGCCAATACAGTTCCAGTATTGGCACTGGCCAGTGCGTGATGACGTCCTAGGTTGAAACAGACTGTAGGATTCTGAGAAAGGGCCCACTCTTGGCCCATCCATCCACAGTTTTTTTTTTCAGTATTTATATACTCCTTTAGTAAACACCTTTTCTTGAATATTTTTATTTTAAAAAAATAATAATTTATAACTGAGTGAAGTTTTAGACAGATTTAAGGTTAGTTTGAATGAAATTGACAAATTGTTTTATAATAATGAATGAACTGTTCTTTATATAATGATAGCGTTTCACACATAATTTATTAAAAAAATGGGATGTTATTATACAAACTCTTATTATATGATATAGACAATGAAAAATATTATATAAAAATATTAAAAAACAGAAAACGTGATATGTACAAGTATAATTTATTGTAATATTTTAGTAATAGAGAATTAAAATGAAAATTGAATTGGTGAGTGTGGTAGTCTGATAAGAAAAATTGATGGTGAAGGTCATAAAGGTTGCTCTTTTAGGTAAGGCCCATAAAGAAAGTAGCTGTCAGCTGGATGAAAGGGACAAGTGGGCCCAATACTTAAAAAACGGGGAAAATTTGGGACCCATTCATGGGCTCTAATTTCTATGCTGTGATGGCTTCATCTTGCAAGATATTATGCCTTAATTTTAATTTTTTAATACAAGCACAAATCAATATAAGGAATCTCAAAAATACTTTATAAATTAATTAATTTTAATTTTAGATTTTTTTAAGATTATTAGTAAGAAAAAAATTTCTCGCAATAAAAAAATATAATTTAGATGGCATAATAAAAATATCAATATTGAAGTCGATGATGATGTTGTTAAATCAACATTTACATCGGTTATTAATAATTATTGATCTTATTAAAAGTATTCAAAATTACTATTATAGTTGCATTGTTGATGTTCTGTAATTAAGTTATACAATTTGATGTGTAAATATAATATACGTTTGACTGAGTCAATATCTTAAATATGTACGGCTTATAATTGTAAAGCGATATTGAATTATTTTACATATTTTCTTGTTACATTTTTATCATGGGATAATAAATTTTTTTTATCATCTTGTAGTCTTGGGGATAATCTTTACAAGCATTAATCATACTTTTCATTTACTTTTATAATTTAGAATGAGTAATAAATTATAATACTTCAATAAAATTTACAATTTGCAAAAACATAAAACTAGGAATATAACTTCTTAAAACATGATTTAATAACTCATCATTTTGTTGTAATATGAAATACACATAAATGTATTGATATAGGTTTTATAAAGTACATTAAATGATTAAAATAAATAAGAAAAACATGGTGATCTCTTAAATGTAGAGGAACCCATGAATATAGGAGAAAAATAGAGTGATTAGGTAAAACTTGATTAATTTCTCTAATTACTTTCATTAATCAAGCTTAAACTCTTATCATATCAAGCATTTTCTTGAATTTGTAAAATAATTCATTTTTTAATGGTTTAGTATAAATATTTGCAACTTATTTTTTCAGTTGGATAATATTTGGTTTCCACCTCCTTCTCCTCAATCAACTTGAAGATCTTATGAAATTGAATATCAATGTATTTAGACCATCCATGAAACATTAGATTTGTGCATAATACAATTGCACACTTGTTGTCACAAAATATTTTTGTGTAAATATATTACTTATACAAAATTTCATAGTCATATTGTTTGGATTGCACAACTAGCCGTTGCAATGTATTATGCTTTGACAATTGAGAGTGCAATAACTAGTCACATATACAATCATTATCTTAATATTAAACGATTTCATCTTCTAATAAATTGTTGCTTACCAAAACTAAACCTAGAATTCTCATTAATATCTTGGTACTGGTTTTCTACAATGTTAACTTATTGCCAAAATTTATAATTTCTTGCATTAAGTCAAATTTTTCATAATGAAAGCAATTAAAACTATTTTAAATATCAACAATCTTTTAATTTATAAAATAATACATAATTCAGTTAATATAATAATTAATTAATTTTTTCTCTAAAATTAATTATTATTTAATAATTTTTTTTATAGAGATATTAACAAAATTTACTTTGTATCTTTCAAAAAATTCAAGTAAGATTCTGATATCAAATCTCATGCCAACAACATTCCTCTTACACAACATCGAAAGAAAAAGAAAAAAATTAAATCCTTAATAGATTACAAATTACTTTCACGAATCAATAATTTGATAAACTCAAGTTTATCTTTATGATACTACCTCTTCAAAGATGATACGTTCTATACTGACTAAAAATATTACGTGTAACCTTGTTAATTTAAAAACACAGTATTTATATTTTATGTTATTTTCTTTTGAAATTCCACTGTGCCCCCAACCCAACACATATTTTAAAAAGTCTTAATTTACAAGTTCAGCGACGTAACGAGAAGATGATGATGATGAATTGGATAGAAAATTTTATGGTGAGTGTATCGTTTTACTTTGTTTTATGTTTGGGTTTTATCTATCCTACGTGGCATTCCTACTTTGGTGGGCCGAGGAGATTGAAATATGGCCCATCAAGATAGCTACTTATCTGTTTCTTTGAAGACATGAAATGACAAGTTGAAATAAGACCCAACCCAATATCATAAAACTATGCCAAATTATATATATTCTAAAAATCTAAAATATTAAGACTTTTGGTAAGGTGAAGCCAAAGATGCATGAATATAGGAATAGTTGCTGGCTACACTACCCAACTACATTTATTATACATACAATGCAATATAGTAATTAGTTGTGAAAACAAATAGCTTTTATAATTTCAATTTTAAAATAATTATGTTTAAATATTTTTAATTATGAATTATATTTAAATGACTTTAAGATTATATATATATATATATAATATTTTTTAGTATTCTTAGAATGCTTAAACTATCAAGCAACAAGTTCTATAAGCGTTAAATATATCGCTGGCTCAATCCTTGAATAACCATCCTATTGTGCATTGACATGTAGTTACATAGTTTTACATATTTTAAAAACTCATGGCACCATCACCTTGACCAAATTATCACTTCAATGTCATCTATTTCATAGGAGAAATAGTCGTCTCAATCTCTCTCACTCAAATTTTAAGTTACCACTTGAGTTATACACCTTATCACTTCAGGGATGGCAAAGAGTGAATGTAATAATGACTTCATCAATGTAATACACAATAAACCTTTTTTTCTCTCTCATATATCCTTCAAGGTTTATACATTCCAAATTTATCAATTTAACATCTATTACGATTTTTTTAAAATTGAACTACCACTACAACAAAATCATTAAATAGTAACTAACGTTAGAGACAAAAAATAATTAGTCATTATATTAACTAAATTAGATATTAATTTAGAGACTACAAAATAATTTGTATCTAAAATGGTTTCTATTATTAGTACAAAATTATAAAATGATTTCTAAATTTGTATCTAAATTAATTAACTATCTAAATTTTAGCGACTAATATTTTATACTTTAAATTAGTCTCTGAAAGACTAATAGAGACTAATTTAGAATATAAAGTGGTAAGTAGCATAAACCTTGGTAGTTAATGGTTAGATACCAATTTAGAGATCATTTTATAAATTTTTATTAATAACTACTTTATATACCAATAGTTTTTTTAGTTTATAAAATGATATCTAATTTTATTAAATAAGAACTAATTATTTTGATATCTAAAATTAGTTTTTATTTAATAATTTTTTAAAATTATTTTTTATTTAATAATTTTTTAAAATTAATTTTTATTTAATAATTTTATTGTAATATAATTAGAGTTATAACTATAATACATAAACACATCATACTTCTCAAACTTATATAATTGTTCATCTAACTAATATTATATTGAGTAGATGTAGCATTCTTATTGCTTGGAGGTAGCATGTTACTTTTCCTTTGTTACTCACTAAGAAATCCAATCAAACTTCTGGTAATTTATAATCAACAATTTCCTTTTCTAAAACATCCAAAAAAGAAAAGAAAATAAATGAAATCCTTTGTAGAAAATGAACTATTTATCTGAATTTATTTAATCGCTTAGACTTGATCCTTACTTTATTACCTTCTTAAAGAAATAATATGACAACACAACAATAATCAAATTACATTTATATCTACAAAGAGTATAGAAAAATTGAAGTTTAAAATGATATACTTCTAATGAAAATAAAGAAAAGAAAACTTTATAACCTATTTATAGAATTTTTATTCTTTATCCAATTAAAATTTAATTTTATTAAAATATGAGTTCTTACAATATGAGCAAGAAATTATTTAGGTATTTGATAATGAAGACATTAATATAAATTTCATATTTTTTCTCATTTAAATATAAGGATATATTTTGTTTATATATTGTTTTTTTAAAAATGTATTTATTTTTCATTTAGTTTTGTAAGCCCTTATTGAAAGGTGTCAATATCCTATATAGGTTTTTTATATTTAAATATTTGAATGTTATTTTAGACGATTTAAGGATGGAAATTCTTTTTTAAATAAAACTAAATATTGTAATAAAATAAGATATCATAAAAAAATTGTTCTAAAACATTACTAGTACATAAATAAATATTTAGTGTTTGATAAAACAATGAAATCACATATTGATTCCTATAGTCATCAATAGCAATATAAATTTATGGTTATAGTGTAAAGAATTTCTTTAGAAGGTAGAAAGTGTAAAAAATAAGAAGTGTGTGAATGACTTAATTTGATAAAATAAAATTGAAAATTATATATATTTTTGAATAGTGAGGTTTTTGGCAGTGTAATATAAAAATGGAAGAATAAATGTGTAAGTTTTGTTTTTGAGTGAGTTGTGAAATGTGAGTGTAACTTATCGGGCACGCAGGGTCACTGAAAAGATTTTAATGTCAGCACTCACCACAACACATCCTTTTCTTTTCTTTTCTTTTCATCTCTGTCTTTGTCCACTTCTTGCATCAACACTGTCCACACAAACTCAAAATATCAAATAATAAGTAAAAGAAAGGACTAATAAACCTTGTGCACCCTGCAGTGGTATTGGCCCATTGGATTCAACTCAAACTTTTACATTTTAAATAAATATAAACTTTTACAATATTTTTATAATAGATTTTATGGGTCAAAATTTATGAGATCATACAAGTTTAATTTCTTGGATTTAGAAGGTGTACCGATTGGGCCGAGAGATTGGTCCGAAAGGTCCAATTAGGTCGATGCCAACCGAAAGCAATGTGAAGATTGAGCCGAGAGTTCAACCCAAAAGTGAACTAAAAAAGTCAATTGAGAGAATTAAAAGAAAGAGATAAAATAAAATGGAAATTATTATTAAGCAAAAGCCCATGAAACTGGGCCCAACTGGGCCCAAATATGTAGGTGTGTGTAGTAAATGTTTAATACAAAGAGAAAAGGCCCAAATAACTTATGGGCCCAATAAAAGAGTAGTATAAATAGAGGGTCATCCTGAGAGGTAAGTAAGGGTGAATTCATTCTAATATATTGTAAAACTGAATCTAACTTTGGCATCGGAGCACCTTTCAGGTACGCACACCCATCTGTGAGAGGAAGCCAAGACCAAAAACCGAAAGATCAAATGGAGTAAATTAAAGTTGACTGGGAAGTGTCCGTCAAGCAATACAATAAAACGTGAAAGATTTTCGAACCAAGTACAAACCAAGAACAAATAAGCCAAAAGATCACGCCGAGAAGGGAGTCCGGAAGCGAAGGCCGAGAGGTCAACGGGTGGAAGGCAAAGGGAGTTTGTTTCTAGGTCCTTGTAAGAACATTTTGGCGCCCACCGTGGGGCCGAGAAACAAAATGAGCGAAAGAGGAGAACATTCCAGAGAACAAGAAGATTGTCAGAACGCTATGACCATGGCCATGTTAATACAATTGCAAGAGGAATTTGAGACACTGAAGAAGAGTAATGAAGAGGAGTTGAGTATGTTGAGAGTTGAGAATGCTTACATGAGACAAAGATTAAATGAAGAAACCGTGTTGAATGCTTCCCTTGAAACTTTTCAGCCGAGAACACATGTTAATGAAAGAGAGAATAAGGAAGAGAGTTTCGGGGTCACACAAAGGAAGTTACCTGAGATTTCTGGTATCGCTGTGAAAACGCCAGCCAGAAGACACCCGTTTTCTGAGACTATAATAGAGACCCCATTACCTGACAATTGGAAAAGTCTAACAATAGAGAAGTATGATGGGAGTACAAATCCAGATGAACATGTTGCTATATACACAACTCAAATAAGTCTGTACACGTGGAATGACGCCATCCTATGCAGAGTGTTCCCAACTACTTTCAAAGGAGCAGCTTTAAGCTGGTTTACCTGGTTACCACCATTATCTATTGATTGTTTTGACACTTTGATAGAAAAGTTTGGAGCTCAATTCGCTACAAGTAGACCACATCACTTAACATCGATAGCTCTCGTAAACATAAGACAAGAACAAAATGAGTCGTTGCGAGCTTTTATGGAACGCTTTGGAAGAATGGCTTTAAGTATTAGAAACCTCAGTCCGGAAGTTTCTATGCATCATATGATAACTGCGTTGAGACCGGGACCATTTGCCGATAGTTTGTGCAAAAAACCGGCCGTAAGCCTTGATGAATTAAGACGGCGTGCAGCAAAGTTCATGCAAATGGAGGAGTTAAGGGACTTCAAGAATCAGGCAAGGATGGACGTGAAGAACGAGAAGAAAACAAATGAAAGAGAGGCAGGATATCAAAGCAGACGTTTCAGAGAGGAACCCCGTGGCCGAAAGTTTCAACAATACACACCATTGAGCACAACTCGGACCCGAATTCTTCAAGAGGCGATGGCAACTGAAGTAATACCGCCACCAATGAAAGCACGAACCCCAGATCGAGCTGACCACAACAAACATTGCCAGTACCATAAAAATCATGGCCATCACACTGAAGAATGCATAGCTCTGAAAGACCGAATTGAAGAGTTGATCCAGACAGGGCAATTAAAACGCTTTGTTAGAGTCGGAAGAATGAAGGCCAGTCAAAGTCCAGAACAAGATGTCAGGAGTAGAGGAGAAAAATTTGGAAGAACGACTGATATATAAAACGATCGAAAGGAGAGAAGAGGAGGAAGAGATGAAAAAAGAGATCTAAGAAGTGGAGGAAGCCACCTCCATTCTCAAGAGAGAAGGAGCCGACAACGCAGTTTGGGAAGGCCGGTTAGGGGGTTCATTAATACCATCTCTGGAGGCTTTCCGGAAAAGGAAACATATAATACGATAGGAAAGAAATATTCGAGTGGTACCATGACCGTGAATTATGTTTTCAAAAGAAGAAGTTTACCACCTATGTTATTTACTGATGAAGATTTCCAAGATATTGATCCTGATCAACGAGACCCAATGGTGATAACAGTTGAAATTGCCAAGTACGCGGTAATGAAAACTCTAGTAGATCATGGGAGCTCAGTCGATAATCTGTTCTGGGAAACCTTCAAAAAGTTACATTTGAAAGAACAAGACATGGTCCTTTTGAAGGAGCAAATAATTGGGTTTTCAGGTGAAAAGGTTGACACCAAAGGATATATCGATTTGCCGACAACCTTTGGTAGAGGAAATGCAACGAAAACAATTACAATCAGATACCTGGTGGTAGATACTCGTACTTCTTATAATGCCTTGTTAGGAAGATCTTCGTTGAATAAGTTGGGAGCTATAGTGTCGACGCCACATTTGGCAATGAAATTTCCAACAGAACAGGGAGACATAGCAACCATATATGTCGATCAAAAAGCAGCCAAAAAGTGTTATGCGACCGGATTGAAGATGGTCCAAGAGCCGAGAGTGGCGACCGGAAGTATGGAAGCAAGAAACATGGTTGCAATGGTGGACTTGGATCCCAGAATGAATGATGATGAAAGGATAGAGCCAAGAGAAGAAATTACATCGGTTCAATTAGGTGAAGATGAAACGCAATGTACATATGTTGGGGGTAGTATGCCCAAAGAAATGATTGATGACTTAGTGGCAGTTATAAGAATGAACAAAGATTTGTTCGCCTGGAAGGCATCAGACATACCGGGAATTGATCATAACATCATTTCTCACAAATTATCTGTTTGCCGAGAAGCAAGACCGATAGCTCAAAAACGAAGGAAGTTGGGAGAAGAAAGACGAAAAGCTGCTCTTGAAGAAACTGAAAAATTGTTACAGGCAGGTTTCATTAAAGAAATCCAATATACGACTTGGTTAGCAAATGTAGTTCTAGTCAAGAAGGCAAACGGAAAGTGGAGAATGTGTACTGATTATACAGATTTGAACAAGGCATGTCCGAAAGATTCATATCCTTTGCCGAGTATTGACAGGTTGGTTGATGGGGCATCTGGTCAAGCCATGATGAGTTTCTTGGATGCTTATTCCGATTACAATCAAATACAAATGTATAAACCTGACATCCCGAAGACTGCATTCACTACCGATATGGCAAACTATTGCTATCAGGTCATGCCTTTCGGTTTAAAAAATACCGGAGCTACATATCAAAGATTGATGGATACGGTGTTTAAAAAACAAATTGGAAAGAATATGGAAGTGTATATGGATGATATGATTGTCAAGTCGCATGTGGTAGATAACCATGTGAAAGATCTTGAAGAAGTATTTGCACAGATAAGGAAGTATAACTTGCGATTGAATCCAAAAAAATGTGTTTTTGGAGTCAAAGGTGGGAAGTTTCTCAGCTTCATGTTGACTAACAGAGGAATTGAGGCAAATCCAGATAAATGTGAAGCAATAATGAATATGAGGAATCCGATAAATTTGAAAGAAGTTCAGAGGTTAATAGGAAGGTTAAATGCATTGGCAAGGTTTTTGCCAATACTTGCCGAGAAGTCAAAACCGATAATGAAGTTGTTAAGGAAGGCCGAAACGTTCACGTGGAATGAACAATGCGAGCAAGCTTTTGCTACGATTAAAGAGACGATAGCTAAACCTCCCATCCTGGTCAAACCTATGTCAACTCTGCCTATCATCGTCTACCTTGCCACTTCTCACGAAGCCATAGGAGCAGCCTTGATATAAGAAAATCCAGAACAAAAGCCTATATACTTCGTGAGCAGAGTTCTCCAAAGCGTCGAAACCAGATACCAACGGGTTGAAAAAATTGCCTTAACACTTGTGTACACAGCAAGGCGACTCCGGCCATACTTTCAGAATCATCAGGTTATTGTCAGAATCGATTGCCCGATAGCCAAAGTATTAAGAAAACCTGAACTTGCGGGAAGAATGGTAGCATGGTCAGTAGAGTTGTCAGAATTTGGAATCAAATATGAGCCACGAGGAGCAATCAAAGCACAAGCATTAGCAGACTTTATTATCCAAATGCCGACAACGGAAGCCGATCATGAAGCGTGGATTGTATTTGTTGACGGATCATCCAGCAAGAAAGGGAGTGGGGCAGGAATCGTGCTAGAAGGACCAGGGAACTTTCATTTGGAAATGGCCCTGAAATTTGAATTCAAAACTTCAAATAATCAAGCCGAGTATGAGGCTTTAATTGCAGGATTGGTTTTAGCCAAAGACATGGGTGCACAAAATGTTATATGCCGGAGTGATTCTCAATTAATGGTTGGACATATGAAAGGTGAATACCAGGTAAGAGATCCCTTATTATTAAGGTATTATCACAAAGTCTTGAGCATTATGGAAAACTTTATCACAGCCGAGATCATACATATTCCGAGAGAACAAAACACAAAAGCAGATTCTCTATCCAAGTTGGCAAGTCAACGAAGACAACCTCAGCACAACTCCATTTTACAACAAACCTTGCACAATCCGACAGTTGGAGTGGAAGAATGTTTGATTGTTACCACAGAGAAAGATGATTGAATTCGATCATACAAAGAAGTGATTAACAATCAAGAACAAGGAATTGAAATTGATGTTAGAATGGCTAGAAAAGTCGCTAATTTTATCCTCATAGGGGATGAACTGTACAAGAGAGGGTTTTCAACTCCTTTGTTAAAGTGCCTTTCTCATGAGCAAGCTGAACATGTAATCCGAGAACTTCATGAAGGACTATGTGGATTGCATTGTGGTGCGCGAACAATGGCAACAAGAATCTGTCGTGCCGGATATTATTGGCCGACAATACGAGAAGATTTCAATCAATACGTTAAAACCTGTAAGAAGTGTCAGGAATTTGGAAGCCTCAACCATATACCATCACAAGAGTTGCAAAGCATTGCTTCTCCCTGGCCATTTGCTAAATGGGGAATGGATATCCTCGGCCCATTCCCTTTAGGCCGAGGACAAACAAAATTCATGATTGTTGCGGTTGATTATTTCACAAAATGGATAGAAGTTGAAGCGTTGACAAAAATAACAGCTCAACAAGTTCAAACATTTGTGTGGAAGAACATAATTTGTAGATTCGGTATTCCACATTCTATTATAACTGACAATGGCCGACAGTTCACTGATAAAAAGCTTCTGGAATTCTATGCGGATTTGGGAATCAAATCTACAACCACCTCAGTTGAACATCCGCAAACAAATGGGCAAGCAGAATCAGCTAACAAAGTCATTCTCAGTCAACTAAAGAGAAAATTGGGAAGTGCAAAAGGGTTGTGGGCCGAGAAGTTACTTGAAATATTGTGGGCATATAGATGCACACCGCAGACATCAACTGGAGAAACACCATTTAATCTCACATATGGAACAGATGCTATGTTGCCCATAGAGGTCACTAAACCAACATTACGAAGACAAATAGAAGATTAGAGTGTTAATAATGAATGTTTAAAGGCAGAATTAGATTTGATTGAAGAACTTCGAGAGAAAGCCAAAATCAGAGAAGAGGCAGTAAAAAGAAGAGCATGTAAGAGGTTCAATGCGAAGGTAAGACCGAGAAATTTTAGTGAAGGAGATTTGGTATGGAGAATGAGAACTGATGCAAGAAAAGATCCAGCACAAGGGAAGTTAGCACCAAACTGGGAAGGACCGTTCAGAGTAAAAGAAAACTTGAAGAATGGAGCCTATAGGTTGGAAACGTTAGACGAAAAGTTAATACCCAGAACTTGGAATACGAGTCACTTAAAATTTTATTTCAGTTAAGGCTTGTATTTAAGAACACTAACTATTGTATATTAAGATCTTTTGTTGAAAGTTCTAAGTGTTAACTAGAAACTCTCGGTCTTGGATACTTTCACTCCAGGTGAAATCCTTCCGAGAGAACATTTACATATAATTCTTTCGGTCTCGGATGCTTTCACTCCAGGTGAAATCCTTCCCGAGAGAATATTTACTTATAATTCTTTCGGACTTGGATACTTTCACTCCAGGTGAAATCCTTCCGAGAGAACATTCACGTATAATTCTTTCGGTCTTGGATGCTTTCACTCCAGGTGAAATCCTTCCCGAGAGAATATTTACTTATAATTCTTTCGGACTTGGATGCTTTCACTCCAGGTGAAATCCCTCCCGAGAGAACATCTACTTATAATTCTTTCAGACTTGGACGCTTTCGGCTTAATCTGATTTTTTCATTTGATTCGGCTGCTTCTCTTTTCAATTTCTCAAACTCAGTAGAAGCAATATGGTTCTTAGTTTCTTCCCTTATCGCTTTACTAATCAGAAAAGCACGGCTAGTTAGTTCAAACATCGAATGAGCTAGAGAAGGAACAGAAACAACTTTGAACATATCCCGAGCAGAGGAATCAAGATTGCAGTCAACAAAATCTGAAAAATGTGTGGACGACGTAAATATTGTTTCAAAGAGAGATTGAGAAGAACTCCCGGAACCATGACGATGTTTCTTAGAAGAGTGTGACCTTCTATTACTTTTGTCTCGTTTCCTACTCTTCTTAGAAGGTCCTATTTCGGCATCCGCGGCAATTTCAACCTCTAAGCGAGAGGCAGGCTCAACAACTTCATTTTCTGTTTGTGGAATTTCTTTCTCAAGACGAGGAGTTGAGCCTCCAGCTTGGTTAAACAACTTAGAAAAATAAGCACGATCCTTCGGCTTCGTTGCCGCCATTAAACCTGAACATCACCAAAAGATTCAGCAAAGTTAAAATTCTATTATTACTAAAAGAGAGAATCCGAAAAAATCACATACCCATGAAATCTTTTTGGGGTTTATGAGAAACGTATAGCCGAAGCAGAGCACGAGTTGGAATCTTAAGGGAGAAGTGACCTAGAACCGCAATAACATGCTTCTCTTCGATAGTCATGGAATAATAAGAACAAGAGTTAAATTTCACGGGAGCACGGGTCCAGTAGAAAGGGAATTTTGGAATATCACCATCAAAGAAATACTTTCTCCCGGTTTCCTTAATGAGAATTTTAAAGAAACCTCCTTTGAAGTTTTTGTATGAAGAAGTAAATGGAGAAAGAAAACAAATTTTTGTCTTACTAATCAGGGACAACCAACTAGGCTTCTTACCGGGCCAAGAGCTATAGTAATATAAAAAAGTTTTCGGACTCGGAGTTAAAGAAAGGTATTTACACAAAATGCTAAAAGCTTGCATATAAACCCAACCGTTGGGGTGAAGTTGAGTAGGAGCAACGTTAAGAAAACGAAGGACACCCATCTGAAATTCACTTAAAGGAAACCGAATGGAGATCAGTAAAGAGACATTCATAAAAATAAAAAAATTCGTGTTTGTCGCCTTCACGACCATGGCAAACATTATCAATGACACAAGTTCGCCGAAAAGAAATGATTTCCTCAGTGGCATCAGGAGAATACACATAAATTTGAGAAAGGAAATTGCGAAGGGTTGAGGTAAATTGGTACCGAGAGAAATATTCTCGAACTTTCGGATTAACCCATTCGTACCCGAGTCGAAGACTTAATCTTTGTTCGGCTATTTCTTCTTTTTCCTCGGCTTCAACATCTACGACATCTTTGCTTGATGAATTCATACACGAGATCGTTTCAGGTGACAAAGCGGAGTTGGCATTCTTATTGGTCTCAATCACTCTCCCAGTAGATTCATTACTCGTGCTCGAAAATCCCGTAAACTCAGAAGAAACGGAAACAGAACTCGATGAAGACATTATACCTTCCGTGAATATTTGCTTCAGCTTTAATATATAATGAGAGGAGAAACTGCGTAACAAGATGAATAGAGGTGAAGATTTATAATGGTGGAAGAGTGGTGACATATGAAGAGTCATGGCATTGTAACCATCAGATTTAGTCACATCCAATGGTTGGAAACTTCTAGCTTGTCATGTCAAGCAGTACAATCAAGAGGAAACGCGCAAAACGAAAAAGTCTTTTCGCAATGAATACACCATTAAAGTCTTTTTTCTTTCAAAATTTGTTTTCCCTCCAAAATATAAGAGAGGTGAAGTTTCATTTTTTCATAGACATTTCGTCGTCTACATCTCCTTATGCCTGGGGGGCTTAGTGTACTGATTGGGCCGAGAGATTGGACCGAAAGTCCAATTAGGTCGATGCCAACCGAAAGCAATGTGAAGACTGAGCCGAGAGTTCAACCCAAAAGTGAACTAAAAAAGGTCAATTGAGAGACTTAAAAGAAAGAGATAAAATAAAATGGAAATTATTATTAAGCAAAAGCCCATGAAACTGGGCCCAACTGGACCCAAATATGTAGGTGTGTGTAGTAAATGTTTAATACAAAGAGAAAAGGCCCAAATAACTTCTGGGCCCAATAAAAGAGTAGTATAAATAGAGGGTCATCCTGAGAGCTAAGCAAGGGTGAATTCATTCTAATATATTGTAAAACTGAATCTAACTTTGGCATCGGAGCACCTTTCAGGTACGCACACCCATCTGTGAGAGGAAGCCGATACCAAAAACCGAAAGATCAAATGGAGTAAATTAAAGTTGACCGGGAAGTGTCCGTCAAGCAATTCAATAAAACGTGAAAGATTTTCGAACCAAGTACAAACCAAGAACAAATAAGCCGAAAGATCACGCCGAGAAGGAAGTTCGGAAGCGAAGGCCGAGAGGTCAATGGGTGGAAGGCAAAGAGAGTTTGTTTCTAGGTCTTGTAAGAATAGAAGGACTTATATAAAATATGATATCAGAAATTTAGTACAGTATAAGTATGATCTAGTTAGTATGCATTTATTCAAAATTAATAGTGTGGTATATTATGTCATAAGATTAAGAATTTTATAAAATTTTATTATAGAAATATATTAATATGATATGAAAAATAAGACTTTTATTATTAATATCTGCAGTAGGATTATCATATATATATTTCAATTGCATCTATTTTGGTTTAATATATAAAATTGTAATGTGATTCTAATTATTCATATTAAAATTGTTAGATAATCATAAGGGTTTTACAAACTTCTTCTGAACCTTGAGACTTGTCTTAATCCTACTGGCTAGTGAGACCAACTTTATATATATATATATATATATATATATATATATATATTATTTTATTTATTTATTTTTTCAAAAGCATAATATACTTATATAAAATGTGATTTCTATAAAAGTTTTGTTTCAGGCTGATAGAGTTCTTAGGGGAGGTCGCGTTGCGCCATTCGATGAGCCCATTAGGCCCACCCCTCTTTATGGATACTATAAAACCAATACTGTTTTTTCCTACACCTCCATACCTTATTCTCTCACCTCCATAAGTTTTCAAATTTCCAAAAATACCCCTTTATAATATTCTGGATTACATAATTCGAAAGTCATTTTTTAAATTTGTAATTAGTTACCGGATTACATAATCCGGAAGCCATTTTTCATATGCATGATTATTCTCTGGATTACATAAGTTTTATTTAACTTCCGGATTATGTAATCCAAAAGTCTTTTTTCAAATGAGATTCTGAATTACATAATCCAGAAACTACTCTATGGGGTGACACAAGAAGGACAAAAATGTATTTTCATGTTGTGTATGAAGGTGGCAGAAGAAGATATGGAGGTGCAGGAAGAAACAGTCTAAAACCAAACCTTCAAATTTCTAACGGCCCAAACAAAAAAAGAAAACGAAGGCTCCCAATATTGTTAAGTAATTATCCAAATTGATAAGTGTATTGGCTAATGGATTTTTTGTTAAAACTCTAATGGAATGAAAATTTATAATTAAATATAAAGAAAATTATAAATCTGTATTAAATATCAAATATTTACATGTGTTTGTGTATATGTATCTCAAAACGAGGTGCATATCTCTTGAGGTTAGTAGTATCAAATTTTGGTATTCACAATTTTTAAATCAACCTCACTTTTGTGTAATTTTTCAATCTCCTCTTGAAGACGACTTGCACTAGTTTTAGTCTCTTTGAGCTTCCTCTGTGCCTCTTTGTCTTCTTCCATTCCTTTCTTCAATATTTTCACCTCATCTTTTAGATTTTTGTTCTTGTTCTTTATTTTCTTCATTTTTTCTTTATGCAATTCAATCTCTTGAGATTTGATAAAGAGAGAGGTCATACTCAACCATGATTTGTTCCAGCTCTTGAACCATGATTTACAAAAGTGTTATCCCTATTAGAGGAATCGGAAGCTATGAATGAAGGAACATACTTAATAAGGAAGAATGACTTGGGAAAGTGAAGGGCAATGATGAAGAAAGATTCTATAAAATCAAAAGTGCAAAATGTTTATGAAAGGTAGATTACGATTGATGAGAGCTAATGAAGTTTGAATATAATAAAGAAAAAATGTTTAAAATGTTGTGTGAAACAACAAAGTTTTTGTTATTAGACACTAGGTACCACATTTGATACACGGTTAGTCATAAAATATAAGTTTATAACATTCAATATAAAATAGTCATACAGAACTCGACTTCAATAAAATTGTCATAAAAAAATCATCCATAATAATTCAATCTCAAATAACTAAAGTTTAATCTATAATTTGTAAACATATTAAAACTCATTCTTCTTAAATATTCGTTCACATGTTTAGCTAAATTTATGGATTTCAAACTTAAGGAACTTATATACCAACACATATCCAAATAACTTGTCCAATAACAATGACACCACATACCGTCAATGTGGATATCCAGTTTGGATTGGTTTTTGGCCAGACAAGTCCAATCCAAGAATATTGTTATTAAGCCCAAGTTTTAGAGATAACAAAGAAAAAAAGACGAATATGAAAAATGGATTAAAATCTCATCATAATATTAATGAATATATTATGAAATAAATCTTATTAATGCATAATTAATGTGATTTTAATGCACAAATCTTGATCTCTTTAAATATTTTGATTTACTTAACAATATTTTTTATTATATTACATAAATATTTTGAATAAATAATTATAACTTAATATAAATAATAGTTTGCTAAAAACAATATTTTTTCTTACCATAATTACTCTCTTTTTTAAAATATGAATTAGACATGTTTCAAATGAATTTTGGTGGTTAGATATTTCTCTAATTTTTCACATTAATATATTTTTTTCTGGTTCAACGTTCATGACGTTACTATTACTAACATTTCAACATGATACACCTTCTATTAAATAGGTTTCTATGTAATTCTCAATTTGTAAGTCTCACATTTTATTATCGATTTAAATGATCTTTTTTAAAATTGGTTTTAGACGTTGAAATACCTTAAATCATAGTTATATTTAACATAATTAACACAACAATTTCACGAAATTTAGTGCAGTGGTACATAAATAGGATTTTACGTGAAGTTGAACCTCGTATGTCTTCTTCTTTGATGACCACTTCAAAAAACGAGAAGCAAATGTTGAGAGAAGCTTCCTTGCATACCAATCTATCACCATAATAATTGAACAACACTTACAATATAATTATAAAATAACAAATTTTTTCATTCTTTTTCTCCCAATTTGTTTTGTTTAGTCCCTCGAGACCTTAAAACAATTAATCTAATCACCTCACGTGCGCAACCTTGACTTGCTACATATTTTTCTTCAAGTCAAAGGACAAACGTTTGATTTTGGCTGCAATTGCCATCTTTTGTTTCTTGGACGAAACATTCTTCACACAATAGTGTCCACATACACTATTTCATTTCTCAATCACTCAAATACTTTATTTAAATATAATTCATTGACATTTTGGTTACATATGCATTAACTTCAAACTTAATACAATAGTCAATTACACGTGTATACATAGTTCTTTTAAGAAAACCCCTTTCCTAAGTAAGAAACTTTAGAAAAAATGTCAACAAAAGGAAAATCAAATTATAACTAAACAATGCAAATTATGAAGGTCTTCTGTTTGATTTTGTATATTTTTTATGAAAAATAATTCAAATTAATGTTTGATTTTATAACTTTTTTACGCGGAGTGTATTAATTAGAATAATGTAAATTTGATTTATATTTTGAATCAAGAAAAAAAAAAGACTTAAAGTTTAAGTTTATTAGTTCAAATAATGAAAAAAATATGTCTAATTGTGCTTTATAAGCAGAAATAAAAGGAAATCTAAAAAGATATTTAAACTGATTGTTTCGAATAGTGTCTTAATTTATAGAGATATGCATATTAGCAGCAGATTTGTGTCTTAATTTTAGCAGATTTATTTCTTAATAATACATAAGCTGTCATAAATATATACTACAATCACATCCTTAACGTGTAGCAAATTTATTTACTATTAAATAATAAAATAGACCAAAAAATCAGAAATATGTTACAATAATCATATTCCTTAATTACGACAGATTTGTTTACTAATCTATAATTATTTCCAGTCAACAAGCCTACATAAAAAAAATGAATGTCTGAATCAAATATAATTGATTTTATTAATTTAATTCAATTTAAACCCAAACTTATAAAAATGTCAAACAACATGAATATGTTTAGCTTTGATTTTTCGTGAAAATTGTTTATGCTGGATTTAATTGCCCCTTATAATATAACTTTCTCTTTGAAATGGTGAGATTTTCTTCCTTTTGCAAAAAAGTGTGTTTCTCATACAAACTATTATTTATTCATAATAATCTATTTGTGGTATGCAATCTTCTTAAATGGATTTGCTACGTAATTTCCTTTAAAAGATTGCATAAAAAAATAATTTAAGGGAAAGAAGTAACATGAGAAATAGTCATAGAAGTTGATTCGCAGCCATTCTTTGTTGTAATTAAGAAGAAACTTCGAGGAAAGTGGTGAATTTGCAACGCATTGGAACTGGGAATAATGAATCTATAAATTGTGAGAAGGCACAGGAATTGAAGAGAAGAGAAGAGAAGAAGCGATATGAAGTTTGAAGCAGTAGGAGGAGGGTGCAAGTACCACCCTGATAACAAACAACTACCAGGTGTTTGTCCCTTTTGCTTAAGAGACAAACTCTTGAAGCTCTATGACATCAACAATCCAACGTATCCTCTCCCTTCTCCTTCTCCTCTTCTTCCTTCTTATGTCTCTCACCGCCATCGCCGCCATATTTCTACCGTGCCGGATTCTGTCTCTTCCATGGTTAGTTTCAATTATGGATTGAAGAAGAGCAACTCCATTGCCTTTGCTTCAGGAAGCCAAACCACAGATAGGGAAGTCAGTGAAAAGAGCACGGGGAGAAAGAAGAAGAGTGTTTGGTCCAAGCTCCTCAAATTGACCAGAAAAAACAGTAAGGAGGTCTTCATGCATTCCAGGACCGTGAGGGAGGGAAAAACTTGGCATTTTTAATGTTAATGTAGATCCACTTTTTTAATTCTTGTAACTATACATAACTTTGGAGAATTTTAATTGATTTGCAATTGGATTGGAGCAATGTTTCCTCCATCAGATTTTTGTGTATTCATCTAAGAATGAATTATTTTACTGTCTCACATTTCCGAGAAGCAAATTTGATAACCACCGTGTCAATAACAAGATTATTCAAAAAAGGTTGCTGATGCATCAGTTCAATGTAGACTTATTCTCCCAGTTCAAAAAGGGTGTTTTTGTTGAACCTTCAGATTTTATCCTGTAATGTAAATCAAAATTAATTAACTCGTCTCAGAATAAGATGAGTATGAGCATGGGGTTCTTATATGGTAAAGAGGTTATTAGCTCTTTCAGGAATTTTAGTGGTTTTCTTTTATATTTTAGTAAAAATATCTTACCCTTAATAAAAAAATCTCTTTCTAGTAGCACTCCCTCTTCATCTTCTTTATCATATCATTTCAATCATACCCACTTTCTTTTTCTCTGCTTGTACTAACACTTCTGCACGTTTATGCGTTGTGAGAACAGTTTTGCATTCCTTCCTTTGTCTGATTCAGAGGTTGGTAAAATATACCTTTGACTTTGATGTTTTCAATTTTTTACTGTTGTAATGAGAAAATTTTCAAATTATACATTTCATAACATATACTTTTGTTTTTTTTATCTATCACAAATTTTATTTCTAACTTAACTTAATTTGAATGAATGCAATGTATATTTAAACCGATGATTGTGACCATGTTACTGAAGACTTCTGGTAGGAGAAAAAATACATATTACAATCCAATTAGTCTCTGACATGATAAATGATGAGCATGTTTATATGAGAACACAATACTTAAATTTTTGTGTTATGTATGGTACTTTTGTGCTTTGAATTTATGAAATAGTTGTACTTTTTTTATGACAAATTTTAATTTAATTTGACAACCACATTATCTTTTATTTTATTTAAGTTTGTTTTTGTTTTTGAATTTGTTTTCAATGTGTATAAGTATATATAAAAAATAGAAGATATATAACAACATTTTTAAAAATAGTAATAAGTCAATCAACAAAGTAACACATTCCAAATATCATTTTTTTTTCATTTAGAATTTAAATTTTATTTTAAATTGTCCAATCTAAAATACAAAACATCCAAATGCAAAATTTATATTTCAAATTATATAATACAGAATGCAAAAGATCACAAATGTCAAATTCTCGAACCTGTAATTCAGAAAGTCTCAACAAAGAAAGGCAATTTTGGTACTTCAAAAGCATGGGTGTGCAGGAGGAAAAAATGTGTCCAGGAAGAATTTACCTAGAGTTTGATATTCACTTCCTCCCTCCACAAGCACCCCCTGTTCCCATTGCTCTACAAGCATTCTACTAGTCATTTTTTAAAGGAAGAAAAAAGTTAATCAAGGTATACAAACACAAGGGAAACCTGAGATCTAAAACGCTGTATAGAGGTGTGGCGGGAGTGAAATGAGATTATGAATAAAAACAGAACAAATATCTGTAACTCTGTATAGTGGTTCAATTTGAAGTATTCCTTCTCTGATCATCTACATTTAATGTGAGGTTGATTTTTAAGTAGTACGAGTTCCTGTATGGTAAACTATCTATCTTTAACATGCAATTGGGGTATAAACTACATAGGAAACAAGAAACTGTACATGATAATATGGTTTTACATGATCAATTATAGAACATTTGCAACTTCTCACCCAAATAATGGATATCATCTTCCAGGGCCAGAATTGCGCCCCATCAAATTATCCTGATCATTGTTAATATTTTGGTGCAATGAAGGCTGTTTCAGTCTTTGAAATATATCATCAAGGGACTCAGATGAGGACACACTAGGGATCTTATCTTCCTGTGTTTGCCGAATAGGTGCAAACCTGTTGCCCCCTATGTTTGCCTTGAAACTCTGAAAGCTTGTTTTCATTGTTTGCCATGTTGAGGCCATGCCTGAAGTTCCAGCAGCATTACGAGTATTGTCGTGATCAACCAAGGAAACCTTAGCAGATGCTAAACTTTTCTCTTCTTCCTTCATTTTATATGCTAATCCACTTTGCTGTCTTACAGCAGCATACTTGCTGCTGATGGCTTCCCTGCTAGAGCTATGTCTTCTTGTCTCTTCCTTCAAAATTTTAGGCTGATTTCCATCTATTTCTTTATTAACTAAAGCCGAGGTTCCCTTCATTTCAACATCATTTTTCACCTGACCATACCACAGCTATAATGTGAGTGAAGTGTTGAACTTTGACCACAAGAGTAAAAAATGTCATATCTTGCAGCCATCAAATTCATGATAATGTGGCATGAATGAATAAAATAGAGAGAAAATTGCTTCAATTTTCTTATTGGTAGGGTGTTGACATACCGTACTATTGTCGTTAGATTCAAGATCAATTCCATTAAAATTCCTCACTAATGGAACAACTTGCTCGCCTACATTGCGTCCTTGTTCAAGCCAAGATCGTTCTACAGATTATGTGAAAATCAGTATAAGAAATTATCACAAATCACACATTGCTTCAAGGTTCACTAATTTAGACATGATTTATCATTTGATATTTTGACTGATGACAACTACAGAATTCTTCCCTGGCATACCTTTCTGTAAGATAATTAATCCGGATGGATCAAAACCATCCATATCTTCAGCTTCAGTTTCAAAAACATATCTCTTCCAGCTCCCGAGAAAATCAAATACCCTATCAAAGAAGTTGCTTGCAACCAAAAGGGTGTATACAACCATAATAAGTGGATAGATTTTGTTAAACTTGTCTCCAAAGAAAGGGACTGCATTATCAATGTTCCCCATTCTCTGCAATTAATCATGTAATGCACCAAATTAGCAAAAGGAACTGATAGGAAGGAAAGAAAGCAAAAAATGTTGATAAAGCAGGTGTCAATGATTTTTTGGCATAATGTGAACATTTACATATAGGCAGGTAGAGACTAAATAAAAGACAACAAAACCATCAGACACTTGCAAAAATAAGTACATGTATCAAGTAGAACAAAATAAACAAAAAGTGAAAAAGAAAACAGTTTTTTGGCAGTAAACTTGATGAAGGAATGATTCAGTGTCATGCCTTTTTCTAGTTACAATATGTCGTGCCCTCAATCAGTATAGCCATGAAAATCACAATTTCCAGGATTACTAAAAACTGAGAGGTGATTTGATACTTTCAATTGTTGTAAAATGTCTCTAGAATCAAATTACTCATCTAATCACAAAGCAACCAGAGGATGTTACTTCTTTAACTAGAATTATTAGGTTATTAACTTTATAGCTAATTCTCTCTTGCAACTTCTTTACACTAAACCGATAGTTTTTAACAATACTATATGCAAATAAGTTCAGAAGAAAATATTAAACAAGAAATCAATATGTAAACCATGAAAAAGACTTACCTGTTCAAAGATAGTTGTTTTGTCAGAACCAAGGCGAATAAGATTAAGAAAGTTGTATGAGATAGGAGGAGCATAACGAGCAATCATACTGGAAATGAGACAGAAGATAATGATGTGCAAGATAGAATCAGCAATTCAAGAAACAGAATAAGTAGCAGTAACGGTAGTGAATAAAATCTTACGAGCATATCATAAGCAGGCTAACTGAGCTGGTCTGTCGGGGTGTCAATGAGTAAAACACCAACGTTCCAATTTTGAACAAGGAGTAGTATGTGCAGATGCACATGTACATGAGAGGAACAAATGCAAACGCCTATGAAAGAAATTGAAGAAATGGGATTCAAAAGGCAGCCTGTATTCATTTTAAATATGGTATAAAGCATTTCAGGAAAGAAAAAATGCATACTGAAAAATTACAAGAGTTAGTTTGTTTTAATTTCATGTATAACCCAACTCCAAAATTGAATTTCATTTCAAACCTTTTGTTAGCTATATATGATGACAGTAGCAATTTCACAGCGATTGAATTACAACCTCAAACCAAAAAGCAAGTTTAATTTGCTAAAAAAAGATAGGCAGGGAACTGACAAAAAAAACACGTGCAGTTGATCAATATGCACCAAACAAGGCCATGTTACTCGATCAGAGAAGTTCATGAGACCTGAGAGAGTTCACCTTACTTTAAATTGTTAAAGATTTCCAATATCCTAGAACTAAATATTCATCCAAACTTTCTTTTCACAAGGTAAATTAAGATTTCAAATATACTTATAAGCATCTTGATGTCCACGTTTTACTGTAAATACTTATCTCTTAATAACCTAATCTACCTGCACAAGCACTTCCTCTGTTCCAACAGATTTTATAAGAATCGAGAAAAGTGATAGATCAAGACTAGGTAGAAGAGTAGCCTCTGCTAAAAGAATTGTAACGGACATGACACCAAGTATAACAGCCAAGCCTTTCTGAACTTGCTTTCTTAAAATGCATCGCCAGAAAAATTCTGCAAAGAAAAAACATTTATTCAGAAGCCTATGCAAAATATCTCTAACTATTATATTCCATATTCATAAAAGGAAGGAGTACGTTATGTCATGATGCAACATTAATGCAGCAAGAAAGCTAACTGAGAAAGGAAAATATAGATCAAAATGAAGTTTAAGAATCTTTGAAGCCAAAGACAGCATTTCTTTATGTGATCAAATTAGACTTCCACCATGTTTGCAAACATTAGATTCAAATTCTCTGTTCCTTCAAAACCTAGAGAAACCTCCATTAACAAGCTTGAATGCTTTAAGTGACTTTAATATACATAATTGTATTAAATAATTAAATAATAACTACAAATTCACTCTACTCTATATGCATAAAAAGTAAGCGATTTGGCTTTTCTAAATTGGGAAATTGTAAAGTGAGAAAGAAATCATGTATCCACCATTGATCTCAAATAAAATCTTGTAAAATTAACTCACTTGAAATCAGAGGTGGATCCACTCGTTCTATATCACTTTAATACACTTTAGAGAAGTCAAATCCATTATTCTGTACTGTTAGAAAACAGTTTAAATTCACTACTACATTTAGAACATACTAAATGCTAGCCAACTATAATTATGACTGTTGTTAATAGCTTTCAATTTGCCCCATTAGTTCTTGATTAGCCCATGTTCTTAATGCACTCTACTTGTAAAAAAATCAATTGCCTGTATACAAGACCTATACTATCCCCCAAATATCATGTCTAAGAGTAAATTAACTACAGTTTTTTCGGATTGCAGAAAAACTCTTGTTCTTTAAATGTTTACAGCAATCATCCTTATAGGAGTACAAACAAATAATATTTTTCAAACAATTATGAGGGTTTTCTATAGGTCTCTCCATTAAGGAGGTGTGTCAGGTGATTTTCGAAAAAAAAGATAGGGAAGAAGAGTGTAATTTACTTGTTTAAATTAGGTATCAAAGTGTTACCGACATGTACTCATCTTTCAGCTGCATTCGGTTCCAACAGAACTACAATTTCTATCATTTTCCACGTTTTCCCTTTGTTTCTTGAATCAATTATATTTATAATTGTTTGCTTTCCCTGGTGATTTATCAATTTCTATTCAACAGCTAAAGGTATTTTTTCTACCTTTTCTTGGATTTGATGCATGACAAAGATTCAAATGAAATGCTGTTTGTTCAGGGGCGGCCATGCTGAAGAGGTAGGCCAGAGTGTGACTGAGGGAGTTTCAGGGATAAGAATGGGGTGACTCTATAATGCATATGATGGCCAGTTTGGTATAAGACTGAGGTGCTGTATTCCACTCAATGGGTAAAAGGGATGCTCAATGACCAAGATAATGGCAACGTGTAGGTGAAGTTAAAGGTGCGGCGGAGATGTGACGAATGATGCTTCAGCACAGATCAGGTTAAACCATGGGTGCTGTCATCTGTCCGAAGAGAGTTTAGTTGTCTTGCTACCTTGAAATTTTGGGAGCTTGTGGTGAGTCCTAGGTACTAGTAAAGGGAATTGAGCATGTTGGGTGAGAATGCCAAAGAGTTCTTCAAGTATTTGTGAGCCAAAGATTTTCAACAGCTATAAACCAAGAACACTGCCAATAAGAGTAATATTTGATTGAGTTGCACTAACTTGTTTCAAATCTTAAGTTTCTCTGTTTGTCTTTACTTTTAACAAAATGAGCACTTAATAAGTAAAGTAAAGTAGGGTTAAAATATCAATCTAAATCCATTAACATATTCGGAACATAAGAATATTAGCCATCTATAGTTAGGACAGCATTTAATCACTGCTACCTCTGTAATTAGTACTTGTTTAGTTACATACAATTTCCCCCAAATACTCTACATTGAAACATACACTGCAAAAACAGTTACATAAAAATGTTTATTATGCAGGAAGTAACAGGTCAGTTAAGCCATATATGTTGCATTATTTTTATTGATATCTTCATAGACAGAAAGGGTAACATGTCTATGTAACTTGTGGAACGATAGGTCGGAAAGTTGTCCCGATAGAGCTAGTCCTGGTCTGCCTTAATTGCGACCTCTCAAAGTTGATTCTCAATGTCTTGGAATGGGCTATATATGAAGGAATTAGGTTCTCAATGTCTTGGAATGGGCTATATATGAAGGAATGAGGTTCTCAATGTCTTGGAATCGGCTATAAATGGAGGAATTAAATAGAGAGGTTGAGGGAATCATCAAAGTACGTAGCAATCGGGACATCTCGAATTGACCAGAGATAAGACCTAAATAGTAGTCAATCCTTACCTTACAAGCTAGGTTTTGTAAGATCGAGTTAAACACAGCCCAAATTATAATATCATACCAGAACTTATCCTAGAATCTACATCTATAGTTAGGTCATCCACAATGTCAAGCTCCAAGCTAATAGCCTTGGGAATGAAGGGGTGTGTTTGAAAGTCTCCTTGATGGTGTCTTAACAAAGTTACATATATGTCTTGGAAGGGCCACTTATGACAGAGTTGTCTAGAAAGTCTAAGTGAAGCATCATAGTGGAACCTAGATCTATTGTTTGGTCATCTACAATATCATGTTAAAAACTCATTGTCGTGGGAGTGACCGGTGTGTTGAAAAGTCTCCTTGATGGTGTCCTAATAGTTACTTACCAATGTCATGAAAGGGCCACTATGACAGAGTTGACCAAAAAGGCTAAGTGCATCATAGTGTACAACCATCAAAACATCAACTCTTAGGGTTTAAGATATTACATAGACTAGAGATAAGGCCTAAATATTACTACGAAAACTTGTATAATCTTCCCTTTATAAGGCTAAATTAGGTCTTAAGTCCAAATTCTAAAATAGACACAGTATTGCTAGTTAAAACAAATAAATATGTTTCTAGTTGCATGGGAAAAGTATATTTACTTAAGAAAAAATAAGTTAATATTCTTTATTCACCTAAAGCGTCACACAAAGACCCAAACTTGCCAGTCCGAGCAGCTTTGAAGCTTGAAATATATTTCCTGTAATGAGAGCATAACAATTGAGTAAGGTGAGCTGGAAAAACCTTTAATATATTCACTGTAGAAGGATATTGCAAGGGGGCAAAGAAAAACAGAAAAAAAAAATGATAGAAAACAAACCATCCAGATGAGTTGCGTCGATCATAATTCTTTATCGTGTCTTCCAATTCAAGGGCTTCTAACACGTAAGTTATATACTCACTACAAGAATGCAAAAGTGAGATATAAACCAAATAATCAAGTTGTAATATATACCTAGTCAATAGACTTTGGTGAAAGTAGTAGACAATGCCAATGAACAAAAATAATTAATTATCCATCAAACCTAGCATGGATCATATACATAAAATATCTCAATATGCGAAAATCTCTTAGTAAGGATGATAGAAGATTCAAGAACAATAAACCCACTTAAAAGACTGAGTTGATGATTTGCTTACCTTTTATATCTGTAGTATTCCTCAGTTGCTCCTCGAAGATGACGCCTAAGTGTTGCCATTGACTTCTCATCGGTGTCATAATCCATATCACTTTCCCCTAATTGGCCACCTTGTGGTTTGAAGGATGGATCTTCCCTAGACTGGAATATTGTAGGTTATATCCAAACAAATATCTAGTTTGTGTACTCAAAATATTTAATCAAGAAATCTAAGTTCAATACCATTTGAATTAGCATATCATCGATTACATTCATGTAAGGTCTCAGAGGATCACGCTTGGACATTTGGTTGGATGTGGCTTGAGCAATCTGTAGAAATAAACCTCATTGTTAAAATCAAGGTTACTCTTGCTTAATGAGAAAGAACACACACATACCATGTTCACATGATTAGAGTGGTGCTATGGATATTGGATATGGAAAATATCAGCAACCCAAAAATCTTTTACAAAAATATATTGGAAGTCATAACGAATTATTGAATTGGAGAAGCATTGCAGAAAAAAAAATACAATATATCCATATAAATAAATAAATGAAAAAAATATAATTTTACAATGCAAAAATAATGAAAACAATTGTACAATTAATAATAATAGCAAGTCTAGAAATTAAAATTAAAATAAATTCAAAGCAAAACACAACCAAGTTGAACTAACTTGCTTAGCTGCCATTGAAATGGCTGGAAAATATATATTTAGGGGTTTCAATTTTATAGAGATTGAGGATCGAGTAGAAAAGAAGGGAAAAAAGAGGGAGGGGAGAATAAGAGCAGAACAGAACCAATGAGGTAATAGGAAAAAAAATGAGAACCTTGCGATTTGGGCTAGGTGAGTAAGTTGGGAGAAGGGAGACAGGCGGTGGCGTTGCAATGGTTCAATGGCAGTGTTGCAGTGGGTTGATGGCAATTGAAAAGGTTGCAGGAAACGACAGAGGAACAGGTTGTAGGCGGTGGCAACATCATCAGTGGCTGACTGCATCAACTATGATAGTTGAATAGGTTTACCTTTTCAGGTTATATCTGGTTCAAGAAGGTTAGCTTAGGTTTTATTTAATTTTGGGTTGGGTTTGTGTTAGATTGGGTGACCAACCCATGTTTTTTAAATCTATTAGGCGGCTAAAAGATCTACTAGGTCAAGTTGCACTGAACCGAGACTTTTTCCTTTCTAAGGAAGAGTGGGGTTGCACCATAGGTTTGTGGTGCAATATCCGTCATAAGTTGGGCACAAATGGTTAATGTGTTGAAACCAAGGTTGAATCATTTGAACACTAGCTGAGTTTGACCCTTAGCAGAATCAATCATTGGTTAGACTTTACTTATTTCTCAACTAGGCTAAATTAGTAATTTAGGCACGTAAAAAAGGATATTGGAACCAATGAAGAGAGAGTAGATTGCAAGTTTTAGTCCTACAAAAAAGGAGAGACCAAGAACGTCCAGAAGTTGTTATGAGGGATTTCGTGAATAATATCTCTAAAGATTTGATTTCTATTTGAGTCAAATGATGTTGTGTGATTCATGTAACCTGCCTCACTAAGTGGGTTAAGGCTTATGTTTGTTGCTATTGCTTGGTAAGGGACAACATCTTACCAAAAAAAAGGAAGAACCAAGGTATCATATGCCAAATTAGTTCAGTTTCCATGATTCCAAATTTCCTTAATAATGACCCTTTCATTGCTTAATAGTTTAACAATGACTATATATCCAGTAAATCCAGAAGTTCAAATTAAATCAACTAGAATTGGGGTCATCAAAAGATCATTAGTCACAATCAAGAATAATAAGTTATTATTTTGCTTGTAAGAAATCAACAAAAATTTCAAGTTTGCCTGGCAAATTGTGATAATGTAAGAGATAAAAATTTAAAACTACAAAAGAAAATTTCACTGCCTCATGCAGACTACTTACAACTATAGCATTTGAAAGTTCTTGGTGAGCATCATCAAGCTTAACAGCCATTTTAGCAATTTTGTGGGAAAGAACTTTCTGTCGGATTGTCCAATCAGCATTTTTCCAAATGCCTTTGGGAATTTCACTTAAACCAAAGCCAAGAAGAAATGCGCCAGTAACAAGTCCAAAAGTATTTGAGCAAGCCATGGCTAATCCCAAAAGACCTCCACTCCTGTTTTAATGAGAATTAAAGAAACAAAGTGGGACTTCAGTTGAAACCAAGAAGCATAAACATGTGCGTAGAAGTGAAAAAGGTTAATTAGGCAATCACAACTATCATGTAGAAAAATATAAAGTAGTTGCACAGAAGGTAGGCAGTTGTGTATCCATGCAATGAAAAACATACAAACTACCAATTCAGTGCTTTGGTGGTGGCATATATGTAAGTTTAGCAAATCCATGATTCCCAAAATGTCCTGCTTTCTATTATATGTTGAAAGTTGAAACACTGAGCCCATTGCCATAGCATTTAAGTTTCTCAGAGCGGAAATGTGATCTCTAGGAGTAAATGCAAAAATTTCAAAAAAAAAACTATATACGTTGGATAAAAATGTGACTTGTTACTGCATGTCTTTAACAGATAACGTAGTGCATTATGTCTCATAAAAAGTGGTTTAGCTTAAATCATCATTATTCACAATTACAAAAGGCAGAAGAAATAGTATTTGGGAAACCTTGTGGCGGACATCAGTCATGACAAGAAATACAGCCAAATATTGCCTTTTTTTTATGGATGTGAGGAAACAACAGAACTCATAAGTGGAATTGGAATCTTTATCAGGAAAAAAAATAATTAGAAAAATCAAGGAAGCAATATCTTAGAACCTATTGCATTCAACAATATATATTTCAAAATAACTAAGATTAAGAGGTTAAGAACCAACCACTGCCGACGCATCATTATGAGAAGAATAATTCCAAAAACGCCAATGGATCCCACAATTACATAAAAGATCAAGTTAACATGTAAACTAGTCTTCAATCTTTCTGATACAGTGAAGTCCCCAGCATCTTCAAAACCCTGGATAAGGGGCACCACAACCCTGATCATGATAAAATGACACAAAAACATGAGCAAATTGCCTTTCTGATTTGATTTTATATTCAAATACTTGTAATACTTATTATGCAAGAAAGCATGTGAGAAGACAAAGCAAATGGCATAATAGCAATACACAAAATCTAAGTTTAACATACACTCATAATAACTATTCATGTGTTGTCAGTCATTACTACTTCCAAAGTTGGCACAAAGCCTCAGTTTGTTTCACAGCAAAAAAATGTCACATTTCAATAAGCAACATTCATGCTCACATGTAATAGTTATTTCAACTTAATCTCATTCTACATCATATCATATGCAGTACACATATTCTTTTATCTCTCTACTCTCTCCCTGAAACCTCCCTATTCTATTTTATTCCGTCTTCCCTTTTCTTTCTCTGCCTTTGTGTTTCTTTCATCTTTCCCGCCTAAATTCTATACCACATTACAAAGTTCATAGTTTATTAATTCAAATAAGGTGACTGGAGAATGTTTTATTGTCAAGAAAACAGAGACAAAAATAAATATGACCAGACAATCAAAAGGAGTTCAAGAAAGTCTTGAACCATCATCCAATACATGGAGCTAAAGATTGGCTTTTCTCAAATAATGGTAAAAACTTTTACAAGATGCGTACCATGTAAGCAAAAAGGTACTCCAGTATGACCAGCTCCAGAAGAAAGAAATGCCCCCATTCTCATGGTAGGAAGATATTGTCTGTAGGTGTAAAAAAAAAAACTCAATATACAAATGAAATAATTGCACATATATTTCTTCAATGATCCACAACACTATTCAGCATTTAACAATTTAAATGCCAGAAATGTCTAATTGAAGTAGAAAAAGGGAAAAAACAATGACAAGCTTAGATGCAAATAGACGTCATAAATCTACCTTGTCCAAAACATAGGGGGTAGCACAATAGTTTTGTCTGAAATCAAAAGTTGTTGTCTTTACACTATTATCACAAAGTCAGCCTATTCAGAGCCAAATGAATAAGGGCTTGTTTGAAATAATTCTAGTGTTTTACTTTCAAAACTTGTTTGCGATGCAGTTTTTAAAAACAACAAAACAAGGCACACTGTATGAGATTAAAATAGTGCTTTACTTATTACAAGAATACCATCAGACTTAAAAGTAAAAGTATAAAAAAACAATTCTAAGCTATTTTTGTTTCTCAATTTCAGTAATTTGGAAATAATTTGCAAAACACATGCAGAAAATAGTAATACAAACATGTTTCTTTTGTTCTTTTGTTTTTAAAAACGGAAAATAGCTTTGACCACTAGAATCAAACAAGGCCAAAATCTTTCACAAAGTTACAGATCAAATGAAATCTAGTTTCAAAAGTCCCTTTGTAAGTTTAACTTGATAGCAAGGTGGAGAAGACTTTTGTTTGGATAGTGGTAATAAACAAATAATTCACCGTGGGAATGCATCACGAGGTTACTTCTATGTTTAAGTTATATGTTTCTGGAGTTTTGAGACCCACAACCACTGAAATTCCTTTGTGCATGAACAATTGACTTTTGGCTTTTTGAGGAGCATTGGGTTTGTGCACAGTCCTGTATTGGATCGTGTTTACTCATTTTAGAGGTTTTGCCAGAGTGATAGTAAAATTCTTCGGCATTGTAACTCTTTAAAGTGATTGTAAATGGAAATACTCGAACTTTTAAAAACAATGTTTTCCCTTTCATCCTTTGAGGGACTGAGTTGTCTTTTTGGAATCTATGTGGGAATAAATATCTGTCTTAGTCTGTATAAAAACTGTAAAAAGTAGAATAGCTATTTCAGATCTTGTATTTCTGGACCATTTTCTAGAGTAGGTTGAAATAAATCATGTGCACTCTAGAAACCATCACTTGACATGCAAGCAAGGGTTTCTAGAGCTCAATTGAGAAGAAGAACACGGCACACACTAAGAGAAGTTCCCAAAAGTTCACCCTAGGTTAGCTAGACTAACCAAGGTTAAGGATAAAAAAAAAAGGTAGCTTAAACCTTAAGCTACCTTCACCCATGGGAGTCTATAAACAGGTGTCTTCTTCACTCTTGTATTCAGATTTGATATTATGTGAATGAGTAAACTGAATTTCAGACTTCATTCTCTCCCAAATCTTCCTTTGCTAGAGAGCCTAAAAGGCCTAGTGAACCCTAGAAAGTTGGCTCAACCTCTTTCTACTTCAAGCACCTGATTCACTTCATATCTTCACCGAAACTCCTCCATTCACAGTGCAATTCACTCTCCTTCTGCTGCATCTTCATCTCATTTCATCCAAGGCACACCTTGGATTACATCATAGGGCCTCTCTTGCAGGTAGACAAAGGGATCTCTCTTTTTCAATCCAGAAAAGAAAAAGAAACTATAGCAAGGAAAGGCCTCAGAAAATCGGTTTTATACAATTACCAAACTATCAGTAGATAAGTATGTGAATGCGCACCCTAACATTCTATTTCTTTTCCCAAATTGAAAGGAACAAAAAGTATATAGAAAAAAGGGTGCACTACTCAATATGACAGAAATGCTTACAAATGTACTAAAAAACACTCTAGAAAACAAACAACACTTTTGATATGAACATAAAAAGAAGCAAGACAAACATCATTGCCAATTAGCAATACGAAGAACTCAAGAAAGGCAGCAATCCACTGTTATTTGCCAATATACGATTTCTATTGTTCATGAAATATCTTCATAAAGATCATATATGATATAAAGCACATGTCCCTCAATCATAAATCAAAGAGGATGCTATTAAATTTAGCCCCGTGCAAAAAAATGTACGGGGTGTTGTTAAGTATTAATTAGTTCCCTTACAAAACTATTTAAGAAACATTCATAAAGTCCTAAAGAAACATTTCATACCCCTCTTGCGGATCCATTTTAGGCCTCAAGGTGCGGCCAATGGATTGAAATAACTACCTAACCGTTTTCCCCATCACTATACCACTATACAAGGCCTCACATGCCTTTAGGTAATTTTTTTCATGACTCACTTCACACACCTCCTACGTTTATTCTCACTCACTTGGGCGTCAGAGTTTGTGGGTTCATCTACTTGCTGGAATTCGCTCCACCCCCTCACGTGCTCATGCCCATTTGAGATACAAAATTACCCTATAAAGATAATATATAATGAATATGTCCTCAAGTTGAATTTTTTGGTTTCCCACGAAGTTCAGAGGAAATCATGTTCAAGCCATAGTCGGACAATAAATTTGGAAACCTCCCCCACCTTGGTTTGCCATGTAACGGGGCACTAGCCCCTTCCGCTAAACCCATTCTAATCTTGCTTTGCACCTCATTCAAAGAGTAAGACTACGTTCAGGCTATGTTTGAGAAGCCATAGAGCGGCATTCAACGCAAATCCACCGTGGGGGAAGGATTAGCATAAACATGTTTCGCGAAGTGAAAATGTCACAAAACAAAAACTCTATATATAAAAAACAACTAAAAGATAGTACAACTTCTCTACACTGACAATGCATCAAACTTAAATTCCAAAACCTCCTAATCATTAATATGAAGTTCATAATGAAATTCCTAAAATGCTATTCGTTTGAATTCTTCCTACGATCTTTCAAATTTCCCAATGAAATGGAATTGGAATGGTTAGGAAGTACCGTCCAGATATCAGCGGGGACGAGGACGATGATGGAGAGGGAAGAGAGCCAAGTGTATCCAACGGTGAAAAGCACGTAACTAGGGACACGTGGAGCTGCGTAGTACCTCAGCGTGAAAAGCACCATCCCCGCTGTGAGGGGCAGAGAGATCATGTAAAACACCCACATCTCTCTCTCTCTCCGATGGAACACTCGATGGATCGGATCGGATCGAGTCGAATCGGATTCCGGTGGTACGGTGGTGGTGGCGGAGGTGGAGGTGGCGGTGACTGGCCTTAGCTTCTGGTAAAGTTTCGTGAACGAACGGCACCACTACACAGCACGCAACACCTCTCTCTGGGCTTCGCGCCTTATTTCCGTTTGCGGATATCGATATCTATCTGGGCCTTCAGGGCCCGTATCTTGCTCTTGCTGTCAGTTCTGCAACCAATTCAACAGAAATGTTTTTCTTACCTTTCTTTCCACTACACTGTTATAATTTTCTACTAATTTTCTTCTTTTTCATGATATTTAACTCCGTTTTTTCCGTTTTATCATTTTTTCTTTGCGTAAATATTGTTTAGGAAAAAGTTAAAATGATCTTTTTGTCTCTCTATTTTTGTTCACAAAGCATCACTTACCTAAGAAAATTTTTAAAAAGACTTTTCGCACTGTTTCTTATTTAAATCATTAAAAAATTACGATGGGTTTGAAAAAATTACAAAAGTAACCATGGTCGAGGTTGGGTTTAGTTCTGGACTCCATAAAAAACGGAAAAGCTTGAAGTTAAGGTTTGACATTTGTCGTTTTCTTTGAAAAAATCAAAGAAAATTTTCTCGTTTTCTAACATTTACTTTACTTGTATATTTTTGAATAATTATATATTTAGTTGTAATATAAATAGATAATATGAAAAATGCATCAATAACAGTATTTTAAAAATTATGAATAAGTTGACATTATCAAACATCTATAATCATCTTAACTTATTATATGATATCCTTGTTGTCATTACATATTTTTTAACATTATATGATTGTCAATTGGCTTTGATGTGTACTCAGAAAAAACATAAAAAATTTGAAATGAAAAAACTTATTCAACAATGCCTCAAATTTAGAAAGACTTTTTCATATTTGCATAAGAAAGTTGTAAATGATGTTAGCAAAAAAGCAAAGCAATATGGGATTGTTGTTGAAATTTGATTTTGTAGTATAAAAAATGGTTTGATATTATGTAATTCGTAACATGATTGTTTCGGATTGTGTGATCCGTTGATCCACTAGATTAACCAATTCAAAAATAAGTATTTAAGGCACCGAATTGAAGAACTTACTTGAGAATGATGAACCAACCGTGAACAACATCACCATAACAACATTGTCGACACCACCACTATTGTTATCACTGTCACTACCACCACAACGCACCACCACAAGGAACACTACCACCACCACAGCAACAAATACTAGACACATTCTTTTTCACTCAGAAACAAAATATAAAACAAAACTTCTATTTTTATCTTTTTTACTAAAGGATAATTTTGTAATTTTAAAAGTTTATGGAGGTGGTAGAAGAAATCATGGAGGTGTAGAAAGAAGTAGTTGTCACATAAAGTGTCCAATTTTGAAGCTTCCATGATAATAATTGATTAGGTATGATTTATACAAAGTTGAAGGTGTAGCTTCCCTCTTTTTGACTCCACAAGTGAACACCACGAAGATTCTTTAAACCACAATGAGCATGTACAAAAAGTTTCCCCTCTTCCTTTAGCCATTGGATTCTCCTTTTTCTGCCTTTTTTAGTGTGTGGGCATGACAACATTGTTGAAGTGAACTTGTAGTCTATTTTTCAAACTCTCCAACCTATGCTCAAATTTTGTTTCTCATTTCTGAACGCCGTGTCACTTGGGATACTTCACCCACAAGATTTGGGAATGATTAACTTCAAAAAGAGATAAGAGACAAGATTTGAAAGAAAGTGTCAACTTCTAAATTCTTCTTTAAATCACTCACTCAATTTCTGTTCAATAAGAAACCGCAAATCATGCCAAGTTTCAGGAGAAATGGCCAAGAAAGAGTGTCTCTTAATTAACCCATTTCTACTTTTGTTTTATACAGTACTGGGTTATTTACTAAATTACTGATGCAAAAAAAAAGCACGTTTAGAATTCCGAAATATTATATTTGTATTAATTCTTTTTAACAATGTTGATGACATTATTGTAAATATGATTTTTCATATCATCATCATTTTTAATGTTTTATTAATAAAATATAAGTGTTTTGATAATCTATTTACATTATTTATTGTATTATTTACTATTATGACATTTCCTTTCCGACATAAAACATTTCCTTTCCTTTCCATATCTTTTTATTCTATGACAGTATGCTAAATTAAGTACGTTAATGCATAAATTTTAATTTATACATAAGGTCTTTTATCAACAAAATAAAAATATCAACATATTCTATTTGTTCGTACAAGAATAACTCTTCCAAAATTTACTCATACGTACCACGAACTTACACTAGTTATTACTAAAATAAATAATTCTATAATGTATAATAATTTATGATTGAACAATGTAAAAAGTTTACCTTGTATAAGTAACTATTCTTTCACACATGCTATTTTTTAGTAAGATTTGACAATACACTATTTTGAAACAATGAGCTGTGTGAGAATTATGTCTCAACAGTATAAAAAGGTGTAGTTAAACTGATCTGCGATCAACTATACAGCACAAAAATGTTGCAACGAATCAACGGTTAGATTTGTATCTGAATATAATTTTTATTTAATCTTCAAGTGTGCCAATTGTTTGAAAAAAAATAGTAATAGTAATAATATATGTAAAATCATTAGGAGCTTATGAATAAACTTCCTTTGAAAGTGGGATCAAAAGGAAAAAGATAGCATGGTAGAATGGAACACCATAGGCAAATGGTAGAATGGAACACCATAGGCAAATCAAAAGAAGAAGAAGGTTTATGGGTAAAAGATGTAAAAGTCTTTGGTAAAACATTATTAGTCAAATGGAAGTGTATATGAGCTTTTGATGAGACATGTTTATATCTTTCAACATGTTTAAATGTGAATACTTGAACAACCTACACATTAAGGTAGTTGAAAGATTTAAGGTTAATCTACGAGGTAGATGATGAATGTGGTTGGTTTGACCAAAATATATACTGGAAAGTTGGATGTCAATATATGATTAAACTTTAGGAGAAAATATGTGTAGGTAATACCCAACTATGCATTAGATTTCCTAGGATTTATGGGAATTCTATCATTAAAGATAAATCAATAAGTCAATTTCGAAGATGGACAAACACTGAATGAGAATGAATTTTGAAGTGGAGGAGAGAGTGATTTGAGTGGGAGAAGACTTAGTTAGCATATTTCTTTATGTGTTTATCACAACAATCTATGTATAGGGATAGTGATGACAAATGGATATGGAAAGACACATTGGTGCAACAATACACTATAAAATTTACACTACAAGAAAAATTGGAATTACATATTGCAAAAATCTGTATGTAAAACTGTCGTAGGTAAGCGTTACATACGGATTTGAATCCGTATGTAATTAACGTACAAAAATTTATTTTTAAATTTTTCATTATTACTAATTATTATTTATACCTATTTATATTTTTTATTAATGTTGATAGTTAACCATACAACTTTTTTAGTCATATTATCATTTTTATTATACTTATTATTATTAACATAATTTATACATATTAATATAATTATTATTAATAATAAAATAAATTATATTAATATTATTCATATTTATTAATATTATTCATATTATTACTATTATTATTATTATTAATATTATTATTAATATTATTATTAACATTATTATTAATATTATTATTATAATTAATATTATATTCATATTATTAATATTTATTAAAATTATTATAAATATTATTATTAATATTATTATGAATATTATTAGTATTATTAATAATGTTATTAATATTATTAGTATTAGTATTAATATTCATATTATTAATACTAGCGGGAACACGGACACTCACGTGCCTGTGTATCCACATTTTTCATTTTTACTATTTATATATTCATATAATTTTAATAAATATTAAATTATATGAGAAAATATGTAAATTATCTAAATTCACCATTGATAATAGTTTTATTAAGATTTTATGTTAATTTTTTAAAATTTTCATTTTATTGTTTTTTGGATATTAAATTTTGATTTAACTTGGTTGTGATCTTGAACTTTGTAAGGTTATCAAGATTAAAATTAAGGTTTAAAAAAAATGGACCAGCAAACAATGTCAAAACATAATGCAAATAGTTGTATGTTGGAAGTTGTAGAATCTATCACCATATCAATTGAATCCACATCTTCCATGGCAAAGAAGTTGAAAAAAATAAAATAATAAACTAAATACAAATTACCAAACTTCCAACTTATGTAATATCTAATAGATCAAAGTACCAGTAGACATACAAACTTTGTCCGCAAAGTTGGCTTAGGATTCATACAAAAATATATATAAAAAAAATTAAGAAAGCAATAGAAACAAAAATGTCCAAATCCTATAACAATGAGACACGTCTTTACTTTGAACGCTTTGGGAAGTGCGAGAAGGAGGAAGCAATGGTGGTTGTTGTTGTACAGTGGTGATTGAAGAGAGACTAAGATGGGTGAGAGTAGGAGAAGAACATGGAGCGTGAAGGAAGAGAGTTCAAAATGTGTCAAAATTTATGAGCATTTTTTTTCTTTAAATGCAACGGTGAAAACTACTCCTTATAAGGAAATGGAAGAAAGTGGTAACTGCTCAACTACTCCTTATAAGGGAGTGGATGTAACGGGTGAAAACTACTCCTTCGTAAGAAAGTGGATGTAAATGGTGACAGTGAAAACGACTGAAGAAAGTGGTAACCGCTCACTAATAATCAAATAGCTCAGGTTTGGTCACTACTCACATCTTCTAATATTTATTTCTCTCTCATAAAACAGACATTCCTTCTCATTATGCAATTAATTTTTTCAAAATAATTTATCTCTTTCAATTCAAACGCTTGCTCTATTTATTTCAAATATTTTATTAAATTTATTTCTCTCCCATACAACCGACTCTCTCTCATTATGCAATTAATTTTCAAATACAATAATAAAATTAAATATTAATATAAGGATAAAATGGGAAAAAAATTAAGAGCAGTTAAGGGGAATAAGAAATGACACAATGACCATAATACAATAATAAAATTAAATATTAATATAAGGATAAAATAGGAAAAAAAATTAAGAGCAGTTAAGAGAGGAATTCCCTTTATATATAGGTATAGATTATATTAATATTATTAATATTATATTAATATTATTAATATTATTAATATTATTAATATTATTTATATTATTAATATTATTAATATTATTCATATTATTAATATTATTCATATTATTCATATTATATTCATATTATTAATATTATATTCATATTATTAATATTAATATTGTTAATATTGTTAATAATAATAAGTATAATAAAAAACATAATCATACTAAAACATTTGCTTGGTGTAGTGGTTAAATTTTCTTTGATTTATTTGAAGGAACTTGACTTTGAATCCCATTCACTGCAAATTTTATATTTTTGTGCCAAAATTTACATACGGAATTAAATCCGTATCTTATAGTGTTACTTATAATAAGTTGAAGAAACAATGTCACAAGGTTAATTTTGATGTATTTAATGAGTTGTGGGTGTATTGTCATCTACGTAAGTCACACCAAAAAATGAGTAATCTTAGACGATATATCATGTATCTTATGTGGGAGGGATAACTTAACAAATAGCAACCAAAATATGGAATCAGTGCAACAAGTGGCTAGGTGTTAGTATTGTTCACCATAGCCTCTTGATGATGAATTTCAATCAATTCCATTGTATGTGTTTTAATAAAGATGGGAACATATTATGGAAAAAAATTATGGGTATCTCTTATTTGGTATATTTGGAATAATAGAAACAAGGTATGTTTTAAACAAGGAAAAATTAATGCATAAGAGATCTTTATCATAACACAAGTGAAAGTTTGAGCTTGGATGAAACATAAGAATCCTCGGACATAATTTTTTTTTGATTGGGTGCACTACCCAATTGAGTGTGTCTAATTGAGTGTGTACCAAATGACAACAAAATACGTGTCTAAATTTATAAATTATTGATTATAATGAGATAGGTTTTATAATTTTTTTATTAATGCATATAGGTTAACCTGTATACATAATAAAACTGCAAAATATAATTGTGAATCAAACTTTCTAATTTAGATTTTCAGTCTTTGTTCAGTCAATCTTAAAAAATATAACATATAAGTAATTGTAAATCTATGAACAACAAAACTCTTGATTGGCTTTCCAAAACCAACTATGGAAACCAAAAACCAAGTAACTTAAAGATTTCAAGATTAACAAAACCAACTAGAAAAACATGTTCAAATATGTCAGAACCCAATTCACCTATGGAACAATCATCAGAAGTGTTTGTACGGTACAAGACTTTTTTAAAGATTCGATTATGATATATTCAACCATTATGCCAAATGTGTTTTTAGATTAAAAAATGCTATAAAATCACATTGAACCTGCCTCTTCGGAGTATCTTTTATACAAGGATTATAAGTTGTTATGTTTTAATAGATTTATTCATTCTTTATCAAAATGAAAAAAAAAAGAGTTTATTTCTGGAAATTTGTCACTACAGTGATTGACAATCCCAAAGTCCTGACATGCTTCTGAAGTAGGATTTGAATGAATGAAAAGTGTGTGTGTTTCGGCTTGTAGCATGAAAGGAACACGATATTAGAGAGTAGGGAAAGGTTCTACCTAATAAAGCAAGGGAAAATGACTTGTTTGAAACTTATGGCCCAAATTACATGACTTTATAAGTTTCATCACATTCAATCCAAAATACCCAAAGTTATTTTATTTGAAAAATGAAAAAGAAGAAGATATATTTATATGGGTGTAAAAGTGGTAAAATAATATATATGACATGGTCGAGTGGCTCAATCAGGACAATAAACACTCATGATGATGCAACAACTCCAGATTTTATTGCAGGCAGCAACAACATTGATAATTGTTGGGTGGAAATTGTAGCTAAATGTGACCATCCATAAGCAATAAAACAAGTTGCGTGGATGAAAAAAGTGTGGTTTAATCTATTAGACACGCATAGTAGTAATGGAATTTAACCACTCAAAATAATGGGGCAGAGAGATGAACACATTGCAGATTATTTAACAATGAGTAGACAGCTGGAAAAATTAAGAGATCCAATTATCGAGATGGTTGAATTTGGAAACATAGAAAAAGGTGAATTATTTGGTCGGGCACACCAGAATGGTCACACTCATGTTCATATTCTTGTTCCTTTTTCTATCAAAGTCAACCCATTGAAAAATGCTTCCATTACAACTAAGAATCTCAAAAGTAATGGATCCATTTGTCTCAGCTTTTTTTTACCATATTCATAATCCAACTTTAGCAACGCTTCTCGTTATGCACAGAGGGATGGTTTCTTATCACTCTCCAAATATACTCTATATAATTATTCTAATTCGTCTAATAGTCGAATGAGGTGAGATTTGCACCCACACTCCCTCACGCTGAGACTATCAACTCGTGCGTGGAAATATATGTTATGGGTGATTCGATAACGGTCCGATAGCGTGTGACCTGATAAACCCAACAAACATTCGTTAGGATAGACTCAAAATGACTCTGATATCATATTACGATGTGGACTTTAAGCCTAACTCAACCTCATAAAATCGGCTCATGAGGTGCAATTTGCACCCACTTATATACAATGAAATCTCATAATCTCTAGTCGACGTAGGATCTCCAACAAACGATGTTATCGTAACATACTTGAGATTTCAAAAAGGAACATTTCTCTCTTAATCTAAAGGTCTGAGCAAAAAATAGTAACAAAATATAAAAAAGTTACCTCTTATTTGAAAATTCACTATTTTTATCAATTTCATTTTCCATCTTAATTAATTTTCTTTCTAATATAGATCTCATTGTTTTCAATATACCTTAACTATTGGTATGGTCTATTATTGAAAAATTAGAAATGCTTTGCAGGGAAGAAGTTAAGAGAAAACTCAGAAAAATATTTAATGCTTCATGAATTTTATAGTGACTCATAAATGAATAATGTAAATGCATCTAGAATACTACTTATTAAGGGAGCCACACGAGTAACTAGAATTAAAATTTGTATCTATATAATTACAGACTTTTAATGTCATTTTTTATTATATAAGTTAATAAGTTAAAACTTATTGATTAAAAATCAACATACAAATTATGTTTTGCACTTAAGTTTTGTAATTTAACACTAGACATAGGAGAGAGTGCACTTTAAAAATTAATGACTAAAAATGTAAAAACTCTAAAATTTATTACACCTATGAATTTATATTATATGTTATAGTAATTATCTTTGCAAAAATAGCGATTACAGCTATATTTTATCATTTAGACCATACCTGAGTTTAGAGATTTTGACATACAACTCCTATATTATAGAGATACAGTAAGTACAATGTATTGTAATTTGAATAAATTAAATTATTCTAGATTAATTAACTATAGGAATGTTTTGAACCCTGTTATTTTAAAGCATATTTTTCAATCTCATAAAGTCTAATTTAATTTAGTTCAACCAATTTTATTTCAAGAAAAATAGTTTAATTTATTTTAAAGTATACTATATAGTTTAAGGAATCTCGATCAAAATCATTTACTGAATACCTTTCCTGTGACGTGATTGTCATAATTTTCATAGATTCAACAAGGACTTAACACGAAATGATTAACTTGATCATCGTACAAAATATTATCTAAAATCTAAGATTAACCTGATCATTTACCTTAATCTTAGTCCTGTTTTAGAGATTCATCACGATCCCATAAATATGTACATCAATCAAGACAAAATATACATTAAACAATATTTTATACACTCACCTAGTGCTTGTACCAAACTCTAACTTAGACATGAGAGTACCTTTTGTAAGTACACTAGCCAAACTGATTGAAGATGGAAGACAACATCGCGGCATTACTAGCCAAGATCAATAACAATTTAAGGAAATATAAAGATATTTTCAATTTTATAAGAATATAAAATAATTCATTTTTTTTTATGTAACTTACTTCATTAAGCATCAATAATTTTATTAACAAACCTAAACGGACGATGGTTGATTGCTAATTTGCTAAAACTTTTCATTCCTTTTGTGTCACTGAGTTCCACCCAAATAATAAAATTAAATAAATAAGGAACCTGACTTCATTTCTCTTGTTTTGTGATTCTTATAAAAAAAAATTAAAAAAGTCTTTATTTGTTATAAGTAAACATACAATGAAAAAAATTTAAAAATATTTTTTTTATTATTTTAATAGTATCTAATGTAATATTTTAAAACAAATCCAAACTACAGTAGTATACCTTTGATTTCTACGAATTTTGTAGAAGGTAGTAACATCTGTAACTTGGGAGGTGTGGTGGGTGTGAAGGTTTGGTTTTGATTGTGCTAAAGATACAGAATAAAGATGTCAACCAAGTCACATGATGCTTGTCCACTTCTCAACTTCTGAATCACCCTCCTCAGTGAATCAGGCCAAACATTTTTGGCACATTATAACCACAATTATGCAGATTTTTTAAAGTGAAACTACAAAATAAAAACACTTTACTAGGTTATTTCTATAAATGTCATCACAAACCTTTTTGGCTACAATCAAACACACCTCCCCCATTGCCATTTTACCCAACTTAATAAATTGACCACTTTAAATTGGACTTCAAAACTCATGATTCACCCACCCTCTTCCATGGACCAAAAAGGGGGAAAAAGAATGAAAGGAAAAAGAGAAATCATTATTACCAAGAATCCCAGGTCCAATGCTGAAGTTCTTCCCAAGTTCCAAGTTCCAAGCTCAGATTTCTTTTTCAGTGGTTGGACATCTTCTAGATTATTAAAAGAATTTTCCAATCTGGACACGTTGAACCAATCAAAGCAACAAAGGAAGACTGTGAATGGTGTTCCTCTTGCTGACATCATTCACCAACTGCTAGGGTGTATGCCTTTTCGAGCAATTAGAAAATGATTAACATTTTGTTTGATATCATTGGCCACATTATGCACAAATCTTCACGCACCACCACAATTAACCACACAGGTTTATATATAAATGGAACTGCAAGCAAATTAGCCATAAAGGAGTGTTGCATTACATTAAAATATACAAACTTTTCTAATGCGTGCCAGTTAAAAATCTCAACTTTTACTTCCAATTAGTGATAAAAATTGTAAATGTTAAAAGGGTTTATTTATTTCTCCCATAATTTTTTTTTCTAAACCTATAGTATAACTGTTGAAAACAACAAAAGCATAGCCAGAGCTTTAGATATATACTCTAATGTGAAGTTTCTATCAGTTGTAAATGCTTCATGCCTGAAAATGACATATAACTACATTCCAAATTAATGGATATCATTATGAATCAATCAAGGTCCACCACTCAAAAACTGCATTTATGGTGTAACGAATGGACGATGCCTCAATTTAATAGGAGCCAACGCAGCATGAAGAGATAGAGAGAGAAGAAAGTTGCTTCACCATTGGTTTGACATTGTGAGAAAAAAATAAACCAGTTTCACGTTTTGGTGCCAGCAAATAGCTTAAAACAGTCTCTATCTTTGGTTTACCAAAACCAGTTTTTCTTTATTCAAATGTATACCTGTATTTCAAACATTGACTAATTTTTCCCTATAAACACTGCTACAAAAAAGAAGACACTACCATATCCAAGAGTAAAATAATGGTAATAATTAAGTTTGATGCTTTAAAAATTGTGAAAAAGACACCAGACACAAATGTTTTTCTGAGCATCATTATTCCTTACTTGTTTAATCTGCATATGCAAGTAATTAATTAACTCATGATAATAAAATAATTTCTGTCCCCAAACATGAAAAGAGCCAACCCCGTAGCAACGTTATTTGTTGTTTTGGCTGATGTTGTTGGAATTTCATTTGTAAGGTCGTGGTTTTTTCAGTTTTGGTCCTAGTTTTGCCATTGCTTTCATCTTCACTTAAAGAAGAGAGAAAAAAAAATTGAAAATAAATTGGTGGCTCTTCAGTACAAAAGCCAAAATAAATTGGCTGGAAAGAAAGTCCCTTCAGCAAATAATCCAAAATCCAAACACCATCATTCGTTTATCTCTCAAACAGCGAAAAAGAAAACCAAAAAAGCAAAAGCGAAACAAACAGTAAATTCCATTTTTTTTTCTCTCTAAAGAAAACATAGTCCCCGTCACACCTATATCCGAATATTCTAACATCTAAGATATTATAAATATATATTAAAGCATAAATTTTCAATTTATAAAATCACACGTATCTGTCATGAATGATATTTTTTTTTCCAAATTAGATATGATTAGATACAACTGCCATGAGTAATAATACATTTATCATTTCAAATATTTAATACTATCATATGTTTAGAATTTTGAGTTCTTTAATTAACAAAAATAATTATGTTATTGTTTATCAACATATTTTATTATTATAATAAAAAAGTATTAATTAAATTTAAATAATCGTAGATATAAATTTGAATTTCTTCGAAAAAAGTCAATCAGCATGTTACTTTTTTAAATTATGAAATATTCATGGATAATTAATATCTATTAATAAATCTGAGTGATAGAGTTTCTTCCTCCAACCCCATTGAATCTGAATGAGTTAACATAATGCTAATTTGAGTAAAATTAAATAATAAATGTGATTAAAAAATATGCACTATGACTATAAAAGAAATGTTTTAAAAAAGTCACTAAAAACGGTTCATTAATGTTGTTTGTAAAATTTAACCATTTATAAAACCAATATGTCTATTTTTGTAATGAAAAAATAAAATAGAAAGATAGTTATTAACAAGAAAAAGTTAATAAAATATTAATGTTTATAATTCAATGTAGAGTAAAAAAATAAACATGCACATAGCGTTATTTATAAAATTAAATATTAAAATTATATTATATACTTTTCTTACACTGTCTTTGGCAAACGAAAAGCGTAACCGCCCTCTTGAGTCTTCACCGTTTCTCTCTTTTTCCGACGCGCACATACAAACGCACATTTCGTTCCTATTTTCCGGTTAGCACTGCTTTCTCGAATTCTCCGATGAACGGCGGCGAGGAGCGTCACCGGACGGAGACCTAAGAAGGCTCTATCTCTCTGATTCTCCGGAAGGCATGTCCGAGGATACGGAGCGGGCGCTGCAGACGTTCCGCGCGCTGGTGGAAAGCGCGGACAGGAAGTTCGGGCGCGTTCGGGACGTGGAGGCCTACGGCGGCGGCGCGAGCCGGCAGCAGCAGCAGCAGCACGCTTTCCAGAAGGTGTTCAAGGCGTACACAAGGCTGTGGAAGTACCAGCAGGAGAACCGCTCGAAGCTGGTGGAGTGCGGGCTCAGGCGGTGGGAAATCGGCGAGATCGCTAGCCGAATCGGACAGCTGTACTTCGGGCAGTACACGAGAACGAGCGAGTGCAGGTTCCTCGTCGAGGCCTACGTCTTCTACGAGGCCATACTCAGCAGAAGGTACTTCCAAGGATCCGAACCCAACGCCAAAGATCTCGGTGTTCGCTCCAAGGAGTTGCGGTTCTACGCGCGCTTTTTGCTTGTTTCGGTCATTCTCAACCGGACCGAGATGGTTAACCACCTCGTCGAACGCTTTGGGGCTTTGGTTGAGGATTGCAAGAGTACTTTTCGGGTAATCTATGCATTTTCTCGTTCACTTCTCAATTTGCTTTAATTTCTTGTTTCAGCTTTCGGAGAGGAAAGTGAACTGATAATATTCATCTTCTTTTTTATGTGCGTTTAGTTATTTTATTTTTTTGTTTCTGCAAATGAAGTTGTTAGGAGTGAAGCGATGTGAATATGCTTGGTGTTTCCTTTGTAGTGAAAAGTGAAAATACTTTAACTTAGGGATTAAGTAAGAAGCTGCTGTGTAGATCAATCGGTTACTGGTCATTGTATGATACTTGATTTAGGGTCCGTAGGTGAGAACCTGAGGATGATTAGATTAGCTTCTCGTGTTATGGGCTATATGATAGAACGGAACAGCGTTTATATGCTGGCTTGATCTGTGTAATGTTCTGACCCCACCTACCCTCGTGTGTTTTTGCATGAAATATGGTATAATTCACGTTATTTTGGGATAGAATCCGTGTCAGTAAATTATGTAAGTTTTCATCGTTTGATGGCAATCCCACTGTAGGAGATTTTTGAAATAAGAATGTAATCTTTGTTTCATTGACATCTGATTCCAAAGGATAAAATTGACGGGTATCTAATGGATATTAATTTAAGCAATTTTTGTTTCCTTTGTTTTAGGGTAGGTTGTTTTCGTAGCCTTAGCCGCAAGATTCATTTTTTTTTTCTGTTACAGCTGACCTCACTATTGTATGAACTATGAAAGTGATCACTAGTGGTGGTCCGGAATATATAAAGGTTATTGAAGGTTCTCGGTTTTACAGTAATAAAGAAAGGCAAGTGGTAATTTTTTTAAAGAAATGGCCTCCTATTATAGAACCATATTAATGCTCTGGATCGACTGGATTTCAAGTTGTACACTACTATTTTAAATGTGGGGGCCCGTTTTTTCTAGAATAAATTGTTGGTGCAGTGATGATTTTCTTTTCAATCTTATATGAAGTTCAATAACAAAGAAAGAAATTACTGTCAGCTGGCAAGACAAAATTAAGGATTCTGAAGTTCTTTAATACATTTACATATGTTGATTAATTTATTATATTATACTGACTACAGGGGCAATTTTTGTTGAATAACATTGTTGGTACAGTTATGATTTTCTTTTCAAACCGTATATATAGAGTTATTTAACGAGAGCATGATATGTAGGAGTTAATCTTGACCATACTACTAAACATGGACAGTCAAGATTGTCTTACTTAAATCTAATATTGATTTTCTACTTATGATTTTGTGGTCAAAATTAGTTCGTCAAACAAGAGCATACTAATAAAATTTCTGTCAGTTTTTCAAAACAAAGCACAAGGTTCTGAAGTTCCCAAATGCATTTCATGTGTTGATTTGATAAGTATATCAAAAGATCAAGATAATTAGTGTTTATGCAGAAAATAATGATATTTTATTATTTGGATGATGACAACAGTCCTATAGACTATAGTTGGTATTTCTTAGTAAAATTACTCTATCTTTTTATGTCTGGCCTGATACCATGATCATCACTGCATTGTTCTGCTTTAGCTGTTATCATTTACCTGTTAATTTGCATCTTTGATTGTTGTTCTTTAGGGTTGGAAGTCAGGCCTCCACTTCTCAATCTGATTGTTATATACTTTTTAATTCATATCGTTCAATATTAATATTGAACTTCTGTTTTTTCTTTATAAATAGATCTCATTAATTTTCTTATAACCGAATTTGTTTATGCTTTGTATTCCATTATTCATCTGGAGAAAAAAACCATATGTACTATATTACATGTTTGACTTATGAATGTGAATAATTTCTTTTCAGGAAACTAACTTTAAGGAATGGAAGCAAGTGGTGCAAGAAATTAACCGTTTCACAAAAGTTGATAAGGGCTTTAGTTTCAGACCCCTGCGGTATTGTGCCACATTTGACACTCATCGAGCTTCTCTTCCTTGTGTGGCTCGTTTCCATGCAAAGAGGGTTTTAAAATTTCATGATGCCCTGTTGACAAGTTATCATCGAAATGAGGTTAATAATGATTCACTTTACTGTGATGATTCTTAAATTTGAATTGTTAGTTTACTTTAGTGGCTAAAAAGGGACTGGAGCTTATATTCTCCCTTTCAGGTCAAGTTTGCTGAGTTAACATTGGACATGTATAGAATGATACAATGTTTAGAATGGGAGCCTAGTGGAACATTCTACCAAAAGCATACATTTAAACCAAAGGAGAACGGTGACACAATTGATCACTCAGGAGCTTCTGGGATAATAGACATGAATCTCACTGCAGATATGAGTGATCCAACTATTCCTCCTAATCCTAGAAAAGCTACCCTGTACCGTCCATCTGTGACGCATGTGATAGCAGTGAGTTTTCAAGTGTATTGGAAAGACTATGTCAATATCAAATGATATCCCGTGGCTATTTTATGTCTTATCATGGCTTGGATATTTTTGTTTGCCTCTGGTGTGCTTAATTGGTTTAGTGATTATTATAATATACTTTCTTATCTATTTGTGCACACATACATGTGGGTTTTTTTCCCTTTGCTGTATGATCTGATTTATGATCAATGCCAAATTTTTTACTTATTGAAAATAAATGGCTGTTCACATCCTATTCATATGCAATCTTTCACAGGTCTTTGAAGACACAATTCGTTGTTTCTTATATAAGCTTCATCATGTTATGCAGGTTATGGCAACAATTTGTGAGGAGCTGCCACCAGACAGTGTTGTGCTAGTATACCTTTCAGCCTCAGGTTTACATTTTCTCTTTCTTTTTCAAGTATAAATAGTCTTCCACTCATGCCCGTTATACTAGGTTAGTTACCTTAATGATCATTCATGCAGGGAACGCTGGTCTTAATAATGTCTCTCAGGTGGAAAATTCTGGAGGTTCATCCAAATCTTCAAGACACAAAGTCCCTTCTCAGACTTCCCATGGACAGAATTCTGGACTTTCTGAAACTCAAAATAATGGCAAGAGAGAAAGGGGCTATTATGACAATTATCTGTGGTTTGGTCCCAAGGGAAATAGTGGTAAGTACATGCTCTGAGTCTATTCTCTATCTAATTTCTGTTCAGATTGTTCCAGGAAATGTTAAAAGAATGTGATATTTTCTCTTAATTTTTGGGTTAGTTTAAATGAAACGATATGCTAGAAAGGTATCTCTGTTGTTGCTGCACTTACATGTGCCTTATTTGAATTATCAGGTACAAATAATCTCTACCCTGGCGATCTTATCCCATTCACTCGGAAACCTCTTTTCTTGATTATCGACAGTGATAACAGCCATGCATTCAAGGCAGGTTTGTCATAACTCAGAACTTGTGTATGAGTTGTCTGAGAACTTTGTTAGGTGGAGCTGTTCAGGATATTCCCTGAATCTAATTTTTACTCTTTAATGGCCTGATAACACTTGTAATTAGTTTATTACTGTATAGTCCAAGGGTTTGTCAAAATCCTTCAAATTGAATTTTAACTCACCAACCACATTGTTGATTTTCTTCTACAATTTGAATATCAATGTTTAACTTTCTTTTAGGACAGAGTTAAATGGAAGGAAAGATAGGACCATTATCAACCATTCATGTGTGTTTACCAAAAAAATGACACATACAGCATCGTTCTGGGTTATATAATGAGTTTGTGATAGTTCGTTTTAGGTGTAGAATATTCTCTTGTTGGCTTGTAGCATAGTAAATATGTATTGGAATTGATAGGAAGTTGGATGCTGTCCTTTTTAGGCTTGAGAGTTGATTGACCCATGTTATTTTCTTTGACACGCGGTGACTGATTGTGTACATCATAAACTATTGCAGGTTTTACATGGCGCTGAAAGGGGTGAAACGGCTGCTTTATTCCTTTCACCCTTAAGACCAGTTTTCAAGAATCCATCTGATGTAAATTCAAATAGTGGAAGCCAATTTACCTTTTTTTTGACTTCTCCTTTGTCAGCATTTTGCCAAATGATTGGTGTCTTCCCTAATGAGGCTGATACAGTAAGCATACACGAGTAATCTCTAACATTTCTCAAGTCAACTTTAATTCTCGTTGGTCTAATTTTGTGTTTTGTTAACTTGTAGGATGTCTACAACGAAGCAGAGAACATAATAGCTAATGCTTTCACTGAGTGGGAAATAATTCTTTGCTCATCAACTACCATGGATTTAGTATGGGCGCAGGTTATAAGTGATCCATTTTTAAGGCGGCTTATTCTAAGGTGTTTACACTATACTTTTTAGCCTGTGTAGTTTTTCTTTCAATTTATAATCGGTTATTGATTGGTCTCGGGGGATGTCGACTTCTACCGCTATTAAATTTATTGAATGGACTTGCTGTGTGACATCTTGGTTATCATTTATGTACACAGATTCATATTCTGCCGATCCGTGATCTCTTTTTTCTGCCCTCCTGAGGAAAGTGAACAGTGTCTGCCAATTTGTTTACCCCATCTACCTACTTCTGTTGCACCATCGTCTCAAGCCGTGCGTTCTGCTATCGTGCAACTTGCCATGCACTTTGACGTCGCTGACTCCTTTCACTTTACTGATACATAAGATTGGATCTTAAAAAGTAACGAGTAAAATGTTAAGCTTACATGCAGGCATTGGAAGCAAAGGATTCTCTGATAAAAAACATGAGTTGACCTTTGGGGCGACAGGACAAGAGTATCTATGTGGGTCCTGGGCTGTCTGGTAAAAAAAGAAATTGTTGGTAATGGTTGCTTCTGCTTGTTGTGTTGCTTACTTCGACCCCACCTGCTTCATTCATTTATATATATTGTATTTGGTGGTTTGCTCTTTACTCTGTTAAGATTAGGCCATCATGGGTGCCTGGTGACTTTTCATCTGTTTGGTCGTGGCAAGATAATTTTGTTTTTGTAGCGTGGCAAGATAGTTGTTAGTTTAAAGTTAGTTGTTTTTGTTCATACTTCATAGCTTTGAAAAGGAAAAGAAAAAAACAGGAGCTCATTGTTAATTTTATCTTTTTTTAGCAGAATGGGACGGTATTTAAACAGCATTGATTGAGGATGATGTATTCTAGGAAGAACGAATTCTGTCAAAATTCGGAAGTAGATTACTTATCTTGTATATTCAATTTCAGAGCTCCATCATACTTACATATACAAATGTGTCACGAAATAAGATAACGTTATTATGATAATACATTTTGGTAGACGACAAATAACCATCTCATGTAAATTCTATAAAGTCTATTATTAAAATTTAAGCAGAAGATAAAGAGGCTTCAGAAAAATATAAAAACAAAGACTTATTTTTCACTCATCCATGTCGCAAATTCTATTTTACTAATATTTTTTAAAAGGAACAAATAATAATGTTTAAAACACTATTACATAAAGGATCATTCGAAGTATTAAATAACAATAAATAATAATCTTACTAGTTTATCTGATGTTCAGAAAATTTGGAGAATCAAAACCAAGTAACATACTAATGTAATTCTAAATCAAATTATTAAGTTCTCTCAGGAGTCCTTTGGCCAATCTATCACCATCCTATATATAAACGAACACTCTTACACTTTTTTTAAATGCACAGTATATCTTTACTGCCTTAGGAAATATTTTCTTATAAGAACTGAAGTGTCTGAAGAAAGCACCAAAGTGCGTCACGAGCCAACAATGCATTGAAATAGTTATTTCTTTTGAAGATAACAAACAGGTGCATAAGAGTATTTTAAAAGTAAAGGAAAATTATCTATCGTTTGATAGTTGACAAAATAGCTATTTATTGCAAATATTAGGAATACTACCATTAACTCTGAGTTGGATTGCAAGGAATAAAAATGAAGGAAAGAAGGTTTGAAGAAAGAAAATGTAGGAAAACGAAAGAAAAAGAAAAGGAGATAAAATAGAGTGAAAAATATGTTTGTTTATTTTCGGAGTATGTAATGAAAAAGGAAAAATTATCAATTTGGATAATAATAAATTAATTAAAAGTAAGTAATTGTTTAATTACAAAATTATTTATTAATTTATGATAAAGAAAGATGAGAGAGAAGTAATTTCGATTTTCATTTTTTCATTTTTTCTACTCAATGTAAGATTGAAAAATAAAATGTGAAATTTAATTAAAAATAAATTTTATTATTATTTTCTATCTTACCTAACAAGATTCATTTTTCTGCACCAATTAATATTTTTCTTAGGTCGTGAATCCTGCATTAAATAGCATATCCATACCATGATAATGATTCAAATATCGTTGCCAAGTGTTTAGGTATTTAAAAATGTAAAATAAATAACATTATTAATAATATCCTAATACTCTAAACAAAGCTTATACAATTCTAAGACCACTTAATTTTAATTTCTCAGTCTTCCAGATCTAGTCTATCACAAGCATTACTTGATTTTATTAGGAGAAAAATTTTGGTAATATTAAAGGCCTTTTTGTGAGTAGATATTGCAATTTTTTCTGTAATCAAATTAGAAAAACTTACCATTTTTAAAAAAATTTAAACCCATGTGCTTTATTTTACTAAATCACTAAAATGTCAAAGAAATTTTGAAATATTTTGATTATTTGATGAAGAGACCTTGGAAAATTATTGTAAGATATATTTGATAGAAGTTCAAACATTTTTTTTTAAATAGTGGGGTCGACACTATGACAATTGTATGACAAGTATAAGTGTACCATTCAAAAAATATTTATTGGGATTTCTGATAATTCTACTAATGTTCTAGCATAATTTAAAAAAAAATTAGAAATTTAAATCTATTGTGTAAATTTTAATTACAATTATAAAAATAAAAAATAAATGTTTTTGAATGCCTTTAGGCAGGAAGAGACTGGGCACTCTCGATTCATAGCAACTGGGAGAGAGGATGGCGGAACTTAAACCAGTACTTGTCTGGCATGGCCGGTTTAAGAATTCGTTTTAGAGATGGAAAAAAAATTTTACTCCAAAAATAAATCTAGACATACATACATAAACTTTTATTATTAATTTATATAATTTATAATTATATAATATATATTATACATATTTTCGATTACATATACGGTATAAGATATAAAAGAAAAGGAAGTAAAGTTGCAGTTGCAGACACTCCATGCTCAGTGGTATAGTCTCAGTTTCGCTGACAAACCCAACCTTTGCACGACAACGCCACTTTCTCTTTCGGCTTGCCAAGCTCTTCTCCTCCACTCGCGATGTCTACCACGCCAATCTCAACATCACCGCCCTCTCACGCGCTGGAAAAGTCGACGCCGCGCGCAACCTGTTCGACGAAATGCCCACGAAAGATGTCGTCACGTGGAACTCCATGCTCTCCGCCTACTCGCAAAACGGCCTTCTCCAACATTCCAAAAAACTATTTCACTCCATGCCGCTTCGAAACGTCGTTTCCTGGAACTCCATCATTGCCGCGTGCGTCCAAAACGATGACCTCGATGACGCGTTCCGCTACTTCGCCGCGGCGCCGGAGAAGAACCCCGCCTCGTACAACGTGGTGATCTCGGGTCTCGCGAGGTGCGGGCGCGTGGGGGACGCGCAGAGGCTCTTCGAAGAGATGCCGCGTCCGAACGTCGTGTCGTATACCGCCATGGTCGATGCCTACGCCAGAGTGGAGGGCGGGATTGGGCGCGCGAGGGCGCTGTTCGAAGCGATGCCTCGGAGGAACGCGGTGTCGTGGACTGTGATGATCAATGGTTTGCTGGAGAATGGGTTGTATGAGGAAGCGCGGGAAGTGTTTGTGAGAATGCCGCAGAAGAATGATGTGGCGAGAACCGCTATGATTACTGGGTTTTGTAAAGAAGGGAAGATGGAAGAGGCCAGAGCTTTGTTTGAAGAGATTCGATGCAGAGATCGCGTTTCTTGGAATATAATCATAACGGGTACGCGAATCTCTAATATTCAAAATATGTGTAGTACCCACAAGTTCTTTGCTTGATACCGAACAGTGTTTGTGATTTTTATTTTTACTTTTAGAAAGAAAAAATACAGTCAAACACCTTTTAAAAGACAAACATCTATCCCATCCAGTATCTATTGAAAAAAAATTCAATATTTTTTGCTGAGTTTTCCTTTTTCTCAAATGTTAAACAATAAAATAATATATTATAAATTAAGGTTAAATGTATTTTTCATTTGTTTTTTTAGTTCAAATTTTAGACTAACTGATTACATAAACTCATTGTAATAAATATTATAATACAATTTACAAAAAAAATATATTATTAAATACTCATTCGAATATAGTATCTAGGTCTAAAGTTTTAAGACATATATAGATGTCTTGCTCTTTGAGAAAAGTGTTCTTTTTTAATTCAATTTTTGTTTTTTGAAAAAAAAAAAGTAAATAGATAGAGACACTACGAAATAAGCTAGGTTCATAGGATTCTAGTTATTTCGAAATAATTTCTTTTTCTAGAACAAGATTTAAGGAAACCTTTACCCAGCAAGAGCATCTATTCTAGCATGCCTTTGATTAAGTCTCAATTTGACTCTTTAATAGGTATTGGGTAAAAACCATACTCCTTCCTACCTAGATTAGAGATAGAGCCTGAAAAAATACTAAGTGTGTGACAATCCTTATCTTAAAAGTGGGTTTCTCATAATTGAATTAACTTCAAATACATATTTTAAGATGAATCAACACAAAATATATCCTTAAGCTAAAAATAGTAGCTTCTGAAAAGAATCTTAAAACATGTTGGATCACGTAATAAATTTTAAGTATAAACAAACGAACCCAAGTCTCTGATGTAAAAATGTGTAGACCCCCCAAAATTTCAGTAAACGCACCTAGATTACAATATATATTTAAACTAAATCAAAGAGGAGTGTTCCTTGCTTGCTCTAAAATTAATCTCAATTTGAAAAAAACCTTATCCATTTATAGCATATTTTTTATTAAACTGTTGAATATAAAATAATAATATGTAGTCCAAGGAGGAGGAGGAGGTTGTTTTCTTCTACTCTGTCATTGCATATTTGTTTCTTTTATTATTCCACCTTTTCACAATTGATTCACCGTTTGTAGGTTATGCCCAAAATGGGAGAGGGGAAGAGGCACTGAATTTGTTTTCACAAATGATCAGGACTGGTATGCGACCAGATGACTTGACTTTTGTTTCAGTTTTCATTGCCTGTGCAAGTCTTGCATCACTTGAAGAAGGAAGACAGGTGCACGTTCTTGTAATTAAGTATGGCTTTGATTCCTATTTGTCGGTGAGTAATAATCTGATTACTATGCACAGCAAATGCGGTGGCATTGTTGATTCTGAGCTAGTTTTTGGACAAATTTCCCATCCAGACCTCATTTCATGGAACACTATCATTGCTGCCTTTGCACAACATGGTCTCTATGACAAAGCACGCTCCTACTTTGACCAGATGGTGACAGTCAGTGTTCAACCTGATGGCATAACTTTTCTGAGTTTACTATCTGCGTGTTGTCGTGCTGGGAAAGTCGATGAGAGCATGAATCTATTCAGTTTGATGGTTCATAATTATGGTATTCCACCAAGGTCTGAACACTATGCTTGCTTAGTTGATGTGATGAGTCGATCAGGTCAGTTGCTCAGAGCTTGCAAAATAATCCATGAGATGCCATTCAAGGCAGATTCCAGCATCTGGGGTGCTGTGCTAGCTGCCTGCAGTGTTCATTTAAATGTGAAATTGGGGGAACTGGCAGCTACAAGAATTTTGAATTTGGATCCTAATAATTCTGGTGCTTATGTTATGCTGTCTAATATATATGCTGCTTCTGGCAAGTGGAAGGATGTTCATAGAATCAGGGTTCTGATGAAAGAGCAAGGAGTTAAGAAACAAAGTGCTAATAGTTGGTTGCAGATTGGAAACAAAGTCCATTATTTCGTTGGAGGGGATCCATCACACCCTAATATTAATGATATTCATGTTGCTTTAAGGAGGATAACATTACATATGAAAGTAAAAAGTGACTACGAAGAATTTTTCTTGTCAAATTCTGTAAGTAGTGAAGATATATAATTTATTGGGGGGTCATGCCCTCTGGGGAGGAGGTATGTTTAACTTTAAACTTCAGCACCTACTGCCAGAGTAGCTCAAACTTTTACAGATAAAAAAGCTGGGAATGAGAAAATTCAAGGCAAATGTTGAATTTAATATTAGGGGGCTAGGAAGATCTAAGGGATGAAAACATTTGTAAATTGATGTGGTCCATATTAAGCTATAGGATTCCCTCACCATAATTTCCCCCAAGTTATATTGTATCTACAATATTTAACAGCACTTGTTTGTTAGTTCCGAATTGTTACATGCTACCCAAAGGGATCTACATAAACATAACAAATGAAAAAGAAATGAAGAACAAAACATAAAACCATAAATTAAGTCCTTCAATTTCTTCTCTTGTTTGTAGTATTACTCTAGTTCTTATTTTTTCTTATTATTGTAAGACCAAGTTGCAAATAAGTAGTTTCACCAATGTCGTGTATACTTATCATTTTCTTCCCCGGAGATCATTCTCAAGGGCAGCTGGACGGCCCAATTTCACTTACAATATAAAAAAAAAAAAACTTGTTTTATTTGCATAAGGAAATATGTGTTAAAAATAATGAGATCAACTTTACAATTATTTCTTAAGCATTTTCGAATTTGAATGTAGCAAAGTATTTATTTATCATCGCTATTATTAAACCTTTCTCATTTCATTGAATGTTGAATTTCCCATTAAAAAAATCGTTTTAAATAGGTTTAATTACCTTTTTCGTCCCTATATTTATAGTCAATAGTCAATTTAGTACAGTGGTTTTTAAAAAATTCAATTTGGTTCCTAAGTTTTTTAAAATGTATTCAAAATGGTCCTTTCTGTTAAATATCACCAAACGGCGTTAAGTGGTGCTTATGTGGGTGTAAGTTACGTAGATGGTGCTTACATACATTACTTTAGTGAATACTGAATTAGGGTTTAGATTATTCAAATTGAAGATTTCGAATTTCTGATTTAGGGTTCTAATACGAGGATTGCTCCCCTGGTTGGATTCTGTGGTGCGCTTCCCTGCTTCGATTCCATTCGAAGGTGTGCACCACAGAATCGAATGAGGGGAGCACACTTCCGAATGGAATCGAAGCAGGGAAACGCACCACAGAATCCAACCAGGGGAGCAATCCTCGTATCAGAAACCCTAAATCAGAAATTCGAAATCCCCAATTTGAATAACCTAAACCCTAATTCAGTATTCACCAAAGTAATGTAAGCACAATCCACGTAACTTACACGTGTCTGCCACATAAGCACCACTTAACGCCGTTTGGTGATATTTAACAGAAAGGACCATTTTAAATACATTTTAAAAAACTTATGGACCAAATTGAATTTTTTTAAAATCACAATACCAAATTGACTATTAACTATAAATATAAATATAAGAAAAAGGTTTAAATACTGAATAGTACATACAATACAAAATTTGTGCATACAGCACTAAAAAAATTTTGGGATCTTGTCTCCCGATAAGATATCATTCTCTATTGTATTTTCCTCTCTCTTGATAACTATTCAAACTGGAAACTGTAGGATGTCAAAGAATCGAGATTATAAAATGTTATCCCTAGCAAATTTTGGTGTAACTGAAAATGTCTTTTATTGAGATGAATAAGCTGTAGTTGAATGACACATAATTCCATAATTTTTCTTGTTACATGCAACACGTACACTAATACACTTGATTGATATGTCAGATAAAAAATAATAATATTTCAATAATATAATAGTTTAGATGCAAATTTCAAATCAGTTTTATGAGATGAGATTATGTTTAAAGTTCACACTATACGTTTAAAATCTTATTAGTAAGATAGAGAACAAAAATAAGAGTAAATATAAGATATTGCGATCCCTTTTATTTATTATTTTAGGAAGCAATTTATGTGAGTGTGAGTTTTTAAGTTCAATAAATTAATAGTTGTTATAAATCTAAAGTTTATCCTCTAACAACTACTACTATACTTGCAAAGATTAGCATTAAAATTGAGTTATTAGTTACTAAGAAAATTCATTTTCCCCCTAATAAGGTTGCACTATCTTATTAGGGTTTCCAAGCCAGTGTGCTGAAAATTTGAAGATTGTGTTGTCAGCATCCAAATGTGTTAACTTTCAAGAAAAACGGCAATCAATCATTCATTCATTGTAAACTCAACAAATTAAGATTTGTTGGAGATATGTTGCAGAATAAATAGTAGAATGTGATCATTGCAATCAACAATGAAATGAAGAATTAGGAGATAAGACGTCAAGAACTAAAAATTATTGGGAAATATGTAATATCATTTACACCATTCTTTTTTTAAACCAAAGGGGAGATTTAGGATAAAACCATCTAATTTCTATCATTTCTTGATAAAAAAAAAAAAGTAGGTTTTTTTAAGACCCACGGCAAATCACCACCCCAGTTAGCATAAAATGAAAAGAAAATTAACCTTTTTTTATTTATGAAAAATAAATACTTTGTATAACATAAAATTATTTACGGGAGAATTTATTTATTTATAAATAAAAAAATAGAAGAAGTAAAGAGTAGTTCTCTTATTTTTCTTGGAAGAGAAGTCACGGTTCTTCATTCCTTTATTTCTGAAATTTTAATTATCGTACTGAAGTCTATATTTTTATGAGTTCCCATCGTTTTTTTTTGGCTCAGGATATGTTAGTTTAAGTTTCTACATAATCTATTTCACCAGAATTTGTCAATTAATTTTCAAAAAATTTACAAAATTATCATAAATAATTTCGAATGCATTTATAATTTAAAAATGATTTTTAAAACGCTTTAAACATTACTCTATTTTATATTCTATAGATGTTAATTTACCAATTTTCTCCACAGTGTGTATTTTTGTGAATTGCGCCCTGGTCGACGAAAATTGAGTTGGGCCTGATTATGAAGTTTCCAAAAGCGACAGAACAACACATTAAGATTGATGCAGTGGAGAACGTGTTGAAGTTTCATTCATGGTGGAAGCGACCAATCTTCTAGAAAATGTAATAGTCTAATTTCAATCAAAGTTTAGCTAATGTATAATATTTTTAAAGCTACGATCTTAACATTATATATATAAATTATATTGTACTTTAGATAAGTAGAGTTATATCTATTATTTGCTTATCAATATACATTTGACACTTCGTTCATTCGATCAGACAAACCTTAGTATTACGTACTAAAACATTTTGGCACCTTGGTTATTCAGCTAGGTAAATTCTAGTGTCACCACTGATCAGTCTCTTAACCCAACAAGTCAAACTTGTGAGGAAGGTTAATTATAAAAGAAAAAATTAATTATTTTTTAAGAATGTTGTTAAAAGAACATTGGGCTTACATGGATCTAGAATGATTCTCTGAATAGATAGGGACCATGACAAAAACTATAAATAAATAGATATTCTTAAAGTGAAAGGTAATAAATGTTTAACCCTTGCACATAAATAAAACATACAAATCATGTCTAACTTGAACGTCATATTGTTTATGCAGATACATTGCTCCGGATCAAGTGAGAACAACCGAGATCGACAAGCTAAAGAGAATTGAGAATGATAGGATATTAAAATACTGACCTTATATCTTTGGTGATAAATATTCAACTCTATAAAAACAAATATATAAAGTTTGTTTTTGGTTAGAATTCATTGTATTTCTTTATTTTCTTGAAATTTCAAAAAGTGGTGGAGAAACTCATATATAAAAGAATTTAATAAATTTGAAAAATTCCAAAAATAGAAGAAAAATTAAATGTGACTTTATAGTTTTAATGTTTTTTACTTAGTTTGTGTTATAATATATTTAAACTAAATTAAATACATTGGATGTATTTTTTTCTCCAAAAATTGAATGCTAGAATTAGATAAATGTATCCCTGTAAAGGGAAATTAAGATTTAAAGTTTAAAAATATTTTTAATTTAAAATTTTGTCTTTTTATGATTTAGTGATGATAAAGGCCAATTACTAATTTTCAATATCACTTTTTTATTTTTCATGAATTATTAATGTTTTATTGTTGTTAAATGTTTCATGTTTATTAATTAGTCTATTTAAAAATAAGTTAATTTAAAATTATGCATTTTGATTACCTAGGATGATAAATACTAATTATTACAAATTTGTATGTCACAACATTTGTAACGATCTAGAAAATAGTTTTAGGGTAAAAGTGATATATTTTAAATGACATCTGAATATTTTATTATTATTAAAGTGAAAGGAGTATATAAATAGAAAAATCAGTTATTCAAGTACCAATCGCTTCACAAAATGATGGTGATGCCTAAAATTTCTTACCATATGTGCATATTAATTCATGTAGGTTTGCATGCAATTTATATTCCTCATTAGGTTTTAGTTCTACCCTTTGTTCTCACCAATTTTGTTACTTGGGTTCTTTTAGGGGTTTTTCACATTATTTTGGATTTCAGGGAGATTTAGATTTATTTGCCCTTTGATGGTTAAAGATTTTAGAGTTTGGGTTCTTTTAGGGGTTTTTCACATTATTTTGGATTTCAGGGAGATTTAGATTTATTTGCCCTTTGATGGTTAAAGATTTTAGAGTTGGAGTGATTTGAAAACAAAAGAAAGAAAATTGAGACTTTGTTAAACTTAATCAAGCAAAGGAGGAACCTTTGATAACTTCATTTGAAAAAAATGGCTTCACATTGAATAAAATAAAATAACAAAAAAATGGAGCTAAGAGATGCTTTATTCACTACAAGAAAATAATATTTTTTGTTATTTTTTAATTAAATTTAAAATAAGTTACATATCCATTTTATCCGTAACCGTTTTTATTTATTTACATTACATATATGTAACACTTTTTGTTATTTTTTAATTAAATTTGAAATAAGTTATATATAAATTTAATTTATATATAATAATTTTTTTTAATTAAATTTTTAATACATTACATACGGATATAATCTGTATGTAACATTTTTTATTATTTTTTAATTAAATTTGAAATAAATTATATATGAATTATATTCGTATGTAAATTTTTTTTAATTAAATTTTTAAATATCTTACATACGGATTATATCTGTAATTACTTTTGGTTTACATATGGAAAAAACTGTAATGTCTATTTACATACTTATTAGAATTCGTATGTAACGTTCATTTTACATATGAATTTTTATTCGTATGCAATAATCGATATGTAATTTCAAATTTTCTATCGACATATTTAATAAATATTTACATGTTTGGTTTGCTGAAGATTTTATTCTAGGTCCAAAATTAATTTCAAGTTAAAACAAATTTAGAAAAAAAAAAATCAGTTATTCAAGTTTCATTTTAAAAGAATCGTCATCTCTTTAGAAATTTCATTTTTCCTTCCTCTTCCTTCTCTTTAACTCTCTCTCTTTAAACCCTTTTGACATCATACTAACAATCGGAGTTTGTATTGGAATCCTGACAGCAAATACTTCGAGACTGTTCAATCAGAGTTTTAGACAGACAGAGTATGTTCATTTTTGCTCATTCTTCCTTTGAGTTAATTTTGAACTTGTTAGGTTTGTTTTTAGTATAGGTTTTTGCATGTAGTGTTTTTGGCTTCAGGGGTAGTCCTTTTTAGTTCAGAGTCTTTGTGATATGGTTAAATCATTGATTAAGACTTTATGTTGCCAGTTAAGTTGTCATTGGATCCGGTAGGAGTTAAGCTCTTGGTGAGCACATCTACCTATTCTCAAGTAAGGGAAACTAGTTTTAATTTCAATACAACCATAGGTTAGAAGATCTGGATGTGATGATGACATTGTCACCAATTTCAAAATCTCCTTGCTGGAATGTTTGCTTTTAAGTAAAGTAATGTACTGAGTGAAATTAAATGTAAAATGGTTGATTTGATAATTTTGTATAGTGTATGTTGAATTTTATTTGGATAATTTATTGAATGTGTTTTGATTGAGATTAGAAGTGTTTGAATGATAGTATGAATAACTTTAACTCTATTATGATATAATGGAGTGTAAGAAATTGTAAGTATTAGTTGTTTGATTATGAATGACTTTGATTTAGAGATGTTGAATATATAGATAATATTATAGATTGACAAGGTAGCTATATTAGGATAACTATCCAACTTTGAGTAGGAAATTGTTATTTTCGATTTGATAAAATACAAGTTAGAATGTACAAAAATTCATGAGAACATGCATAAATAACTTTTTGTGCAAATTTTTCTACATAACTCACTCAAATGAAATATTTTCGCTTAGGTGAGACCTTTCTCACTCAAGCTAGCTTGAGATAGTGAGTTCCATACCTATTTTTGCTCAAGCGAGAAAATTCTCGCTCAAGCAAAAATGAGGTGAATTTTGGGGTGTTCTTAGGTTGATTTTCGCTTAAGCGACAAAATTTTTGCTCAAGCGATGATCATTTTCGCTCAAGCTAAAAAAACTTAAATTTAAAGTTTGCTTATGTATTTATGTTTTATTATTTTTTATTGTTTTTAATAAATTTTATATGAATTTTAATTATATATTTAATTGAAAATCATGTAGTTTATGTGTTTATGGAATTTTTGGATAAAATTATGGTTTGTTTGACTTCTAAACTTTGGTGTGATTAAATGATGTGATTTTATATAATGTGAGATGTGAAATATGAAGTTGTAATTGATACATAATTGTTATGAAGTGGACTTTAAGCCTAACTCAACCCCATAAAACCGGCTCATGAGGTTGAGGTTTGCACCCACTTATATACAATGAAAGGCTCTAATCTCTAGTCGATGTGGGATCTCCAACAATAGTATTTTCAGGAAATGAAATAACGTGTTGAGATTGTTAGAATGTACATTGGCTAGTGATTCTTCTACAATGAGGTATCCCGACTCTACTGATATAATAAAATTATATAGATGAAGTTATCCAGGTAGTGAGAGTCGAAGGAGGTTCATATGAATGAGTCAGTTGTTTGAAAGATAACTAATTTGACCTGTTATATGAATTAACCTTGTAGTATGAGGTGATTCGATATTGAGATTATTATGCACATAATTGTGTGAATTCACAGTGAGGTAGTATGACAAATGCAGATCTCTAAGTCTAAGTCAATATGCAAGTCATCCAGAAGTAGAGTCAAGTGTTTTTGTTTTTGTCGGTCAGTAGAAGTCTGACATTAGAAAGATGAATTATGAATTTTTAAAGATACTTGATTTTTGTGAAATTGTATAAGGATTGTTGAATTTATGTTTGTTAACTAAAGTTACATTTATATTAGAAGTTTTAAAAATAGTTAGTTTATCCTGTGGTTTATTTTGTGCTTTGTTTTTTTTTTATTTGTGATGATCGTGTGTTTACACTTGAGCATATGTTGTTTTAGGTGATAGAGCTTAAGTATAAGTTGATGGAGCATTTGATGTTTTTGTTTAAACATATGTAAATATTAGAATCCTTATGAAAAATTATATCTTTTGAGATATAAATTATATGTTAATTAGATAATTATTTGCAATGATGTAGTTTTTAGGTGATGTAATTAGGGATGTTAAAACGTTTCTATTTTTATTATTATTAACTAATTACCAATATTCTATTGTTATTTTTTTTCATGTTTACTAATTTATTTAATATACATTTAATCTAAAATGTGAGGAGAAATTGTTTATAAACTTCTTACATTTTTGTATTAAGATGATATAATAAGAGGGTTGAATAGTATTCTAGTGAATATTTTTTTAAAACTTATGTGGTAAAATAGTTAGATTCGGTTTAATATACGAGACAGAAAACAAACAAATAATAATTTATAAATCAAAGTTTTACAAACACTCATGTACAAAAAATAAAGGTAAGATATGTATTTTTTATACTAGTTGATCTATATAAAATATATGTACATTTCTCAACTAACCGATTAATTATTTTTATCTGACATGGTTCACCAGCTTGATCAACTTGCAGTGTTTGGGGCTTTTGAACTTGTGTGAGGATGTGGTACTAACTGAAATTGATGAAAAGGATGTGTGAAAAAAACGATGGTTGGTCTGCAGTGACAGTGTTGAAGAAGATGAAAATACAAAAATGTTAAAAGTAGGCACTCACGTTTCCTTCTTCTCATGACACTCACCACCACCGTTCCTTCATTCTTTCTTTTCGAACCACACTTTTTCTCAAGGGCCCCACCACCTTCCCTTTCCCAACAATATTCCTCACTCCACACACACCAAACACAACTCTTTCCATATTTTTAATCATCATTTTTTAAAACCCATATGTAATTTAAACTATGCATTTTTTATCAACTTAAATATCACTACTTTAAATCATTTGGTATTATCAACTTAATTATCCTCTTCATGGTATATGAGAATTTTTTTTACTGGTTGGGTTAAAATTAACACTGATGGAGCTGTTTAGGGTATCTTGATTTTGCTACTTATGAATGTATTTTTTGTGGGAGTATGGAAGAATTTATTGGTGCTTTGTTTCTTGAAGTTCAGACTGTTTTGATTGCTGAGTTTTATGGAGTTATACATGCTATAGAGGAAGCTCAAAAGATGGGACTTACTACTGTTTGACTTGAATGTGATTCTGCATTGGTTTGTGTTGCGTTTACTGCTAGAACTAATGTTCCGTAGATGCTTCGTACTCGATTGAATATTTGTCTTAATTTCTGTGGGACAATCAGATTTAGGGTTAATATAGGATTCATTCATAGAGAATCATTTTATTGGTATAATAGACTTCTATCTAATTTGTTCTTAGAATTTTTTATGAATAGGTATAGTCTACCTATGTATCGTTTTTGTTAACATGTGGATTTTGGTCTAATCCCCCATATTTTTTTGTATTTTTTTTCCTTTTTTTAATAATATTTTTTTATATGATGACAGATGATTATTGTTACTTGAGGTGCCAGCCTATCTGAGATTTCAAAGTTCATAGTGAAAACTTTTATAAAAAAAAATATCATTGGGTATTATTATGGTTATAGATTATTTTCAATTTCTATACTTTCTTCATACTCCCAAACAAAACTAGTTTCGTTTCTTCATAGCAGGAGTTACTTTATGTTATGTTGATGAGCAAAGTGGGTGGAGGAGAAAAAAAGTAATGAAAATAAAGAGAGATTGATGTTTTTGAAAGACAAGAAAAATAATAAAAATGTTTAATTACTTTTTTTAGTTCCTGTCAAATAACTTCCAATATTTTTAAAAGTTTAATATAGTTTTAATTTTTTAAATCATTAAATATAGTCCAACTTTTGCAAAACAATTTATTACAATATTTTAACTTTCTTAAAAGATTTTAATAGTGTAACAACATATATAATTTCACAATAAATTTTTTAAGAAAAAATGGAACTAAATTGAAGCGGACAAGAATTTTTTTTTTAAATATAAAAAATGGAATTTATTTTTTTACCTTAATACAAGGATTAAAAAAATAATTAAGCTTTATAAAAAAATAACTCCGAGAAAACATAAAAAGGGTGCAAAGATAACTTGTTGTCAATGCATTTACTACATCTCTCATTTTTCAATGGCCACGTGTACTGGAATAATAATTAAAATATATATAAAGAATAAAGAATAAAAATGAAAATAATATTAAACATCTAAATGTAAAAACATAAGAAATAGAAAGTTAAAATCAAAATACTTATGTAGTTTTAATACTAAATGTTTATTTTAAATTAAAATAACTATAGTTACCCATTCTTTACAAAAACAAAATACATAAATGCGTATTTTTTTAAAAGAGGATATTTAAGATTTCAAAGTAGGTTACTGCTGCTATCTTTTTTTTTTTGTCAACCTACATGCATCATGGTTATAAAATTGGATAAAGTAACAATACTAAATAAATCATATAAATTATTTAATAATAATAACTGTAACCTAGATCACTCATATACAATCTAGATCACCAAAGATCTATTAGAAATTAAAAAAAAAAAAATCAAGCACGAGATTAGCACCTAATTATATAGAACTTTAATTCTAATTAAACATGATAAATCAACCGTACATCTTGATTAGCATGAAATTAAGGATTTTATCTATACCATTAAAATAATAATTTTTCTTTATTTCAAAACAACTAAATAACTTATCATTTTAAAAATAATGTTTATACAATTTTTTAATATCATTTTTACAAAATTATATTATACTTGTCATGAAATTTTAATCACATGTAATTGATATTTAATATCATTTTTTTAGTTTTTTTAATAAAAATAATTGATATTTGATTCGGTATAAAAACAATATATGACTGAATGAGACATAAATTTTATATCTAATAAAAATAATATAATTTTTTATTTCGAAGACGTACCATAGTTAAACTTATAATAATCTTATTGTCATCCTTTATGTATTTGTGTCATAATTTCATCTACATGAGTGTAAATGAGTTCATAGAAGCATGTGATATTTATTATTTTAGATAATTGCATTGAAATTTTAATTTCATACAAAAGAAGTGTGACTAAGAATACATGTATAAGTATGAGACGCATGTTGTATAATGCATTAACTTTTATAAAAATATTATATTAAAGTATAATTTTCTACTAAATTAGAGGGATGGGTGAATATAAAATTTAGATGAATATTAATTTTAAATCAACATATGAACCAACATATGAACCATCTAGATTTAAAAACAAATAGATTTTCACTTTATATGAAAAGAAAACATGTTTTATAAGTGAATTAACAAAAGTAGTGTATAAAAAATATAAAAAATAAAACTTAAATAAATTAACAAGATAAAAGTGAATATAAAAATTAGAACCTAACGTTTTAACAAAATAGCATTTTTAATAATACGTGGATTTTGGTCTAATCCTCCATATTTTTGTATTTTTTTCTTTTTTTAATAATATTTTTGTCATGTGATGACAGATGATTGTTGTTACTTAAGGTGTCACATGTCAAATTACATAGTGATGCCTAACTTGAAAACTTTTATAAAAAAAAAAATAACATTTCTAATAGCGTTTTAAAAAACAAATGGAATATTTAGTGCCAATTTTTATTATTAAGTTTAAATTTTTTCATAAATATATAAATTTTATTTAAAAACCCATAATAGAGTGTTTGTTTGTGTTATAGAATAAATAATATGAATAAAAACTGGTATTAAAATATTACATGATAAAACATACTCATGTTGTACAGTTCACAAATTTTTATAGAAAAATAAACGAATATATATATATATATATATATATATATTAAATATCACATACATATATATACACTTTACATCTGGATAAACTTCAATTTCATCACATTTTAGTTAATAATATTTTCATAATATTTTTTTATCAAAACTAGTTTTAAGCATTGTGTATATCAATCAATAATAACTCTATATTTAGAATAAAATTAATTTATAATTAAAAACAACTTTCTTAAACTATGTAGGTAAAGTTTACTCCTTTACCTTATTTAGTGTAGATTATATTCTTTATATTAAAAAGTTATTGAAGTCTTAACTTCCACCAAGTTTAATTTGCAAACAAAATCTATTATTAGATACTTATATTAATTGGGATGTATTGCTTAGTTCAAATCTCATATTCATTCATAAACTATGCATACTAAATGTCAAAATTTTATCATAAATGTTCAACTGTATGTGAAGCCAATAATATACGATATTATAAAGTAGAAAGAAAAAGAAGACACACCTATAAAATAAAAGACTTTAATAAATAAAAAAATTACTGAACCTACATTTAAAAAAAAAAATAGTTTTCTTAAATCAATCACCGAAAAAATACTCTACTTATTACATATTTCTTCCTCTTTTGTTTTCTTTTTTATCACATACATCATTGTTTTCTTATGACCTACACACCCTCACGAGAGTCAAAGAAGGCCAACAAACACTCGTTAGGATATGCTCGAAATAACTCTGATATCATATTACAAAGTGAACTTTAAGTCTAACTCAATCGCATGAAATTGGCTCATGATGTGAGGTTTGCACCCACTTATATACAATGAATTGTCCTCATCCAACAAAACACATGACATCCGGATATTTCTAACATTTTTTTTGGAAGTGAAGATAAATGAATTTTATAAAAATAACATAGTAAATTAAAAATAGATGACACATAAAGTAAAAAACTAAATATATCCAGATAAAGAAAAACAGATAAAAAATTAATTAAAAATAATACACTAATTAAAAAAAAGTGCTACCATTTTCTAAAATTATTTTTCTTCTGTTTCGTTCCATCAATCATCTAATCCTTTTTTCATCCTCTGCCATAACCACCAAAGAAATGTAAAAGAAGGACGCCATGGATATACAATAAGAGAAAAAAAACAAAAAAAATATTGGTGTTGCTGTTGTGAAAAAAGAAAAGTTCTGTTTATCTATTTATGGAAAAAAGGATCCTAAAAGATTCTCTAGTAAAACACCCACATTAAAACCTAATTTCTTTATAAAAGAAGTTATTTTGGTTTGACACGTTAGAGAAAACATTAAAAATGAGGAAGACATGATAGAGTCGAAAGTTAGGAACATCTTTCTCAACAAAAACGAAGGCTAGAGACTAGTTACAATAAAATCCAGATACATCGAATATACAATAAATACACACCTTCTACCAAATTATTGTCTTCTTTTAATTACATTTAGTATCTTTGGAGTATATACATCATGTGAATATTTTTAAATGTACATCAAATATAAAATCATAAATTAAAATATTTTAAAATTAATTGATTAAATAAATATTAAAACCAAACTGAATTTATATTAAATTTATGAAGTGTAAAACGGTAAATATTAATTTTATTGATTATTATGAATAGTCAGTTGTATGTACTATTGATTAAATAAAACAGTTATAGGTTTAGAAAAAAACAGCATAGCCTCGCTAGTTAGTTGACCTGCCAACAAGATACGACTTAGCTTTTAAGAAAAAGTTTATTAAAATAATTTAAAAATTCTAAGAAATTTAAAATTCATGAAAACTTAACTTCTTCGATTTTTTATTTTAAAGTATTTCATTTCAATAAATCAATTTAAATTTCTTATTTTCATTTAAAAAAATAATAATGTAATTATTTTCATGTGAAAAATTCATTACAAATGTTATTTATAATTACAAAAAAAAATAGAGTAAGATAATATAAATAAATAAATAATATAAAACTAGACTTAACACTTGTTATACCTATTAAGTCCTATGACTCTTGGTATCTGAATAGGTAGGTAGTAAGGACCTCTATCATGTTTTCATCAACTAATATTTTTATTTATATGATAAGAATTATCTGTAAAAGTCTCTATAACTCAATATTTCATTAAATCCAATAAATCCGAAACAACTCACCTCAAAACTTACCCAATTTAGTTTAAAAAATAACTCTTAAAAAATAATATCAAAAGTATTTGACCATTTTTCATATATATATATATATATATATATATATATATATATATATATATATATATATATATATATATACACACGTACGTGTGAGTGTGTAATGTGATACGTAAACATTAATCGATAGAAATTTTCAACTAATAAAATATTTGTTCCAAACATTACAATATCAATTAACATTTTCATATAAAGTATTATCATAACTAATTGTTCCTTTGTCTTGAAATTTTTTACAATAGTACAGGATTGAAGATTAAAAATAATCTATATAATATCTGTTTTAAAACTCAAAATTTTATCACGATTTTATTTAAAAAATATGAGAAGATTAAAGGAAAAAAATATGTTAAAAATGTTTTTAACCTTCTCCTAGATAATGTGAAAGATGTACCTAAATAACTATAACAATATAAAAAAATATCATTATTATATTTTTATTTTATAAAGTTTTCGTGTTAAACATCACTGTGCAACTTGACATCTCAGCTAAGCTGACATTAAGTAACAACAATCATCTGCCATCACATAAAAAAAATATTATTAAAAAAAAATACAAAAATATGGGGAGACTAGACCAAAACCCATATGTTAACACAAACGATACATAGGTAGATTATACCTATTCATAAAAAATTCTAAGAACAGACTAGCTGGGAGTCTATTATACCAATGAAATGATTCTCTATGAATAAATCCTAAATTAGCCAACTTATCAGCACACGCATCCCCTTCACGAAAAATATGAGTTACCCTAAACCTGATTGTCCCACAAAAATTAAGAGAAGTATATCATTACTATATTATAGTTATAGATTATTGAGATTATCCATGTTAGATTTTATTAAAAATAATAATCATAAAAGTAAAAAAACATTATTTTTATTTATTTAAAAACGTGTAATACATTACTTTTAATATATAGGAATAAAATGTCAAATAGTTTAAAATAATATACAATTTGTAAATACTCCAATATATTTAAATTCAAATTTAATGAATAATTTTAGAAAAAAAATCACCAGATTATTATTTTAATTATATTGTAGTGAATGTAAACTATACTAATATAGTTTATATTTTATATCATCCTTATTAATTAATATATATATATATATATAACAAACTGTAAAAATGTAACAAACTGAGTCAATTTTATAGTGAAAACGGGCTGTGACTTTTAAGTCTTATACCATCGTATATCGAATTAAAAAAATATTTTTGGTTTCTTTAAAACATATTTAAATCTAAAAAACAAAAAAAAAGTTTATATTTTTTAATAAAAATATTTTTAGTTTTTAAATTTTGGTAAATTTATATATAAACTATAATACGTATATTTATTTTTAATAAATAATATTATTTTAAAAAAAATATTTATTATTTAAAAAATGGTTTGATCAACAAATATTTGGGCTGGGCTAGATAAAATCCACGTACAAAAAAATCTAATATTTTATATTTTATTTATAAAAAAATTGTATTTAAGAATATGGTAAGAAGTAAGAAGAAGTTTTATTCTATTATATGTATTTATACTAGTATATAGAGAATTACTCTCTCCAAATTATAATCTAATTAGATAGGAATTCACTATGTTATTATTAAATTAATTACACATAATTCGTTATAATAGTGTATAATTTGATTTTTTTATCAGCAAAGAATTAAATTAAATTAAGAGGGATATAAAAGGGGTATTCCAACCCTTTTACATAAACCAAACCACATTAAAAATTTCCAAGAATAAAGAGATGAACAAACAACACAGAAGCAATAGATAGAAAATGTTTGCTGCATTAGTTAGACATCCTATTCCAGCTAGCACCGTGCTCGTATTGGAATGCTATAAGCATTGCAAACTCCAGCTACAAAATCATCAAAATACACCAAAATATTGGTTATTCCACCATCTTTTTGAAATTCCTTGGTATATAATTTGATAATTATTATTTTATTAATATTATTTACTTTTCTTAACATTTCAAACAGAACCTATAACTTATACTAATATTTGAATTTATAGTAATTTAAGAAAAAATATAAAAAATTTAAATTGTTTAGATTAAAATAGGTAAAATAAATTTATAGAGAAAATTTATTTAAAGATAATGTAAGTGTGTATATAAAGAAATAGTTGATTTATTTTAGTAAATAGTAGTAAATGTGATAAACGATATGCATTTTAAAGTTGTGATGAGGTGTGAGATAAGCCCTTCTCCAAAATTGTCTAAGCAAAGTATGGGTATGACCTGACCTGTCTATGCTCCTCCACCTCGTAAACTTCTATCCCATTCATTTGCCTATTTTTCCTCTTTAAATGCCTACTAAAACCCACTCTCCGAGACTATCAAACTTCTCTACTCGCGCTTCTCACGCTCAAAATAGTCAACACCTTCTCACTTTCACCATGCGTCTTTCTGCAAATGGAATGGAAGGGCGAGTACGCATCGCTGTTCTTACCCAACATTTGGTTTCCTCTCCAAACAATTCACTGCAATCTTTCTTCCTCTGCTACTACTTCCAACCAATTACTTTATGCCACGTCTCACTTTCCATCTTCTCATAAACTCCTCTTTTTTTATAATCTTTTTATGCTTAAGTTATTCAGCCCGCACATTATTATTAATACTATACCTATATGTTTGATAAGGAGAAAAAAGTAATTCATTTTGTTTCTTTATTTTATTAAAAAAAATAAAAATCACTATAAATAAAATCTTATTTCTTTTCACTTTTTCTTTCACTTCAGATTTTAAATTCCTATATTCCTTTCCTTCGCCACCTTTTCCTCCTCGTTTCAAACACAAGTATTAAGTAGACGGTTGATGTAATTCCATTTTTTACAATATTATTTAATTCGAGAAAAACATACATAGTCCGTGTATTCGCATTTCAAGGTAGAACAAAAACACTACATATGTTCACTAAATAAAAACATTCTATTATATATATAAGTGAATAAAGTTGCAGGTCTTATCATGCGTTAAACTTTTAACGTACTTCCTTATTCTTAACTACCTTTAGTTTTAAGCTTTGATGTTGTGATATTTCAATAAAGCAATTTTTTTAACAATCTATCTTTAAATTAATTACCCTTTTTTCTACGTCAAACTAATTTATCTATTATGAAATAACAATTTAATTACGTAAAATATGATATAAAAATTTCTTATCTTTGGCGACATTTTCTAAGTATTAAATGAATTAATTTTGAAAATAGAGTATAAAAATATGTTTTATTCGTAAAGATTGGTGGTTATGAAGGAAAATGGTGAAAAAGAGGATATGTTATGTCATGCGTCATAAATTATACCTACCTAAACTAAATATATATTTCTGACATACAAAGTCCTGAGTCTGAGGGCATAGTGACAGTCCAATTGTAATTTGCAACAAAGGCATCAGAACCCAGAACCCAGAACCCAATCATCTTTTTATTGCAAACTTTTGCGCATTGGAATTTGGAGGCCATAAAAAAGATGCGATGCTACACGCAAACAAGTAGTACAAGTCCAATAAGAAAAGCAACAAAGAAAGATTGGCCAATTCTCTCGCTAGCTCACACCTCATTTAACACAATTCCCTGTTGCTGATACTTACATACACTTCAATTCAAGTTTCAACTAGTTTAACCATGGAACGGTATGAGATAATCAAAGATATTGGGTCAGGGAACTTTGGTGTGGCAAAGCTGGTCAAGGAAAAATGGACTGCTCAATTATACGCTGTCAAGTTCATTGAGAGAGGCTTCAAGGTTCTATTTTCCAACATCAATCTTCTTTTCTGCTGTCATATTTTCTATACATGTCCTTTGGATTGTGGTCAGTTAATGGGGTTCTATTGGGTTTTGCAGATTGATGAACACGTGCAAAGAGAAATTATAAATCATAGGTCCTTGAAGCACCCCAATATCATTAGATTCAAGGAGGTACCAAATTCCAGGCTTTTTGGTTTCAATGAGTACAATATCAAAGGTGTTAGTGCAGTTATTATCCTTCTCTAAAACCAAATCCTTTGCTTTCTTTAGCTACTTCTTACCAACTTTTGCGAAAATGAATATGCATCCACTGCTATATGCTCCTAAACTCTGTTGTCCTAAATTCAGTTTTGTCCCAAAATGGAATAAATATTCGAGTCCAATTAAGGGAGCATGATTTCTTTTCCATGTCCTTCGTAATTCAGCTTTATTCTCTACCATATACAGTTCCCTCAGGCATCTCAATATTCAGTGTCATTTATTTCTGATTTTGCTTCAAGGGAGTTTCCAGAATCTTTTCAATTTGATTTGTAAGAAATACTTTTTCTCACAAAAACAAAATAATAATGTATATGAGTAAAACTAATATCTGGAGAAGAGGAACACTCGTTCCTCCTTTGCAATTGCACAAGGTAAATGTCATGTTCTTTCTTCTCCATATATTTAGTTTAATTTTGCTTGCTATCCCTCGTTTATATACATTGTTATTACTTTATTATTAGTCGATTTTTTGTCTACAACACACGTTTCTTGCCTTTGATTTGTGACATATAAAATGGTCATTCACTGCAGGTGTTACTCACTCCAACTCATCTTGCAATAGTCATGGAATATGCTGCCGGGGGAGAACTGTTTGAAAGAATATGCAGTGCTGGGAGATTCAGTGAGGACGAGGTAGATTAGACTTAAATCATTTCCAACAGTTGATAGGAAAAGCTTCAGTGGTTCTAAGATAGTGCTTTTGTCCAACATGGCCATTGTATTACTTAACTTTTTAGATTCCAGAACAGTAATAAACTAAGATTGCATCAAATGTACACTCAGCATGAAACAAAATAGGCGTACTGTTTCTTTAAACAAATACATATAGTACTAGTGCATGAATTTTCCAATGGCAAGTTGATGGCATGTTAGCTGCTTCCGATGATTAACATATTTTACTCATAGTTTCAATTTTCGCATTTAACACACTGTTATTATCTAATTACTTAAATTTTATTTTATGCATAGTATTTCGCATGCTAGATACTTGTAAAGAGAAAATTTCTTCTTAATTTCTCCTTTTCTTTGCATAGGCAAGATATTTCTTTCAGCAATTGATTTCTGGAGTCAGCTATTGCCATTCCATGGTAACATTTTCTTGTCCAAACTGGATCTAAATGGTTTATTCCTCAACGAATGTTTTGAATTCAGTCTGATTACTTTCATCAGCTGAATTGAAGAAGCAATTTTGTTACAGGAAATTTGCCATAGGGATCTTAAGCTGGAAAACACACTTCTAGATGGAAGCTCAGCACCACGACTTAAAATCTGTGACTTTGGTTACTCAAAGGCAACAACTCATGACTTAAACTTCATTTAATATTTCAGAGTCTAGTTAATTACTCAATGGTGTTCCTTATCTTTCTCCAGTCATCTGTTCTGCACTCCCAGCCAAAATCTACTGTAGGAACCCCTGCCTATATTGCACCAGAGGTTTTGTCAAGAAGAGAATATGATGGAAAGGTAACTTGACATCTAAATTTCCCTTTCCAATCATGTAATCGTGGCTTCACTCACTTGGAGCTAGTGTTTGGCCACTGATATGTTCTTATCCTTGAGAATGATTAGGTCGCAGATGTTTGGTCTTGTGGGGTGACCTTATATGTGATGCTGGTTGGTGCATATCCTTTTGAAGACCCAGAAGATCCAAGAAACTTCAGAAAAACACTTCAGGTTAGTTGGACCAATAATAATAGGAGTTACCTTTATTTGTCCAAGTGTACTTAATGTCACTAATTAATCACACAATTTATTAATTCAGTTTGGATAATTTTGACAGCGAATTCTCAGTGTCCACTATTCTATTCCAGACTATGTACGTATCAGTAAAGAGTGTAGGCACCTTTTGTCTCGAATCTTTGTGGCCAACCCAGAAAAGGTACAATTACTTGAATGTGTTAATAGCATATTATTTTAGATATAGGTTCAATTTTTATTAAATAACACCGCCATGAACATTTATTAGCGTATATTTTACTATGTTACACTGTTTGAAGCAGAGAATTACCATACCCGAGATTAAAATGCACTCTTGGTTCCTAAAGAACTTGCCACTAGAATTTATGGATGGGGGAGAAGGGGTGTTGCAGAATGACATGAATGAATCGTGTGACACTCAAAGCATTGAAGAAATACTGTCAATAATTCAAGAGGCTAGGAAACCGGGTGAGGGCCCAAAAGTTAGTGAGCAATTTGTTGGGGGCAGCATGGACCTTGATGATATTGATGCAGATGCTGACATCGATGATATTGAGACAAGCGGTGATTTTGTCTGTGCTTTGTGAATGATGATGCTTGCAGTATTGTTGCACTCTGCACACCAATTCTCCCTGAAAAGCAGTTTAAGATAAGATGTTCCTTAACGAGATAGATAGGGAATCAAACAAAACCTCTCTACCATGGTTTATGAGTTTCCTTTCATTGGAAGTTAGCTTGTCTTCATCTCTGTCGGTGTGGGACTAAGGGAATGTTACTGATTTTTTGGTTCAGTGTTTTCTCACTTAGCCAAAAAAATCAGACTGTAAGATATGTTTCATATTCTAGTAGTATTTAATAATGTAGTTTGGGTTTCTTTCTTTTGCACCAGCCTTCCCTTTCTCTCTTTTATGTATAAAAAATAATTTTCGAATGCGATGTCTCTTTTCTTTTCAATTATTATAATCGTTGGATGACAAATTCACGTTTGAATAATAAGTGATCTATCGTTGTCGCTGTATCGGCATCCGTTAAAAAGCACTCACTAGACAACTAACATGAACCTCAAAAATTAAAATATTAACCTTTTATTCCTTTTTATTTATTTTATATTTACGAAATATTTTAAAATACCTAAAACTTGTTTTACTTTAATGTAAAGTTTTTGAATAAAAAATAAATCATAAAAAAGTTATATGCCTTTAAATTCAATACATTTAAATTAGTCAAAGTTTAATATGATTTATAAATACTGAGAGTCTTGGGATCAAATTACAACGAAAGTTTCTATGGGGACAATAACATTATTCGGTAGTTATAACTTATATATGTAAGTTATTTTTATACAGGTATGGGAAATTTAAACAAAAATGATATAATTCTAAGTGTATAATGCATTCTACAGTTTTTAAATAACACATATCTATAACTATAACAATTAATAATAGAGATTATACATTGCGATTATTTTTTGCTATGCGTAATTTTTTTCTTTTTCCGTTCTTTTATATTTTCTATTTATTAATTACTTTTTAGTTTTCAATATCTTAAAAAACTGTCCACAAGTATTACAAATATTGTTGTTATATAATGTATTAGTATAGACAAAGTTGTAATGATGGTATGAAAAATTAATGTAGGAGAATGATTGCAAAATGAAATGGGTAAGGATTTAATGGGTAATTACAAAAATACATTAGGTATAAAGTCTAGAGAAAGGTTAGACAAATATAGGGGAATAAAGAATAATAATATGGTTACTCATGTACACAATTAGCTAGGTATATTAAATTACATGTCTCACACTTTATTCTTGACTATCCTCTTAACCATACTTTTAAACCAAGAAGGTAGAGTAGTGCACACGTTGTATCTATGGAAGCGTACAACCTACACTGTCCATATTGATATAAGATCACTGTGACTTGGAAGGTATAATGACATTGATTAAGGGTCCTGAGTTATGTGGTAAGTTTGAGGATGAGTTTAAACTTAAACAATTTAAGCTTGTTTGGCAACAATTCATAGAGAAAGGAAGACACATTATGACTCTCGATCACATCTTAAAGAATTGGGTGCTTTATAATTGGAGAAAGGAATTTCTATTAAAATGTGCATTTAAGTAAACATGATGATACATCAATTCTTTCACCCAAAAGTCCGAGCAAGTAATGCCACAGTAGATTTAGTAATTCTATTTGGTTAACAAAGAGAGAAAATGTTTGTTTGTTATTTTTAGGAGTTAAGTTTTTTTGGAGAGTGTATTCTTGTGAATACACAAATGAACGTGTGTTAGCTTTTGCATTTTTCATAAGCTCATTTGTAGATGTACAATTTTTTTGTATGAGTTATAGTATCCCAAATACTCTACTGTTAATATACTATTTTTGCCGATTAAAAAAGAGAGAGGATATTGATACCTTTATCTAGTAAAGACTTTCCTATGCTAGTTGAGAAAGCAAATATAGTTGGGAGTTTGGAATGTAAAAACAATGGGGTGCATAACCAAAGTAAAGGAACTTCCAATTCTAAAGGGAAGAAGGAATAAAAGAAACCATGTATTAAATCCCAACCTTACAAGGATAATATATCTTTATCTTAACAGTGACCGACTCTTTAGTGTTTGTTTTAGATATGAAGGTCCACATTATAACAAATATTGTTTGCATTCTTCTTCTATCATCACTTGTTACATGTGTAAGAAGTCAGGACACATGATTAAGAATTGTATTGTGCAAATGAGATATGTCCCTAGTAGTAGTGTTTTATTGGGCCAACAAGGTTAATAAAATGGTAACTTTTGCTTAGAGCGACAATCAAAGTCTTTACTGTGAATGAGAAATAAGCTTCTTAGTCAAATAACTTAGTCAAAGATATGTTTCGTAGTTAATAAATAACTTAATGTTGTGTTTGATTATAGAGCAATATACTCTTTTGCATCAAGTGCCTATGTGGATTATTTGAAACTGTGTATCAAAGAGTTGTCTTTTGATTTGTTGGTTTCAACCCTAACATCCAACTTAATAATAACATGTTCAATTTGTAGTGGTTTCCCAGTTGTGGTGGGCACATGCAAACTCAAAGTGAGGTTGATATGGTTACCTATGAAAAACCTTAATTTGATCTTATGAAATGATTTATTATTTGTTAATCTCATTCTTATAGAGTGTGACCAGAAATATTTGATCTTTCCATATCCAAAATGAGATGGTTTTAGTTTCAACTCATGATGTTTGAAAAGATTTGAAAGGTGGAGAGAAATGTTTTCGAATCCACATGGGAGCAAGTAATGAAGGTGAAATGAACATTTTTCAAAAGGAGAAATAATACATGTATGTTTTTTTGTGAAGTTGTTCTAAACTTACTTTGAAAAAGAAAGTGAATCTCCCTATTGTTGTATTCCTAAAGTAAGACTAATATATTTTTTTATATCGAATGACTCTATTTGATCTAATGAAGTTAAAAAAACAACTAGAAAAATAATTTATATTATGAAGTAATTAAAAAAACAATTTATACTATCAAAGAAGATAATATTAAATATATTTACATATTATTATGATTTTATCAATCTTTAAAAGAAACAATAAATATAATCCATATTCTTTTAGAATTTATATTAAAGATAAAATAATAACATAAATTAACTTTTTATTATTTGATTTTAACCATACACCTTTAATTCTCCAATAAGATATTAATGCATAAAATCAATATTACTATTTTTATTAAAATCCATTACCTAAAGATGACTCTTCCTGTTGCATCTTAGGTTTCAATGAGCTTCTCTAAATATTTAAAAAACCACTTTTGATTTTTTAAAATGCCTATATATCTGTTACTTTGAGATTTTTTTTTCATTAAAAATGTTAATTTTAACTGATAGGTCAAACACTCATATAACACGACATCATTCGTAACTTCACTCTGCTGATCAAGTTGACTAATTATCAAAATAAACCAGCAAAGATATCAACTTAATTTAAAAACAATTAAAAATATTAAAATAAAACCCTTCTAGAAAACCAAAACGAAAAAAAAATTAAAACAAGGTACTAAAATTGTATTCGTTTTAATTAAAACTCATGAAAAGTACGAATAAAATTTATATTATTTTTCCAATACTCTAAAATAAACTATACACATTAATAATATAAAACGAATTTATCATATATTAGCGGGAACACAGGTCCGTGCCTGTGTATCCGTATTTTTTTTTTTTACTCAACTTTTACGATGATGTAAATTTAACATACATAAATAATGTTGAATGAGTCAAAATTAAAAAGTAAAAATTAACATGTAAAAGAAAAATAATAAATTGATTAAACAACCTGTTTTTTTTCTTATTCTCTAATTTAAGTTTCTCTTCTTCAAATTTTTTCTCTTCTTCCATTGATAGTTTTGAGATGAGAGAGTGTGATGATGTTCACGTTGAGGATTTAATGACTTTACCAAATAATAGAGTTGTTTGAAATGGATTGAAAAAAGTGTTTGAAAGTAGAGGTTATTTTATTTGACATGTGAGATTTAGTGTAGAAATGGATAAGAGTATGCTCTCTCTTTCTTCTTGCTGTGACCTTAAAATAAGGAATGAAGGAAAGAGTGGAGGAGTGGAGGGGTGGAGGAGTTAGTCTCCATATAAAAACTGTATATCAATATTAATTTAAAAATTAAAAAATAATTTTATTTTTTTAAGTAATTCATATGAAATGACAAAATACTTCATTATACTAATAAAATGCTATATATTAAATAAATGTAGAATCACAAAAAAATTGTGTAAAAAAAAAAATTATAAAAAAGAATCATATTCCCCTTTATATATACGTATAGATAATTCTTATTTATTTTCCAAGACATTTGTACTTGAATAGTTAATGAGTTATTTTTTAAAAATATTTTTAATTAATTGACATATTTTTACTAAAAGTATTTTATACTTAATGCCATTCCCATTTGATGACATTAAACTTCATTCCATATCCTCATTTTTGAAGAAAAGAAAATTCACTGTATATGTGAACGGTTAAGTGTGTTTGGGTCAGGCGTTGAGATACAAAGCCCATCAGAGTTAACTGCAGGATTTGCCAAAACCCTACTAAAAACCGAACGGCATAACCGCTCGGTGAAGCAGAAGCAAGCAGAGACGACAAGAATGGGTGGTGGTGGGAGAGGAGGCAGGTCCCGCACTCAAAGAAAGCATTTCCGTCAGAGCAGAGAGAACGTGTGGAAGCGTTCCAAATCGGATACCGATCCTTCTTCAACAGAAAACAATCCTGCATGGACTCCTTTCTCCACCGAGAACGCCGCTTTCGATTTCTACTACAAAGAACAGGGAATAGTCGACCTTCAACAGTGGGACCAATTCGTTGCTGTTCTCCGGACTCCATTGCCCGCAACCTTCAGAATTAACTCTAGGTAAACCAACACTAACAATTTCAAATTTCCTATTCGATTATGTTCTTTCTATTTTATTTTCTTTCTCATTCAAATGCTGTTTTCTTTCGCGATTGCAGTAGCCAGTTTTCCGACGACATTCGTTCTCAATTGGAGAATGATTTCGTGCATTCTCTTCGCGACGAGGTATGTTACCTCATACCGCTTTTTTTTCCTTCGTTTTTTAATTATGGTGTTTATTTTTTGGTGGTGAATTGTTCCCTGTAGGTTGGTGAAGGGGGTGAGACTGAGGCTATTCGGCCGTTGCTGTGGTACCCTGGGAATTTTGCTTGGCATTCAAATTTTTCTAGGATGCAGCTTAGGAAGAATCAAACGCTTGAGAGGTGAATGGAATTATAAGTTATATAGGCTTGCGTGGCATTGATAGAGCTAGCGATTATGACATCATTGCATGTGTTTCATTTCTATCAGTGTTATTTGTATTATTGTGACGTGTGATATATTTTCCCCTGAATATTTCATATCTATGTGCATGAATGGATTAATTCAAAATTTATATACCAAATGAATGTTGACATGGATCTAATGGACCAAAGTTACGACTGCTGAAATACGAGCTCCTTAGGAGTCATCCCACACTATCTCATGAACATTTGACATTTGGTTCTCTGCTCTAAGTATAACAACTTTTTGGGCCTTCGTTATATGTTTTTTTTTTTGTTTAAAATTTTTTGAACTTTTTATTTTCTTTCTTAAGAGAGTTTTGGTATTCTATGGTTGTAATGGGATCTGAGCCGGATCATATTAGATGGTGATAATTGAAACACTAGGTTTACAAGTTCAGAAACTTAAATAGCCATTTCTTCACGCAAAATGTTATCCAATATTTTGGGAGATGGGTTACAGGAAACTTGGTTTCATTTCCGGACATTGATTTATCGAATAATGTACACTAATTATCTAACATGACATGCATTTGCTTGTATATGATGATGACATGATGCCAATACTTGAAATGTCATTTTTCTTCACTGACATTCTCCCTTTTCTTCTTTGCAATCTTATTGTCTTGATATTACGTTGACGTACACAATATACTGTTTTACATGTTTTTTTATCCTTTAGAGAAGTGTTTAGGAACCAAGCAATACATATTCTAAAATTAACGCATATTGAACTTAACTGCAATTAGTTCTCAGTTGTTGGTCGTGTGACACTTGGGGAAATGATTGGGCCCTCTTGTTCTTGTATTTATCAAAATACATGAAATGCTACTGCCAAACAATAAATTGAAATGTTATTATGTCTATTGCTGCTCTGATCATGTTAATTCTTGCAGGTTCCATGAATTTTTAAAGCTAGAAAACGAGATTGGAAATATCACAAGACAGGAAGCTGTCAGTATGGTGGGTCTCTTTATATTCTCTTCCAATCTTCGTGATGCGACAGAATGCTTTTATTTTGTTTTAGAATTTTGAATGCTTTAGTACCTGTAGGTTACTGTTCTAACCTTTCAAGAATTTAACTAATGTCACTCTAATGATTTTTGGAAACGTAGGTTCCTCCCCTCTTCTTGGATGTGCATTCAGATCATTTTGTGCTTGATAGTAAGCAAGTTGTAGTGCACAAAGTATTTTTTTGTTGTTTTACGTGCCCCTTTTTTTATATATGTTTAATCTGGAATTCAAAACTTCAGTGTTTCTGATTGTTTACTTTTTCCTTCCCCTTTCAGTGTGTGCTGCACCTGGTTCAAAAACATTCCAACTGCTTGAGATTATTCACGAATCAAGTAAATCGGGATCCCTGCCTGATGGAATGGTTTGTATCATTTTAATTACAAAAGTTACTTCTATTTCTCTGTCTTTTATTCATTGTTTTTATCATGTGGTGTTTAGCATTATTTTGAGTTTCTGGACTAAATAGTTATTTAAATCTGACCTGTAATGATTGGGTGAGCTACATATGCAGCATTTTTAGTTTTTTTTATCATCGCAACATATTTATTGTGTTTTAATTTTATAATTAGGTTATAGCAAATGATCTCGATGTCCAAAGATGCAATCTTCTCATCCACCAAACAAAAAGAATGTGCACAGCCAATCTAATTGTTACAAATCATGAAGCACAACACTTCCCAGGATGTCGATTAAACAGAAACTATGAAAGGATGGAAGATCACAATATTGGCCAACTATTATTTGATCGTGTTCTTTGTGATGTCCCATGCAGTGGAGATGGTACCCTTCGCAAGGCACCTGATCTCTGGAGAAAATGGTACTTTTTATTCCTTTCTCTGGGTTGTAGCTCTACTTTCTTTTCTTTTCAATCACCAAATTATTTTCTACTACTTATTTTACCTTTCGGCAGGAACCCAGGGATGGGACATGGCCTTCACGGCCTACAAATTTTAATTGCTATGCGAGGTGCTTTTCAATTCTGTTCTCTAATCAACATTTCGGTGCTTGTCATCATTAGTCTTGCGGTTTTGTTTCCTTATATGGTGTCATCATTCTCATTTTGCCTTTTTAGCTACAAAATTATTAATAACCAAGAGGGGGTTGTCTCACATTACATTCAGTGTTATCAATATTAGATAATCGAAAATATTGGGGACCCCAAAAATCCTTTATGAAATTATAACGGAAACCATAGGATTATGGTGGAAGCATTGCGGTAAAAAGAAATATGATATATACATATAGATAATTTTAAAAAAATAAATACAGAAAATAATTGTAATGCAAAAATAGTGAAAGAGACAACCATAGCTATTAATAATATTATGTTTAGAAATTCAAATAACAATAACATCAAATCTTAAAAAAATAATTATGTTCAAAACTTAAAATAATAACAAAAAATAAATGTCTTAAATTTCTAATTATCTAACACTTCAATCTCAACATAATTGTCTTCAATATTATCTATTGGGGGATATCCCTCCTCCTCTTCCACTTCAGATAAACTCTTGTCAAAGTTAAGTAATTTTTCTAACTCAACTCAGAGCTATCATGCAATTCATTCTCAATCCCAATTTGAATCTTCTCTTTGCCATTCCTTGTTAGGGTTGAAGTTTCACTTGGACTTTTCTTAGAAGCATGGGAGATCCAATAACAATACCACCACTTGATGTTGCTTTCTTTTATTGGTTGCTTGTCTCCTTGTATAAACTATTGGTTCTCCAATACTTGAAGCTTCATAAATAATTGCCCAATCAAAAATGGGATCATCATAAAAAACCAACTCATTTCCTCCACAAGGTATCAAGCGTCTCAAAGAGCTTTTCCCCCTGTCTTCACAAATTTAGAACCATTAATGAACTTCACAACCATTGTCCCTGTAGGGGGAGCTTACCAAAAAGTTGATCAAACATTGTTGCTTTAGGTCAGTTCATGCGTCTGACATAATAATAAAACAACCATGTTTGCTCAATTGCAATTTATGATTTTTCAACAACTTTTTAGTGAAGTCAACCTCCTTGTTGAGAAGTAGAACTCTAATTTCATGAAAAGTAGGAGTTGGCAAATTAGGTCCCTAAGCACCTATAACATCAATCATATCTTGAAAACTCTTGCCTTTATATTGATGAACTGATGAAAGCCTTTAAATTTGTGACATGCTTCTCTGATATTAGCTTGCCTTAGCTTTTCATTTTTTTCTCTTTTGTATTGCAACACTTGGATTTCTGCAAAACATATCTATTGGTCCTTTTTCTTCCTTCATCATTACTAGCTGTGGAAATTTCAACTTCATTTTCAGTCATTATTATCGTAAGTTGCACTCTATACAGGGTTGATGGAAGAGGTGGCTGTTTTTTCTTTAAATAATTTCCAAAGCTATTCTCTCACATTTTTTGGAGTCTTGGTGCAAGCAACAACATTGTTCTTCTTTGCCATCAAATGTTCTTTAGCTCTAGTAATTCCCGCTTTCATTACTTTCCCACAGTAATTACACATTTATTTAAGTTTGATTCATCCATCGGATGACAATAGTTCCAACTCAAGTCATTTATGTGGGATGTTTTTTAAGTGTCCTAGTCATTGGCCATTATTGTTGCTGGAAAATAGATATATTTATCAGAAAATAATTATACTGGAAGTGGAAAAAAAGAAAAAAGAAATTAGGATAGAGGATGCCACTGAACAAAATTATTTCAAAAAAGAAAAACACTTGCAATCAGTGGCGGCGGGAGTGGTGATGAAAGTAGTGGTAGCAGTGACGAAGGCGTTAGCGATAGTGTCAGCAGCAGCGACAACAGTGGGATTGTCAGCGGTGACGACGACGGTGAATGGAAATGGCAAGCAGCAACTGAGTGAACAATAAAGATGGAAAGGCTGCTGTAATGTGGGTAGGGTATTAGGTTAAATTATAATGTTTGAATTGGGTCGGGTATGCCGAATTCCTTTAAACAAAATGAATATTTGGGCTATAATCCAACAAAAGAACAAGAGAATAGAACATTAGGGGTTCTCTTGCTACTACACTTCAGGTTTTCTCGTTTCGCACAACCTTCCCCATGATTTTGCAATTTCTAATTTATTTCAACCAATAATGTGTGTTACCAACACTCCTCATTTCTACACATGTTGTCTTTGTTATGTGTCTTCTGAAGATGAAAGACATTTTTACACCAAGCAATAATTTCATATTATCACTTCAAACTGACTTCTCTTTTTGCTCATTCTAAAACTTTTAAAGACAAATTATTGGGGTAAAAACCTTCTCTTAATTGCCTTAGCTGGATAGAAATGAACTAGGATTTGTGATATACTAATGTTTATTTGATATTTTGGCAATCTCAACAAAATATTCATATTGTCAGGTTTATCTTTACTCAAAATTGGTGGAAGAATTGTTTATTCAACCTGCTCAATGAATCCTATTGAGAATGAAGCTGTGGTTTCTGAGGTAATCTAACTTTCTTACTTAGATAATTTGTGCTAGTTCTTATGTTTACTCATAAAAGTACTTTGATATATTAAGATCAACAAATTGAGTTATATACTTGCTTTTAGAAAAATGACTTGGATATACACTTGCAAAATTTTCCCAAACAGCACAGTATGGCCCAAACTGTTCTTTTCTTCCTTTCTTGTTGCTTGTCCTCTGCACGTGAGAAGCATCCCATTCCTCGTTGACTAACATGGTTGTTTTCATTATAATGTTTCTATTTAGTTTTCTTCCCCTTTCACTTCTTGACTCAACATGAATTAATTTTCTCCTTTGTTACTCGATTTATTTCTCTAGCTCTCTCATTTTTGTGTGTGAAAAAAATGTCTTCAGTGGAGAAAATTTAACTATGCAAAATCAAAGAATCTATTATGAGAAAAGAACAAACTTACATAGATTCTCAAAGAATTATCCTTTGTAAAACTATCTTGAAAGAACTATATTCCTTTTGGTTTTCTTGAATGAGTTTTACATTTCCATTGCATGCAAGCTGAACATAGGGTACGATACGAGGCTACAATAGATTGCAAGGTCACATGCCAAATGTTTGTACTTCATTAGCATATCTAAGTCGCAAGCTCCATTGGCGTGATCAAGAACTTCATATTCCCTATCAAACACTAGATCCATGTTAGTTGGACCTCTTACGTGTGTTAGATTCCATTTCACAACTTGTTGATGTGCCTTCCCTAGATTAGTCATGTATTGACTAACAACACTCATTTGTATGCAATATTTGATTTAGTGCGAATCGTGATATTCATTAGTCTTCCGGTTGGATTAGAGTAAGATACTTAAGACATAAAGTCCGCCTTTATTTATGGGGTGACATTTTTGTAGTTTACTTAAAGTATCTGGTTAGAGTATCATTTGCCTTTGCATTCCACATTTTTCTTTAAGTTTCTCGACATTTTCTTTTGAGATGAACACATCCTTTGAGCTTTTCAATCTCATATTATCTCCGTAGTGAGAATTCTTTTGTTGGATCCAAATTCGTTTCAAATTCATCACTCAATTGTGCCATCACCTTGTTGAGCTCAATTGAATGTTTACATTTACATGCAATTAGCATATCATCAACATGAAGAAGCAAGTAAATATGAGTTGTCAAACAATTTTTTATGAATTTAACTATTACACCATTGTTTGAATGACTGGTTCAACCTATACAGCGACTTCTTAACAAACATACATGGTCTTGTTTATTTAGTATGATGAACCCTTTTGGTTGCTGGGTAAAATTCCTTTCCTCCAAACCACTATAGGGAACATTTTCTTCAAATCAGTTGTTCTAACTCTAAGTCAAGTAGACGTATCAAATCTCCTTCCCTTTTTTAATTTTAAATTTGTTGTTTCCTAGTCCCCTTTGATGGTATATGAACTTCATGGTACTTTCCAAGGGTTCCTTTCAGAGTTTTATGGTTGAAAGACACTTGGAATTCATAGTTCCTTTCAATCCTCCTATGGATTACATAAATCAGACTTTAACACACCACATTCAATGGCAGGAAGAAGGATAAGTGCCATTGCAAATCCAGCACTAGATAAGATTTTTCAATATTAGAACCAAAGTGAGAGAAACAAACTCTTAAGAAGACTCAATTTCACTCTTAAACTAAAGGAAACATAGAGAAATAGGTTTCCGAGATAACAAAGATGCTTTATTTATATTTGAGAAAAAAGGAATCAATAAAAGAAACAGAGGAGATTTAATATTCTCTAATAATAAAGATGTGATACGGGAATAAATATAAAGTGTTTCTAACAAAACATGTATAATCTAGATATCCTTAGTTATGTAGGATTTGCTTCTTGTTTTTATAGCTGAGGTTGGAGCATATAAGTTGAATGTGCTCATCTTGGTGCAAATACAATTGATCTTTGGTCCTCTTAGAGACTTGGTGAATATGTAAGGCAATTGTTTACTAGAATTGACAACTCCAGTGGTGTTATATTCAGACTCTAGTTTTTCTATGAAATTACAATCTACCTCCATATGTTTGGTCCTCTCATGAAAGAAGATTAGAGGCAATGTGTAATGTTGCCTGATTATCACATATGCATTCGAGAACTTTCTTCAAATTTAAGTTCTTTGAGTAGTTGTTTTAGCCATATGACCTCACAAGTGACTAATGTCACTGAAAAGATTCTGGGGTTGAGTCAAGATTCCTAGAAATGAAAAGAGAAACGACTAGGTAATGACAATGAGCTGCCCTTTTTTAAGTACATAGTTTGTAAGCCATGTTGAGCCATGCTCTCTTTGAAAATTTAAGAAAAAACATGTCAAACACGTAATTGGGCACTCCCATGGTTTGTATGGGTACCTGTAACTTGCAGTCAAGATTCAAAGATTAATATTGACATTATTCATGGTCATTTAACTTTTGGGTACATTTTGATAAGTTTCTTTAGGGAGCACTTTTTCAAAATACAATTTTTCTTTTTGCTTTTTCGAAACCTATTCTTTCTAGTTTCTAGATATGTAGAAAAGGTACTAAACTTTTTTGGATTTTTTTTTCATAAAAAAACAATTTTTGTTTTAAAAAATGACGAATGGGAATATAAAATGAAGCTCCGCTTAGTCCTTTCTATCTTTCAACATTTTTTGTCATGTTGCAGGTTTTGCGTAGGTGTGGAGGTTCTGTTAAACTTGTTGATGTCTCTAGTGAGCTTCCACAACTTATTCGTCGGCCAGGTCTCAAGAGATGGAAGGTGTGTTTGCTGTGACCAACTTACCATTTATTTAATTAAGGAGTTGTAGTTTTGGAGAAAATATGTAATTTTAAGAAAGAATTTTGTTCCTTACCTATACATGCCAAAGTTTTAGTGTACGTATCTCATCTTTTGTGGATTCTCTTGGAGACAATGCCCTCTTATATCATGTGAGTTGTTAATATGAAGGGTGGTTAGCTTTCTTATTTTCCTCTGTTCCAACGTAGTTTACTTTCTTACGGCAGCTGTGGGTAAAAAAACTTGGTGTGGCCAAGCAGCTGTATCTCTTCTAATACCAATCCAGGACTGCTATGCTGAAATTGTTTGCTTCATCAGTTATAGATGTTATTACTTGCTATTTGGATTTGATGGACTTGAAATGCTGTTTTACTGATTTATTCATTTTTGGAATGTGACTGATTGTGAATTCTTTCAAATCAAATTTCTTCTAATTGATTTTGATCTGTTGGAAGTTCTGTCAAGTTATACCCCCAATAACCCCCAATCAAGTTTTAAACTTTCTAAACGGAAAATTTGAAGTTTATCCTACTTGAACATGTATTCTAAATAGATGTGTTGGTCCTGCTTGTGTTTCAAATATAGAAGAGGTTAACTTTGTTTTGTAGCTGCGTGCATTAAGATTTTTTTAAATGTGTGTTCGGTCGGAGATGCAGGTATATGACAAGGGCACCTGGTTTGTCTCGTATAATGATGTTCCTAAGTTTCGTAGAAGTGCAGTTCTTTCCAGTATGTTTCCTTCTGGTAGAGGTCATCGTGATGTCGATAGTAGTTGTAATGTTAACGTGGAGGATGTTACTAATGGTATTAATGAAAACGCCGGAGATGGTGTTCAACCAGTACAAAATCCTGTGATGTCTGAATCTGATGAGGAAGTTTCTGATTTCCCTCTAGAGCATTGTATGAGGATAGTGCCTCATGATCAGAATACCGGAGCCTTCTTCATTGCTGTTCTGCAAAAAGTTTCTCCTCTACCTGGTAGTTTTCTTATTATGACTACATTTGTTTCACTCTCTGACTTTTTTATTAGTTTCCATTTCTAATGATTCCAAGTTTCCCTTTCTTCCTTGTCTATGTTCATTTTGTCACAAACCTTTCTTTGCTTGCCAGAATAGGTTTTTAATTGTTTTCTTTCTTTCAGTAATTCCAGAAAAAACAAAAATAAAAATTGACGACCAATGTGTAGAACCAGCAAACCAGAGTCTTGATGATGCACAAGTACAACAGATCACTTCACCAGAAAATGCACGTGAAGAAAAGTTGGAAGTAGTTTCAGAGGTAAATGTAGATGACAATGAACCCAATACCGAAGATATGGAAGGTGAAGACTTGAAAGCAGTTTCAGAGGAAAATGTAGACAATGAACCCAATACCGAAGATATGGAAGATGATCCTGATACACGTGAAGAACAGAATACCAAGGAAACTCTAGTGCCTGATAATGTACAAAACCCGATGAAGAGGGTTGCAGGCAAGAGAAAGCTACAAATTCAGGGGAAATGGAGGGGTGTTGACCCTGTTGTCTTTTTCAAAGATGAAACAATAATTAATAGTATAAGGGATTTTTATGGAATTGATGAGC